>NC_088797.1:127665551-128265551 GCF_011386835.1 Chrysemys picta bellii | reverse complement strand
GTTGCTGCTCCGTGTGTTGTGCGCCGTTTCAGACGAACGTTGAACTAACCCACTAACAAGGGGGGATCTCGCCACCAGCCCCGGGACAGCCTCGGACCAAGGGCGAGCAGGAATATCCCATGGGGCCAATGGCTCCTTTGCGCTCTGTACCTGTTACAGGTTTCCCACTTGGAGACCGGGTCCTCAGCAGCGTTCAGACCTACCCCGACCTCAGGTTCCGTCTCTGCACTTCCCCGCGCCCACACGGGAGCCGTGGGTGAGGTTTGGCATCTCTGACCTAATGCCGTGTAGTGTGATGATGTCACTGCTTCCTACAGCAACCCCTCGTCTGCAGGGATTTTCTCTCTACAGCCCCTGTAAGCTTTGCTTCGGGGTCCCCTTCGCCAAGCCCTCCGCCTAGAACTACCACTCCAGGCTGCTGCAAGGGTGGGCGGTTTTCGTTCTCACTGGAGCGTCTCCCGTGCCCTCCTCCTCCCACCCCTGGCACCAGCACACCAAGGCGCGGAGAAGGAGCCACTCTCTGGCTCTGGGCGTGGGCTTTGCACCGACGCAGTGAGGCGCGGGGCTTTAAGGACCGCAGCCCCATGGCACTCCAGCTATCCGAACTGGGGACAGGTCGTTGCCCAGGCCTGGCAGGCTCGCCGGGGGTGACAGCCGATCCTGGTGCCTTTAAAGGCTGGGCCGTTACAACGGCCTTTCTCCTGCCACCTGCCTGGCAAAGCCAGAGACGCCTTGGTGCCCGGGAGGTTCGTGTCAGCCCCTGTGCCAGAGGTGCTGGAACTGGGGGGGGGGGGTGCTGCACCCCCTGGCTGGAAGTGGTTTCCATCATATCCAGGGGTTCCAGTCTGGTTCAATGGCTCCCAGCCCCCCACTGTACACGCTGCTCCAGCCCCCCTGCCGTGCACCCGGCTGCTGGTGACTGTCAGTGCTTCGCAGGCAGGAGGCCGGTCCCAAAGGCACCATCAGGAGCCCGCTGCCTCCTGAGACGCCCAGGACGTCCCTCGGCCCGGAGCCGCGCCCGGACAAGGCCCGGGCCCCACTCTGCAGGGGCCCACCTCAGCAGCTCCCGCCGCCTTCGTCCACAACCTCAGCCTCGCCCCTGCGGCCAAGGACGGGGGCATGGGAAGGGAGAGTGATTCACACACGAGGGAGGGGGAACATCAGAGCCTCGGCCGCGGCGGCTGCACACCTGGGACAGGCCCGTGGGGCGATCGCCTGCTCACGCTGCTCTCTAGGGATGTGGGCAGCACATCCAGGGCCCAGCGCCCCGGGAACACATGGGGGGCCCGGAGTCCCAGGGCTGAGCGCTCTCCAGCAGCCCCGCCGCCACCTGCTCTGCCCCGTGCGCACGGCGGGGCGGCTCCCGCACCGCGCCCCACAGCCGGGCTCTCCTGGGGCTGCGCCGCGCGCTCAACACTGGGACTAGGGCGCGGAGCAGCGCCAGGCCTGGAGAGCAGACAGGGACCTGAGCACTGCGGCCACACGCGTCCCAGCAATGGGGCAATGCGGGGGGGCGCGGGCAGACAGGGTCGGGGGCTGAGCCCGCCTCGAATCGGGCCGGGGAACTGGGCCCTGCGCTGCGCTCGCTCGGGGCAGCCCCGGGTGGCCCAGGACGCGGCTGGGGCCGGCAAAGATCATTAGGGGCGCTGAGCCCGCGGGAGCGGAACAAGGAGCCAGGCCGGTCCCGCTCCCAGCGAGCGCCCGGCTGGGCCCAGGCGCAGCCCAGAGATCCGGGGACCGAGCGCGCGTAAGGTACAAACCGTGCGGCTCCAAGCCGCAGCCAATTAAATATGCAAATGAGCTGGAGCCGGCCGTACTGCTGGCTGATTGGCCGAGCCGTCGCGCACTCACCCTGCGGCTGTTGCGTCAGTGTCGGGATGGGGCAGGTGACAGTGGAGCGCCGGCGGCTGGATACCCGAAGCCCCAGTCCTGCGCCGAGCGCTGTGGGAAAGGGAAGGCGGGAATCGGCGCGCAGGAAGGGGTGGGCTGGAGCCCCTCGCTGCCCAGATCAGAGCAGGGGGCAGGGAGAGGGATCGATCCCTGGGCGGCCTCGGGGCACGTGGCGAAGGGGCAGAGCGGGGACTGGGGAGAGACAGGGCCCCCATCGAGGTGGGGTGCCAAGGTCCCGGCTGTATCCACCCCCTTTTCACCCATGGAGGCAGCTGCGTGCCTGGGTCCTGGAGCTCGCCGGGGAAGGGGAAGCGCCGTTTGGGGGCGTCCCAGGGACCCCGGTCCCTGCGGTTCCCACATAAATCAGCGGGCCAGAGCCCGTGGGAAGGGCCCATTTGTCATAGGGCCGCGGCTGACAGAGAACGAGAAACAGACGGGCCCTGAGATAAACGCTGGAGCGGGAGCGTTTACACAAGGGCAGGCTCTGTGTAAATAGAGCTGGCGCGGGGGCAGCGCCGGGAAAACGGGCCTGGCCGGGTACCCGCAGCAGTCCCCTGCCGGGCGTCACCCTACGGGGGCCCTGTGGGTCCCGGGCGCACCCTGCCGGGGTCTCCGCCCCGCGGGGTCAGGCGGGCCCATCCCAGACACGTCTCGGCACGGGGCTGTAACAAACAGGAGGGGAGTGCTGGGGGCCAGGCCGGGCGCAAAGGAGGCTCCACGCAGCTCTCCCGCCCGTCACACCGGGCGCCCCCTTTTCCTCCATCCCACACGTTAGTCTCAGCTGCGGGTTTCTGCTCCCGGCCCTGAGGCTCCGTGCGAGCCCGCGGGGGTCACGGAGCTGCTCTCGGCGCCCAGCTGCGGCACCGTGGCGCGCACACCCCGGGCTGGCAGAGGGGCTCCCCCTGTCCCCTGCAGACCAACGCCGAGCGGGCGCTTGAGCGCGCAAGTGGCAATGCTAGGGCGCGGGGCGGTGCCCCAGGGCGGGCTACGCGCAGTGTCCGTGGCAGGCGCCCCCTCAGGTGGTCACTCGCCCAGGGGCCACCGGCGGCTGATGCGGGAGCCCAGCCAAGACCTGGCTGGAGGCCGATTAGCCGCGCGTGAAGAGAGACAGCCCTGGCCCTCAGCCCGGTGTTGCTCCGGCTAGAGCCCCCCTGGATTTCCTCCTGCCACCCGGGTCCCCGCAGCCGGGGGGCGGCGGTCGGGATTACGGGACAATGAGGCGGCTCCGGTGCGTCCCGCCGGCCGGGACAGGCGAAGATCAAAGGCCTCGGACCGGAGCTGGAGACAGCGGGGGATTAATGTGTTTGTTTACAGCCATTAGCGCGGGGCCTCCCGGCTGCACTCAGCCCCCGGACACTAATGGAGCAATTAGCAGCCCCGCCTGGGAAAGCCCATCTCCCCGGCAGCGGGCTCTGCGGCCGGGCTGTGCCGGGGGTGGGGGGGCGCCGGCCTGCGAACCCGGCACCCGGAGCCCCGGGCTCCTGCAGGAAGGGGAACGTTCTCCTCTCGGCGCCAGCGCCTCCCGCGGGGTCTCCAGCGCCTCCGCTGCTGGGAGCCCCCCCCCCCCGGGCTGTTTGCTGGGTCTTGGCTCCGGGCGCAGCATCCGCAGAGCGAGGCCCATCCATTACAATAATCCCCTGTCTAAACAGAGCGGAGAAGCGGCTGGGACAACAAGGCCGCGCTGTAAACAGAGCGCAGCGGGCGCCGCTAATGTTATAAATAAAATAACCATTAATAGCGCCCTGGCCCGGCAGGCGGGGAAAGCCCCGGGGCCAAACTGGCGGGAGCGTAAGAAACCCACGTCCTGGTCCTCACAGCCAGGGCCACGCCCAACAGCGGGACCCCCAACTTCCCTTATTGGCCGCCCCCCTCCCTCCCTCCCTCCCTCTCACCTGCGCCCTCCTTCCCCAGAGCTCCCTACATCCCCTTAGCCAGAGCCCCCCGCCAACGCGCTGCGGTTCTTCATGGCTCCCAAGCGCAGCGCAGCGCAGGGGCCCCTGGCGCCACTGGGCATTTATCCATGAATTGTGCAGGGCCAGTGGCGGCCCGGGAAGCGGAGCGCTGCGCTCACCACCGCCTCCCCCACCGAGTTTCCAGTCTAGGCGAGGCAGAGGCTGGAGACGAAACACACACGGGGGTGGGGTCCGCAGGTGAGTGGCAGAGCCCGGAACAGACTCAGCCACGCCTGCGCCCGCCCGGCCCCTGCTTGTTCCAAGGGTCCCGGGCCAGGCAAGGCGGACACACCCCGGCAGGCCCCGCGGAGCTTCCCTCGGCTCCCGAGCGCCGGCGCAGCCCCGGTCCCAGCCTTTGTCCGTCCCCCGCGGGTCCCAAGGACCCTGACACCTGCGCTGTCTCCGGGCCCAGCCCAACGGACTGGTCAGGGCGGCGTCTGCGGCAGCCCGGCTCAGCCTCCGGTCTTCCCCTGCAGCACGTTACCCGGCGGCTCCCCGCAGCCGGGCGGGGCCGCGCTCCCTCGGGCTTTGGGCCCGTACCCCTGTCGGGCCAGGTCTAAGAGCTGCCTCAGGGGACGGGCGCAGGATCCGGCCCCTGCCTGGGACTCGGGGCGGCAGCAGGGGATTCGGGGCCCGGGCCGGGACCCGTGTGACTCCCCCGCGCCGCGCTCCCTTTCCCTTATTTGGGCGTCTTGGGGACTCGAGCCGGGCGGGATTTCCAATAAGGCCAACTCCTGGGGAAGGACGAGCAGTAGCGGATGGGGTTTCCCCGGGATCGGGTGTCCCCTTTCCCCAGGGGCCGGGTCCCTAGGCACGCTGGGTACAAAGGGAAGCCCCCCGGCTCCGGCCCGGCCTTCCCGTCGCCGCGCTCGGATCAATCGTAGTTTTTTATCCCACTTTTCACCCTGGGGGATAAATGTTACCGCTGAGCCGGCGGAGCGAATTCCTGTCCCGGCCGGGCCCGCTCCGCCCAGCGCCGCCGCTCCGCGGGGACCGCTCCGGGCTGGAAGGAACTAGAACCCCCGCCCCGCGCTCAGCCGCCTCTGCGTCGCCAGCCAGGGCTGGGCACAAGTCTGGGGGAGGCGGGTAGGACCCGGCCTTGGTGGAGCCGCCTGCGATGGCCCCACGGCGGGAGCAACCGGGCTCCGGGGAGCCGCTGCTGCTGGATCGAGCTGAATGAACCGGCTCCCCGGGAGCTCCGGGCAGGACGGCTCAACCTGCCCGCTTAGTAACTCGCTTGCTCGGATCCCTGGGTCCGTCCAGCGCCGTGTACAGCCCACCCCAGTGGGTCCCTACAGTCCGCCCTCGCTCGGCGCACACCCGGCCCCTCCAGCGGATCCGTCCCCCTCCCCGGTGGCTCTGTGCAGCTCGCCCCGTTGCTGCATTCTCCGGCTTGGCCATTTTTTAGATTAACCTACAGAGGAGTCACTCCCTCGCCGGGCCACTCACTCCCTGCCCGCCGGGCCCGCACCCGCTGAACCGGCCCCGAGCGGATCCGTCCAGTCCCTCCACTGCTCTGCACCCGGCCGAATCAGACCGTCCCGGCGCTAGGGGAAGTGGGTCCCTAGCGGGGAAACAGCCCGCGGGAAAACTCCATTAACCCTGAGCCGCCTGGGCCCTGCTCCACGCGGCTGCGGCCGAGCCTGGCGTACTGGGTGCGGGGCGGACGCCACGGGGGAGCGAAGGAGGCTGGGGCGCTGCCAGCAGGAGGGGGGGTGAAACGCCGGGACAGGTGCCCTCCGCCCGGGGCCTGCCCAGCCGTGCCCAGGGCGGCTTGTAACCGCGTTAATATTGGCACTAATCGACGGCAGCGTCCGCCTGTCCCGGGTAGAGCAGCGCAGGGCTGGGACGGGGAGCTGGGGGCGGATTTCAGCTAAAACCTGATTTAAAAAACCCAGGAAGGTTAAAGTGAGCAGCAGCTGGGGGACACGGGAGAGTCGCTGGGCGGCTGGGCCTGGCCCGGGAGAGCCCCATGCCCAGAGACGGGCGCGGGGCCCTGCAGCGGCCGGGCAGGGGGAGGCTGCGCTCGGTGAGATCCGCACGGCCTGGGAACAGGCCTGGCGCTGAGGAGGGTGATTTTAACCCCCCTGTTCTCCCGCGGAGAGGCCACGTGGGGAGAGGCGCGGGCCTCCACTGCCCGCTGTCCCCATCGCGCCAGGCTCGGGGACAGGGAGCTGGGCCTCCGTGGGTCTCCTACCCACAGCCGGCTGGGCCCAGGGATTCAGGACTTTTACGCGGAGTAGGCCCCAGTCTCCAGCAGGCCGGGGCGGGAGGAGCTGAGGGCCTAGGAGGCCGAACACCTCCTGGGTTCCAGGCCACGCACCGCCCAGCTCTCTGCAGACCCCGGGAGCAGAGAGGCCGGGTCCGCTGCCCAGGCGGCCCGAGCACCGCTAGGTGCCATTGATCGAGGGTACAGGGCAGACGGGATCGTAGGGGCGACAGGCCGCGGGCAGGGCTCGCCGCGTGCAGGGGCTACCGACCCCCAGCGCAGCCACGGGAAGAAAGCGCCCCCGGCCTTTGCCAGGCTCCCCTTGCCAAGGCCTGTGGAGATTCCTCGCCCCGCTGAGTGTCGGGGAGGATGAGCCGCCCCCAAGGACAAACCGGCCGGGAATCACTGCGGTGAAGGACTCCCGGACCCCGCAGCGCCGTGATCCCGCTTTTGGAGCTGCGCGGGAAAGTCCAGGAGCTTCAGGGGAACACGCGTGGGAGCGGTGGAGGCTAGGGGCAGTCGGGAGGCCACGGGGCGGTCCTGCGCATCCCTCACACCGAGGCAGCTTGACACAGGCGCCCGCTCCCCCCGCCCCGGCTGGGGCCTGTGCGCCTGCCCCAGCCGCAACCCCATCTACCCCCCCTTGCCCGCAGCCACAGGCCCACGCAGGGTCAGGGCGCTCCGGCCTTTCCAGGCCGCCTGTTAACTGCGGAGCAGGGGACGGCTCCCTCCCCCTGGGGCCTGCTCCGCTCAGCGCGGCCCTGCGGGAACACCCGGAGCCTCGCCGGCCCTTGCCGGATTCCCGGCGAAATCCTGGCCCCATAGAAGTCACTGGGGGGCAGCAGGGCCGGGATTTCACCCCTAGGAGCCGCAACCTCTCAAGCCGCGCCGCGCTCAGCAGCCAGCCGAGGCCATGTTAACGGGCAGCGGAGCCCGAGCCGGGTGCAGGCGGCCAAGGCAGAGGGAGCGGCTCCCAGGCAGGAATCGGGCCCCCCAGGTAGGCCCTGCCGCTGCCGCGGGGCTGGGGGTGGCTGAGCTCGCCTCGGCAGCGAACTCAATGGGAACACGCGGCTCTCTCCCGGGAGCAGTCGCTGTTCCCCGGCAGCCCGCTGCGGAGGAGCTGGCTGGAGCCGCCCGATAAATATCGAATTTATTGACAAGATGCGATTGATCGTTACCGTCTGCGCGCCGGGCGGTGCGTAATAATCGTCAGCCCCTCCGCGCCCGGTACCGCCGCGAAATGTCTCTCGCGGACTCTGTTATCGATCGATTCTTGCGCCCAAACGTTTTCGGCGGAAATTATAAATTCTAGTCAGTTATTGTATCGAAATCTTTTCGATCTAGATTAGTGATAATTATCTGCGATCATCCCCGTGTCCCATTCGCACGGGCTCAAACCGCGGCGCCCCAGGAATTAAAATCGGTTTAACTTTGACATGTAAATAAACCGCAGAACTGCCCCGGCTGCGGCGAGTTTCTTTGCCCGCAAACACCGAGCGGGCCCGGGGCGCGGGAACCACAGGGGACGAATCGGGAAACAAACAAACACCCGGTGGAGAAAGAAAACTGGAGCCGAACCTGCCGGAACCAGCCGCCGGGGGCGGCCGGGCGGGCGCCATTCGCCTCCCCGAGTACCTGGGGCGACGCGCGGAAGGCAGCGCGCCAGGGGCGCTGGGAGGCCCCCGGAGCAGCCCCGAGTGTGCGGGGTACTCACGCGACCCGCGGTCCGTGCCCAGGTCCGCCGGCGCCGCGGGATCCGCTTTCGGCCTCCCCGTTTCGATTCGCACGGGCCTGCGGAGCAACACAATTGTTCGTTAAAACGAAATAACCCCGCGGCGACTGTCCCCCCCTCCGCTTTTCCCTTTTGTTCTGCCCTGCCCCGCACACACCGAAACCTCCCGGCGACAGGGTCCCGGCTCGCCGCCTCCAGCCCGGCCAGGAACTGCCCGTTTTCTTCCTAAACGTCTGTAAACACCGGTGGGTTGACTGGACAGCTGGGCTCCTCGTTCCCCGTTTTCGGGCCTTTCTTCCCCGGCTGCCTCCAAAGGGCGCCAGGATCGGACCCGTGGCCGGGCTGCGGAGCGCGGCTATCGGCCGCTCGCCGCGATAATTCACAGGAGGGTTCGCTGCGGGGAGAGCATTGTTTTCAGCAGCCGGGCTGCCCCCCTTTGCTCGATCTCCCCTGGAGGCCGGGACACGCTCTCGCTTCCCCGGAGTGTGTAGAAGGAAAACGAAGGAAGGACACGGCTCTGTCCTGGGCCCTCCCGGCCTTTCCCTGCAGAGTTCGGACCCTTTGGGGGTTTCCGTTGCTGCTCGGGTTCGGACTCCCAGGCCGAGCCCGGCCCGCGCCGGCAGCCGAGATCGGTGCTGGGTCTGGCCCCTGCCCTGCCCTGCTCTGGATTGCGGCGTTAACAGGCGTATGGACTCTCTGGGCCCATCCTGCTCTCACGGCGGGGTTAGGGCAGATCCTCCGCCGATGTAAGGCAGCAGAGCGCCATTCAAGTCAATGGAGCCCGGCCAATTCACAGCCGCGGCGGGCGCAGGCCCGGGGCGGCCCGGGGAGTTTGCCACTAACTGCGGTGGGACCCGGATCTCGCCCTTTATTTTTAGAAACTCTCCTTTGGCCGTTTCGCAGCTTCGGTCTCCTGGAGGCGAGTGGGAATCTCGGCGGGGATCCCGCAGCCCCTGCAGGCCCTCGCCTGCCTGGGAACCCGCTGCGCCCCCAGGGCTCCTGCTCCTCAGAGCAGCGTGGGGCGCGTTCACCAGGCGGGGGGCCGGGGGGCCGCCTTCTCCGGAGGCAGGCCCAGGAGAGAACCCCTCGGGCAGGGAGAAGAGGTGCGGGGCAGGACAGAAATCGGCACAGGCCCGGGGCCGTACCCGCCGCCGCCCATAGGCGCTGCTCAGTGACACTTCTGGCTACTTTCCAATGGGACCCTGGGCCGGGAGAGGGCAGGGGCTTGTTCTCTCACAGCGATTCCCTTGGGGAGACCTGTGCGGAGACCCCCGCGCACCGTCCCGCACTCCCCGGGCCTCTGGGCGCTCCCCGGGCCCGGCGCAAGCTGTGTGATGTGCCTACCTACCTACATGTACTTAGCATTGACATGAGCAGTGGCAGCACCGGCTTTGTCCAGGGCACCCCTGGGATCCGCACAGCTGGGGCTCCCTGACCCCCACACACCGTCCCGCAGCCTCTGCCCAGCCAGGTGGGTGCCAGGCCCGGTCTGGCGCGCTCCTGGGAGCGGCCTCCCCCGAGCCTCCCCTTAAGACATTGCTATTTCTGGTAGGGCAGCCGGATCTCGGGCCGGGGCTCAGGGGGCCGGCTCAGCCACCCCCACCCTCCAATGGGGAGGCTGCCCACAGGCCCCCGGCCCCTCCTCGCCGTGACGTGCCGGCCCGGGGCAGAGGACGCTCGCGAGCCCTTGGCTGGTCCCCGCAGAGGCTGTAACAAAACGCAGACCCCCAGTGCCGGGCTAATGGAGGCAACTTAGCCAGGAGCGCGCGGCCCCTGGTTTATCAGCGCGCGGCGCTGCGCCCCCCCCAGCACCCCGGAGCGCCCCCGGGCCCTGCGCAGGGCGCTGCACCGCCCCCAGGGTTTATTGGCTGTTCGCGCTGCCCCGATGATGTTACCGAGCCCCGTCACCTCCACCCCCCTTCTCTGTCAAAGACATCCTCAACCTGGAGCAGCAGGAACCGCACTATGGAGCCCAGCTGCAGCACCACCTGGAGCAGCATTTCCACTCGGCAGCCTGCCTGCTGGCGGCCGGGGACGGCTCCCGCTTCTCCGACGGGGAGGAAGAGGAGGAGGAGGAGAAGCTGTCCTATCTGAGCTCCATGGCTGCGGCGGAGAGCCAAGGGGACGTGGGGCTCTCCCCGGACAACTACGTGCAGGCGGTGCTGCGAGGCTCGTGTGAGCCCAACGGCCCGGGAGACGAGCTGGAGCCTGCGGGGGATCGGGACCCCAGTGAGTACGGGGGCAGCGACCCCGCGGCCGCGCTGTTAATGCGGAGCTAACCAGGCGCGGGGCAGGGGCAAGGGACCCCTGCAAGTTCCCCCCACCCATCATCACCCCCACAGCAGGGCTAACGGGACTTTGTGTCATGCGCAGCACCCGCTGCCCCCATCCGCCCCATAGCGCTCCTCCACCGCTGCCCCCATCCGCCCCATAGCGCTCCTCCACCGCTGCCCCCCGTCCCCATCCGCCCCATAACGCTCCTCCACCACTGCTCCCATCAGCCCCGTAGCACTCCTCCACCGCTGCCCCCATCCGTCCCATAGCGCTTCTCCACCGCTGCCCCCGTCCCCATCCGCCCCATAGCGCTCCTCCACCGCTGCCCCCATCCGCCCCATAACGCTCCTCCATCGCTGCCCCGGTCCCCATCCGCCCCACAGCGCTTCTCCACGGCTGCCGCCCCCAGCAGGGGCGAAGTCGGAGTCCGCCCCGCGCGGGTCTTTTCCCGAGTTTCTCCCCCCTGCTCGCAGAAGGCAGGTCCGTGGGGCGGGGGTCACCGCGGTGCCCGAGTGCTGTGGGGAGGTAAGCGGGGCGGGCGGGCTCTGTTCCGATTGACCCTGGCGCTGGTAGCACCGCGCTGTGACAGGAACAATAACTCGCGGGGCGAGCCCCGGCCCCGGCCGCCCCCCCGGGACTGTCACTCGCCGCTCGCTGAAGTGGCGCCCGAATCCGACCCGCCGCCCCGTTCTCGGGGCCGGGGACTCGCAGACCGGGCCCGCTCCTGCTCCGGGAGGCTGCTCGGAGAGGCAGAACCGGGCCCGGCGGAAACGCAGGAGGGTCCCGGCCCCGCGGCGGGCCCAGGCCTCGGGCGAGGAAGGGGAAGGAGACAGGCGAATGGATCTGGCGGCTCCCGCTGCTCCGGGGTGCGTGAGGGGAAGCGGGCCGGCCCGGGGAAGAACAGAGGCGTGCGGGGATGTCAGCCTAGGCGGGGGCGTCTTGCTCTTTGCCGCCCGGCCTGAGTCGGGCAAGTGGGGGATGACTTGGGGCAGCCGCGCTCAGCCTGGAGCGCAGAGACTCCCCCAAACTGCCCCGCTGCCCAAGGGGCTCGGACCCGCCAGGAGCTGCTTCCCGGCCAGCCGTGAGGGGCCGGAACCCCAGGGCAGAGCCGGGCCCTGTAACCCGCTGTTCCCTACACACACGGGGTTGGAACTGGGGGGTGGGCGGGCTGCCGCCCCCCTGACTGGAAGTGGTTTCATCCTATAGCGTTTACAGTCTGGTTCAATGGCTCTCAGCCCCCCACTCTACAAATGTTTCCACTGTCCCAGGCGCACAAGCTGGGATCCCGCAGAGGCATGAAAAGTGACACAGCCCCTGCAGCACACGGAGCACAGCGCCCCGAAATACTGCACAGCCCTGGTCTCACACACACACACACAGCTTGGGGGTGCATCACACACACAGCCACCCAGGGCCTACAGCAACGCCTGATCTCACACACACAACCACTGGAGAGTACAACAACACCTGATCACACACACAGCCACCCAGGGCCTACAGCAACACCTGATCTCACATACACAACCACTGGAGAGTACAACAACACCTGATCTCACACACACAGCCACCCAGGGCCTACAGCAACGCCTGATCACATACACACAACCACGGAGTGTACAGCAACACCGTGATCTCTCTCTCTCTCTCTCTCTCTCACACACACACACACACACACACACACACACCCTGTGCATACAGCAACACCGCGATCACACAGGCAGGCACTGAAATACACACCCCAGTACACGCGTGTAAGCACACACCAGACGATCACACCCCCAGGACATCCCGCACAAACCCACGCACAGCTCCCCTCACACTGGCAGACCACAGCCCAGTCCTCGGGGACAGCTGCCCCTCCTCGGGCCGGGGGCTGGGGCTGGGGCCGGGGCGCTCGCTGAGCCGAGGCCGGGCCTGTTCTGAGGCCAGGTGCCCAGCGGCGGGAGCAGGCTCGGGGCGTGAACTCGGGCTGGGGCTGCCCCGTGGGCGAGGCCCCGCTCCCCCGGCCAGGCCCTAACCCTGCCTCTCCCCCCGTGCAGAGCGCTGCGCCCTGAAGCAGCCGCCGGGCGCCGCGGAGAAGCCGGACGAGGCGGAGAGGCCGAAGCCGCGGAGCCGGAGGAAGCCGCGCGTTCTCTTCTCGCAGGCGCAGGTCTTCGAGCTGGAGCGGCGCTTCAAGCAGCAGCGCTACCTGTCGGCGCCGGAGCGCGAGCACCTGGCCAGCAGCCTCAAGCTCACCTCCACGCAGGTGAAGATCTGGTTCCAGAACCGGCGCTACAAGTGCAAGCGGCAGCGGCAGGACAAGTCGCTGGAGCTGGGCCCCGCGCCGCCGCCGCCGCGCCGGGTGGCCGTGCCGGTGCTGGTGCGGGACGGGAAGCCCTGCCTCGGGGGCTCGCCGGGCTACGGCTCGCCCTACAACGCGCCCTACTCCTACAGCGGCTTCCCGCCCTACGGCTACGGCAACTCGGCCGCCTACAACGCCAGCTACGGCTGCAGCTACCCCGCGGGCGGCCAGCCCGGCTGCAGCTCGGGCGCGGCCGCGGGGCCCTTCGTGAACATGGGCGGCCTGGGCGGGTTCGGCGGCGCGGCCCAGCCCCTGCACCAGGGCGCCGCGGGGCCCTCCTGCAGCCAGGGCGCTCTGCAGGGAATCCGGGCCTGGTAGCCGCGCGGGGCGGCGGACACTCTGGGCCAGGAAGGAGCCTGGTGGCTCTGGGATCCAGCCTGCAGGCCCCGGGGAAGGACAGGGAACCGCGCCGCCCCCGGCTGGTGCCCGAAGACTGCTCGCTAGAGGCAGACTGGAGCCCCGCGCAGCCCTCAGCGCCGCTTCGCCCAGGGCGGGATCTGCAAGCACCGGCCGGCGCGATGCGCCCAGCCGCTGCGCTCGGCGGAGCCCCTTCTCCCGGCTCTTCCGTGCCCCGGGCGGGGGAGGGGGACCGGCGCAGCAGCTGTTGGGGCCGCAGGGCAGAAGCGGGCTCGGCCCAAAGCCTGTCTGGTCCCCCGCGGCGGCCGGGGAGGCGAGCGCGTCCCCCGGCTCTGGGTGGCTCGCTGCAGGGCTGGGCATGGAGCTGGAAGCCCCGCACCGTCCAAGCAGCTTCGCTTGTATAAAGCCAAAGTGTCAGGGCCTGGGGGAGCCGGGCCCTGTATCTACTCTGTACCCGCTGTACGTGCCAGCCCGCGCAGGAGCGAGGGGGTTAATAAACCAGGTGCAATAGCTCCAGCGCCTCATTGTTCCCGGCCCGAGAGCGGACTGGGCTGCGGGTTCCGTTCGCCCCAGCCCATGGGACGCCCCGGCCCCGTTTGTCAAGGGGAGATTTGCCATCGGCCCCAGCCAGGACTCGGTTAGCACTGGGCGAGCTGGGGAGCGCCGGGCCCTGCCTTGCCCCGGCGGCTTCACCGCGGGTGCGGAGGGGCGAGTCCCTGGTACAAAACCGGCCCCCGCCAGCCCCAGCCCGGGAGACCGCGGCCGGGCTGCTCGGGGCAGGGGCTCTGGTGGCGGCCAGTTGTGGGAAGCCGATCCCCGGGCTGATGCAGGGGGACGCAGGGCCGGGGAGACCCTGGGCTCGGGGAGCCTCCGTCCCCCTCCTGCCGGCGCTGTAATCCCCTTGTCCCGCAGGGGCCGGGCGGCCGGGCCCGCGCGGCGGATTGTGAGCGTGCCAAGGCGCTGAATGGGGAGCCGCGGCGCAGAGCCGGGCCATTGTGGCCGCCGGGCCGGCGCTGAAAGGAGCCGCCGGGGAAGGTGGCGAGAATAGGCGCTTATTGGATTCGGGAACAAAAGGTGTGGCAGGGAGGCGAGGGACAAAGGGGCCCAGGCGCCGAGATTGACGGGCGGCTCTGCCCCCCGCTGGGGCCCGGGCCCGGCGCTTTATGCGCGCAGGATGAGAAACGTGCAGGGTTTTGTTCCCCTTTCTGTGAGCGCAGGGGGAGAGGAGGGGGGGTCCGCGGGGCGCGCTGATTAGGGGCGGCCGGGCCGGGCCGCCTCAATGCCGGGTCATTATTGCTACAAGTTTAGCAATTTCGCTGGTGCAGCAGGGGGAGGGGCCCCAGGGCCTGCCCGCGCCCGCGAGGCGCTGTGGGGACCGGGAGCACGGGCGCAGGGGATGGGGTCGAGAAGGGGATGGGACGGGGGGGAAGCAGCCCCAGTTCCGGGTCGGTTCCGAGGCGTTTGAGCCGCTTCCTGAATGTAAAAGTCTAAAATCTGCGGTGGGGAGGGAGCCCGGGACCCTGCCCCAGGGAGTGCGCCAGGGGGTGGGGGACACGGTCCTGCTCCTCTAGGAGTCTCTGGGGGACTGGGGGGGGGTTGTACCTGCCCCCCAAAAGCCCCGCCGCAGCGTCCCGCGGACCTGGGTGCAGTACCCGGGCTCTGAGCACGGCTGGTGCCCCGAGATGGGGAGAGGGTGCGAGGGGCCCGGGCATAGAGGGTCCTGCTCCGAGTACGGGGTGGGGCCGGGGGGATGTGGAGGGCTGGGGCGGTTTTGGGGTGACGGGGAAGCTCGGGGGTGCTGGGATTCCCGCCAGGGGAATCAGTGTGTGTGGAGGGGGTGAGTGTGAGCAGCGGAGAAAGTGTCAGGGGTGGGGGCAGGTGGTCAGGACTGGGCGGGCTGCGGAAATGGGCTGGCGGAGTGTCGGTTTGGGGGGTTAGGCAGGGTGGGTAGGAGCGGGGGGCTAGATGTCGGGGTGCGGGTGGAGTTCTGGGGGTGGTGTTGGGGGCTGGCTGTGGGGGAATGTGACGTCGGGGGACTACGGGGGATGGGGGCGGTGGCGCTGGGGGAGGGGAGATAGCGGGGCGGGGGAGGGTCACCGCAGATAAGAAGGGGTTCAGGTGGATTTCTAGTGGCGCGCCCTCTGAGGCGGAGCCGGAGGGTCCCCGCGCCAGGAGCCATCCCGGGCAGCTTCTCCTTCCTGCGGCTGTCGGAGCGCGGGCTGGGCCCCGGCGCGGCTCTGCCCGGGCCGGAGGTGCTGAGCAGCCGCTGGCTGGAAGCGACCCCGGGCCGGGGCCACCCACAGAGAAGCCGGGAGAGGGCCGGGGGCTCTGGGAAGGGCCCGTCTCAGGATGAGGGCAAAGGCGCTGGGGGCAGGAGAAGGGCCCGGGCGGGCGTAGAGGAGGGAGCCGCCGGGCGCCTGCACTGCGGGGGCGGTTCAGCAGTCAGCGGGTGGGGACCGGGAGCCCGGCGGTTCTGAGCTGCCGGCTCAGGTCCGGTCAGCCGCACAGGAGCGGGCCGGCTGCCCCGCACGGCTCTGCAACGTGCCCCTCGCCCTGGTGTCCCCGCCCCAGCCACAGGCCGGGGACAGCTCAGCCCTGCCCGCTGGGCTCCGGCCCTCCCGCTGCTGCTGACAGGTCCGCTCGAGCCGGGGCGGGGCCAGCTCCCCTGGCCCCCGGAGCCGGTAAGCGGAGATCCCGGTCTGGGTCGTGCCCCGAGGGGCTCAGAGGCAGGAGCCGATGGGTAACTAAAGGCTGGGGGGCTATGGAACAAGACATCAAACTCTGACAAGTGACTCAAACGGGGACCGCCTGGATCTGGCTGCGCCACACCGAACTGACACGGGCCGATTTTAGCGATCAACCCGTTTTAAGGGACATTTGCTCCCTGTGTGAATTAAACCAGGTTTGATTTATCTTTTGTTTTTAAAGAAAACCAGTAAAAAAAAAAATCCATCCTGGAGGGAGATTTGAACCCTGGCCCCTTAGATCCACAGCTCCTACGTTGTACCATCCCTGGGGTTTAGAACATAGGAGCTGGGCTTCTGCGGCTAATCGTGTAGCGGTTAGAGCCGTGATGGGTTAGAGACCGGCCAGCCGACCAAGATTAGACACAGGTACATTCATGGTCTTCTGGCACCCAGCTCCATGTACCATCCCCTAGCCTCCAGGTATGTGGAGAGAAATCAATCATTTCTCTCCCCGAATAGCACCTAGAGGTGTCAACCAAGCCTGGGACCCCTGGTGCCACATTGGAAGTGACAGTATCTGCCCTAAAGAGCTTTCAGTCTAAACAAAGTGTAGGAGGGAAAACAGGCCCAGAGAGGGGAAGTCACTTGCCCGTGGTCACACGGCAGCTCAGTAGCAGAGCTGGGAATAGACTCCCGCTGCCCAGTCCCATGCACCATCCCCTGGGAGACAGCATCTCATATTACCATCACTAGCCCCGGAGGTGCTTGCCATATTCCCTAGCCACCTGGCAAGGCGGGTTTATAGCAAGGAGGCACACTTTGTTAATGAGACAAAATTGTTGTGGTTAGTGAAGACCAGGGAGGATTGTGAGATTTGGAGAGACTCAGCCAGGGGGCAAACTCCAACCTCGTGCACACCTGTGCAGGCCCACTAGGGTCTGTGGGAGGGCTGACTCTAGCCCCAAATTAGGTAATAATGGAGATATCCCATCTCCTAGAACTGGAAGGGACCTTGAAAGGTCATTGAGTCCAGCCCCCTGCCTTCACTAGCAGGACCAAGTACTGATTTTGCCCCAGATCCCCAAGTGGCCCCCTCAAGGATTGAACTCACAACCCTGGGTTTAGCAGACCAATGCTCAAACCACTGAGCTATCCCTCCCCCACCCAAGGTAACTGGACAGATTAAATTCACGGAAAACAAGTGTCAGGCAAGGCCTATTGGGACTGGTTAAACTCCCATGCTGGGTCCGGCATGAGCTGTAACCCTCACAGAGAATGGGCTTGGAGTGGTCGGGACTGGGTGTGTGAAGGTGACTCAATGCATAGCAGTGGTCAGAGTGCTTAGGTGCAGACTGGACTGACAAGGGGACAGAAAATAATATGGAAATCACCGCAGTGCTCCTGAACACACACGCGCTCTGGGTGCCCTAAACCTCTGGGACTGGTACAGGGGATGGATCACATGAAATTGCTCTGTTCTGTTCATTCCCTCTGAAACACTTGGCACTGGCCACTGTCAGAGACAGGACACGGGGCTAGATGGACCATGGGTCTGACTCAGTCTGGCCGTTCTTATGATGTTAGTCCTCAGCTGGTGACCTCAGCTCAGAAAGGAAAAAAATCTAGAGGAAGAACAAACAGTAGCAGCTAGAGATGGGGAAAGGCCATTTGCAGACTGAAGGGCGGACCAGCTGTCTGGGGAGAAGAACCATGGTCTAAAGAAGAGAAAGCCAGTCCGTCTCCTGCTCACCTTGCCCCTAAAGCACAGGGGCACTTAGGAAAGGCAGCACATTATTACAGTTCGACACAAGACAACACTTTTAAAAGTCAACATGTAATTAATTTGTGGTGCTGGCTTCTGCATGATCCCAGCGAGACCCATAATTCAGCATAGCCCAGAAAGGGATTAGGCTGCAGAGGCGGAGGAGGGGGTGCAGAGAGAGGGACTCGAAGGGCAAAGGTCATGATTTGTGTTTGTTCCTGAAAGAGTGACAAGCTCTAATGTTGTTTGGGAGCCAGAGAGGGAAGGTGCTGATGGATTTTGGACAGGGCTCAAACTTAAACACACTGGTCTAAAAGCAATACAATGACCTGAAGCAAACAAGAGGGAGAGGAGACGCCAGGCCTGGGGCAGGGGGTCAAATTCGGGCTCTGTCCTGAGACAATTCCACGTTTCATGATGGCCTGAAGACCAGGGAACAGACTGTGGCGCTGGACTTTGCTCCATCCACAGCAGAGTTCCCAGCAATGCCAACAGGAGTTCACACAAAACCCAAGAGGAGAATCCAGCCTTTAGCTGTTTTGTCCCCCACGGTCTTATTGTCCCCTTCAGCATCCCCCAGCGGGGCAGTCTGCTGCCTTGGGCCACCGCTCATTCTGCCCTGGTTTGCTTTCCTTCCCCATCCTTCTTCCTCTCTTACCCACTGCTGCACCTGCCCCCTTCCTTCCCTTGGCAAGTCCCACAGTCCTACCCCATCCAGTCTGCTACAATTACCAGCAGTGAAATAGTTAATACTGGCCAGATCCCCCGTGCCCTTGAGCATGAGCACCCAAGCCCCTGGGCGTTCTGTCCTTTCAGAGCCCTTGTTCCAGGCTGTCTGCAGACTTGGCAGACCCTGCAGCCCTGGGGCCACACAGCACATGGCTGGACCCTTTCCTGGAAGGGCTGTCAGGGCCGGGTGAACTCTCCACCCTGCTTTGCACCCTTGATGCCAAGCAAAGCTTCCCCCTGCCCCGTTCCTACTGCCGGCTGTGGTAGCTCCTGTCCCAGGGATACCTGGGGCTGTAATTCACCCATGAAGTCCAGGGTGTCTGCACCACTGCGCCCCTGGACAGCCAAGCCCCTGCCCCTGGCTTGCTGGAACCACTGGCCAGGGCCTCCTCAGGGCGGAGCTGGAAGGGACCCAGGTCAGACTGAAGCCAAGCGTGAGCCAATGCAGCGCATGGGGAGCCGGGGACACGTGCCGGCGGCCGGGGGCCCCACACAGCACCGCCTGGTGCCAAGAGTGCACATGGCAGCGGCCCCGGACCCCACCCAGGAGCCGCTCCACGCTGCCCAGCTGCCGGGCTGCTCTGATGCGCTGGGGCCGGGGAACTGCTCCCTGGGCACCGGAGTGAGCTGAGCGGCAGGGTCCCATGTCAATGGAAACGCAGCTCTGCCAGCAACCCCCCGCCGGGCCCAGGGTCCAGAGGCTAGTTCAGGCTGGCCAATGGGGGGAGGGGCGCGGAATGGGTCACACAGGCCAACAAGCAGGAAGGGCGCAGGCCTCCCACTCCCCAGCCCTAGGGCATTGTACAGTGAAGTGCATGATGGGAACGGTACCCCTTCCTCGCAGCCTCCTGCCATAGGTCAGGGTGGGAGCTGACCTGCAGGGGTGGGTGCTGGGGCCCTCATTGCACCCCCATTGGAAAGTCCCTGGGCTTGCTCTGCAGCTGCCTTCAAACGGAGCAGGTCAGCGTAAGTCCCTTTTGTCACTGCAATGACCTAGTCCCTCTGCAGGCCAGAATCTCAAACGCAGCCCGTGCGCTGAGCGGGATGGTGAGGAAACCCACTGCAGAGGGACGGGAAAGAAAGTGAGTAAGAAATCCGGGTTCAGTGGCACTTCCGTGTCTAAACCCGAGACTTAGCACCAAGTCTGGAGTTCCGGTGCCTAAGCACCTTCAGGGCTCCCACCCTTGCCCCTGCCTCTGTGCTCACCCCTACGCCTGCTGCCTTGCTGTGCTCTAGGCTTTAATACCCTCTGTAACGGATGTGACAAGCCCCTAACTCAGCCCTGGGGCGGAACCATGGACGGGTGTCCTGGTGAATAATGATTTTATTAACCACTCCCGAGGACATGCTGGGCCCTGAACAATCCACAAACCCAGACAGCGCCTGCCTCAGAGTGCTTACGATCTTAGCAGCCTCCGTAATGCTAGGCCGCGGCCCCAGGGCATCAGTTGGGTTGCACCGCCGAGCACCTGCCCAAGTACTGCACCACTGTCACCAGGGGGAGCTGTTTCCTCACTGGCGGAGACAATGGGCCCGATTCTCCACTACTGTCCCTGGGGCCTTACGTGGCCATTTACACTAGTGCAACGTGTGTGTGAAAGCTAGTGAATCAGACCAGTGCCCAGTGACTTCACACGGGTGTCAATGACTCCAAAGGGCGCCAGGAGAGGGACAACAGGGGTTTGCTTCCTCCTAGCACCTGAGTTCTCAACAAGACAGACCCTTCCATGAAGCTAGCTGACCGGTGTATTTAGAGGGGCAGCGCATCTCCCACATCAGCATTTCGGGGCCATGTTCTCCTAGCTGTGCTGACCGCAGCATTTCTTCAGGCCCCCACCGTGGGTGAAAGCTGGAGCCCATGGTGATGCGTGAGGTGTAAGAACCAGAACAGACAAGCTTTGCTGAGCTAAGCAGCTTCAGAACTCGCCCAGGGTGGGACACTGGTTTGGTCTCTGCCAAGGAAAAATCCATGGATCAGCCTCATTTAAAACAGAAATCTGCCTCAGCCCCAATCCAGTCTTCAGTTTCCCGATAAACACAAATCCGTCTTGGCTCTAGGGCCCCTTTAAAATGGCTGCATTCATCACTCCTGACAGTGAGAGAATGAGAGTGGGGTTAAATTCAGGGACAACCTATCAATGCTCCTAACTCCCAAGCCCCCATGCCTTTAGGCCAGTCCTGGTTGCCTCCCCGCCCCACCAGCTCTGCTGATGCTCCTAAGCCCTGACCTGCAGCCCCCTGCTAGCCCAGTCCTGAGCTCCCCCACCGCTCTGCTGATGCCCCTAAGTCCCATTCTGCAACACCCCCCTGCTATTCCAGTCCTGGGCTCTCCACACAACTGTATATTAAATTCAAGGAGTCCAGGAGAGCTGGCTGTATTTTAAAGAAGCCTTATGGAGGGTGCAGGAACAAACCATCCTGATGTGCAGAAAGAAGAGCAAATATGGCAGGCGACCAGCGTGGCTTAACAGAGAAATCTTTGGTGAGTTTAAACACAAAAAGAAAGCTTACAAGAAATGGAAACTTGGACAGATGACTAGGGAGGAGGAGTATAAAAATATTGCTCAAGCATGCCGGGGTGTAATCAGGAAGGCCAAACCACAACTGGAGATGCAGCTAGCAAGGGATGTGAAGGGTAACAAGAAGGGTTTCTACAGGTATGTTAGCAACAAGGAAAAGGTCAGGGAAAGTGTGGGACCCTTACTGAATGGGGGAGGCAGCCTAGTGACAGATGATGTGGAAAAAGCTGAAGTACTCAATGCTTTTTTTGCCACGGTCTTAGGGTGACCACACAGCAAGTGTGAAAAATCGGGACAGGGGTGGGGGGTAATAGGAGCCCATATAAAAAAATCCCCAAACATTGGGACTGTCCCTATAAAATCGGGACACATGGTCACCCTATTCGGCCTTCACAGACAAGATCAGCTCCCACATTGCTGTCCAGGGCAGCACAGCATGGGGAGGAGATAAGCAGCCCTCCGTGGTAAAAGGACAGGTTAAAGACTATTTAGAAAAGCTGGACATGCACAAGTCCATGGGTCCAGCTCTAATGCATCCGAGGGTCCTGAGGGAATTAACTGATGTGATTGCAGAGCCATTGGCCATTATCTTTGAAAACTTGTGGTGACTGGGGGAGGTCCCGGCTGATTGGAAAAAGGCAAATATAGTGCCCATCTTTAAAAAAGGGAAGAAGGAGAACCAAGGGAACTACAGACCGGTCAGCCTCACCTCAGACCCTGGAAAAATCATGGAGCAGGTCCTCAAGAAAACCATTTCGAAGCACTTCGAGGAGAGGAAGGTGATCAGGAACAGTCAACATGGATTTACCAAGGGCAAGTCATGCCTGACCAACCTGATGGCCTCCTATGATGAGGCACACACTGGCTCTGTGGCTATGGGGAACGTGGTGGATGTGATACATGTGGACTTTAGCAAAGCTTTTGATACAGTCTCCCACAGTATTCTTGCCAGCAAGTTAAAAAAGGATGGATTGGATGAATGGACTGTAAGGTAGGTAGAAAGCTGGATAGATTGTCGGGCTCAACGGGTAGTGATCAACGGCTTGATGTCTAGTTGGCAGCTGGTATTAAGCGGAGTGCCCCGGGGGTTGGTCCTGGGGCCGGTTTTGTTCAACATCTTAATTAATGATTTGGATGATGGGACGGATTGCACCCTCACCAAGTTCACAGATGACACTAAACTGAGGGGAGAGGTAGATACGCTGAAGGGTAGGGATAGGGTCCAGAGTGACCTAGACAAATTAGAGGATTGGGCCAAAAGAAATCTGATGAGGTTCAACAAGGGCAAGTGCAGAGTCCTGCACTTAGGACGGAAGAAACTCATGCACTGCTACAGACTGGGTACCGACTGGCTAAGCAGCAGTTGTGACGTTCCCCTGTGGTGTTGTCTGGACCGGTGATCTGCTAGGCCTCTCCAATCCACCTGGCAATTTCCTGGTCTCAACTCCTCTGCTGTCACAAGCGTTGGAGCTGCATCTTAATGGAAAGAGACACAGTTACTTCCCAAAAACCTCTTAGAAATAGCATCCTGAAAAACTGGGACTTGGATTGGGGTACCCTCTGCCACCCCTTTCTCTGTCCCTGAGAAGTCAGCTGTGTGACTGCTCCCCCGCAGGAGGTCAGTTACAGAGTTCCTTCTCAAAGCCTGGGTCACGGGCTGAGTGCCTGGCTGCACAGATGCTGACCCAGCCACCCTCTTAGTGTCCTGGACATCCTGCCCCAAGTGACTAGTGAGGAGACATTCCTGTACCCCCACTATTCCTTCCCCAGTTTCTTCCTCTGGCCCCCCTCCTAAGACACATTTCTTTGTGCTGCCCAAGAAGGGTTCTGTCTCTTGTTCATCTGCAGAGCTCTGCCAGCTAACAACTGGGACAGTTTCCTTAATCACTGACAACACCTCTCCTGCCCCTGTGCTTGAGGGCATGTTGCCTTCTGCTGGAAAGGAGCTAGTCTCAGCCCCTCCCATACTTGGAAGCACCCTGCTTCCCTGTGTTACAGAGTCACGGTAATTCTCACCCACTTCAGTGGTTTCTGAGATCCCCTGTCCCTTCTCTGGGCTCTCCTCTGGGATACATTTTTCCCTGCTCCCTAGAGCCGGTTTTGCTTCTGGTTCAGCTGCGACCGGCTGGCAGCTAACAATCTGGACAGTTCTCTCCCTGGCCGGCATTACACCCCCATCCCTTCCTCATGTGGTGTTGCCTCCAGCTGCAGTGCAGGAGTTGGTCTCAACCAACCTCCCACCTGGAAGCATGTGGCTTCTCCCTGCTGTGGAAGAATCAAGGAGACTCTGTCCCATTCTCTCAGCAGTTCCTGAGACCTTCCCCTTTCCCTCGGGGGTCCCAGCATAAAACTCCCTCCTGCTGCAGGTAAATACTTTAACCTGAGCTACATGGAAAAAATCATTACCAAGGAGCAGGTCGACTAGGAGGTGTTCTATTACCCCCACAGTCAAAACACTTTCCAAACCTTCCCACCCCACATGGATTTCAGCTAGTGGTACGAGGAATCTGCTTTCGCTCACCCCACAATCTCTGCCATTTGGCCAGGCAACATACTGGCCTTTGGGACCACACTCTGCTTAACCCCTGTATCCCTCTGGGCCCCTGTATCCCTCTGCCCCAAGCATTCCCTGCCATCAGTTTGGACAGCCTGAACACGCTCCATATCTGGTTCTGCAGAGCCTAATCTAACAGAACCAATATGACAGGTTTCGATTGCTTGGGAGGTTTCTGTGGTGAGGACAGTAGAACTAACATGAGCTGTTGTTTGCCTACTTCCTCCTAGCACAGGGCATGTATTCCTCAGGTGATCCATGGAATTGGGCTCTTCTGCTTTTACAGGAGATTTGGGATAGGAGTTACCAGTAGAGGAATGTTTTTGGGTAAGAGAAAGTTTAGGCTCCCAACCCCCTCCCCTCTTCCCAGGGACAAAATGGGATCCTCCCTTCCCACCAGTTTTAAACCCCTCTTTCTGTGGCCTGTCCTCAATAGACACCTGATTCTGTTCAAAGGCATCAGCTAAAAAAGCCATCTCGTCCCCAGACTTTACATCCTTGTCCCACAGACGCTACTTCACATCAGCCTTACGCACGCTCAGGAAATGCTCTTGAGCAACAAGATCCAACGTTCCCTCAAAACTCGCCACCTCTTTGCCCCTCACCCATTTCCCAACAAATCTTTCATTGTGTTTACATACCCCCCATTACTCACACCAATATCCCTCTTGAGATTCCAAAATGTAACTCTGTATGTTTCAAGGGTAATCTGAAAACTTCGCAAAACAGTATCTTTAAATTTACAATCGTCTAAAGCATCTTCAATAGGCATTCCATTGAATCCATTTCGAGCTTTACCAGTTAATTTTGAAATCAGGATAGGAACTCTCACATCATCAGGGATTTCATGTATTCATAGAATCATAGAATATCAGGGTTGGAAGGGACCTCAGGAGGTCATCTAGTCCAACCCCCTGCTCAAAGCAAGACCTAATCTCCAAATCATCCCAGCCAGGGCTTTGTCAGTCCTGACCTTAAAAATCTCTAAGGAAGGAGATTCCACCACCTCCCTAGGGAACCCATTCCAGTGCTTCACCACCCTCCTAGTGAAATAGTGTTTCCTAATATCCAACCTAGACCCCCCCACTGCAACTTGAGACCATTACTCCTTGTTCTGTTATTACACACAGCCTTTCGAAGGTAGTCAGATATTCAGCAATATCATCGCCCTCATTGGATGCAGGACATAAGTGTTCCCACTTGTGGATTTTTGGAGTGATGGGAGTCGTTGGGGTTGGGGGGTTCTGGTTCTGCTTCTCCAGCAGGTCCAGTTGGTGTTTTTTCTCTCTCTCTCTCTCTCTCTCTCTCTCTCTCTCTCTCTCTCCCCGCTCTCTCTCTCTCTCTCCCATAGCCCTTCTGTGTGCAGCTTCCTCCCTGGCTGAGTCTTTATCTTTTCTCTCCAGCTCTTTCGGTTGCCGTACTCTCTGGTGCTCCCTCTCCTTTTCTGCATCTGCAGCCTAAAAATCTCCAACTTCGCAACTGCTTCACTGCTTTCACTCATTTTCCTGCTTTTCTGTTCTTACTCCCCTTTCCCGAAATAAGCAAACACAGAATAACAAAACTGTGACCTCCTCCTGACTGTCCTTAGCCACTGCACTTAAGACTCATTAAAAATTGCAAATATCAGTGCTTAGAGTGTGAACTTCACTTGGAGTAACAAGCCGTACATACACCCTGCTTGCTGCCCCACTGTGACGTTCCCCTCTTGTGTTATCTGGACCAGTGATCTGCTAGGCCTCTCCAATCCTCGACTCTGGGAGCCAGCCTTACCCTGCTCTGCTGTGAGAACCCTCACCCCTGGGCTGTTCACACACAGCCTCTGGCGTGTAAACTGCTCCTTGGATTATGCGACCGAATGACACTAGCCAGTATCTCCAGTCCCAGACACAACCCTAGGAACCTCCGTCTTGCAGTGTCCAGTTGTGCCCGCTAGACGCTGCAAGCTTATATGAGTTTGTCAATTTAACAAAGAAATTGATATGTTCCAGGCTTGTTATCCCAAGGGGAGTCTGACACGCTTCAAACCAAACGCGTCAGGTAGAATAAACAAACAGATTTATTAGCTATAAAGATAGATTTTAAGTGATTATAAGTAAAGAACAACAAGTCAGGTTTGGTCAAATGAAATAAAAGCAAAACGCATTCTAAGCTGATCTTAACACTTTCAGTGCCCTTACAAACTTAGATGCTTCTCAGCCAGGCTCTCCCCTTTGATCAGTGCTTCAGTCGCTTGGTGGTGATGTCTGTAGATGGAGGTGGGAGAGAGAACATGGCAAAATGTCTCTCCCTTTTATCATGTCCTTTCTTTCCTCCTGGCTTTGCCCCCCCCCCCTCAGGGTCAGGTGAGCATTACCTCATTGTAGTCCCAAACTGACCAAGGGAAGGGGGGTGACTCCCTAACCGATTCTTTTGTTGCTGCCTAAGCCAGTGTCCTTTGTTACTGTGAGCCTGGGCTGGGTTTGTCCCATCCATGCCCTGATGAGGTATGAACTGCCCCTCTGTTCCTGGAGAGTTTTGCCTGGGCTTGCTTTAAGCCACGAGGATACATTTTCAGCCTCATAACTATATACATGAAATTATAACCTATAACCTCACTGTAACATCACTGTAACAATTACTATAACAACCATGCTCAATGCATCATGAGCCTTCCGAAGACGCCCAACATGACAAACTTTGCATTGGACACCACACAATCATTTTATAAAGATGAACATGGGGGCAGTAGGGTGTCCCCCCGAGGTACAGAGTGTCACAGCAGTTTTGCAGAAAAGGACTTGGGGATGAGAAGTTGGATATGAGTCAACAGTGTGCCCTTCTTGCCTAGAAGGTTATAAATAATGAAGATATCCTATCTCCTAGAACTGGAAGGGACCTTGAAAGGTCATCGAGTCCAGCCCCCTGCCTTCACTAGCAGGACCAAGTACTGATTTTGCCCCAGATCCCTAAGTGGCCCCCTCAAGGATTGAACTCACAACCCTGGGTTTAGCAGGCCAATGCTCAAACCACTGAGCTATCCCTCCCCCCTAACGACATATTGGGCTGCATTGGTAGGAGCATTGCCAGCAGATCGAGGGACGTGATTATTCCCCTTTATTTGGCACTGATGAGGCCACATCTGGAGTATTGCGTCCAGTTTTGGGCCCCCCTCTACAGAAAGGATGTGGACAAATTGGAGAGAGTCCAGCGGAGGGCAACGAAAATGATTAGGGGGCTGGGGCACATGACTTACGAGGAGAGGCTCCGGGAACTGGGCTTGTTTAGTCTGCAGAAGAGAAGAATGAGGGGGGATTTGATAGCAGCCTTCAACTACCTGAAGGGGGGTTCCAAAGAGGATGGAGCTCGGCTGTTCTCAATGGTGGCAGATGACAGAACAAGGAGCAATGGTCTCAAGTTGCAGTGGGGAAGGTTTAGGTTGGATATTAGGAAAAACTTTTTCACTAGGAGGGTGGTGAAGCACTGGAATGGGTTCCCTAGGGAGGTGGTGGAATCTCCATCCTTGGAGGTTTTCAAGGCCCGGCTTGACAAAGCCCTGGCTGGGATGATTTAGTTGGGGTTGGTCCTGCTTTGAGCAGGGGGTTGGACTAGATACCTCCTGAGGTCCCTTCTAACCCTGATAGTTTATGATTCTATGAAAACAACTTGAAAAAAATAAGCTGAACTCTAACATGGGGCTAACTAAACCCAAATACAATGAGAACAGCACCCAGCCTCTGGAGGCTCCTGCAGTACAAATAAAGCTAAGTTCTCTGAGTTGCTTCCGTTTCCTACTCCAGTGCTGTGGCTCTATTTCACTGTCTTCCTCTCCTGTTGACATGACACATGGCATGGGACAGGCACACAGTGCTGGGGAATAGGAGTGGCTGGTACCAAGAAAGCCAGTAGCTTTTCTACCACTCAGCTTTCTGAACCTCGTCAGCCTCATGGAAGCATAAAGTGGCTTCTTGGAGACCCCCAAATGTAAATGTCTGTTCTGTGTCCGGAGAGCTTCAAACTCAACCATTTAGCACAGACGCAGACACTGCTGGGGTCATGAGAACTTGTATAACTTTATTGGGGTCTGACAGAGCCCTGAGAAATCCCAGAGCTGCTGCATGTGTGGGGGAGAGGGGGCACTTCCTAGTGCAGAGTCAGCTCTCATCACCTCTCTCTCAGCCCTGCAAGCAGGAGTTAGGGAATGGGCATCTGTCCACGGGTGGGAGTGTTCCCTCTGCATACAGGTGTGTCTGAGTGTGGGGGGGCTCCCAAGTCTGATCTCCCTGTGCCTGTGGGGAAGGGGAGTAAAGCGCAGGGCTTCTGCAGAACCTCCCTCTTGAACTGTCTGTGGCCCAGCCCGCCCTGCCAAAGGCCCCGGGTTAGAGCATGTGAGTGAACCCGATGTGAGGACGGAGCACCTAGTGCTGCCAGGGGCAGACACGTTTCAGGCCAGGTCAGCTGGTAGCAGCTGACCCGCAATGATCACCATGGTGCCCTCACACTTCCTGCCTGCAGGCTAGCTTGCCCTCTTCGACCTTCTTTTTCTTTGCTGTTGTTGTAGAGCAGTGGTTCCCAAACTGGGGTTCGCAGAACGTTACAGGGGGCTAGCAAGAAAAAATTCATTAATGGTGGCCAGAGGACCCCGGCATTGGAGGCAGCAGGTGGGATCTGGTTGCAGGGCAGACAACCAGAGCCCCAGGGAGAGCAGGGCCGTGCAGTTGGGGCTGGCAGCCCAAGCCCTGCCCCTGTCAGCGGGGGAGCTGGCAGCCCCGAGCCTCAGGGAGAGCGGGGCCGGGCAGTTGGGGCCGGCAGCCCAAGCCCTGCCCCTGTCAGCGGGGGAGCTGGCAGCCCCGAGCCTCAGGGAGAGCGGGGCCGGGCAGTTGGGGCCGGCAGCCCGAGCCCTGCCCCTGTCAGCGGGGCAGCCGGCAGCCCGAACCCCAGCGCTCCAGCGGAGCTGGCAGCCCCGAGCCTCAGGGAGCGCGGGGCCGGGCAGTTGGAGCCAGCAGCCCGAACCCCAGCTGTCAGCGGGACCTGCAGCAGAAGCTCAGTGGAGCTCAGTTGACCGGGGCGGTCAATGGGGTCCAGCAGCAGGAGCCCCAGGGAGTGTGGATCCAGCAGCCCAGGCCCTGGCGCGGGGCCAGTAGCCTGAGCCCTGTGGTGGGCTGGGTGGCAGCTGAGACCCCCAGGCCCACAGGTGACAGCTCGGACTCCTGTCTTTGTCAGACAGGGGAAGTTGGCATGGAGGGCAGAGTTAGCAGGAGCAGTGCTGTACGTGGGGGGTGGTCCAAGCTAATTTGTCCCTCGCAGGACACCCTCCTAGGGAGAAACCTCGTGGCAGAAGAAAAGCTGTTTGGGAGCCAAACCAGCCAGAAGCACGTTGTAGCCAGTGTAGCAGTGTTAAGGTGCCCCTGTAATTGTCATTCTCTCTGGAGTGCTGTTTTGCTTCAGTGAGACTTGGGTGAATCTTCTCAGTTTCTAGTTTGTTGGTTGTTAGCAGTCTCTCTGTGTTGTTTTTATTAGAACTTTTGTACACAAGTTCAATGGATAAGTGGCTGAAAAAGGAAAGTGTAAAGACGCAAGAATCAGCTAGTGTTTCCTCAAGTCCACACTGTGGAAAATCTACGTCTAATGATCACGATGGTCCTGGAAAGTCACTTACAAAGAAAAGAAAATATGATGATGATTATATAAAATATGGCTTTACATGCATTGGTGATCAAGAATGTCCAAAACCACTGTGTGTGATTTGTGGTGATGTTCTAGCAAACAGCAGCCTCAAACCTTCTCTACTTTGGCGCCATTTAGAAACTAGGCATCCTGCACAACTCGACAAGCCTGTTGATTTTTTCAAGCAAAAATTAGCTGAGAAAAAAAGTTACCAGTTTTATATCCAAAGCAAGTACTGATCATGAAAATGCACTTGAAGCATCATACCGCGTGAGCTACCGAGTAGCAAAAGCATCAGAAGCCCATACCATAGCAGAGAGCTTGATTGGTCCATGTATAAAAGACGTAGTTCATTGCATGCTCGGAGAAAAAGCTGCAAAAAGGATTGACATGGTACCTTTGTCCAATAATACGTTGTCACAAAGAATTAATGACATGTCAAATAACATAGAGACCACAATTGTACATAGAGTGAAAAATAGTCCATATTATGCTATACAGTTGGATGAATCAACTGATGTAGCTAATCTAGCTATTTTGCTACTGTTTGTACGTTATGTGAATGAAGTTCTGATTGAAGAAGACTTGTTGTTTTGCCGACCATTGGAAGAACGTACAACTGGAGAAGATATCTTCAATCTGACTAATGCATATTTTCAAGAAAAGGAAATAGATTGGTCTCGTTGCCTAGGCATTTGCACTTATGGGGCCACATCAATGACAGGGAAGTATACTGGATTTGTAGCTCGAACAAAAAAGGTTGCATCAAAAGTCTCTTGGACTCATTGCAGCATCCATATACAAGCCCTCACAACAAAACACATGCTTGAGGGACTGAAGGAAGTGCTGGTCAAAACAGTGAAAATGGTGAATTTCATAAAATCACGGCCAACAAATTCCAGAATATTTCACGTACTTTGTGAAGAAATGGGTAGTATACACGATTGTCTGTTGACCCATACTGAAGTTAGATGGCTCTCACAGGGCAAAATCCTGGTGCGCTTGTTTGAGCTTAGAACGAAAATCCTAGTTTTTTTCAACAGCCACCCTTTCCACCTTGCCAGCTGTATGGAAAATAATGTCTGGCTCCAGAGCCTAGCTTATTTAGCAGATATTTTCTCAAGAATTAATGACCTAAATTTATCTCTTCAAGGTCTCAATATAACAGTTTTCAATGTGCCAAGAGCGGGTTGAATCCCTGATAAAGAAGTTGCAGTTCTGGGGAAGTTGTTTGGAAAACAATCAAGCTGAGTGTTTCAGTAATCTTCATGATTTCCTGGCAGAACATAAACTTCAGTTGGATCAGTGCACTAAAACCAATATAACTGCACACCTAAAAGGACTTTGCACAACTTTCAGGGAATACTTTCCAGCTATATCAGGCGATAAAGACTGGATTCGCAACCCTTTTGATGATACCACTTTCTCAATACAGATATTGAACACTGAGGAAAAAGAGAAATTGATTGAGATCTCCTGTGATTACGAACTGAGAAGGAGTTTCAGAAATCTATCATTGATCAACTTTTGGCTGAGTTTAAGAAACGAGTACCCCCTGCTGGCAGAAAAAGCTGCTGCAGTTTTGTTACCATTTTCAACAACATACTTATGCGAGAAAGCGTTTTCCTCGTATGCACATCTGAAAACCAAATACAGAAACAGACTTGATGCCGAACCAGACCTGAGACTTTATCTTTCTCCAAAGGCTCCGGACTTCAAAGAGCTATGCAGAGCAAAGCAAGCGCATCCATCACACTGAGGAAATTTAAATTTAAAACCCTGGAAATATTCATTTTTAGAAGGGGGTTCATGAGATTTCACAATTTAGAGAAAGGGGTTCGCGGGCTGTTAAAGTTTGGGAACCACTGTTGTAGAGGAAGCCAGGCTGACGGGGGGTTGAGGAGGGGGGCTCCCCTTTGCACTGGAAGCACTGGGATCCGTTCTCACTTCCTGCATTCTAGCCAGATCCAAGCAAGCTCTGTCCCCCGTCACCAGTGTACTCTCAGAATCTGGCACTCTGTCCATTCCACCCCCAGCACGGTGGAAAGAGGGGCTCTCGGCTCCCTTAGCGAATTTGGGCCATTTCCATGGCTGGCCCTAAAGCTGGGAAATGCTATCATGAACCAAACCCCGTAGTCATCGGAGAGCCGGTGCAGTGCCCAGAGCAGCAAGGTGACAGGCTCCCAGCCACCAGCATTGCTGAGCAGGGGCATTGCTGACCTCAGACCAGGGGAAGATTTTTTTTAAAGCTCACCCCAGAGGGTGCTGGGGAGACCCTACCCCAGACCTGTTCTCTCCTAATTAGAGAAATGAGATACTGTCAGGGACTGACATGTTAGAAGCAGCGGGCCTGGAGCAAACGGGTAAATTCATAAGCAATAAATCCCCAGGCTCATCTGGTTGCACCAAGGATTGGGTGAAGGGGCCTCAGGGTAAGTGACTGAGCTCCCAGCAAAAATGTGCACGCTCATAAAAACCAGCCACTGTAGCAGAGTATGGAAGGGTAGCAATGTTGTACTGATCTCTAAAAAGGCTCTAGGTGGGACCCAGGTGTGACAGACCAGTCAGGCTTACGTCTGTACCCGGGGACATGGTAAAAACGTTCCTTAAACACAGAACAACAGAGGTTGGAGCCTGAGGGCGGGACCAATCCCGGCCGGCACAGCCTGTGCGAGGGGGCTGAGCTGCCCCCTTACTACCTGTCACCACGTCTGGATCCTGCGCGCAGCGCTGCTCACCCAGCACAGGGGAGATGGATAAATTAAAGGCAAAAAGGTGCCGAGAACGATTCACGGCCTGGAAAAACCTCCTGTGAAGAGAGATTGAGGAGCCGGGTTTTTATCACTTTACAAAGGTGACAGCGAAGAGAGGACACGATAAACGTATGTAAAATGCAATGGTAAAAACCAACTTGAATGCAGAATTAAGGTGGCCTGATGGTATGTTGTCCCCTTGCAGAACACTGAGCTGGACAGCACTGGTTGGACTAGCTGTTGGGTGAGCAATACCTCTTTAGACAGGAAAGTAACTTATTGCTAACTACAGGCTCTAGGCTGCCTTTTCTATCATTCGTTACCTGACTCTCTTTAATTGAAGCTTTGGTAAATAAACGTTCCTTTGATTTTACCCCAGACAGACTCGGGTGCTGTGTGGTAAGGAGAGCACTGAGCTGAGTGAAGCTGGTGAGCTGGAGTGCTGCTCCGGGGAGGCAGTGGGTTGGTGCACGCTGCGGGTGTGCAAACGACAAGGGACTGGGTGCTCCAGTGCAACAAAGTGGGGTGTGTTAGCTGCTCGCCTGGAGTGGGAAAGAGCAGATTTCATGGTAGCTTGGGGCAGAGCGCGTGTGTTGCCTTCAGCCAGTATTTTTTGGAGAACTTCCCCTGCTGGGCACAGGCAAGACTCCCTCACGCTGTGAGCAGGTGGTAGCGATTCACCCGGACACCTCGGTCTTACATAGGCACCTAGTTAGTACCCCCTCACCCCCTGTCCTGATTTTTCCCAATTGCTGTCTGGTCACCCTACTTCCCTCTTTTGTCCTGGAGCTGGCAACAGCCAAAGATAATTGTGTAGGGATCTAGGGGTTATAGTGGACCACATAATATAAGGGATCTAGGGGTTATAGTGGACCACAAGCTAAATATGAGTCAACAGTGTGATGCTGTTGCAAAAAAAGCAAACATGATTCTGGGATGTATTAACAGGTGTGCTGTGAGCAAGACACGAGAAGTAATTCTTCCGCTCTATTCTGCTCTGGTTAGGCCTCAGCTGGAGTATTGTGTCCAGTTCTGGGCACCGCATTTCAAGAAAGATGTGGAGAATTTGGAAAGGGTCCAGAGAAGAGCAACAAGAATGATTAAAGGTCTTGAGAACATGACCTATGAAGGAAGGCTGAAAGAATTGGGTTTGTTTAGTTTGGAAAAGAGAAGACTGAGAGGGGACATGATAGCAGTTTTCAGGTATCTAAAAGGGTGTCATAAGGAGGAGGGAGAAAACTTGTTCACCTTAGCCTCTAAGGATAGAACAAGAAGCAATGGGTTTAAACTGCAGCAAGGGAGGTCTAGGTTGGACATTAGGAAAAAGTTCCTGTCAGGGTGGTTTTGGGACCGGCTCTGTTCAATATCTTCATCAACGACTTAGATATTGGCATAGAAAGTACGCTTTTTAAGTTTGCAGATGATACCAAACTGGGAGGGATTGCAACTGCTTTGGAGGATAGGGTCATAATTCAAAATGATCTGGACAAATTGGAGAAATGGTCTGAGGTAAACAGGATGAAATTTAATAAAGACAAATGCAAAGTGCTCCACTTAGGAAGGAATAATCAGTTTCACACATACAGAATGGGAAGCGACTGTCTAGGAAGGAGTGTGGCAGAAAGGGATCTAGGGGTTATAATGGACCACAAGCTAAATATGAGTCAACAGTGTGATGCTGTTGCAAAAAAAGCAAACATGATTCTGGGATGTATTAACAGGTGTGTTGTGAGCAAGACACGAGAAGTCATTCTTCTGCTCTACTCTGCATTGGTTAGGCCTCAACTGGAGTATTGTGTCCAGTTCTGGGCACCGCATTTCAAGAAAGATGTGGAGAAATTCGGGAGGGTACAGAGAAGAGCAACATGACCAATGAAGGAAGGCTGAAAGAATTGGGTTTGTTTGGTTTGGAAAAGAGAAGACTGAGAGGGGACATGATAGCAGTTTTCAGGTATTTAAAAGGGTGTCATAAGGAGGAGGGAGAAAACTTGTTCATCTTAGCCTCTAAGGATAGAACAAGAAGCAATGGGCTTAAACTGCAGCAAGGGAGGTTTAGGTTGGACATTAGGAAAAAGTTCCTAACTGTCAGGGTAGTTAAACACTGGAATAAATTGCCTAGGGAGGTTGTGGAATCTCCATCTCTGGAGATATTTAAGAGTAGGTTAGATAAATGTCTATCAGGGATGGTCTAGACAATATTTGGTCCTGCCATGAGGGCAGGGGACTGGACTCGATGACCTCTCGAGGTCCCTTCCAGTCCTAGAATCTATGAATCTATGTGTATACACTCCCGGTGCCATCAGTGTGCGAGTGCCCCTACAGTAAATGGTGGAGGAAGTAGGTGGCCCTGCTTGGTAAAGGTGTGTTTGTGCTAGGAGGACATGCGTGGATTCCTTTGAGGTGTGTCACATGATATGCTTTGTCCCCTCTGTGAAGAGCTGCATGTGTGTCTGGAAGATCCACTGTGCATCATTTCATTGCAGAGGAGTTTATCCTATACATGAGGAGGACACGAGGTTTTATTATTGTTGGCAGCCAGCAGGGATATGAGAGCAGCCTATGCATTTATTATCTGCATGTACTCCAGGTAAAGTGAGCGTCATCGGTGTCAGGTGTAGCTGTACTGAACGGTGGAGGCAGGTGCACTGGCAGAGCTGGGGGTACAGGGGGGTTGGACAGCAGGTAGTTGGGGTGCATTGGCAGAGCTGGAGGGTTGCCATGTCTCCCATACCTGAGCCCCCAACCTCTCTTGCCTCCCCTACCATCCATCCCCTTTTACCCCTTCCTATAACGCCCCCCTTGCTGTAGCCCCAACCTCTCTTCTCCATGTTCCCCCCACTCCTCCACCGCCTAATGCCCCCTCCTTCCAAGAAGCATTCACATGACCATTCTCCCCCAGATACTTTGATTACATTCCCCCAAAATAAAATTGCCACCCAGGATTCTTAAATCGTAGCAACCTTCTGCCACTAGTCCACAAGCCCTTCTGTTTCAGGTGAGGGCTTGTGATCAGGGCCGGCTCCTGCTTTTTTGCCGCCCCAAGTGGCGAAGGAAAAAAAAAAAAAAAAAAAAAAAAGATAAAGCCGCAATCGGCGGCACTTCGGCGGCTGCTCTACCGCGCTGCTTCATTCTTCAGTGGCAATTCGGCGGCGGGTCCTTCCCTCCAAGAGGGACCGAGGTACCCGCCGCCAAAGACCCGGACGTGCCGCCCTTTTCCACTGGCCGCTCCAAGCACCTGCTTCCTGTGCTGGTGCCTGGAGCCGGCCCTGCTTGTGATTGATTAATTTACCCTTAATTATGTTAATTGAAGGGTGAATTCGCAGTCATCAAACTTAACAGGGTCTGTGATTCATCCACGCAGAATCAGTACCTCTCAGTTTAACAGTATAAGGCAGCAGAAGAAAACCATTCTGGGGGGACAATAGCTCAGAAACCCCTTGGTCAAGTGACCCTGAATTTGGATCACTATGGTTACCCTTCACTCCCATGAGGCCCACCAAATTTCAAAGCAATCTGATTAATCATTCAGATTTTAGAGCACTTCTAGGAGTCAAGCTTCAAAGCATATAAAATGGCAGGAATGAAATCCCTCCAGCCGTTTTCTGAGGTGGTGCGTGTGCAGTGTGAAAACGAGAGAGACGGGGGTGGGTGGGGAAAACCTTTTACTGGACCAACTTCTGCAGGTGAGAGAGACACTCACACTTCCCGGGGAAGAGCTCCGTGGAGCTCCAACGCTCGTCTCCCCCACCCACAGAAGTTGGTCCAATAAAAGACGTTCCCTCCCTCCCTTGTGTCTCTAATACCCTGAGCCCGACATGGCTACAGTAACACTGCCTGCAGCAGCGTCAACATGTACATTTTCTTATTGTTCTCACTGTGGGGCCCCCAAAGCTTTAGTGAGCGCCAGGCTCTGCCGTGGGTAAAACTCAACAGCCCCATGTTGACCCAGAGCTCATCAATAGTTTGAGTTCTTCCTCAGTACAAAATACCCCCCACCTAAAGACGTTTTTTAAAATGGCAATTTTTTTCAGGGCTTATATCTCCAGAACCCCAGCTCAAATGACTCCAAGTTTGGACATAAACCCTAATCTGCACCCGCCTGAGGCACCCCAAATTTCAGAGAACTCTGACTAAGCATATCAATTTTAGAGGACTTAGAAAGACTGACCTTTACACAGCCATCTTTACGCAAACTTAACTATAGCGGTGCTGGTGTGCCACTGTAGTAACGACCGGGATACAGGAAGTAGATCAGGAGCTGCTGTTCTCCCTGTCTCCTAACACAAGAACAAAGGGACATTTAATTACATTAACAAGGTGGCACATTTTAAATTGATTTTTTCACATTCACCTCTGGAACTCACTGCCACGGGAAGTCACTGAGGCCAAGAATTTAGCAAGTTTCAGAAAAACATTGAACATGTATAAGGCTGTGACACTCTGTACCTCAGGGGAACACCCAGCACCCCCATGTTCATCCTTATAATATGATTGTGTGGTGTCCAATGCAAAGTTTGTCATGTCAGGTGTCTTCGGAAGGCTCATGATGCACTGAGCATTGTTATTACAGTGAGGTTATAGGTTATAATTTCATGTATATAGTTATGATGCTGAAAATGTGTCCTCATGGCTTAAAACAGGCCCAGGCAAAACTCTCCAGGAACAGAGGGGCGGTTCACACCTCATCAGGACATGGACGGGACAAACCCAGCCCAGCCTCACAGGAACAAAGGACACTGGCCTAGGCAGCAACAAAGGATCTGTTGGACTCTCGAGGGAGTCACCCCCCTTCCCTTGGTCAGTCAGGGACTGCGACGAGGTAATGTTCACCTGACCCTGAAGGGGTGGGTGGCAAAGCCAAGAGGGAAGAAAGAACATGATAAAAGGGAGAGACGTTTGCCAGACATCACCACCAAGCGACTGAAGCACTGATTAAAGGGGAGAGCCTGGCTGAAGGGCAACCAGCCAGCCCATGGTGAGAAGCATCTAAGTTTGTAAGGGCACTGAAAGTGTTAAGATCAGCTTAGAATGTGTTTTGCTTTTATTTCATTTGACCAAATCTGACTTGTTGTGCTTTGACTTATAATCACTTAAAATCTATCTTTATAGTTAATAAAGCTGTTGGTTTATTCTACTGAAGCAGTGCGTTTGGTTTGAAGCATGTCAGAGACTCCCCTTGGGATAACAAGCCTGGCACATATCAATTTCTTTGTTAAATTGACAAACTCATATAAGCTTGCAGCGTCCAGCGGGCACAACTGGAGACTGCAAGATGGAGGTTCCTAGGGTTGTGCCTGGGACCGGAGATACTGGCTAGTGTCATTCGGTTGCACAATCCAAGGAGCAGTTTACACGCCAGAGGCTGTGTGTGAACAGCCCAGGGGTGGGGGTTCTCACAGCAGAGCAGGGTAAGACTGGCTCCCACAGTTGAGGATTGGAGTGACCTAGCAGATCACCGGTCCAGATAACACCAGGGGAACGTCACAAAGGCTATCAAGAGTGTCCCGAGTTGTTGTAGACAGACAAGGTGGGTGAGGGAATATTTGGCTCAACTTCTGTTGGTGAGAGAGACAAGCTTCCTGAGGAAGAGCTCCGTGTAGCACGAAAGCTTGTCTCCCTCACCAACAGAAGATGGCCAATAAAAGATATTATCTCTCCCCTGCCTCCATCTCTCTAACATCCTGGGACCGGCCCTGGGTGACACCACCACTGCAAACAGAGTTGTTGTAGTAAATACTAAACAAAGAGTTTGGGGAGATAAATCCTCATGTTTCAGGGTTTAAAATAATTGCTCGCTATTCAAGGTCAGGATGAGCGCTCCGTGGGGGCCAGATGATCCCACATCTACCTAATGCGAGGGTCTTACCCCTTCTCCTGGGACTGGCCACTGCCAGAGACAGGAGACTGGGCTAGATGGACCATGGCTCTGAGCCAGTCTGACCAGCCCTAAGTTCCTCCATTCCGACTATTCTGTGAGGCCCATAGAAAATCGCCCTCCTCTGCCTATCTCCTTCCCCAGAGGTCGCAGGGGTGGCCCAGAGACCGTTGTCACCGCACCTCATGCCCTGCAGCCTGGGCCCGTTGCACTTCATTTGGTGTTCAGTGGTTAGTCTGGAGGTGGGTTAATAAACCACATTTGTGTCTTGGAACAGCCTAGAGTCCCTCTCTCCAGGCTTGCTGCCCTGTGGCTCCCTCGCCTGCAGGGCTGTGCCTAGAACAGCCATTAGGCGTCATTGTGCCCGGATGGTTCCCCACCAGCCCTGCTGCTGGGCACGTCACTGGGCTGAGCGGGCTGCGCCAGCTGTTTGATTTCAGTGACAAGAGGAACAGATGTAGGAGCTGCTGAGCAATGGAAACTTCTCCGCTGAGTTTATCCAGACTTGGGGTTTCCCTTCCCTGCCCTCCGAGCTGTCAACATTAATGGGAGAGCTTCTCAGCTGCCGCCTTTCCCACAGGACAGCTTCAATGCAGGGAATCGGAGCCGGGCGAGGAAGAAGTGAAGGAGGGAACGGGAGGGTGCAGCCCTCCAAGTGGCTGATGGGAAGACGGTGAGGAAAGGCCAGATCTGTGTGCACAAGGCACAATAATGCCGCCCTGAGAGAGAGGGAGGCAGCGAACGATCCAGATTCCTGGCACCGCCGAGATCACGGGAAACAAGGCACTCGCAGCACAAAGGAATGCTAGAACGGACTCCAGAGAAACGCTCCTCCTCTCCCGGGGGAGCCAGTTCCTGTCACAAGGCCCCAAGGCAGCCCCGCCCCCGCCCCATCTAAACTCTGCCAGAGGAATTGCTTGACCTCGAAACTTTCCCTCTAGGATCTTTTCCCAGTGCAGATTTATTGCAACAAGGTTTTTTGGCTGGGCACAGCTGCCTCCACTTCTCCGTGTGTCCCCCACTCGGGCCCAGCCCAGGGCATTTCCCGCTTGGCCTGACAGCTGGCTGGAAAAGTTCTGGGCTCCAGCTACTCAGCACGAGATTCAGGGCAAGCTGGAGGGTTCAGGGCCTCCAGGGCATTTTACCTTCTGAAGTTGCTCTTATTTCACCTTCCCAGCTGAGCTCCATCCACACAGGCCGGTGGGGTGAGCAGCCCCCTTCCCAATCCCAGATGCACGGACATTACCATGGGCATCTCCCAGGTAGGTCCAACAGGCCCCAGCCTCTGGCTGTCTCGGTCCCTTGAATTCCCGGCTCCTCGTGCTCCGTGCACACCGAGAGCACAGCTTTCAGGCTGGAGAGACCATCTCAGTAGCGGCAGGAAAGGCAACCATTGCCTGTGACCTCCCCACCACGGCTCTGGAGCCAGTCCTGCTGCAGTGCCTCTGGCCAGGAGCCAGGGATCTGTGTCAATGGTTAACCTCAGCAGAGCAGGGAGACGAGAGGGGCAGGAGAGAGGATTTTTCCTGAGTCCCTCCCAGCCCGTGATGGGTGTCTGGAAGATGCCCTGCTGCCTCTTCCTCACTGCTCTGGGGGTTACCCTAGTTCAGCATGAGCCCAGCGTCTCTGCAATGCCAGGCACTCAGCCGACTGTTGGAGCCCCAGCTCTTTGCCCACGGCTCAGTGGTCCATGTTCTGCAGTGAGTGCGGCGGCTGTGGAGAGCGCAGCATGTGTGGGAGGGGGAGGAGGTCACACCCTTGGGCAGGGGTGTGCTGACAGGGGCTTTCCTGACACTGGCCGTGCACCTGGATAAAGTGACCCTCTTTCTTTCAGAGGTGGCGTGGCACATTGACCGGTAGAGCCCTGGCTCTCTGGCTGACAGATGAGCAACAAGGCCTGTGCTGCAGTTAGCATACAGGGTCTGCCCATGTCCCAGGCAATAATGGGATGGATTGATGGCCCTCTCCCACCATCTCCTGTGTCTGTTACCACTCTACGGGGAGGGGTGTGCGTGTGTATTTACCTACCTTAGGGGTCAGTCTATTGCATTCACGGTCAGGGCAGCTTCCCACACTGTTACATTCATCGGGACAGCAACGGCTCCCAGCCCCGCGAGAACATATTCAGAGGGGGAGGTCTAGCTGCTAGACTGCCAGCTCCATCGCAGGACTGGTCCTGAGCCCGCTCATTCAGCCAGGCTCCAGCTTCCTCCAGACACCAGCAGTGTTGAGGGGCTTGATGGCTGGTGTTGTACTTAAAGTGCTGCCCAGGATCTTTTCAGGGGGAATAAGACAAAATGCCACATTTATTAGTAATAAACACTGTATTATATGCATATAATATATTACACTTACACTCACACACACACACAAACACACTCCGTCTTGTTGTTACCAATTAGTTGCTCCCCTTAACTTCACTGGCCAGGTGAGTTAGATGGGGGAGGGGGTGGAGCCGGGCTTCTGCCGATCCGGATTGATGCTCCCATGTTGACAAGATGAGACCCGGGGTCCTCTGCAAGACACCTCACTTTTATAGCAGCTTTTCTCTTATGCAAATCTATACCAGGGCAATGCAAAGTTTCTAAATGAGGCTTTGATACAAAGTCCCATGAAAACAGAGGTCACACGTGGGTAGACCCACCACAAGGTTATATGAAGAGGCACAATGTAAAGTCATATGAAAATTATCAGAGATTTATCTACATTGTCCCCCTTTTGACCTCTCAAGAACAATTCTTGAGTGGTCACCATATAAATCTTTTGTATTTGTTGCGAACAAACCAAAGAATTATAACCAGGTGAATATAACTAAAACCATTACAATTGACTAAACACCAGATATAACATAAACACAAATGCAAACAATTATAATAATTGGAAATACAACAAAACCATTACCATTACAATAATTGGGTACATTGACAAACAAAATGAGGCCCAAGTTTGATGCTGCAATAGCCATCAAACAATAAAAGTCACTGAGGTCAGGACCTTCTTAAGCACACACAACAAATAAGATTTTGTAGGAGTACCACAGTTGTTATGCAAGGTTAAGCTGATTTGGACTTAAACTAACATTCAGTTGCTAAAATGTTGTAGAATTCCCTATTTTTAACAGTTGTTCTCAGAGGTTTCTGGGGACCTGAAAGATGGTGCCCTACAATCATGGGCCAAGGTTTTACAGGTTATGGGGGCCCAAGAACTACCCTTTAGGGCTTGGGGAAGTAGAACCAGAGTGCATAGAGGAAAGTGTGGAATTAATAATACAAGCAAATGTAACTAACAATACAAATGTATTAATAACAAAAATTAACAACAAAATGACTATTAGAGAACCTAACAAAAAATAAACCTGATGCATTGGGGACCAAAGTTTTTTGGACACAAGTGGTGATTGATAAATTGGATGGACATGGGGGAAGTAGAGAGAGGAAAAGACATTTACCCTGTCTAGTGTAGTATCCCCTCTTTTTCTGGACCCAATGCTAGCACAGGACACCACTAGAGACAGACACAGAACATGCAACACAGAACACTGAACACAGACTTTGTCATGACACTATAACCATGGTATTTTATAACTCTTCAGCTGGTACCAGCTCTCCTGATGTTTTGGTTCAGAGCCTGAAAGATAGAAGCTTGGAAACAAATTAGCACAGTGCTTTCACCATGGCAGAACCTGCTTGGTCTCTGCCACAGAGTGTTTGGTACTTGAGGCTGCACAAATGCTAATTAAGTGGTGCATTTCTTGTGAGTGTAAATCCTCCCTTTCTCTCAGTAAAAGGGTGTTAACACTCCATCTAGAAAAAAAATTCTGTTTTAAAATCTCCAGCCATTTTGCCATGGCCTGGAGATCTGAGGCAGAAGCAGGCACTGTTGTTAACTGTTTCAATGGCATTTTGGCCCTGGGAGGAGGAATTTACCCAAATATCCCAAATATCCCCCTTCCCAATCTCCAGAGGGGTCCCAAAGGTCTGCCCCCTTCTGGGGTCCTAAATGTTTCTTCTCCTGATGTTACTGCTGCTGTAAGATTTGAGAGTGCTGTATTAACTCTCTGTACCCAACCTGTTTTCCAGTTTCTCTATCTGTTGCTTGCCTGGGCCCGATCCTGCTTTTTCCAATAAACAGTTTCTTTCCATGGGCACAAGCCTTGTTTCACTACTAATTTAGCAAGGAGGGTGGGCTTTCCAACTAGCCCCCACCCTTCCTGGTCCTGTTTCTTAAACATTTTTTTTTAAATTGTGAAATTACCACAATATTACTTACAAAACAAAACAAAACAAACATAAACCACACTACATTGCCCAAACTCCTATATCCTTCAGAGTTTGGTTTAACAGAATAAGATCTGTATCTTATGTTTTTAACCCACTCTGGGCCAGAGGGAGAGACGCTAAGCTTCCCTCTGTATTACTCTGTCTGCTACCACTGAGGGTTCATACACCAATTATACAAATCCTTCCCCGGATCAGAGTGAGAAACACTAAGTTCTCCTCTTTAGCTCAGTCTTCCCACGGCTGAGGGTGTATGTACCTCTATAACACAATTTAAACCTAAACTCCTATATCCTTCAGAGTTTGGTTAATTAACTGAAAGTTTACACTCTTTTTCCTATAGTGCCAGGCTTGCTAAAGCTGGCGGTGTGCACACCAGTTTTATAATAACTGTGGATTCTATGCTTGCTCCCCCTTTTCGCATTCTCCACCAAAATGTTGTACTTAAAGTACTGCACAGGACCTTTTCAGGGGGAATAAGACAAAACGCCACATTTATTAGTAATACATGTATTCCTTAACACTGTATTATATGCATATAATATATTACACTTACACTCACACACACACACAATCACACTCCGTCTTGTTGTTACCAATTAGTTGCTCCCCTTAACTTCACTGGCCAGGTGAGTTAGATGGGGGAGGGGGTGGAGCCGGGCTTCTGCCGATCCGGATCGATGCTCCCATGTTGACAAGAGGAGACCCGGGGTCCTCTGCAAGACACCTCACTTTTATAGCAGCTTTCCTCTTATGCAAATCTATACCAGATTCAAACTCTGTGTCTGTGTCCATTGGTCCTTTGTGCTGCTTTCTTTTGAGTGTTGTCCCAATGCTGCAAAGAGGGTGTTTTCAAAAGAAGGTGCTTGCTTCTAACCCCCGAGGCCGACGGTATGTCTGCTTGTCTTTAATGAGCCCACTTGACACGTTTTATTGTCCTTGGGTCTGGCTCCCAGCCCCTCTCCAACAGTTGAGGCTGTCTGGAGGTGCTGCTTTCCATGCCTTGCTCATCCACACCTCATTCATTCAACAGGGCAGTTGATTAAGAGTGGGCGGGAGAGCTCTTGTTCTACTGCTAGCAAACAGAAATTTTTCTTCTATCTTATTCTATCCTTAGGGGCTATAATATTATACCAAGGGCAATGCAAAGTTTCTAAATGAGGCTTTGATACAAAGTCCCATGAAAACAGAGGTCACACGTGGGTAGACCCACCACAAGGTTATATGAAGAGGCACAATGTAAAGTCATATGAAAATTATCAGAGATTTATCTACACTGGGTGGGAAGAGGCTGCCAGGAACGTTGTGAATTGCTAGTTTCGTTTCCAGTGGCCGGTGGCCCCCCCCCCACTGCAGGATCTGCCTTTGCTACATGGAATGTCCCAGGAGAGCCTAGTGCTCACTGCACAGCCCATCAGCAGAGAGTCAGGCTCCAAGCAGACGCCTCCCTGGGTGTCAGGGTAGCACCTCAGCCAGGAGGCAGGTTTGGCAGCCTCCCCTGAAGGCGCTAAGACTTAGCCTTTGTCTTGTCTCAGGTGGAAGCTTGTTCCGCAACCCCTGTGAGGTGTTCCCTGGACTCTGTCAGCCAGGCTGCCCAGCTACCCATGAGTGTCTTTGGGCGCCATGGGATGGTGCCCTGCTCAGTGCCATCACTCTGCTCCTCCATCCCTAGCCTGGTTCATACTGTGGAATGGAGGGTCTCTGGCATCCCCAGCGGTCAGGACGTTTGCAGAGCGTGGAGCGGCTGACCTGTCTGTGGGAAAGGCCCAGCCTGGGTTCCAGCTGGATGAAAGCCCTGCTGTTACCCATGTAACCCTTCTGCCCATCTAAGTTGGCAGCAACAAGGGCCGGGTTCTGTATCTAGGGGTTCCGTTTCAATAACGCAATGCAAAACCGGCTCGAGCCCCCACCCAGTGACCTGGGACAATTACATACCACCCCCTGGGCACCTCTAAGAGGCAATACTTCCCCTCTCGCAAGCACGGAGTCTGAGTGTAACAGAAAATGTTTAATAACATGAGGTAAACAACATCAGCATTAAATGGGAAAAACACCACAACTAGAGTTTTTAGACCAAACCATGAGCGAAGACCCACCCCAGCAAATTGGGCCGTGTCCTCTCCCGTTGGTTCTTGAAACCAGCGACCCAAGAATCACCAAAGTCCCAAAAGTCCACCAATCCCCAAGTCTCTTGGGTCCAGCAACCCAAGAATCACAAAAGTCCGACAACCCCCCAAAGTCTCTGTCCATGATCAGTGCAGCCCCAGAGTTCAAAAGGGGGGGGGTGAGCAGGGTGTTAAGGGGCACCTTACGTGATCCGAGACCAACCGGCTGCTCCGTGGGGTTCCACCGCAGCCTTCACCACGAACTGCTCCACTCCACCCGCAGTCCCACGAACTGCTCTGGCAGCTGCTCCGCTCCGCTCACCGACCTGTGAGCCGCGCCGCTCCGCTCCGCTCACCGACCTGTGAGCTGCGCCGCTCCGCTCCGCTCACCGACCTGTGAGCCGCTCCGCTCCAGCCGTCCCTTGGGCCGCTCCCACAAGGCTCTGCTCTGCTAGCTGCTCCTCCAGCCGCTCCGCTCACCAACCTGTGAGCTGCTCCGCTCCGCTCACCCCCGCTAAGCTAAGTTAGCTTAGCAATATAGCTTCAGGCCCCCCCCACTAGTTAACACAGCCTCAGTGATCTCAGCTCTTAAATAGCTTTAGCTCTTTTGTGATTTCAGCTCTTAGTGATTTCAGCTAGTAGTAGGGGAGCCCCAGTGCTGGTGCACTATTGGCCCAAAGTGAACTCAGCTCAGCAGTCTGTAACTAGACTCCTAAGGGAATCAAAGTTAGCTCTGACATTCAACAGTGGAGAGAGGAGGTAGTGCAATTGGTGTTTCAACCCCCTCAGGGAGGGGGCCATACCATCAGGTACAAATACCTCTCCCCATCCTTTCTCTATTCACTGGGTTTTGTAACCCATGCCCCTTGACAAGCAAATGCTACTTAGGTAATGGTGAATGACTCACTCAGTCCTTCTGTCATACAACAGTTCCACTGGCCTTGATTCACAGAATCAGGGTAACAAAACTTTATTCTTCCTGCCCCAATAACAGAGAAACTGGGGATCCCACACCAGCCAAAGTAACCACTTTGAGTTGCTGTGGTTTCATGCCAGGCGAGTGGGTGTGCCTATGCAAACAAGATCAGCCCCTGGAGTTCTTTTCCACCCTCGCCATAATTCACCACCAGATGTCAGGGTAGAGCTCATCCTGACTCTGCTTACACCCACACAAAATTATCTGTTACTCGCACACCCTAAGGGCAGCCACGTTTACCCCATTCCTAGGGCTCAGGGCGTAACCTTAACACGCTGCAGGTTTGCAGGACTTTTTACCAGTGAAAGAGCCTTACACAGTGTAACCCTTCTGCCCATCTGAGTTGGCAGCAACAAGGGCCGGGTTCTGTATCTAGGGGTTCCGTTTCAATAACGCAATGCAAAACCGGCTCGAGCCCCCACCCAGTGACCTGGGACAATTACATACCACCCCCTGGGCACCTCTAAGAGGCAATACTTCCCCTCTCGCAAGCACGGAGTCTGAGTGTGACAGAAAATGTTTAATAACATGAGGTAAATGACATCAGCATTAAATTGGAAAAATTCATAGATTCATAGATTATAGGACTGGAAGGGACCTCAAGAGGTCATCGAGTCCAGTCCCCTGCCCGCATGGCAGGACCAAATACTGTCTAGACCATCCCTGATAGACATTTATCCAACCTACTCTTACATATCTCCAGAGACGGAGATTCCACAACCTCCCTAGGCAATTTGTTCCAGTGTTTAACCACCCTGACAGTTAGGAACTTTTTCCTAATGTCCAACCTAGACCTCCCTTGCTGCAGTTTAAACCCATTGTTTAACACCACAAACAGGATTCATAACACAAACCATGAGCAAAAAACCCACCCCAGCAAACTGGGCTGTGTCCTTTCCCTTTGGTTCTTGATCCAGCAACCCAAAAATCACCCAGAGTCCTCAAAGTCCAACACCCCCGAAGTCTCTTGGGTCCAGCAACCACCCAAAGTCCCACAAGTCCAACAACCCCCAAAGTCTCTGTCCCTGGTCAGTGCAGCCCCAGAGTAAAAGGGGGGCACACACGTGATCCGAGGCCGGCCGGCCATCTCTCCGTGGGGTTCCACCGCAGCCTTCACCACAAGCCAGTCCACTTCCTGCCGTCCCACGAACCGCTCCGCTCTACGAGCCGCTCCAGCCGTCCCCGAAAACAGCTCCGCTCACTGTTCCTTGGGCCGCTCCAACCGTCCCCGCAAAGCTCCGCGCCGCTCGCTGCTCCTCCAGTCGTCCCCACAAATTGCTCCGCCAGCTGCTTAGCAATATAGCTTTAGGTTCCCCCACTAGTTAACACAGCACTTAATAACTTTAACTCTTTTGTGATTTCAGCTCTTACTGATTTCAGCTCATAGTAGGGGAGCCCCAGTGCTGGTGCACCATTGGCCCAAAGTGAATTCAGCTCAGTAGCCTGTAACTAGACTCCTAATAGAATCAAAGTTAGCTCTGACATTCAACAGTGGAGAGAGAGGAGATAGTTCAATTGGTGTTTTAAGCCTTCAGAGGGAGCCCAACCCATGCCCCTTGTCAAGCAAGTGCTACTTAGGTAATGGTGAAGGACTCACTCAGTCCTTCTGTCATACAACAGTTCCACTGGCCTTGATTCACAGAATCAGGGTAACAAAACTTTATTCTTCCTGCCCCAGTAACAGAGAAACTGGGGATCCCACACCAGCCAAAGTAACCACTTTGAGTTGCTGTTGTCTCATGCCAGGCGGGTGGGTGTGCCTATGCAAACAAGATCAGCCCCTGGAGTTCTTTTCCACACTCGCCATAATTCACCACCAGATGTCAGGGTAGAGCTCATCCTGACTCTGCTTACACAGTAATATCCTTAACCTCTATTTATTAACAATCACCAAAAGAGACTGCACCCCCCACGCAGACAATGCTCACCACTCCCAATAAGGCAGATGAACTTTTAGACTCAAACTCACAGACTTTAAGGTCAGAAGGGACCATTACGATCATCTAGTCTGACCTCCCGCATGATGCAGGCCACAAAAGCTGACCCACCCACTCCTGGAATAATTCTCTCCCTTGACTCCGCTGTTGAAGTCCCCAAATCGTGATTTAAAGACTTCAAGTCGCAGAGAATCCTCCAGCAAGCGACCCCTGCCCCATGCTGCGGAGGAAGGCGAAAAACCTCCAGGGCCTCTGCCAATCTACCCTGGAGGAAAATTCCTTCCCGACCCCAAATATGGCGATCAGCTGAACCCCGAGCATGCGAGCAAGATTCTCCAGCCAGACCCTCTGGAAAAAGTTCTCTGTAGTAACTTTTAATATCCCATCATTGACCATTGTTACATGGGAGACCAGAACTGCACACAGTACTCCAAATGAGGTCTCACCAGTGCCTTGTATAACGGAACCAGCACCTCCTTATCCCTACTAGAAATACCTTGCCTAATGCATCCCAAGACCGCATTAACTTTTTTCACGGCCATGTCACATTGCCGACTCATAGTCATCCTGCAATCAACCAGGACTCCGAGGTCCTTCTCCTCTTCCGTTACTTCCAACCGATGCATCCCCAGCTTATAACTAAAATTCTTGTTAGTCATCCCTAAATGCATAACCTTACACTTTTCACTATTAAATTTCATCCTATTACTATTACTCCAGTTTACAAGGTCATCCAAATCTCCCTGCAGGATATCCCGATCCTTCTCCGAATTGGCAATACCTCCCAACTTTGTGTCATCCGCAAACTTTATCAGCCCACTCCTACATTCGGTTCCGAGGTCAGTAATAAATAGATTAAATAAAATCGGACCCAAAACCAAACCTTGAGGAACTCCACTGGTGACCTCCCTCCAACCTGACAGTTCCCCTTTCAGTACGACCCGCTGCAGTCTCCCCTTTAACCAGTTCTTTATCCACCTCTGGATTTTCATATCGATCCCCATCTTTTCCAATTTAACCAATAATTCCTCATGCGGTACCGTATCAAACGCTTTGCTGAAATCGAAGTATATTAGATCCACTGCATTTCCTTTATCTAAAAAATCTGTTACTTTCTCAAAGAAGGAGATCAGGTTGGTTTGGCACAATCTACCTTTCGTAAAACCGTGTTGTAATTTGTCCCAATTGCCATTGACCTCAAGGTCCTTAACTACTTTCTCCTTCAACATTTTTTCCAAGATCTTGCATATTACAGATGTTAAACTAACAGGCCTGTAGTTACCCGGGTCACTTTTTTTTCCCCTTCTTGAAAATAGGAACCACATTAGCTATTCTCCAGTCAAACGGTACCACCCCCGAGTTTACCGATTCATTAAAAATTATCGCTAACGGGCTTGCAATTTCTCGCGCCAGTTCCTTTAATATTCTCGGATGAAGATCATCTGGTCCGCCCGATTTAGTCCCATTAAGCTGTTCGAGTTTGGCTTCTACCTCGGATACGGTAATGTCAACCCCCCATTCCTTTATTCCCATCCGTCATGCTGCCACTATTCCTAAGCCCTTCATTAGCCTCATTAAAGCATTTTCTTGCTGGCCAGTCAGGATCAGGTCGTCTGGGGGACTCCAGCTTCTGCCCAGTGTCACTAGCAGAGTGTTGAGGTCTGGCAGCTCTGATCTTGGGGCTGTGTCCTGGAGTTGGTTCCCAAGAACTTCCTTTCAGACCCCAGTTTATATAACGAAACTTGAGTCCTGCTTAGCTCTACCTTAACCCATCATTTTACTAAAATATTACTAAACAATTCTCTAACCAATCCTAACATATTGTAAAACAATTCTTTAACCAATCCTACCCCACCATGATTGATTTACACCTCGCAAAATTAGTTATACAACAGACAGAAACAATCAAAGAACCGGACAGAGACCCTACAGATAAACAATAGAGAAGTGGGGACCATAAAGGCAAAACAATAGAAGTATAGATTTTCCAGTCACAACTGTTGATAAGTGATTCTTTGCCAGACAGAATGCTGTCAAACTAAGTTTTCTTTAACCCTCTTAAGCTCTGTTTCTCTGTCTGGTGCTGTCAGGACAGGACCCTCCTTGGCGCCCGATGTGACCTTGTTTTGATGTCATTTCGATGGAACGCGAGGATGTGACTTTGGCTGCTGCTCTCCTAGTATGGCGGCAGGAAAAGGCCTCAGCTTTACACTGTGGGGGTAGGAAACTCCAGCTCCACCCTCACTGCACAGTCATCTGACCCAGTAGTGATGGGCTCGCCTTGTCATCTGCTCGCTAAGCAACTTCTAATCCTGGCCTCTGTTTCACATGCAGGTCCTGCTCTAGAGAGACTCCTCCCAAGCCCTGACTGGCTTGCTGGCATCAGTGCCCCTGGTTCATGTGAGAGCAGCCAGGGACAGGCCGTGCTCCGTGACCTGTTCCCCAGGATGCTGGCACAGACAGCGGCTTCACCTTTCCATCTCCCAGCTTTGCTACAGACCCTCTGGAGCCGATCTCCCCAGGCACAGCCAAGAGCCCTCTCATCCCATCAGCTCATTCTCCTACCCCAGGCTCCAGGCTTTGCCCAGGCGTGGCTACCAGAGCTCACCGCGGTGTCTACAGCCGCCAACAGTGACACTCTGCACCAGGACAAGGGGGCGGGGGAAAGGATGAAGGGAGCCACTGGGCTCTGCCTCCTGAACGCACACAACGACTCGCTCCCCAAGGAAGCCTCTGGAAAAGCCACCGCCAGCCAGGAGGGCAGCTGAGCCTCAGAGAGCCTGATGGCCAAAGAGGAACCTTCTGGGCTGGGGCCACGATCACCGCAGACAAAGCACAACCCTCCACTCAGGCACTGGCCCCAGCGCAGAAAGCGCCTGGTCCGGCCACTTCCCCGCGGGGTGAGGGCTCCAGCAGCAGCCCCAGTGGGCTCTGTCCCTGGAGAGCCATGTCCCTGCAAGATGCTTGGTGAGGGAGAGCGTTTCTCTAGGTCCCATGGCTGTGCCGAGCCAGGCTTCTCTTGGGGCTCCCACCTTTCTCAGCTCATAGAGACGGAGTTAGGGCCAGATCAACTGTGAAAAACAGGAAACAGGTTTGAGAAAAAAGAAATAGGTGGAGGTGTGTCTAAATTGGCAGCACCTCTGTACTGGGAAGTGTCTCTGTGGGGAAAAGATCTCATTCATGTTCCAGTGAAAGCCAGCGGGACCAGGCCGAGCCAATCACAACCGGTCCAGACCAAGGGCACTGGCCAGTCCAGTGGATTCTGCTTAATTTGATGTTAGCTGCACCTAGCAATACTAAAAATCTTGTGAAGTAAGCGAGGCAGGAGCTGGCAAAGCCCTAGGAAACCAGGCAGCCCATCTTCCCAGGGCAGGACTGATCCTACGTTCCTACAGGACATTTTCTGCTGGATTGTCCTGTCCAGTTTTGTGTGAGCCAATCCATGAGGCTCCCACTCCTCCCCTGGGAGATGGTTCCACATCTGGATATGGCCCATCTCTCCTAGTTACACACTTTACATAACCACTCTGCCCCTTTGTGTTTACATCCTGGGACAGTGTCTCTATCTCAGACAGGCTGAATGTTAATCTCTTCCTCGAGCCCCCGTCATTTTCATGCTTTTCCCTCCAGTTTACCAGTAACCTGGGACCCAGAACTGAATGCAGATGCCCAGGCCCTGCTGCTTGGAGAGAGACCCCACCCTCCCTGCTCTGGCCTATGAGCCCTCCATGCACAAATGGAATTGTGCTGGCTTTCTGCTGTCATATCACATGGTAAACGCATGCCTAATTCACTGCCCATTAATCCCCCACTTGTCTCGTCCAGTCTTTCCTGTTACTCCAGTTTCTCTCTCCTGCGTGGAGGAGAAGCAACATTGCCAACTCTTGTCTTGGTGTATTTCTTACAGCCCCAGCTCCTGGAATCTTGGCTGACAAGAACCCATTTCCTTACAGATTTTGTGAGTTTTGAGCCACTCCCATGCTCTTGGGGCCTGACTTGGGTTGTGTGAATGCCTGCGGTAGGCGATGCTGAGAAGACGCTCTTGTAGCACTGTCTGGGGAAATGCTCGGCAGGACCAGGTGCCCTGTGCAGGGGGAAGGTGCAGTCCCAGGTCTCCAGAGGCTGTGAGTGGTGCTCAGTTCCCCTTCTCTAGCCATGTTTCCTAAGCCCCCTCCCACAGTTCCATTCCAAAGAACAAATCATGTCAAACCAATCTGATAGCTTTCTTTGATAGGATAACGAGTCTCATGGATAGGGGAGAAGCGGTGGATGTGGTATACCTAGACTTTAGTAAGGCATTTGATACAGTCTCACATGATATTCTTATCAATAAACTAGGCAAATGCAACTTAGATGGGGCTACTATAAGGTGGGTGCATAACTGGCTGGATAACAGTACTCAGAGAGTTGTTATTAATGGTTCCCAATCCTGCTGGAAAGGTATAACAAGTGGGATTCCGCAGGGGTCTGTTTTGGGACCGGCTTTGTTCAATATCTTCATCAACGACTTAGATATTGGCATAGAAAGTACGCTTATTAAGTTTGCGGATGATACCAAACTGGGAGGGATTGCAACTGCTTTGGAGGATAGGGTCATAATTCAAAATGATCTGGACAAATTGGAGAAATGGTCTGAGGTAAACAGGATGAAGTTGAATAAAGACAAATGCAAAGTGCTCCACTTAGGAAGAAACAATCAGTTTCACACATACAGAATGGGAAGCGACTGTCTAGGAAGGAGTACGGCAGAAAGGGATCTAGGGGTTATAATGGACCACAAGCTAAATATGAGTCAACAGTGTGATGCTGTTGCAAAAAAAGCAAACATGATTCTGGGATGCATTAACAGGTGTGTTGTGAGCAAGACACGAGAAGTCATTCTTCTGCTCTACTCTGCGTTGGTTAGGCCTCAACTGGAGTATTGTGTCCAGTTCTGGGCACCGCATTTCAAGCAAGATGTGGAGAAATTGGAGAGGGTACAGAGAAGAGCAAAAAAATGATTAAAGGTCTTGAGAACATGACCTATGAAGGAAGGCTGAAAGAATTGGGTTTGTTTGGTTTGGAAAAGAGAAGACTGAGAGGGGACATGATAGCAGTTTTCAGGTATCTAAAAGGGTGTCATGAGGAGGAGGGAGGAAACTTGTTCACCTTAGCCTCTAAGGATAGAACCAGAAGCAATGGGCTTACACTGCAGCAAGGGAGGTTTAGATTGGACATTAGGAAAAAGTTCCTAACTGTCAGGGTAGTTAAACATTGGAATAAATTGCCTAGGGAGGTTGTGGAATCTCCATCTCTGGAGATATTTAAGAGTAGGTTAGATAAATGTCTATCAGGGATGGTCTAGACAGTATTTGGTCCTGCCATGAGGGCAGGAGACTGGACTCGACCTCTCGAGGTCCCTTCCAGTCCTAGAATCTATGAATCTGTGAATCTATGAATTGCAAGCAGTGTTCGGGGGCGGGGGGGGGGGGGGGAGGGAGGAGGGTGCTCCAGCACACCTGACCGCCTCTGGCTCAGGTGCGGGGCTGGACTCCAAGCTCCCAGAGATCTGCCTTTGATAGGAGCTAGCTTTGTGGGGAGAATTAGCATCGCCAGGTTTGTTGTTATAAGACTTAGGGTGTTTGTGCAAGTTGTCAGCACCTGATCTTCTCCAACCTTGTTTGGAGTTTCCTGTCACAGCCCAGAGCTCCTGCAGGCATGTGTAAGAACTAGCTAGGCCAGGTGTGAACCTGACTCTCATCCCACTAAGCCAGGAGAGTGAGCTCAGCTGTGCCCCAGGGCACCAAGCCAGCATGGCTGAGCAGGACCCCTACTTAGGGAGTCCTAATTCAAGAAGGTTTAACTTGATTCAATAAAATGTATCTTTATTCCCTAAGGTTTGTTGAGGCAATTACAGGATAGTGTCAGTCTGTCACCTACCCCTATAGAACTGGGTGTAACTCTGTCACCTCTCCCCTACAGAACTGGGTGTCAGTCTGTCACCTCCCCCCTACAGAACTGGGTGTCAGTCTGCCACCTCTCCCCCTACAGAACTGGGTGTAACTAGGGTGCTGACCTGCTCCCTCGGGAACCTATTGATTTACTGCCTGGGCAGGTCTATTCCCTAGATGGTGGTTTTGCCATTACTTTTCACAGTTACATCTCCCCTGTTCAGATAAACATTTTGCTAGCAAACCACCATTCCGCTGTTAAAAATCTGTACGGAGTTGTCTGACAACCATCCTGCATACGTTTTCCTCTTTAGAACCTATGGGGCTGAATCATGCTGGGTCAGACCAATGGTCCATCTAGCCAAGTATCCTGTCTTCTGGCAGTAGCCAATGCCAGGTACTTCAGAGGGAATGAACAGACCAAGGCAATTTATTGAGTGATACATCCCCTTTCGTCCAGTCCCAGAAGCTGCCACTGTCCATCCTGGCTAATAGCCACTGATGGACCTGTCCTCCATGAACTTATCTAGTTCTTTTCTGAACCCCCACTTATACTTTTGGCCTTCACAACATCCCCTGGCAAGGAGTTCCACAGGTTGACTATGCATCACATGAAGAAGTACTTCCTTTTGTTTGTTCAAAATATGCTGCCTATTAATTTCAGTGGGTGACCCTGGTTCTTGTGCTAAACTAAAGGGTAAATAGCACTTCCTTATTCACTTTCTCCACACTATTCATGATTTTATAGACCCCTATCATATCTCCCCTTACTCGTTTCTTTTCTAAGATTAGCAGTCCAAATCTTTTTAATCTCTCCTCATATGGAAGTTGTTCCATGCCCCTAATCATTTTTGTTGTTATTTTCTGAACCTTTTCCAATTCTAATATAGCTTTTTTGAGATGAGGCAACACCAGATTGAAGGTGTGGATGTACCATGGATTTCTATAGTGGCATTATGACATTATCTATCCCTTTCCTGATGGTTCCTAACATTGTTATCATTTTTGATTGCTGTTGCACATTGAGCTCTAAGATCTCTTATTTGAGAGGTAACAGCCAATTTAGACCCCATAATTTTACATGTATAGTTGGGATGTTTTCCATTGCATTTATCAACACTGAATTTCATCTGCCATTTTGTTGCCCAGTCATCCAGTTTTGTGAGATCCCTTTGTAACTCTTCACAGGCTGCTTTGGACTTAACTATCTTGAGTAGTTTTTTATTGTCTGTAAACTTTGCCACCTTCCTGTTTACCTATTTTTCCAGATCATTTATGAATATGTTGAACAGCACTGGTCCCAGTAAGATCCACTGTGAAAACTGACCATTTATTCCTACTCTTTGTGTCCTATCTTTTAGCCAGTTACTGATCTATGCAAAGCCCTTTCCCTCTTGTCCCATGACTGCCTACTTTGCTTATGAGCCTTTGGTGAGGAATCCTGTCAAAGACTTTCTGAAAGTCTAAGTACACTATAGCCACTGGGTCTCCCTTCTCCACATGCTTGTTGACTTCCTCAAAAATTCTAATAGATTGGTGAGGCATGATTTGCCTTTACAAAAACCAGGTTGACTCTTCCCCCAACATATTTTGTCCATCTACATGTCTGATAATTCTGTTTTTACTATAGCTTTAAACATAGGCGTAGTTTGACTTCTATAGTTGGAGTGGGGGGCAGCTCCAGTCAGGCCAACGGGGCTGCGTGTGGGGGACAAATTCCGTGCCTGCCCACAGGGCACTATTTCAGATTTGGGGGGAGGGGAGTGCAACTTTGACCATGATTCCAGGGGCTACTTAGGCAACTGAAAACTCTCGTGTTTTTGCACATAACTTAGAAATTATCTGACAGGAGCATTGTATCTAGTTCCTATATCAAGAAAGAAAATTAAATAAATATTAGACCCACTCAGCTCTAATACTAACATATTCTGACATCTTGTGGCAAGTCACTTATGGGACACTGGTTGGGTTTAAAATTGTAATGTCTATTCTTACTCAGATACGCTTACTAAAGTCAGAAGGGAACATCGTGATTATCTAGTCTGACCCCTTGCACATTGCAAGCACAGAACCTCCCCCATTCACTCCTGTAATAGACCCATAACCGCTGGCTGTGTTACTGAAGTCCTCAAATCATGGCTTAAAGACTTCAAGTTATAAAGAATTCACCATTTACATTAGTTTAAACGTCTAAGTGTCCCCTTGCTCCATGCTGCAGTGGAAGGCAAAAAATCCCCAGGGTCTCTGCCAATCTGACCCAGGGGAAAATTCTTTCCTGACCCCAAATATGGTGATCAGCTAAACCCTGAGTACACGGGCAAGACTCACCAGGCAGATACCCGGGACAGAATTCTCTGTAGTAACTCAGAGCCGTCCCCATCTAGTGTCCCATCTCCAGCCACTGGGAATTTTTGCGACAGGCAGTCACCAATGGGCCACACTCCATTGTAGGCAGTCCTGTCATATCATCCCCTCCATAAACTTATCAAGCTCAGTCTTGAAGACAGTTAGGTTTTTTGCCCCCACTGCTCCCCTTAGAAGGCTGCTCCAGAACTTCACTCCTCTGATGGTTACAAACCTTCATCTAATTTCAAGCCTAAACTTATCGATGGCCAGTTTATACCCATTTGTTCTGGGGTCCACATTGGTGCTTAACTTAAATAACTTCTCTCCCTCCCTCGTATTTATCCCTCTGATGTATTTATAGAGAGCAATAATATCTCCTCTCAGCCTTCCTTTGGTTAGGCTAAACAAGCCAAGCTTTTTGAGTCTCCTCTCATAAGACAAGTTTTCCATTCCTCGGATCATCCTAGTAGCCCTTCTCTGCACCTGTTCCAGTTTGAATTCATCTTTCTTAAACATGGGAGACCAGAACTGCACAGAATATTCCAGAGGAGGTCTCACCAGTGCCTTGTATAACGGTACTAACACTTCCCTGTCTCTACTGGAAATACCTTGCCCGATACATTCTAGGACTGCATTAGCCTTTTTCACAGCAGCATCACATTGACGGCTCATAGTTATCCTGTAATCAACCAATACCCCCAGCTCTTTCTCCTCCATTGTCACTTCCAACTGATAAATCCCCAATTTATAGCAAAAATTCTTGTTGTTAGTCCCTAAACGCATGACTTTGCACTATTAAATATCATCCCATTTCTATTACTCCAGGTTACAGGGTCATCCAGATCTTCTGGTATGATATTCTGGTCCTCCTCCGTATTGGCAATACCTCCCAACTTTGTGTCATCTGCAAATTTTATTAGTACTGAAGTCAGGCTTACTGGCCTGTAATTGCCAGGATCACCTCCGGAGCCTTTTTTAAAATATTGGTGTTACATTAGCTATCCTCCTGTCAGCTGGTACAGAAACTGATTTAAATGATAGGTTACAAACTACAGTTAGTAGTTTCAATTTCATATTTGAGTTCCTTCAGAACTCTTGGATGATTAGCGCATTTGGTCCTGGTGACTTATTACTGTTTAGTTTATCAGTTTGTTCCAAAACCTCCTCTATTGACACTTCAATGTGGGACATTTCCTCAGATTTGTCACCTAAAAAGAATGGCTGAGGGAATCTCCTCACATCCTCTGCAGTGAAGACTGATGCAAAGAATTAATTTAGCTTCTCCGCAAAAGCTTTGTCTGCCTTGAGTGTTCCTTTGGCACCTCGATCATCCAGTGGCCCCACTGGTTGTTTGGCAGGTTCATTCAGTATGTGGCCAAATGTCTTATTTACTGCACACTGTTCAAACCCTGATCTGAAGACAATTATTTATTTCTTCATGGGCTTTTCTATGATTCTGTAGTGCTGAGCATCACAGGACTGGCAGGGACCTCGAGAGGTCTCTAGTCCCGTCCCCTGCACTCAAGGCAGGACTAAGTATCATCTAGACCATCCCTGACAGGTGTGTGTCTAACCTGCTCTTAAATATCCCCATCATTGGAGATTCCACAACCTCCCTAGGCAATTTATTCCAGTGTTTAACCACCCTGACAGTTAGGAACTTTTTCCCAATGTCCAACCTAGACCTCCCTTGCTGCAATTTAAGCCCATTACTTCTTGTCCTATCCTCAGAGGTTAAGAACAACAATTTTTTCTCCCTCCTCCTTATAACAGCCTTTTATGTACTTGAAAACTGTTCCCATGTCCCCTCTCAGTCTTCTCTTCTCCAGACCAAACAAACCCAATTTTTTCAATCTTCCATCATGGGTCATGTTTTCTAGACCTTTAATCATTTTTGTTGCTCTTTTCTGGACTTTCTCCAATTTGTCCACATCTTTCCTGAAACGTGGTGCCCAGAACTGGACATAATACTCCAGTTGAGACCTAATCAGCGCAGAGTACAGTGGAAGAATGACTTCTCGTGTCTTGCTTACAATACTCCTGCTAATACAGCCCAGAATGACGTTTGCTTTTTGCAACAGAGTTACATTGTTGACTCCTATTTAGCTTGTGGTCCACTATGACCCCCAGATCCCTTTCCGCAGGACTCCTTCCTACGCAGCCATTTCGTATGTGTGCAACTGATTGTTCCTTCCTGAGTAGAGTACTTTGCATTTGTCCTTATTGAATTTCATCCTATTTACTTCAGACCATTTCTCCAGTTTGTCCAGATCATTTTGAATTTTAATCCTATCCTCCAAAGCACTTGCAACCCCTCCCCGCTTGGTATTGTCCGCAAACTTTATAAGTGTACTCTGTATGCCATTATTTAAATCACTGATGAAGATATTGAACAGAACCAGACCCAGAACCGATCCCTGTGGGACCCCACTCGTTATGCCCTTCCAGCATGACTGTGAACCACTGATAACTACTCTCTGGGAACGATTTTCCAACCAGTTATGCACCCACCTTATAGTAGTTCCATCTAGGTTGTATTTCCCTAGTTTGTTTATGAGAAGGTGATGCGAGACAGTATCAAAAGCCTTACTAAAGTCAAGATATACCACGTCTACCACTTCCCCCCTATCCACAAGGCTTGTTACCCTGTCAAAGAAAGCTATCAGGCTGGTTTGACATGATTTGTTCTTGACAAATCTATGCTGACTGTTATTTATCACATTATTATCTTCTAGGTGTTTCCAAATTGATTTCTTAATTATTTGCTCCATTATCATTCCGGGTACAGAAGTTAAGCTGACTGGTCTGTAATTCCCCGGGTTGTTCTTATTTCCCTTTTTATAGATTGACACTATATTTGCCCTTTTTCAGTCTTCTGGAATCTCTCCCGTCTTCCATGACTTTTCAAAGATAATTGCTAATGGCTCAGATATCTCCTCAGTCAGCTCCTTGAGTATTCTAGGATGCATTTCATCAGGCCCTGGTGATTTGAAGACATCTAACTTGTCTAAGTAATTTTCACTTGTTCTTTCCCTATTTTAGACTCTGATCATACCTCATTTTCACTGGCATTCACTATGTTAGATGTCCAATCGCCACCAACCTTCTTGGTGAAAACCGAAACAAAGAAGTCATTAAGCACCTCTGCCATTTCCGCAATTTCTGTTATTGTCTTTCCCCTCTCATTGAGTAATGGGCCTACCCTGTCCTTGGTCTTCCTCTTGCTTCTAATGTATTTGTAGAATGTTTTCTTGTTTCCTTTTATGTCCCTAGCTAGTTTGATCTCATTTTGTGCCTTGGCCTTTCTAATTTTGTCCCTACAGACTTGTGTTATTTGTTTATATTCATCCTTTGTAATTTGACCGAGTTTCCACTTTCTGTAGGACTCTTTTTTGAGTTTTAGATCATTGAAGATCTCCTGGTTAAGCCAGGGTGGTCTCTTGCCATACTTCCTGTCTTTCCTACGCAGTGGGATAGTTTGCTTTTGTGCTCTTAATAATGTCTCTTTGAAAAACTGCCAACTCTCGAACTGTTTTCTCCCTTAGACTTGCTTCCCATGGGATTTTACCTACCAACTCCCTGAGTTTGCTAAAGTCGCCTTCTTGAAATCCATTGTCTTTATTGTGCTGTTCTCCCTCCTACCATTCCCTAGAATCATGAACTCGACCATTTCATGATCACTTTCAATCAAACTGCCTTCCACTTTCAAATTCTCAACCAGTTTCTCCCTTGTCAAAATCAGATCTAGAACAGCCTCCCCCCAGTAGCTTTCTCCACCTTCTAAAATAAAAAATTGTCTCCAATACATTCCAAGAACTTGCTGGAGAATCTGTGCCCTGCTGTGTTATTTTCCTAACAGATGTCTGGGGAGTTGAAGTCCCCCATCACCACCAAGTCTTGTGCTTTGGATGATTTTGCTAGTTGTTTAAAAAAAAGCTTCATCCACCTCTTCTTCCTGGTTAGATGGTCTGTAGTAGACTCCTAGCATGACATCACCCTTGTTTTTTATCCCTTTTATCCTTACCCAGAGAGTTTCAACAAGTCTGTCTCCTATTTTTATCTCAACCTCAGTCCAAGTGTGTACACTTTTAATATATAAGGCAACACCTCCTCCCTTTTTTCCTGCCTGTCCTTCCTGAGCAAGCTGTACCCTTCTATACCAATATTCCAGTCATGCATATTATCCCACCAAATCTCTGTGATGCCAACTATGTCATAGCTGTGTTTATTTACTAGCATTTCGAGTTCTTCCTGCTTATTCCACATACTTCTCACATTAATATACAGACATCTAACATACTGATTTGATCCCCCCCCCCAGTTCTGTCTTGTCTCTCCCTTATTTATGCTATAACAGCCCTTGCTCCCCGCCAGATTCTGACCCATCTCCCCAGGTCTCCATGTTTTTTACTTACCTGTTTGGGCTTTGGTCACCTGCCCCCGTTGAACCTAGTTTAAAGCCCTCCTCACTAGGTTAGCCAGTCTGTAGCCATAAATGCTCTTCCCCTTCCTCGATGGGGTCCACCTATCTCTGCTTAGCAATCCTTCTTCCTGGAACAGCATCCCATGGTCAAGGAAGCCGAAGCCCTCCTGGCAACACCATCCTCGCAGCCAGGCATTCACCTCCAGGATGTATCTGTCTCTGCCTGTGTCCCTACCCTTGACTGGAAGGATCGAAGAGAACACCGAGACCACCACCTGGGCTCCGAACTCCATCACCCTTACTCCCAGAGCCCTGTAGTCACTTCTGATCTGCTGAGGGTCACACCTCACAGTATCATTAGTGCCCACATGGATGAGTAGCAGGGGGTAGTAGTCAGAGGGCCGGATGACCCTCGACAATCCCTCCGTAACATCTCAGATATGGCCCCTGGCAGGCAGCGTACCTTCCGTGATGCCATGTCAGGGCGACAGATGGGTGCCTCTGTCCCCCTCAGACGAGAGTTTCCAACCACCACTACTCTGTTTCCTCCTGGGAGTGGTGGCTGCGATCCTCCCAGCCTTGGGGGTACATGGCTCCTCCTCCTCCTCCACCTTTGGGGGTGATTCCTCATCATTCATTGCCAGGGCAGCATATCAGTTTTCCATCACTGTGGTGGGTGGGTTGGGAGTAGGGGTGGAGCACTGCCTGCTGCCGGAAGTCACCAGCAGCCAGTGTCCTTCCTGTGACAGAGCCATGTCCTCCTCCCCTGGTGGTGTGACAGCAATCCTCTATAACTGGGTAGCGTCCTCAGCCATGGAAGTCTCCATATGAAAATGGTCAATGAATTCCTCTTGTGCACAAATGCTTCTCAGCCACCTCCTCCTGTAGCTCTGCCACCTGCTTCCGGAGCGATTCCACTAGCAGGCACCTCTCGCACTGGATGGTCCCCCCAGCCTGGCTTTCTGAGAGTGGGAAATGCAGGCCACAGTCTCTGCTAATCCACACCAGGATCTGGGTAGAGGCATCCATGGTTAGGTTCTCTGTCTGGATACAGGCGCATGGGGAGGAGACAGGAGCAGTGTTGGCACTGGCGATGTGGCCCTTCCCAACCATAACAATAATACTATGACTCCCTCCTACAAACTCCCTCTCTCTAGCTCCCCTTGGTCGCTTAGCCTCTGGCTTTTAAGACCTTCCCTACACCCTCGTTAATCACACGGCGGGAAGATGATCAGTAGGCTGTTGAGGCTGATCAAGGGAACAGCTCAAAGTGTTGCCAAACACACAATCCCAATTGATCCTGTAACTGAAATAACCCAAAAGAAAAAGAAAAACAAACAGCCAAACAAACTCACTCACCCCAAGCTTAGTACTTGCACTATAGTATCTGAATACGTCACAAATTTCTAAGGGAGGAAGTACATTAGCATCCCCCTCCCCTACGAGAGAAGGCATGTACAATGCCACAACAGCATGTACACAATTGCACATTTAATACAATGGACCCCAAAGACATCAATGCTAATCCTAGAAGGTTTAAAGTCCTTAAATTAAAGTTTCTCTCTCTTACATAAGGTTTGTTCAGGATATTATAGCAGATTGTCTGTCTGTCACAGCCCATGCAGGACAGACCCATTCGAAGAATCCATTGGAACAAGCTGAAACTGAACAGACGTTAATAGACATTAGATACCATAGATGCTAAGCACTTCCTCCAGAACGTCATGTTGTGTGTGGCAATGTGGGATAGCTGAAGGGCATTGTGGGATATGTACAATAAGCCACAGGCTCTGTCATGCCTGCACCATCCCACACTGCACCAGTGCAAGAGGCAATGGACTGCAGCCATGTCTCCATAGCCAAGTTGTGAAGGTTTGGGGCTGAGAGAACAGGGAGGAAATTCCAGAAACCCCTCTGAAGTGCACAGAGAAAGGCGGGGGGAGCAGCATGTGGAAAGGCCAGGACTAAACCCTGTGACCAAGGCCTGACTGGTCCTGAAAGCATTTGTCCTGGTCTCACCAGCATTACTGGCCCTGGACAGTCACAAGGAATCAGATCTTAAAATGATCAGTTATTGGTGTTCTGGTTGCTCCCACTACGTGCCATGCAGGGCCGGCTCCAGGCACCAGCTTCGCAAGCTGGTGCTTGGGGCGGCCACTCCGGACAGGGGCGGCAGGTCCAGCTATTCGGCGGCAATTCGGCGGATGGTCCCTCACTCCCGCTAGGACTGAAGGACCTTCCACCGAATTGCCGCCACAGATCGCGATCGCGGCTTTTTATTTTTATTATTTTTGTGGCTGCTTGGGGCAGCCAAAACCCTGGAGCCGGCCCTGGTGCCACGTGCTACCTACATGTAGTGGGAGATGGTCTCTGCCAAGAATTCACAACCTGACATGACAAGCAACATATGCAGAGGGAAGGAGTGGGATAAACCAGACAGCCAACGCACACGTTTTGAAATAAACAGAGGAGAGCACAGCCTCGGAGAGCACAGCCCTGCAACTTTGCCATAATCTCCCTGCTGAACCGTCTGGGTTTGGACAGCTAACAGATCCAGACTAGCCAATGAGGCACACTGCACAGAAAGTCCAAATCGGAACCGGAGGGTCCCAGGAGCAACCCTTAGAAATCAGAGACCTCCACCAAGTGGAACGGCCAAAGATTTGTGCAATTCCTGCCTAACGCCTCTGTAATAAATAAAGGTCCCACCTCAGTTTCTGGCTCCTAGTAAAAAAGCAGCAGTTATTACGCTGTCAGATTCCATTGGCCCAGCACTGCTCCTACAGGCAGCCTGCGCTTCCAGATGGTGAAAAGCCTCCCTCTGAAACCCTATGCCCTGCGCTGACAATGGACTTGGAGACAGAGGTCCACAGCAAAGGGGTGTAGCCCTTCTGCCAGGAGGTGTTGGCAACAAAAAGGGAAACAAACAAACAAACAATGCTTCCCCACTCACCAGCACCAAGTCCAGAGATTTGAAACAAAGAGAACCTTACTGGGGGGGGGGACAAGGTGAGAGCAGGACAACAGAGTGAATTGGGGAAAAACCTGCAATTAACAAATTCTGTGCATTAAGACTCCCCCAGGCCCTGGGTATCTTAACAGTCCCAACCTCAGTCCTCCTCTGGCATTTATAAGTAGTGGGTGTCTTCTACCACTTCCCGCCTCCACTACTCCCCAGTCATAGTTTATTGTCCTGAATTGGAGAAGTCCAAGGATTCTCCCAGGCCCATGCTGCTCATGGGACTCTACCCCATGACTCACCTGAAACAACTTCAGCTTTAATTACTGGCTGAGAAGGGCTGCACACAGCCTGCCACACACTGTGGTTTTATCTTCAAACACACCATCACCCTGCAGCGCAGCATTCACCACATCTATTCTGCCCGAGCAGCTACAGCAAAGCCACATCCGCTTCTCTGAAACAAATCAGTTTCACTTAAAACCTGCACATTACAACACCTGCCCCTGCATTCCACCCCTCCCCTTTGCCACCTGAGTTTCCAAGCTCCCTTACCCAACTGGGCCTCACTGCAGCCATGGTCAGGGTGACTCCAGACACCTTTGGGTCAGTGTTTTGTCCCTTCTTTTCCCAAAAGGGTCAATGCCACTGGATTGCCCCAAACTCAAAGCTTAGAGGCAGTTAACCAACATGGCCCAAACGGTCACATAAAGGAAATGCAAATGAGGCCAGCCCGTTCAGTCCCTCCCCCCTGCCCTCCAACAGACAAGCAGAGAGCACTCTTCCCTAGGAGCCCCGGCCACCTGGAGCTCTCAAGCAGCTCTTCCCTCCAGTCACCAACAGTTATCAATAGCAAGCTCCATTCTCTGTAAGGCCACAAAGCTTACAGAAGAAAATCAGAGCGGAGAAATACTTTTCCATGCAACACACCGTTGGCTGATGGAACTTGCTGCTACATGAGACCATTATGGTCAAGAGCTTTGGAGGATTAAAAAAATGATTTGATAATTCTTGAGAGAAGAGCCAGAAGTTATAGTAAAAGAATTGGGGGAGCCATCCAGTCATTCACAGGCAAGAAACAACCTATCAGGGCTCACGAGGAAGTTTTCCCCGCAGGTAGAGGAACCCAGGCTCGCCTACCCCTGCATGTCAGTGCAAGACTGGGCCCTGCCAGAGACAGGGCACTGGATTAGCTCGCTCATTGCTCTGATCCGATACAGCAATTCCTATGTTCCCACAGCAAACAGAGCCAGCCATCTTCCCAGCACTGCATGCAGAACCAATAGGGCAGCAGGAAGGTATTTAGGGCCCAGAGTATCAGTGAAGTTAAGATGCAAGACACTTGTTCACCAAGGAGGCTCTGACCCAAAGGCCATTCAAGCCTTCCCATTTATTTCCATGGGTTTTGGATCAGCCCTATGTCCATATCTGTGCCAGCACAGGGGACAGCCCCAGAGGTGATGTGTTGCATACACTGGCTCAGCCAAAGGCCAGCGACTGGCTCATCTCCCCATGGGCAGGAAGCTGCAGCCCCCTCCTGGAGCATTGCCGTGAGCATGGCCATTGCCCTATGGGCTGTAGCTCCCGTCCTCTCCAGCATTAGCCTGCATGAAGCCAAAAGCCCCCCCAACGCCACCCACTGCTCTTATTCACACCCTCTCCATCTCACCCATGCACCTTGCTGACCTTTCTGATGCAGGTGAACTGTCCAGAGAGCACCTGTATTTCAGCCACACCCCACCCTACAGACCCGCCAGCTGCTCTGCATGAGTGTAAGGTCAGTCTTGTAGGCCAGACAAATCCCCTGCAGCCTCTCCCACTCCTGAGCATGATCCATGCCAGCTGCTGAGGTCATGGGGCCTGAACACCCCCCGCCCGGAAATAAATAACCCATCCCCAGCCCTGAGCACCAGGGTCCCCCTCACCTTCTCAGAGGGCAGCCAAGGCTCCCGCTCCTCCTCGACTAGCAGCCAGAGGTCCTTCCCCTACACCTACCTCTTTCTCCCTCAACAACAGCCAGGAAGCTCCTCCCTTTACTCCCCAAATCTGCAGGAACCCAGCCCCTGCCTAGAGCTCTGGAACAATTCCATATCGAGGGCCATACCTTGAGAGCTTCTCGGCCTATATCCCATTGACCGCTGCCTGGTCCCACTTCTCCCAATAGGGATCATCAGCCAGCCCAGTCTCCCTTCCTTTGCTGCCATTTTCCCATCATCGCCTCCCATTCGCCACCACCCTGCCCATTTCCCAACTCTCTGGCTGCTGGCTAACAGCCCTGCCTCCCCGCCAGCCTGCCACATTTCCCCTCCCCGCCCAGCTCCAAGCAGGGAGCTTTAAGCAGCTCAGCAGTTAGTTACATCTCCCCATCGTGCAAGAAAGGAGCACCATCCGCAGCCTGTACAACTGCATAACACTGGCTGGAGAGCTACTGAAAGGCCCCAAGCCAGACCCCAGGAGCTGGGCTTTACAAGAGTAACAAGGGACATGACAATAAAGCAGAATTCTTTATTGGAGGCGCCAAGAGTAGGAACAACCACAAATCTACGAACTCCCCTCCCAGGCAATCCTTCCTGCCAGCTGGCAACAGGGCGGTCGGTGTCAGGTGTGCATCTGTGTGTGCGTGCTGCTAGACAACGGCTAAGCTTACACTTCCCCCAGCCAGAAACTAGCCAGTAGCCCCTGGTGCTCCAGGCAACGGCAAGGACCTTTCCTGAGCACCTGAGCGTTGACTTGCCAGTGGTAGGTCATGGTGTTTGTTATCCCCAGAGACACAAAGCTTTAGGTTCAACGAGATTTGGTAGGGGAAGAGCAGGAACACAACTCCTAGGTGGAAGTGCAAGGGCAGGTCACCTGGGCTGTAGCTTCCAGGATGACATCACTCGAGGGTTCTGGGGACGGGGGCAGGCTGTGCTGTCGGAGCAGAGCTGCAGCAACCCCAGGCAAGAGATGACCTTGCGAGAACCCAAAGGCTTTCCTGCCTCCCCATCTCCAGCACAAACCAAACCAAAGGGAGACACCGAGAGGCAGAGGCAGGGAGGGGAGGGGAGATTATGTGGGCCCAGAGCAGGGCCAAGCTCTGACTCACTTCCCAGCCCGGCGCTCCTCCTGGCGCTTGGTGAGGATGTATTTGAAAAACTCGTACACGGACCAAGCAATGGCTGTGGAGGGCATCTGGTAAATGACCCGGGCCTGGACCCCACGGAAGTAGGCGGTCACACCGCCCACTCGGTACACCGTCCTGAAGGCATTGGCCATGCCTGTGATATGTCCACTGATGTTGGAGTTCAAGGCCAGGGACTCCTGGGTGTTGAGCAGCGTTTTGCAAACGTCCAATGGCGTGGTAGCAGCAGCGGCCACAGCACCCGCGCAGGCCCCTGAGACCACATGGGAGCCAGGGTTATACTGTCTTTGGGGGTTGAGCTGCTCTTGCAGAAACTCGTAAGTCATGAAGTGGATGGCTTGGAAGGGGATGTTCATGGTGAGCTGGGTGGTGTAGCTGCGGTAGAAGGCCCCGGCCCCTTCGTTGCGCCATACGGCCCGCACACAGTCCGTCACCCGCTGGTACGGTGAGTTGTACATCTGCATCCTCTGCTTGATCACTTGGGGCAGATGGCAGCAGCAAGAGTCAGTGACAGCGTCCAGTGGCCAAGCCACCGAGAGGATAACGAGAGAGAGAGAGAGAGGGGGGATGAGTATAGGGCTAGGGAGCTCCCTGGTTTCTATTCTCACTGGCTTCAGAAACCACTGACAACCAAGACCAGAAAACCCTTGGTTCAAGATCCGTAACTCCCAGCATCCCCACACCCAGCCAGGAATCTAGCTAGAACAGCTCCTTGCTGGGTGCCAGCTACCTCACCATATTAGTATCCGGCTGCACACCCAAGGGCTGCTACACTTCGTTTCAGTCAGTATTCGCATGCTGAGCTCAGCACCAAGCATCTACGTCTTCCCTTGGGGAGACCAATCCCTCCCTCCATTGTTACAGACCTATGAGGCAGTCAGAGAACATCATTCCGTCTCTCAGATGGACCTCAGCATCGGGGCACATCCCTGCATTTCTACAGCATCTTCCATCCCAGAATATCCCCAAGTATTTCACTAATTCAGCCAGCAGATACACGTGCTCATCTACAGCCCAGCCCTGATCACATCCAGCAGCAGTTCAAGAGCCAAACTCCAGCTCTACACAGCAGAGCAGAAACAACTCTGACTGCAACTGCAGGGGGATTCAGGAGACAGAACGCAAATAACGGAGCTGGAATTTGGGCGGGACCCCAGGCCTACCACCCCATGTCCTGCAGAAAGAGCCAAAGCACACCTTAGTGGGGCGCAAAGGGATCAGCCCCACCACAGGGAGGGAATGTTATCTACAGAGCCAAAAGCACCTCCATGTTCTTGGGGAGTAACATCCAAGCAATGGGCAAGCCCAGCTCTGCACCTTTGCAGGGGCACTCACACTCAAGAGGCATTTGGCTGCAAGTATATATCTTGCGAAGGCTCTCCTGGGAACACCCAGCAAAGGGGATTCAGGACCTTGAGGGAAGGCCGCTTCCACAGAGCAATTTCTCCCAGCACTCACACCCTCTCCCTAGTGGACAGTCTCAGCACAGGTGGGCCCAGGTGAGAACTGCACGCACCACAGCCCAGATTGCTGGTAATCTGAATTCAGATCCGCTAACTAGAGCTGTCGCTTTCTCTGCTGATCCTCATGACAAGTCCCTTGGGGGGGAAGGGCTCCCTCCCTCACTCTCTGCCCCTAGGTTCCCCAGGCTGAGGCTGGCTCCTTTTTCCTCTAATAGAAGCCTTCTGGCTAACCCAACTCCCTAAATGGATACCACTGAGCTATCCAGGCTGGGGCCTAGGCAGGGGATGTTGCTCTCCGCAGGACTCTCCCCAGTTAGGACAGAATGAGGAGAGCGCCCCCTGGTGCCACAGACAGGAGCACAGCACAGAGATGAATTCAGCTCCCGCACAGAGGAAGCACCACACACCCTCACCCCCGCCTACAGGGCCTCCCCTGCAGTGGGCACAGGGTCATCATTACCTTCCACAGGGTTCATAGCTGCATCATGGAGCAATGTTGCTACACACCCCGCTGCACCTGTAAAACAAGAACTGACACATGTGAGGGGAGGAGAGGGCGAGAGACCCGGGGCTCCACTGAGCCCCAGAGCCCCTCGCCAGAGAAGAGGGAGACCCCCACGGCCAGGACTCCACTACCAGAAAGGAGAAGATTGGTAAATTTCTAATGCAGCCACCACATCCTGCCCAAGAAGAGGGCCAGAATCCAGGAACCCCCAGCTTCAGAACCCACAAATTGAGAGGAAGTGCAATAATCTGCCAGGTCCTTATGGAGACGACTAGGCCTCACTTAATCCCAGCACCTACTAGAGCAGATGCAAACAGCAGACTCACAGGGACCCTATGGGACCATGCCTCACTGTGTCCCAGAGTGAGAAACCACTCCATAGTCAGGATCCCACTGCACCCCGTATCCACCAGGGTGAAAGACACCCTCCAACGAGTCCCAAATCTGTTCAAGCACAGCAGCGTGGGGAGCCAGAGAGAAAGTCAAAGGCACCACTGGGAATGAGGCACGGGAACTCTGAGGGTTGCATCCTGAACCCTGCTCCACTCTACCTACCCACAATGCTGCGGTCAATCCCAGCTAGAGATGAGGGGGAGTCCTGCAGGCAGCTCCCATCCACAGGTGTTGCTGTGAGCAAGGGGCAGGTGTTGGCCAGCTCCCAGCCCCACTAACCTGTTCCTCAAAGCCAGATACCTGGGAACATCTCAGACAGGTCTATGAACAGGTGCAGGCAGGAGTACAGCACTTCCCCTTGCCCAGCGCTGGGATTGGTAGGGAAGGGAGATGTGGAACCAGAGCACTGCGCAGATGGGCTGCTAGCTAGTGACCGGAGAGAGGACATTACTTAGCACGTCTGCTCCATCTTGTGCAGACTGGCCTAAGTGCAGCACGTCTAATGCTTTAAGACCACCGCACTAAGCGTCAGCCCCGGCCGCTGCTACCAATCGAGTCTCCCTGCCCATTGGCCACAGCATCACCAAAGAAACCGCGTCCTGGGCTGGATGAGGAAATCGGTGGCATTACAGCACCTTGGAAGGCCACTCAGCAAGCCCTGACCCCTACACGGACCCTATTCCTGACTGCCCAAAGAACTAACACACACACATCCTGCTCCCCCCTCCCATTAGCTGGGGCACATTTGTTTTCCCCATTGCTGCACCTGGCCCCATGAATGGGTCTAAACAGTAGCAAGCACCTCTAGAGCCACTCATGCTCTCCCCTTGATTCACTGTGGCCACTGCTGCACAGCCCTTGCCTGCCCTACAGCCAGTGCAGAGGAGCGGGGACAGAGCTCCAGTAGGGCTGGTACAGAGTTATGCAGGTATAGGTCAGGGCAGTGTTTGGGAGATGGTAACTAGGCAGGGGAGAGAAACTGCTCTGACAACCAGTCTGAGCTCTACTGAGTCATCCGGGGGCAGCACAGGAGACCTGGCTTCTAGGGCTGCCCTTGACTTTACCGCCCCAGCCAGCAGGGCTGCCCTCAGCTGCTCTAGCCCCTCGGGGATGGTGGTGCAGGGAAGCGGTGCAGGAAGGATCAATACCATTGGCCACATGGCTATTGCCCCCAGCATGGATAACATCACTCAATGTCTTTTTTAACTTTTCATAGCAGGCGAAATACAAGGCGTGGGCAGGGCCGGCCCCAGTGGCTGTGATGTTCATGCCCCGCATTGGCCTCCAGAATCCCTCTGTCTGGACGATCCGCCACAGGGCCTCGAGCACGTTCCGGTAGCGGGCGGCAGGCTCCGGCTGCAAACTCTGCATCCGCGTCTGAAAGTGCAGCAAGAGACGGGTGTTACACGCACTGAATGACTCTGTGGACAGCCCAGCCCCGGCTCCCCGTTCTCCCCATGCTGCCCCGGGACGTGCTGGAGAACCCGGACAGCAGAGCCAGGCAGGACGCCGGGTCAGCCAGAGGGTCCTGTCCCAGGCCAGGCAGGAGAGCCCAGGCAGGACCCCGGGCCAGGCCAGCCTCAGGCAGGACGCCGGGTTAGCCAGAAGGGTCCGGTCCCGGGCCGGGCAGCAGAGCCCAGGCAGGACGCCGGGTCAGGCAGAAGGGTCCTGTCCCGGGCCGGGCCGGCTCCATGCCCAGGCAGCCCCCGGCTCCATGCTCGCAGCCCGGGCGGCCCCTCACCTTGACGCAGTCGATGGGGTACATCACGCAGTGCTCCAGCACCCCCGCCACGGCCCCGGCCAGCATGTGGGTGGAGACGGCGGCGCCCTGCGGCAGCGCCTCGTAGTCAGGGTCGGAGCCGGGCTCCGGCCTCCGCGCCGCCTCGGAGCCCCCGGGCCCGGGCTCGGCCTCCGCCCCGCCCCGCCGGGCCCAGCCGGGGCCCGCGCCCAGCAGCAGCAGGATGCGGCCCGGCTGCGGCCCGCCCCCGGGGCCCGCCCCTGTCCCCGCGCCCGCCCCCAGCTCCATGGTGCCGCCCGGGGCCTCCGATCCAGCTCCGCGAGCCGCCGTATCAGCTACGGGCCGCGTCCGGCCGGAGGCTCCCGCTCAGCCTGCCACGCCCCCTCGGTGCCTATTGGCCAGCCGCACAGTCCGCCCCTCCCACCAGCGGCCTCTATTGGCCAGTCTCGCCATCCGCCCGCCTACCGACAACTTCTATTGGTTAGTTGCGCACTAGACCCCATACATGCCCAGTTCCCATTGGGCAGCCGCTCCCTCCGACACACTCATCCACAACGTCTACTGGCCAGCCATGTCTTCAGCCCCGCCCATCCACTGAGCCTATTGGCCAACTGATCCTTTGCTCCCGTCCATCTGAAGAGCCCATTGGGCAGCCGATCTTTGACCTTTTGTCCCCGTCGAGCTTTATTGGTTCCTCCTTTCCCTCAAAATCGCCATTATCATGGCAGAGGAGCAGCGATTGGGTTTTTCGGCTGCCACTCAGAAACCCGGGTCTTGATTGGCTCTTGCTTCGAGTTCCAACGCGCGTGTTATTGGTTTGATAGCCCCTGATTGGTTCTTTCAGGATGGTGACGCCCAGGGGAGGAAGCTGGTACCGCGATTGGCTAAACAGACCCCAAATTGAGCGCGTATCTTCAGATGACCCCGCCCAAAGGGGCAGACTCACACTGGGGCCTCTGCGATTGGCCCGCACTCCGGGCACATTCGCCAAAGAGAGGGCGCCACTGATCAGAGACTCGGTGCTTGATTGGCCACGACCGTGACGTAAAAGGAAACGTTGGGCTCTGCCGGCCGGGGCAGCGTAGGGTCCCTTTCATTCTGATTGGCGCCTCGCTCCTCGGGGGCGGGGTTCCGGCGCAGGACAGGGCCTCGATTGGGTTTTGGAAAGATGGGCAGGTCCAATACGATCCATTCAGATGGCGAAACTTGGGGAGCCCGCCCCTTCCCTCGTGCGGGCCTCTCATTGGCTGGCTGGCTGCTGTCGCCCTGGTGACGTGGCTACCGCTGCGGCGTCCCCGGCGCAGCTTGCGGCGCGGCTGGGGAGAGGAGCGCTCGGGACCGGCGGAACTCCCCGCCACTGGCTCCCCGCCCGGCCGCCGGGGAGGAACCGGCCCGGGACCCACCTGCTGATGGCGGGGGCGGCCCTGCCTGCTCGCGCCCGCCCGCCCGCCGGGGCCCCTGGCCAGGCCCAGGGGGCGGGGAGGTGACGTGCCGCTGCCGAGTCCGCGAGCGGGGCCCATGGCCAGGTGAGAGCCGGCGGGCCGGGCCCAGCAGGAGGCGCCGCGCTGCGGGACCGCCAGCCCTGCCCTGCCCTGCCCTGGGCCCGGGGGTCCCGGTTCCTTCCCGCGGGCATCTCCCGTGTTCCCGGCCAGGCCATTGCCGAGCGCCGCCCGCGCCCCTGCCCCTGCCCCAGCCGCGTGAGACAGGCCAGGGACCGCGCCGCGGCCTCCCCTCACACAGGGACTCGGCGGCAGAGCAGCGACTTGAACCCAAGTCCTGGGCCCGTGTCCTGACCTCGGCCCGTTCCGCCTCCTCTGGCTTGCACCCTGCTTGGGGGCGGGGGGGCATCCTCTGAGGTTTGCTGTAGCTTCAAACGGCCAGGGGACTAATTGTTTCTCGTGTCTGACATTGCTTTTGGCCCCCTTTTCGCAGGGACTACAGCGCTTTGAGGGGTGAAATTGATCGGTGGGATCCCTTGGTTTGTGGATGCATATATAGAAAGTTGTATGCAGTATTGTTCTAGTCATGTTGGTCCCAGGATGTTACAGAGACGGGGGTGGGGTGTCTTTTGTTGGACCAACTTCTGTTGGTGAGAGAGATGAGCTGTCAACCTTACACAACTCTTCAGGTCTGGGAAATGTACTCAGGGTGTCACAGCTAAATACAAGATGGAACAGATTGTTTAGCATAAGTAGTTAACACACATTTCAAGGTTAAGTGACCAGTTAACATTTCTCCAGTCATGGGAGGCGGGGGGAGAGGCTGTGGGAGCAGGTTTGCCTGGCTTACAGATGGCTGTAATGAGCAATCAACACTGTGTCCTATTGTTCAGAAAATGAGTGAAGAGCATGGACTATGTTTACATTACACTAATGCTGCTACTTACTAGAGTCTCCATCTTCCAGCAATTTCCTTAATGCTGTTTTCCTTAACAATACTTCTAGAGTAAAATCAGAGTCTGCACATACATTTTAGAGCACTTTGAAATATTACTTCTTAAACCAGAAGTTTTGCTCTTAGGCAAGACTTCCAGAAAACACCCATGCAGAACACTGGCAAGGCGCAGCTAATGTGCTGAACACACAGTCTCCGAAAGCTGCAAAGGCAGGACTCAAACTGGCAGTGGGTGGGTGCTGCTCCGGGTCAGTGACCACCCACTTACACTGCTGTCAGGGTACCTGCAAACATTCTGATTTGCAAGAGCCTAGTCCTGCTTCAAAGACACAAATGACTTTCTCTAGCTTGTCGGTTTTGCTCAAGCCACAGTGTAAGTCCAGCTTTTCTCCCTGAATAGTTTTAAAAATATTGTTTCCCCAAAGGGGCAGTGGGTGTTTGACAAAAGCTGTGATCAATCCTGAGCAGGTTGGAGAGAGTCAGAGCCATAGTTTGAGCCCCAGATGCGCCAAAAATATTATGAAAACTGTAAATTTTTGATGTCACATATTTTTCTGGGGGGGAAGGGAAGGGCATCCGTGTCTTGGGAACCCCTTGCTCAAATGTCCTCCCATTTGGGTTGCTATCCTTACCCCAGCCCCATGAGGCACAGCAAATTTCAAGACCCATCCAAGTCAGCATTTGGATTTTAGAACACTTAGAAAATTTGGCTACTAAACAATAAATTTGTCTCAGCCTTAGCTATAGTGATGGTACGGTCCCACTACCTCTCATGAGTGAGCAGCTCATCTCAAGGGTAGCAAGGATCCAATGCTGTGGGGGGAGGGAGACAGGAGGGCATTGCAGGGGAGGCCGCAGGGTGGGGTGGGGGAAGAGGTGGGGATTCAGTGGATATAGTGTACTTAGATTTCCAGAAAGCCTTTGACAAGGTCCCTCACCAAAGGCTCTTACGTAAATTAAGTTGTCATGGGATAAGAGGGAAGATCCTTTCATGGATTGAAAACTGGTTAAAAGACAGGGAATTAAGGGTAGGAATAAATGGTAAATTCTCAGAATGGAGAGGGGTAACTAGTGGTGTTCCCCAAGGGTCTGTCCTAGGACCAATCCTATTCAACTTATTCATAAATGATCTGGAGAAAGGGGTAAAAAGTGAGGTGGCAAAGTTTGCAGATGATACTAAACTGCTCAAGATAGTTAAGACCAAAGCAGACTGTGAAGCACTTCAAAAAGATCTCACAAAACTAAGTGATTGGGCAACAAAATGGCAAATGAAATTTAATGTGGATAAATGTAAAGTAATGCACATTGGAAAAAATAACCCCAACTATACATACAATATGATGGGTGCTAATTTAGCTACAACTAATCAGGAAAAAGATCTTGGCATCATAGTTTATAGTTCTCTGAAGACATCCACACAGTGTGCAGTGGCAGTCAAAAAAGCAAACAGGATGGTAGGAATCATCAAAAAAAGGATAGAGAATAAGACAGAGAATATCTTATTGCCCTTATATAAATCCATGATACGCTCAGATCTTGAATACTGCGTACAGATGTGGTCTCATCTCAAAAAAGATATATTGGCATTAGAAAAGATTCAGAGAAGGGCAACTACAATGATTAGGGGTTTGGACTGGGTCCCATATGAGGAGAGATTAAAGAGGCTGGGACTTTTCAGCTTGGCAAAGAGGAGACTAAGGGGGGATATCATAGAGGTATATAAAAGCATGAGTGGTGTGGAAAAAGTGAATAAAGAAAAGTTATTTACTTGTTCCCATAATATAAGAACTAGGGGCCACCAAATGAAATTAATGGGCAGCAGGTTTAAAACAAATAAAAGGAAGTTCTTCTTCACAGAGCGCACAGTCAACTTGTGGAAGTCCTTGTCTGAGGAGGTTGTGAAGGCTAGGACTATAACAGTGTTTAAAAGAGAACTAGATAAATTCATGGAGGTTAAGTCCATTTAATGGCTATTAGCCAGGATGGGTAAGGAATGGTGTCCCTAGCCTCTGTTTGTCAGAGGCTGGAGATGGATGGCAGGAGAGAGATCACTTGATCATTACCTGTTAGGTTCACTCCCTCTGGGGCACCTGGCATTGGCCACTGTTGGAAAACAGGATACTGGTCTGGATGGACCTTTGGTCTGACCCAGTATGGCCATTCTTATGTTCTTAATTGGTGTGTATGGGGTGGGAGGAGGAGGTAGAGGAGAAATCTGGGTGTTTAAAAAACAAACCAACCCCCAAATCCATCCACTAGCATAATGTATAACTGACAGACCATCACACCCCAGTGTACTGTACACCCCTTCCTGCCGTCTTAGGGTGTGGACACTGCCAAGCACACTGGGAGCCAGTGGCAGGCTGGACAGTGCATCTGCACCTATGAAGGAGGGCCTGGGGACATTCCTGGTAAGTGAGTAGGAGGCAGTGTGGGCTTGAGGGCCCTGTAGGATCCTCCAGGTACCTGCTGGCTTCTTGTGCTCTCACTGCTCCCTTCTGTCCTCTTTCAGAATCAGCATTTCCTGCCTGTGCCCAGCATCATGGCATTTCACTGTGCCCCTGGTGAGCCTGTGTCCCCGTCAGCGACTGGCCCTGCTGGGACTCTTTCTTGGAGTCTGTCTCCTGCTACTCATGGCAGCCACAGATCTGCGCCGTTGGCGCTCCTCTCCCGCCCCAGACAAGCAGTTTGAGAGGTGAGTGAGCCCTGGGTTGGAGTCTCTTCATTGTGCCTGGCAAGGGAAGAGGAGCTTTGGCAACACAGACATTTCAGAAACGTGGTGAAATGACAAATCAGTGGGACGCTGTATGACTTGGCTGTGGATTAGATTATACAGGCAGGATAGATTATGCCATGAAGGCAGGGCAGCCGACCAGGACACAGAGAAGATTCCGTAGAATCTAGCGAGAGAATTTTTGAGGGGAGTGGACCACATAGCAGGATCTGTACACATCCTAACCCATAAGAATGTGATTATACGTGTTGGGTTAGCAGTCTCCTGCCCAGAGACTGGAGACTGAATGCACAAAGTGGAGAGGGATCAAAGTCTAATGAAAACAGTAATAATGTGTGACTTGGTATAAGCTAGTGATATTGCTCAGCAGGACAAGGTTTAGAGAAGCCATTTCTTGATACCTTAAACAACTGCTTCTTGAAACTGCTAGTTCCAGAGCACACAAGGAGAGAGATTCTCACCTTAGTCCCGAGAACATGCAACAGCTGATTTAAGAAGGAGGCACAGATGATCTACTAGGCGGTCTTGACAACAGTATAATCAAGTTTAGCATCCTCAGGGGAGAGAGGGTTGGGACAATAAACTTCAGAAAGGGGGATTTACAATAAAATATTTACAATAGAGACTCAACAATAAAAAAATAAGGAAATTAAATTCCTTAGACTGCCTGGAAGCTGCTTACACACAACATGTCCCCCTCTGTGTATAGACAACAGCTCATAGTAAATTGTTCAGAGAAACAGAAACATTGTACTAGTATGGGGAGCTCTGTGCTTTGCTTTCATTCTTTGCTCAGAGCTGTTACCTTTGTCCTCACTAGCACTACTTCCTCTGGGGTTTCAGGCAGATAATCCTGCCAGGTGCACGTGTTGGACCTCCCAGCCACTTAGCCCTTTTCTGTCACTTCTGAAGAACAGCACAGATGACAGAAATGTTATGCAGTTTACTTCTCTCTGGGTGACCCCTGGTCTTGAGTCCTGTATCTTCTCCATAACCTGACGGATAGCATCCAGCAAGGGAAGTGTGGTGCTTTGCATTCACCCACAGTTCCTCTCCAAGATGATATTGGAATTTAAAGTTAAAAGACCCTTGGTGCTCTCCTTGGAGTGGACTAAATCCCTCAGCAAGTCTACCGAACTCCTCCTTTCTCTGGGCACCAATTCGGTGGACAGTACTGTTCCCAAGAGTACTAAGGATGTCGGACCGCATGTCACATTGCATCTGTCATCTGGCTGGCTTGAAACTAGAAGGCAACACTAGGCTGCCGCATCAGCCTGTCTCAGGGGTGTCTCCATCACAGCTATGTGCAAAGCTGCTCTGTGGTCCTCTCCCCTGACGTCCCCAAGTGTCAGTGCTTGCATTGGCTACCAAGAAGGAGTCCTGTTTCAGCCCCTCCGCCCTACAGAACTCATTTCCAAGACACAGAGGCCAGACTCTCCTGCCCCCAGGAAAAGCTTTGCTCTCTCATGGGGAGCCCAGGATTAGCAGTTGGCCAACCATTTTTACAGGGCTGTGTCCCTAATTGCTGCTCCTCCTGCACGTTGAATGTTGTCTGAAGCTGCCCTTGGAAGAAGGGATTTGCTCCTTTTTGGGTCTGTGTCTCTACATGTGGATTAAAGAAACCCCTCCCGTGGCCGTCGCTTCTCATTGCAACTTCTCTCTCTGGTTGGAGCATCCCTTGAGCCCCTTATGCCGCCGGAGGGAGAGTCCTGCACAGATGGAATCTGTAGAGAAGGGGAAATGGCCAGTCAGGGCTCTGCCAGTGCTGAGGCAGTGACAAGACTGGGGCCTTGGTTTGCTCTTCTGAAGAGCTCATCCATCAGGATGCTCTCTTCCGCCACCCCCAGGTTGGAGGGGCCTCTCTCTTCCCAGTTTTCATGCCTCATTGGACATTGAGCCTCTCGATTTGGCTGTTTTTCCTGGGAATTTTGTGTCCTGCATAATGGAGGGACTATGTGGAAAGTTCGTGAGGGAATAGCATGGGAGTGGCACGTGACTGACATGAAACTGCCGTGCTATTGCTGCCCGTAAGCTCTGGGGGAGCTCCAGGGGTCTCACGTGGCAGGGCTGAGAGGCCAGAGTGTGAGTCCTGCTGGAGCAGCATCTCCAGAGACACAGGATCACAAGGTCAGTAATTTTTCCCCTCCCTTGTCAGAGTGCTGAGGGCTCTGGCTATAACACGATTACTCCAGAAGCACAGGGCCTGTGAGGCGCCAGCTCTGTGCTGGGCAGTTCCACTTTCAGTACCAGCTTCTGGGGCTCAGGGAAGGGCAGGCATGTCCCCCCGGTGCCGCTGTAATTGAGTTGAGGTTGTTTATTGTCCATATTCTAGCCCGGGGGTCATCGGAGCCTCGTGGAAGCGGATGCTCTGGGCTGGGTAATGGTGCTGAGCCAGGGCATCCTAATTCTGTTATCACTTTTACTAATGGAAAAGCGAAGCTGCAGCCCCTGGTTCTGCCCTGCCTGCGGGCAGCTAGCATTGCGCTGACTCAGCCAACGGGCACAGCCGCATTTGCAGCCGGCGGGGGGCCTGCGAGGGAAGGGATCAATCAGCCATATTGATCGCCTGCCCTGAGGGTCCAGAAGAGCTCGTCAGGGCCCTGAGGGAGTCTGGAGGTTTCTTGCCACTTTGGAAGCAGAGCTCTGAGGGCAAGTACTTTGTGCAGCATCAGCAGAGCCTACAGCGTGGGCTAATGAGGAGCGAAGGCCCCTCAGTCTGTGGGTGGTTACACCTGCCCTATGGCCTCTGGAAGGACAGACCAGACATTGTGTGGGGGCGAAGCCCTCCTAGGGTTCGCTGTTAAGTTCATGTCCCCGGACGGCCAAGGCCCTACAGTGCCCCTGTATGATGGGTGTGTGTGTGTGGGGGGGGTGACTCCTACAATCACTGGTTGATGTTCTGACCCGGATATTCAGTCCCCTGTGGCTGATGCCGAACGGTTGGCGCGAGCACTGTCCTGCAGAGAGGAGAGCTGGTAGACACCTCTCCTGGCTGCTGGGGTGGTGGGGGGCGGTGTCTGAGGAGCCTGCCCAGCTACAGACACTGTGAGTGGAATTTCCCCAGCATCACAGCTGCCCTGACTGCACGGGATCCCTCCCAGTGCACCCAGGGTGGAACTGAGGCCTTGCTGGCTCGTCCCATCTGCTCTCTATTCTCCTTCCCTGTGTAAGGCCCACCCAGGTCACACCCGTAGGGAGGCAGTGTTGTGTGGAACAGGCTGCCTCCCAGCGCTCATGCTAGCCTGACCTTGGCCATGCCCATGTTGCTATGGCCCTCTGCTCCTCCTGCCTATTGGGCTGATCCTCCCTCTTCTGCTCTCCTAGGTACCTGGCACGGGTGGGAGACCTGCAAGCTACAGACACAGAAGACTCAACGCTGAACTACGGGATTGTTGTTGATTGTGGGAGCAGTGGCTCCCGGGTCTTTGTGTATTTTTGGCCGCCGCACAATGGGAATCCTCATGACCTTTTGGACATCAAGCAGATGAGAGACCAGAGCAGCCAGCCCGTTGTCAAGAAAATCAAACCAGGTCTGTGCCCCTTCTTCCCTACGCGAGCCCCTGCTGCAAGGGTGGGGGACTGCTCACTTGCTCTTCCTTTAATGCAGGTGGGGACAGGGCTGGTGAAGGCCATGCAGGTGAAGGAGCTCGTCCACTCTGTAGTCTGGGGCAGTGATCTCATCCCTTCGCCTCCCTCAGACCGGGGGGTAGTTTACATGCTCTTAGTCCCTGCCCTGTGTCTGAGTGACAGAGCTTTGCTCCCAGAGGAGCACTTCTAGTCTGCCTTTCTATGTGTGTATGTGATACTGATTTCTTACTCGTTTCCCCTTTCCCTATGCAGGGATCTCTGTGCTGGCAACAACTCCTGAGCAAGCCAGTCACTACATGCGCCCGCTGCTCAGCTTCGCTGCAGCTCATGTGCCGGTAAAGAAGCACAAGGAGACTCCGCTCTACATCCTGTGCACGGCGGGCATGAGGCTGCTGCCTGAGAGGTGAGTGCTCCCCATTGCACCTTGCTTGTGTCACTGGGTTCCACCGGTATTGGGGGCACCCAGTCACTCGGCGAGCCAAGGAGGGCAGGGAATTCCTGAGAGAACCCTGGTGCCACACGCAAGGGAGAAAGGAGCATGCCGCTCTGAGACCAGCCAGCAGGTGTGCTGGGGGCAGAGGGGATGGCTTGGGGAGCTCAGTGTGTGGGGACAGAGGGTTGGCTTCAGGAATCCTGGAAGGGTCTGGATGGGGGTGTTGGAGTCACTGCAGCCTTTGTGATGGGGGACAACATTTCAGTCTTAAATGAAGTAGCTGAAATCCCAACCCCCCAGCTCCAAACCAGAGTGGGCATTTTGAGGGGGATCCATTGTGCTCTAACCCAAAGGGAAGGAGAGGCAGCCGTTGGGCAGGGTGCTCACTGTCTCTCCTGTGCCTCCTGCAGGCAGTGGGGGAACGCTCACTGCCTGTCTCCTGTACCCTCCGCAGGCAGCAGGCTGCGATCCTGGAGGACTTGGTGAGGAATGTGCCCCTGGAGTTTGATTTCCTCTTCTCCGAGTCGCAAGCTGAAGTGATCTCAGGGAAGCAGGAAGGTAACAACAATACCTAGCTCCTCTAATACCTATATGTGTGTTATGAGTAGGGAGCCTGGGGGAGATGAGACTTCACTGCAGCCACTGTTGGCCCAGGTGCCTGTAGGAAGTGGCTTGGCTGCTCCCTCCTGCGGAGTGTGGTTCTGGGAGCTGGTGGTGCTAATTGTTTGTATGGGAGGAGGGACTGGATGCCGGAGTGGGGATCAGTGCTGCACAGGTGTTGTGGGAGCCCCGGTGCATGCTCTGAGAAGGTCTCGCTCTGAGGCCAGACGGCATAGGCAGGGCGAAGACGATGGGTCTTTGTACACACTGTTCCCTGCCACTGAGCCGATAATGCAGACGCCCCAATCGGCTGGGCTCTGGGCTCCCTTAGGCCTGATGGAACTGTCCTGTCAGATGCTGAAAGAACCCCCAGAGTGCTCCTCCTTCTGCAGTCCAGGGACTGCAGATTCCACGAGCTAACTCTGGCTCCAGCATCCTGGCTGCTGCGGGCGCTTTGCTTAACGCACTGGTTTGTGTGTCTCCCCCCAGGGGTGTATGCCTGGATTGGGATCAACTTTGTCCTGGGGAGATTCGATCACGAGGAGGGTGAGTCCAGCCAGTGCCTGCGTCTCTCTCTAGCTTGTGGGGCTGGGGCGGGTGGAGTTCTGCTGGAGTTGACCCAGCACCCAGAGCAAACCAGGGCCTGGCACGTTGACAGCCCCTGCTCCAAGGCACCAGTTCCCCGCCGCAGGGGAGGAAGAGTCCCTGAGCCCCAGTCGAGTGGGGAGAGTGAGGTAGTAGGGCAGCGATGAGAGAGGATGGGAGGGGGAGGGGACAGGGCAGTAGAGATGGGATGGGGTGGTGTTTGGAGTTGGTGTCTCAGGATGTTGTAGGAGCAGAGGCTTGCAGGGATGGTGGGATCTCTTTAGTTGCCGTCAGCCATTTATGCCACTTTGTGGAGCTCCCTGCATTAGGCAGCAACCAGATGGGATCGTGCCCCGTCCCTGTCCCCCACAGAGTTTGGTTCCCAAGGCCCTGACCTGGTGGGTGAGGGGGCAGGGAGGCTGCCCTGTGAGGTTGGTTCCTGGGACCCTGTCAGGGGTGTGCAGGGCAGGAGGCTGCCCTGTGCACTTTGGTCCCAGGGTCCTGCTAACTTACTCCTGTGGGCTGCAGAGGAGGATGCGATGATCACTGTGGCCCTGGGGGGTCAGGCGGAGTCCCTGGTGCGGAAGCGGACGGTGGGGATCTTGGACATGGGCGGTGCCTCTCTGCAAATCGCCTACGAGGTGCCCAGCATGGAGACCTTCTCCTCCCCACAGCAGGTGCGTATCTTGCCGCCAGGGCAGGAAAGCAGCCCTTGCAGTCCCCAGGCTTGGCCCTGCTGCTCACCCCTCTCTCTGCCCTAGGAGGAGGCTGCCAAGAGCCTGCTGGCTGAGTTCAACCTGGGCTGTGACGTGCAGCACACGGAGCACGTGTACCGTGTCTACGTCAGCACCTTCCTGGGCTTTGGCGGCAACTTCGCACGGCAGCGCTACGAGGAGCTTGTGCTGAACCAGACCCGCGCCCACAACAGGTAATGCTGCCCCAGGCTCAGCAGACCCCCGCGGGCACCTGCCTGCAGGGGGGAGTTTCTCGAACATTCCAGCCCCTGGAGCTGTAGGGCCCATAACAGGAGGGTGACCTGTGTGAGGTCTAATCTCACCCTTTAGGCTTCTGCAGAGATTGCTGATGGTGTAAGATGACTGCTTTAAAACGGCCCCCTTTAGTCTGCAGGGCTACCCCCCATGGGCGTACCTTGGAGCTGGAGGTCCTGCTGTCTCGGAGTATGCGGGAGCCAGCATGTGGGCAGTCGGGGTTCTATTGGCTCACGCTAACAACCATTGGCCCTGCAGGACCTGACCAGCCTGTGGGGGGGCTGGGTTCTAGGCACTCCCGGCGGGGGGCATGCGCAGGGCTCACTGCCCTTGTTTTTATCTGTTTGGGGGACTCCCCGGTGCTCACCCAGGGTACCAACCTGTTCTCATGGGATGCTCTCCTGGTGCCTGGGATCTCCCTGAGGGTGGTGAGTTATGATGTTAAGCTCCAGGCAGCTGACTCCTCAGCTCTCCAGCCCATCCTCTCCTGGGATTGATGCCGGGTGCCTCCCCCCTGTGTGGGCAGTGCCTCCCTGCAGCCCATGCCAGCCTGTCTCTGGACCCACCATGGGCTTGGACGGCACCAGAGCCCTCTGCAGAGGCTTGCGGACTGGAGGGAGTGGTTGCTTGTGCCAGTCAGGGTGAGATTCTGCAGCAGGTTCAGGCAGATGGACGAGGAGACAGCAGCTAGTGCAGCTGTATGACCACACGTGGCCCTAGCGCCCAGAGCACAGCGCTGCCCTTCCCAGTACCCACTGCACCCTGGAGTCTGTTGTGCCTCAGTTCCTCCCCTCCCTCAACCTGGCCTCTCCCACGTCCCCCAGTGGGGTGACCCAGCTGCAGGAGCCCATGTCAGCAACTCTCCCCCTCCATGCTGATCCAGTCTCTCTCTCTCGACGTTTCTCTCCTGCTCTCCATTTCTCTAGCGCCCGTCTCGGAATGCCATGTGGAGTTGTAGCCAGGGCCAGAGACACTCAGTGCCCAGAGCAAACCTCCCTGCTAGAGCTTCAGGAGTAGTCTAGTGCTGGTAACCCTGTTTCTGCTGCTGAGGCCTGGGGCTGTGTCCTCCCGTTGGGTGGGCAGGGTGTCCCTTTGGCAGCTGCGTGCTCTTTGCTGCGTGTGCTTGTCAGGTGGGCAGGGTGTGTAGCGGTGGGCTGTGCCCAGGGGGTGAGTCAGCACTCAGAGGGGTATTCCCAGTGGCTGGGGCAGGGGGCACAGCTCTGTCAGTGCAGAGCCCCGTTAATCAGTCTCTTCCCTGGCTCTTGTTCCAGGCTGCAGGGCCAGCAGATGGGGACAAGCGCCGAGACACCCTTTCTGGATCCCTGCCTGCCTGTGGGGCTTGAGGACACAGTAGAAAGGGGTGGCCAGACCCTGTATGTCCGAGGGCAAGGAGACTGGCAAACCTGTGCACAGCTGCTGCGCCCTCTGCTGGCAGGGGTCAACGGCAGCCAGGCCTCCCTGACCCACACTTACCAGGCGCCCATTGACTTCAACAACAGCGAGTTCTACGGCTTCTCCGAGTTCTTCTACTGTACTGAGGACGTGCTGCGTCTCGGGGGCCACTACCATGCACCCAGCTTCACCCGCGCTGCCCAGGTGAGAACTGCCCTGACCTAGTGCCTGGGGGCTGGGGACTGGGCTGCACCTGGAGAGCCACTCTGCCCAGGTGAGCACCACCCTGACCCAGGGGATATGCTGTGCTGGGGGATGAGCATGTTACTTTGTGCCCGGATTCACTTGTACCGCCCTGACCCTTCTCTAGCTCCCATGGGGATCCTTCCCTGACAGGGTTACTGGCCTAGTGGATGGGGGAAGCAATAGATGGGATTTCTTGGTTTTTAGTGAGCCTTCTGGTGCATTCTCAGAAACAAACTAGGGAGATGTGGCCTAGATAAAATTACTATAAAGTGGCACACAACTGGTTAAAAGACTGTGTTTGCTGTCAAACTGGAAGGGTGTACCTGTCTAGTGGGGTCTGCCCTTGGTCTGGTGCTATTTAAAATTTTCATTAATGACTTGGAGAGTGTGCTTATAAAATGTGCAAATGACACCAAACTGGGAGGCGGTTGCTGGCACTATGGAGGACAGGATTAGAATTCAAAATGACTCCGACAAAGTGGAGAATTGGTCTGAATTCAACAAGATGAAATTCAATAAACAAGTGCAAAGTGCTTCATTTAGGAAGGAAGAATGAAATGCACAACCACAAAATGGGGACTAACTGGCTAGATGGCAGTACGGCTGACAAGGATTTGGGGGTTAGTGGATCGCAGATTGAGAATCAATAATATGCAGTTGCAAAAAAGGCTAATCTCATTCTGGGGTGTGTTAACACGAGTGTTCTATGTAAGACACAGGAGATAATTGTCCTGCTTTATTTGGCACTGGTGAAGTGTCAGCTGGAGCACTGTGTCCAATCCTGGGCACCATACTTGAGGAAAGGTGTGGATGAAGTGGAGAGTCCAGAGGGGAGCAACAAAAATGACATGTTTAGAAAGCCTGACCTATGAGGAAAGGGTAAAATAACTAGGCATGTTTAGTCTCGAGAAAAGAAGAGTGTGTGCGTGGTGGGGGGTGATAGTTGACAAATCTGTTAAGGGCTATTATAGAGACAGTGGAGATCAATTGTTCTCCATGTCCACTGAAGGTAGGGCAAGAAGTAATGGGCTTAATGTGCAGCAAGGGGGATTTAGATCCGATATTAGGAAAAACTTTCTAATTATCAGGGTTGTTAGGCTCTGGACTTGGCTTCCAAGGGAGGTTGTGGAATCCCCATCACGGGAGGTGTCTAAGAACAGGTTGGACAAACACCTGTCAGGGATGGTCTAGGTTTACTTGGTCCTGCTTCAGTGCAGGGGGATAGACTTGAGGTCCCTTCCAGCCGTACATTTCTGTGATTCTATTTGCTATGCTGGAGGGGAGTGCAGTGTCACTGGGGTGCCCTGTGCCTCCTGACACAGTGCTGACAGTGCTCTCTCTCCCTTGCTGCCCCAGGATTACTGCGGCCTGAGCTGGTCGGTGCTGACTCAACGGTTCCAAGAGGGCCTGTACTCACCACATGCAGACCAGCATCGGGTCAAGTAAGGAACTTCCCCTCACCACGAGCACAGCTGGGGCTCCTGTCAGTGTGTGTCTAGCACCAGGGGCTCTCAGAAGCAGGAGGCCCTGGTATCTGGCTGATTGTCCCATGTGCTCTGTCTGTAGGTATCAGTGCTTTAAATCTGCCTGGATGTACCAAGTCCTTCATGAGGGCTTCCACTTTCCCCTGGATTACTCCAGCCTGCACACGGCCCAGTTGGTGTACGACCGTGAGGTGCAGTGGACCCTGGGAGCCATTCTCTATAAAACACGGTTTCTGCCACTCAGGTAAAGCAAATTTGAGGTGGGATCCCAGGGGCTGCCCCCAGTGCTTGGCCTGCAGAGGGGCAGGGTATTGCCTGAGGGGATTCATAGATTCCAAGGACCATTGCGATCATGTCATCTGACCTGTATAGCACAGGAAGATAATGTCCCTACAGTAACTCCTAGGGAGAGCTTTTAGAAAAACATCCCATCTTGATTTAAAAATTGTCGACGTTGGAGAATCCTCCACGACCCTCGGAAGATTGTTCCGCCTCGCAGTTGCACACCAGCTCGAGCTCCTGGCTACTCCAGTCCCAGCAACGGCACTGTAGGGAGCAGGGCAAAGGCAGTGGCTGTAAGGGGAGAGCCTGACCTTTCCCAGCAGGGGGCACTGTAACTGCAGGGAGTAAGCCAAGGTGCATGTGCTGCATTGCCACCTTTCATGTTAATTCTTCGGTGGTGGGTGCTGACCTCCCTTCCTTTCTCTTTCCTCCCCACTTAGGGAACTCCGGCAGGAGAGCAGTCGACAGGCCCACAGCCCCTGGCTCCGCCTGTCCTTCGTTTACAATCACTATCTCTTCTTCGTCTGCATTCTGGTGGTGCTGCTGGCCATCATCCTCTACCTACTGCGGCTGCGCCGCATTCACAGACGGCAGCTGCGCGCGGCTCCGCTCAACCTGCTGTGGCTGGAAGAGGTGGTGCTGTTGCCAGGCCAGGAACTGGGGCCATAACCCTGCCACAGCCCAGGAATCTGTCTGAGCCACAATTCAACCTGCTTCTAGGTTCCAGTTCCAGCATCTGAACTGGAACCTAGGCTGGATGACAAGTGCCCAAAGTCTCCTGTCAGGAGATCCATCATCTCCTCCTCCTAGAGCCAGAACCAGAGTCTGACAGGACATGGCTCTGGGGCTTGTATTTCTGACAAATGCAAAGGCCGGAGGGACTTCCTGCTGAGGCAGGAGAGGTGACACCCGCTAAGAGGTGGCATCAGCAAGCAGAGCTAGTACTTCCTACTCATGGAAGTGTGAAGGCAGCACAGTTGTAGCATTTCCTCTGATCTGCTGTATTGCAAACCTATGGAACTCACTGCAACAAGATATCAGTGAGGCCTAGAGTTGGTAGGATTCAGAGGATGACTAGACACTTGAGGGACCAACAAGCACAGCTGCTGTGCCCTCTGAAAAGTCAATCCTAAAGGACTTAATCGGCTAATCTAGCGTCTGCCTGCCACGCAGCAGGGATCCCTAGCCCCTAAGTCTCTATCCTTTGGCCCCGTTGTGGACACAGAGGAGCCCCTGCCCCTCCTATCTTTACAGGCATGCTGCAGCCTTTGCTCAGTTTCTCTCTCCAAGGGGCAGGACTGGCACCTGGACCCTTGGCCCTGGCTTTATGTGCAGGCTGTGTCTGTAGCAGGCGGAGGAGTGGCTGGAGCTGGTCAGCAAGCATGACATGCTCCCTGGCTCCAGGGAGTTGCTGTGACAGCTTGGCCTGTAGTGCCCAAAGGGCCAGAGAACCTCACCCCATCTTCACAGGAGGGGTTTGACCCAGCAAAAAGGGCTGAGCAGCAGAGAGTCTGTTTCTATTGATGTGTCCTGTTCCCAAGCAGTGGGGTACCCCATAGGGCATAATGCCCCAGTCTGAGCCATGGGGTTTCTTGATTTCAGACAGGGGGAAGAACTTAGAAACTTCATAATTCTGTGCTGAACTGGGTTTCTTCTACCAGAAGCTGTTTGAATGAACATTCTCCCTCTGCCCCCATCCCAGTCTCAGGGCTTTAAGCCTCCCTGCAGCCCATCTCTATTTGGTAAAGAGGTGCACAGACCAAATGCTGCATCCCAGCAGCTCTCACCCTGGGGAGGGGTTCTCTGCTACCTCAGATAGATTACATTTGATGTCTTGTAAGGATGGATACTGGCCTCAGCAATGGGACTGGAAGAGCCAATAGCCTGTTCTCTGGAAGGGGAGGCAGTGGTTGTCCATGGGTGGGCAGGGGCATTCTTCATTCCAACCCTGTCCCACACTCATTTGCTGCCAAATCACTTTCCCTGCCCCAGCCAGTGCTAGCTCAACTTGGCCATGGACCCCTGCTGTAACCTGGCTCCAGAGGGTAGCTCTGGAATTCTGGCCAGGACTGCACTGGGTCTCTGCAGGGGTCTGAGTCTTCCCCTGGAGGAGGGAGGACAGACCCTGGTCTGCAGCGGCAGCCAGGTCCATGTCTTCTGCCTCCAGGCCCTGCAGCGACCCCTTTGTGGTGCAGGTAGTCTGGTGAGGAGCATGTTGGGGACCACCTTCCTCCACCACCTCCACTATGGCAGCTTTTCTTCTCCAGCCTAAGGGTCTTCCACAAGACCTCTCTGAGCTGCCTCCAGCCATGAAAGCTGCTATTGGTGACCAGGTCCATTATAGCTACTGAGGGGGGCAGACCTCCCCTATCTTCATGTGCAGGTGGCAGAGTTCCCTGTGGTGTGCCAGAGGCTGGTCCTGGCAGAAACCACCAGTATCTGAGACCACCTGGACTATAAGTGGGGGGACTGGGTGGAGCTCCAAACACTTAGTCACACTCCAGGAGCTGGGGGAGACCTTGTTACTCACCTCTTTGGTTTTCTTGAGTGGGTCCTGAGAGAGGGTGCTCCCCACCCATCCCAGTCCCCTCCCCTCCCTAATCTGAGCTGGCTGCACACCCTGCAGCCAGTTTGGTTTCAAACTCTGCCAAGGGAACACCTATACATGCTTGTGCGCTACGTGTTTCACTTCCACACCATTATGTCCTGATACCAAGTGGTGGGATGATCTACCACCTGTAGAGAGGATGAGGAACCCCAGTGGGCCACTCTCTATTCCACATTGGTCTCACACCCCACCAGGGAAACTGAGACCTCCTCCTGGCCCTGGACAAAGTGGCCATATACATGCCCAGGAGGAGGATACTGGGTGCACTGTGACCTAGTTCTGGTCCTCCCTGGTCTCATGCATCCAGGCAGAGTTCCTGTGGGTAGCACCCACGGGCTCCTTAGACAGGTTTGAGGAGCAGTGGGGGTTGTCTGCTCAGTGTCCCCAGCTGGAACTCCACTCCCATCCCTGTTATGCTGTATTCATTTGGATCCTTGGTCCAGTGGTCCCTCCCACAAGGCTGAGGGAGGGGCCTTTAGACACAGGTGGTCTTGCACCCACCTGCCTCCTGGACATTCCAATAAGGCCTCCCCTCCTTGGGCTGGGCCCTGCCTCCACTGTTGAATGCACTTGGATTACTTGAACCCCACCTGCTCTAGTTACTAGAGCAATAAACGATCCATCAGCCACCCACAACAGCCTCTTTGTCCATATCTATGCTGGTAACACACTCTTGCTCTTGCTGATCACGTTGTCAGCACTCACTCTGGTCTCTGCTGCAGGAGCTCTTCCCCTCCCTGCTCTCCGTTGGAAGAGACCCCGAGGTGGAAGCTTCACCCAGTGGCAGATGCTGTGTCTCACATCAGACCTTGGCAGTTATCAGCACCTGTTGTTGCCCCAGATGCTCGGTACAGCATGGGTAGCTCTGATCCAGGCTGCACCTACTGACATGATCACTGCAGAGGGCACCTGCATGACCTGCTGACACCCAAGGGCAGGCACTGCAGTGTTCCACCAACCCCCTGAGAACAGCACAAAGCCTTGCCACCAGGTGTCCTTCAGCTAGGAGGGATATCAGCCCTCCCCCTTTACCCTCCCTAACCCAGCAAGGCACTGGCAGGGGCCTACACCAGGACCGGGGTTACTGAAATCACACAGCCATTGTTATTCCTAGATCACAGTAGGCTTGAGACACAACTGTGCTCACAGCTGTTACAGCAAGGCAGCTGGACTCAGCTGACACTGCCTCCAACACATGCAGTGCTGAGAAGACCAAGACCACACCCGGAAACAGCACCATATTACTCAGAAGTAGAGATCAGGCGGAGTATGTTCTGCACCCTCCCTGAAACTGTTCCAGTGCCAAGCACAGGCAAGGCCCGTATTTCTTCTCCCCTGCAGCAAGGTCAGCGTAGGGGGTAGGGGAAGGAAGAGATGCTGCACCTAGGGCTTTTCCTAGACCTTGTAGCAGCAGCAAGGGAGACTAGAGCTGTTGCTGCTAGAGTCACTTACTAGAAAAACATTTATTTTCACAACACAATTTTAAACACAAAACAAGACAAATACACTGCAGTTAACCAATAAATATGGGAAAGGGAGGGGTAGGCCAGGACACTGCCCAGATTGTCAGCACCTGCCCCACAACCAGAACACACAAGAGGGGGTGAGAGTGGGAACCCTCCCAACAGAGAAGAGCCTGGTATCTGTGGCACCAGCTCCAGGACCAGGACCTCTCTCGGGGAGGGAAAGAGGAGCCCTCTCCCTCTAGACTGACACAGGAGAGTCCCACCCCGACCTACCCACTCACCATGACTTCTAGCACAGCACTCCCTCCCCCCGTCAGCATCCTATTCCTCAGGACTCACCCCCAGCAATAGTCAGCAATGGCCACCAATCAGCAGGGATGCTGCTCCAGGGCCCAGGTAGCACCGAGGGGGCTCCGTATCCAGAGGATGTCTCGGGTTCTGGTTCTCACATGCACAGGCCAGAGGATAGGGGCTGCCAGGCCCAGACGAGGCCTAAGATTCTAGGGCGGTTTGGTTTGGGGGCAGGATTTCATGCAACAGGAATCATGAGGTTAAACTCAGGTCTCCACTCCCCGCTTTAAGGGCTAAACAGAGGCAACTGGTGCTGCTCCCATGCTTGATCAGCAGCACGTCGGGGTCCTTGTAGCGAAGGGGCGGGGTGGGCTTCAGCACCAGCCAATTCCTTGGGAACCACAGAGCTCAACCAGCCACTTCAGACTCTCTCCCATGCTAAGGAGGTGGGACTTCCCTCTACAGCGCCTGGCTCAGAAAGGGGAGCTTGGGCCCAGCTCCGCTAGGGGAACCCCTACTCCTCAGGGCCCATCTTGGGGTGGGGGTCATGCCTCAGACAGGGCTGCACAGGTGGCCCTTGGCTTTTTGGTTCCTCAATGCAGTGGCTCAGGTGTGGTGCTGCAGGTGGTCTGACCTGGGGTCCAGCTCTGGCAGGACGGCACTGGAGGGTGCAGAGGATGGGGCAACATCTGGATTTCAGAAGGAGCTGAGAGAGAACAATAGGGAGATGTTTAGTGCCAAACTCTTTCCCGTGAAGGGGACCCAAAGAGCCACCCCAGGAAGAGGGAGACCCACTTACAGGGGAGAACGACCCTCTCCTGGCTGAACCCAGGGATCCTCGATTTGGCTCCAGAACAGAGCACTAACGGGCAGCAGCAAACCACCTTCCCAAGGAGTCAATGACAGACACCAAAGCCAACCGGAAACTGCCCGGGCAGCTGCAGCGTAAAGCACCCGGCTTGCACGAGTTCATTTCTGTAAAGTAACTCTTGCCCCCATCCCAAGCCATGCCAGGGTAGCAGATCAAGGGAGGGCCTATGCCACAAACCCCCAATTCCCCAATTCCAGGTGGTTTGTCCCACAGGAGGCTCCATTCACCATGATAGATGGGTGATCTCATCTCCTTCCTGGTACCTTCTGGGCTGGACACAGGTCACTCCCACAGGAAGCGCACATACCAGATGGTCTCATTCTTCAGCTGGGGCCCAAACAGGGGGTTTGCCTGAGCCAAGATGGCGATGAGCCAGCTGCAAAGAACAGACAGTGAGTGACTCTCCCCCCGTGGAGACTGGCAGGAGCTGCCAGGCACTACAGAACACCCCAAAGGGAGGGTACACTAAGCGGGCACGGGAGGTTCAAACTCAGGGTTTGAATCTGGAGGTGGCCAAGAGTGAAGAAATGTGCTAGGCATCTGGGTAAGAAGTGAGAGGAATTGGAAATGACAGGCTTGTACACTAAGGGCACTAGAGCAGTATTGCCATAGTGGAGATGCTTCCCACAGCAACAAGGAGGGTTTTCCCCATCGCTGTAGGAACTCCACCTGTAGCTAGGCTGACAGAAGCATCCTTCCAGCAGCCTAGCCCTGTCTACTCCGGGGGTTAGTGGCATAGTTATGGTACTCAAGTGTGAATTTTCCACACCCCTGAGCAACACCAATCTAACTTTCAAGTGTAGACCAGGCCTTGCTATAGCTGCTATTACTGAGACCCCGTGGGTCAATTCACATGACTGGAACGTTAAAGTCACTGGTTAATACCTCTTATAAAGGATGGAGTGGCTAAAAGAGGGGTGTGGGGAAGTGGCATTCTACCTGAAAGACACTGTTATTGATAACTCAGAATCACGGGTTCTTGAGTGTATATGGATTCATGTGCTAACAAAGCCCAGGATGGGGTACTGGGGCGGTCTGTTACAGAACACTGAATCAAACCAGAGAACAGGTTAAGTTACTCCTTAGGCACATGTGTGTAAGGTGTGGGGGGGGAAACAAAACAAAACAAAACAGGGGACTTCTATGTGGGAGATCTGGCTGCATGAGCCCTCCAGCATAAGAAAAACTTAGTTTCTAACTTACAATTTTCTAACACAAAAGATGTATTGCTCCCAACATAAGGTAACTACTTTGAATCTCAGTAGGATGGATAAAGATGGATAAAGACGGAAAGTTGGTGGTTGCCTAGGGATCATGATTTGATTACATTCAGTATGGACAGAGAACAGTCCCAACTGGTAATTTTTATCTGTCTGTCTGTGTCTGTCTATCTCATACAGCTTCAAAAGGGCTAATTTCCCAAACCTGAAGAAAATTGTGAAGTTGATTGGGAGGAAAATTTTAGACAGAAAAATGTGAATAAAAATTAGGCGTTTCTTTATGAAGAGCTTTTTAGATGGCCAAAACCCCCACAATTCCATAATCAATAAAGTGGACCACTTGTGGCTAAAAGCGTATCCTGGTTCAGTGGGAAAGCGAAGGCAGATATTAGAAATTTATATAAACACACTAGGGGAGAGGGGGAAATGGGGAAAAACAGCAATTGATATAAATTAGTTATGAAGTGTAGAAAACATATAAGGGAAGTTGAAGACTGCAGGAAAAAGTCCATGGCTGGCACAAAGAAGGTACATTAGCAATAAAAGAAATCTTAACAATGGTCCAGGCCCATTACTTGATGAGATGGTAAAAGAGGCAGAAGTGTTCAATCAATAGTTCTGTTCTCTCTGCCCCACTGATGTTCATTTTAGTAAGTTTTGCAATATCAGGGAAATTCCAGAAGAGCGCTAATGTGCCAAAAGGGCAAGTGGGATTACCTAGGTAATTACAGGCTGGTTATCTTGACATCAGTCACAGGCAAGCTAATGGAAAAGCTGATACCACCTCAAATCAATAAAGAATTAAAGGATGGGAATATATATAATTAATGCCAGTCAACATGGTTTTATGGAAAACAGGTCTTGTCAAACAAACTCAGCTTCATTCTTTGATGAGATTACAAGTTTGATTGATAAAGGTAACCACATAGTTGTAATATACTTAGACTTCTGTAAGGTGTTTGACTTAGTACCACATGACATTCCGATTAAAAAATTAGCACTATACAATATCTGTAGAGTACACATTAAATGGATTAAAAACTGACTGACAATTCTGAACAGGCATTTGTCAATGGGGAATCATCATCAAATGGAGGTGTTTCTAGTGGAGTTCTGAGGAACTAGTTCTAGGCCGGACACCATTCAATGTTTTTATCAACAGCGTGCAAGTAAATATAAAAGCACTGCTGATAAATCTGCAGAAGACACTAAGATTGGCAGAATAGTAAATAATGATAAGGAGAGGACAGTCACCTAGAGCCATCCGGATCACTTGATAAACTGGGCCCAAACAACTTGCATGTTAATACAGCCAAATGCAAGGTCACACCTCTAGGTACAAGGCGTGAAATATAAAACTAGAGAATGAAAGTGAACTTAAGTTTGGTTGAAGAAATGTGTTGTAAAAAAGGCCCTAACTAGCAAGTAAAAGAAACCAAGAGTTATAAGGGCAGAAGGAAAGAAGTAGGGAGAATGTGTGGCTCAAAGAATAACTGATGAGATAAGGGCATGTTTCTAAAAAGAAGCCTCTGGCGATAGGGGTGACAACAGATGATTTTAAATAAGCCAAACAATCAGTCTTAAAATGAGCCAACATGGCCCTTCCCAACCCATACCAGTGTTATCTTAAAAGTAAAGCCTATGTGAACCCAGGTGCAATGGATAAACTGTTTCTTATTTAGCGTGTGCATAGTTGTCTAGCCGAGTGAAGGGATCTTCAGTGGCGTGATTCAGTTCTTCTAGGCCACCGCTGAACCTAGTCAGCAGGCATTCATCGACTGTGCGTCATCATCTGTGTTGCATCGCAGCTGCACAAAGGCCCAGCGATACTGGTTGGCTGCACAGAGACCTTGCCCAGTCCGGAATCTGTTCACCAGGGACCACTGGCAACGGGGCAGTTCAAACCCAGTCAGGCAAATTGTGGGATTGGCAACCAGGGACTGGTTGGGGATTATAACAGATATCCATTCCTCTTGCCAGAGTGTTCCCACCCTAACATCCTGGCCTGGAGGATGAGACCATAATGGGCGACGTGACAGCAAACGTGCAGCTGGTGGTTTTAAAAGGTCATTGTGCACCAGCAGGCTAGTAACTTGCCAGTGGCAACCTCTCGTCTGATGGGAGGAGCAGCGATAGTGCTCAGAACTGGAAGCCATGGGAGTAGAGTCGGACACAGGATGCTGGAGATGATACGCATGGCAGCATGTAACTGTGTATCCGCCAGACTGGTGTGTGATGATAGACTCCAAACTGGTGCGCTGTACTCCGCCACCAAATACGAGGCGGCAAGAGCTGACGTCTGCAAAGTTGGAGCTCGAGCACCTCATGACGAACCTGCCAGTTTGCTAAGAAGATTGTTGCGTCTTAACTTTAGCTGTTATCTTCTTCAGGTGGGCATGGTAACTCAGTGTGCGGTCTAAGGTCACATCTAGATAGAGCAGTTCTACTTCATGCTTCACCTTCTGATCGTTCAGATAAACATTCAGTTCTCGGCTAAACTGCTGGGCAGCAAGAAGGGAGGAAAGGCCCTGGGGGGAAAGGCGGCTGCAAATGCTATCTGGATTAAGACTGGACATATGGGTGAACTGTCTACAATTGGTTTTCAGTTGAAGTCAGTGCTTGGCTACGACATCACTTGTTTGCTGAAGGGTATAAAAAGTGAACACTTAAAGGGTTCATTGCTAATACCTGCCTGCCCACGTTGGAGCCGAGCAGTATGGGCTTATCCTTGGGCTTATCGTGCTTGTAAGTATCTTGATCACATGCTTATAAATGTTTTGTTACTGTCTGGACATAGTAAACTGCTTATTATTTAGGCATGTTTAGAGCAACTGTATAAATGCCATTCAGGCCTTGGATTTAATAAATGAATTTCTGGTGAAATAAGTGTCATGATAATGCCGAGGTAAATAATAATAATTCCAACACTGCCCTACAGAATGCGGGTCTGTATTCCAGAAAGCAGTGACTCCAAGGAATTTAAGGGGTCACAGTGGTCAAGCAACTCTATGTGAGCTCCCCTGCCATACTGTGGCAAAAAGGGCTAATGCATTCTGCAGCCGTAAAAACTGGGGAGTAGGAGCACAGAGGTGATTTTACCTCTATGTAAAGAGAGCAGGAGTACTTGTGGCACCTTAGAGACTAACAAATTTATTAGAGCATAAGCTTTCGTGGGCTACAGCCCACTTCTTCGGATGTAGATTCTATATGCATCCGAAGAAGTGGGCTGTAGTCCACGAAAGCTTATGCTCTAATAAATTTGTTAGTCTCTAAGGTGCCACAAGTACTCCTGTTCTTTTTGCGGATACAGACTAACACGGCTGCTACTCTGATACCTCTGTGTAGGCATTGGCGAAGGCTAGCACTGGAAGAGAGTCCAGTTCTACTGGTCATATTGAGAAAAGGATCTTGAAAAACTGTAGAGGGCACAAATGCCTTTGAAGGAGAGATGTTGCTAGTTCAACCTGTTTAGTTTATCAAAAGTAAGATGGAGAGGTGAGTTCATTACAGTGTAAAAGAATCTTCATTAGCAAAAGATACAAGGTACTAAAAGGCTCATCTATCTAGCTGAGAGAGACAGAGCAAGTCAATGGCTGATTGTGGGGACAGGCAAATTCAAATGAGAAAGAAAAGGTTTAAATGTTTAACAGTGAGGGTGAGTAGCCACTGGAACAGCCTCCCAAGGGAAGCGCTGGATTCTCCATCTCTTCGGAACTGGGGGAAATTTTATGGCGTTTCTGTTATAGGGCTGGTCAGACTAACAGTTCCTCTGCTCCTAGAACTCTCTGGAGCCCACAGCACAGGGCGTGGGGGCCCGGGCAGGGGGGCAGGGCGGTGAGGGGGCCCGGGCAGGGGGGCAGGGCGGTGAGGGGGCCCGGGCAGGGCGTGGGAGAGCAGGCGGGGGGGGGGCAGCCAGGCAGGGCGGGGGGGCAGCCAGGCAGGGCGGGGGGGGGCTATGGGGGCGCAGGGCCTGGGGGGCCCACACTCCTTGCGGAGGCGACACCCCGAGAAAGGCGGGGGCCGGGCAGGGCATGGGGGGTTGTAGGGGCGCAGGGCGGGGGGTCCCACCCCCCTTGCGGAGGGGACACCCCGAGAAAGGCAGGGGCCGGGCACGGCGTGGGGGGAGGCTATGGGGGCGCAGGGCGTGGGGGGGGCTATGGGGGCGCAGGGGGGGTTGTAGGGGCGCAGGGCGGAGGACCCACCCCCCTTGCGGAGGGGACACCCCGAGCCAGGCAGGGGCCGGGCAGGGCGTGGGAGTTGTAGGGGGGCAGGGCGTGGGGGGGCGCAGGGCGGGGGACCCACCCCCCTTGCGGAGGGGACACCCCGAGCCAGGCAGGGGCCGGGCAGGGCGTGGGGGGGCGCAGGGCGGGGGACCCACCCCCCTTGCGGAGGGGACACCCCGAGCCAGGCAGGGGCCGGGCAGGGCGTGGGAGTTGTAGGGGGGCAGGGCGTGGGGGGGCGCAGGGCGGGGGACCCACCCCCCTTGCGGAGGGGACACCCCGAGCCAGGCGGGGACCGACACCCCCGGCAGCGCCGAGCGCGGGACTGGCCCCATTCCCAGCGGGACTCGCGCACGCGGGACGCTCGCTGCCCCCCGCCCCCGCCCCCCGGAGCGCCGCGCGCACTCACAAGAGGTAGCAGCACACGGCGCCGGTGACCAGCATGGTGATGGTGACCCTGCGGAGAGAGAGGCCGGTTAGCGCGGGCGGGGGGGCGGGCGGGGTCCTGCGGCGGGGGCGGGCCGGCGGGGGCGGGGGCGCCCCGGGCTCTTACCCGCGGTTGGGCCCCTTGGGCACGAACCAGGGCGCGGCGACGCCCACGAGGCCCCAGAAGGCGGAGAAGAGGATCAGCGGCAGCGCGAAGCTGTGCGCGGTCATGGCGGCCGGGCGAGCAAACCGAGCCTCCTCAGCCACACCAGCGCGGCCACCGTACCGAGCCGCGGCCCCGCCCCCTCGAGACCCATTGGCCCACGCAGCCGCTCGCTCCCGCCCCTTGGCGCAGTCGGAGACCACTCCTCGTTAGCCCGGGCGCCCCGCCCCGCCCACGGCGGCCGCCTCCATTGGCTAGTTGCCGGCCTGCGGACGGTGACGTGGGCGCGGGGCTGCCGCAGCCTGAGCCGGCCGCTAGGGGGAAACGGGGCGAGGCCCTGCGCGTGCGCAGTGCCGGCTCCGGGCGGGCTCCCTGCTGCTCGCCCCGCCCCACATTTGCAGCTGCGGGCGGCCGCCGCTGTTCGCACGGGGCGGGGCTGCATGGCCCGGCTGACCCCCCCTCCCAACGCAGCAGCACGTGCCCGTTGAACGGAACCTCCCGGGGGGGGGGGGCTGCCTCGTGCAGAGACGTCCTCCCCCGCCCCACTGTAGTGTCAGCGCCCTGCTGCAGCGGAGAGCCCGGAGCCTGGCGTGGGGCCAACGCCCTGTAACGCCCGGGCTGTGAGAGTGACCGGTCGGCGGGGGGACGGGCGCTGTTCCTACCTGCCCGCAGCCGCGGGCAGAGCCCGCTGCACTTACACGGGCATCACCCACTCCTGGGTCTTGCTGCAGCAGTGAGTGCTAGAGCCGTGTCTGCCCTACACGGCTTTGTCAAAGCGCGTTATGCTGACACTAAAACCCGGTACAATGACCTCGCTTGTGCATGTTCACACTGCGCTCCTGTTGGCAGAGCACATCCACTTGGTGCTCTAGCACCAACCGTGAGAGCAGTGCACGGTGGGTAGCTATCGCACCGTGCTGCTCCCCCTAGATTCATAGATTCTAGTACTGGAAGGGACCTCGAGAGGTCATCGAGTCCAGTCCCCTGCCCGCATGGCAGGACCAAATACTGTCTAGACCATCCCTGATAGACATTTATCTAACCGCCTCTTAAATATCTCCAGAGACGGAGATTCCACAACCTCCCTAGGCAATTTGTTCCAGTGTTTAACCACCCTGACAGTTAGGAACTTTTTCCTAATGTCCAACCTAGACCTCCCTTGCTGCAGTTTAAACCCATTGTTTCTGGTTCTATCCTTAGAGGCTAAGGTGAACAAGTTCTCTCCTCTCCCCCTCTTCTGCAGCTAGGCCTTGTGGGAAGGTAGTGGATTGTAGTGCTTCATGGGTGCAGGTGCAACATCCCATGATGCAGTTTTTTCCATCCCATCATTCCATGAGCTTCCAACTGCCTCTCTGCATTTTTCAACAGTCACTGTTCATAGAATATCAGGGTTGGAAGGGACCTCAGGAGCTCATCTAGTCCCACCCCCTGCTCAAAGCAGAACCAATCCCCACCTAAATCATCCCAGCCAGGGCTTTGTCAAGCCTGACCTTAAAAACCTCCAAAGAAGGAGATTCCACCACCTCCCTAGGTAACCCATTCCAGTGCTTCACCGCCTTCCTAGTGAAATAGTGTTTCCTAATATCCCACCTAAACCTCCACCACTGCAACTTGAGACCATTACTCCTTGTTCTGTCATCTGCCACCACTGAGAACAGCCGAGCTCCATCCTCTTTGGAACCCCCTTTCAGGTAGTTGAAAGCAGCTATCAAATCCCCCCTCATTCTTCTCTTCTGCAGACTAAACAACTGTTGTTGTAGTCACTGTTATGAACACATCACAGATGGGCATGTAATAGATCATGTCCTCCTAAACTGAACAGGAATCAGAGGTGCCTGACCAGCTGTGCGCCATGGAAAGAAACATCAGATTACTTTTGGCATTTCCAGAACAGCTGCACACAGTGTACTGTCGGTTTTGGGCTCAAGAAACAAGCATTGAGTAGTAGCATCGCACCTACCTGGAACTTTGTGCAGAGCTCACCCCAGCACGCTGGCACAAGGACACCAAAATAAGAGCTGCCCTTGTGGTGGTGAAGCATAGGGCATTGCTGTGTGGAAGCTACCTCTAATCATTTTCGTTGCCCTTTGCTGGACTCTCCAATTTGTCCACATCCCTCCTGTAGTGGGGGGGGGGGGGGGGGGGGGAAGAGGGGAGAGACACCAAAACAACGCAATACTCTGGGTGTGGCCTCACCTGTGCCCACTAGAGGGGAATAATCACTTCCCTCGATCTGCTGGCAATGCTCCTACTAATACAGCCAAATATGCCATTGGCCTTCTTGGCAACAAGGGCACACTGCTGACTCATATCCAGCTTCTCGTCCACTGTAATCCCCAGGTCCTTTTCTGCAGAACTGCTGCTTAGCCAGTCAGTCCCCAGCCTGTAGCGGTGCATGGGATTCTTCCTAAGTGCAGGACTCTGCACTTGTCCTTGGTGAACCTCATCAGATTTCTTTTGGCCCAATCCTCCAATTTCTCTAGGTCACTCTGGACCCTATCGCTACCCTCCAGTGTATCTACCTTGCCCCCCAGCTTAGTGTCATCTGCGAACTTGCTGAGGGTGCAATTAATCCCATCATCCAGATCACTGATAAATGATCAAATTGCCACAGTGTATTTATTCCAGCAGCAACCACCATGTGTAGGAGACAAAGATTGGCTATCTTTCAGAGTGTATGTTTTTATTAAATACCAATTACCAGCACAAACAAAAAGGGCAGTATAGGCTCTTATAGCTATCTGCAAGTCATTTTAGAAGCTGTCTGAAGGGGTGGAGTGAACAGGATACCGAGATGGGCCAGGATGTTGCAAGGAATTTGTGGGAGGGCACGGAAAGCAGTTTTACGTTTGGGGGGCTGAGCACACGTGTTCTGCCTGCAGTGTGATTAAGAACTTCAACATCTCCTTTTGCTGCTCCCATCACTTTTATCATCCGCATCTGGCCTAGTAAAATTTGCTCCTGGCTCTCCTTTCTCGCCTATTTTAAAATTTTCCTTTAAAATCTCTCTCCATGCCCTGCGTTTTTCACCATCTGAGGATTGGAGCACCTCTCGAAACGTGTCCTCCTTAGTGGCTTCCTTATCTGGCAGAGGCCCTGCACCGTTGAAGGCCACATCTGCAGAAGTACAAGAAATAAACAGAAGTATGATTGTTCGTGTACACACAGCATTAAATAATTACCCTAAAATACATCTCTTTTTAAAATACAAATCAGTTTCTCACTGTCCCTTGGCAAGCACATAGCTTGGCAAACACCCTAAATAGTGAGTTTCGCCCGGGAGATGGGGCTCAAGATGGGGCAAAGGATTTAGGTGGTTTTTTTAAGGGGATCATTGCAGGCAGCTAAGGACAATATTGTAAATTCTGCCATCATTTTCCACAGGTGTGGGTCTCTGAAGCCAATCTCTCACTCCTAAGGGTATGCAAGGGTGCATCTCCTGCATGCCTGCAGCTTCAGACTGGATCCCTATGCTCCTGCCTTTGTGCCGCTTTGGTCCCTGGCACAAGTGATTGCTGATTGGCATGGGAAAACGTCCTATGACATGGGAAGGAACAAAGCAGCTCTGCCAAGGAACCTTCGGCAGAGGATTCGAGAGTACCTCCAGGAAAATTTCCTAGAGAACTCTCTGGAGGATTCACGTGAAATTTCAGTGTGCGTTAAGACACAGTTCTGCAGCACTGCTTAGCTGCATAGGGGAATGTGAAGCACATGCAAACACCACTAGTCTGGTACATTTCTATCCCTTCTCCCACTTCTAGAATATACAGAGCAAAGGTCAGCTCTACCGCATAGAACTGAGCATCATCAACTCAAAAAGATCACTTACCAGGGCTCTCCTCTTCTGCATCATACGCGCCAGAGACGGACTGCTGGGACTGGCTAGACCCCTCTGGAGTGGATAAGAGGTCCCGATTCGCTGCGCCAACAGAAGACCCTGCCGTGTGCTCCACGTTGTCCTCCAACTTGACCTCCTCTCGTCCATGACTTTGGGGTTAAGTCCGCTGTCTCCAGCCCCACTGAAGCATCCACAGGGCTCTTGGCGGAGATGAGGTTGCTGCCGAGGATGGCGTCCAGCTCCTTATAGAAGTGGCAGGTCTTTGGCACAGCACCAGAGCAACAGTTTGACTCTCTTGCCTTCTGGTGCACCTGCCTCAGCTCTTTTATCTTCCCACGGCACTGCTGTGTGTCCCCTTCATAGCCCTTATTCAACATGCCACGAGAAATCTGACCATAGGTATCAAAGTTCCCACAGCTGGAGCGGAGCTGGGACTGCACAGATCGAACAGCTCAGCTGTGCTCCAAGCGAGAGTTTGCTGCGTGGAGCCACCCTGGTCAGCTGGGAAGATGCAATGTGAGCTCTCCACACCGAGCAAACTGGAAGTGAACTTTCAAAATTTCCTGGGCCCTTAAAGGGGGAGCGGCAGATACCTGTGTACCTGGGTGCAGGGCAGCAGAGTTCGAACTGCTGACCAGAGCAGTCAGCAAGGGCATTGTGGGACACCTCTTCGAGGCTATTTACAAGCGCAGTGTCTACACTGACACTGTCAATATAACTTTGCCACTGAAAGCTCTATGCCTTTCATGGAGGTGGTTTTATTTGGTCAGCAAAGCAGGAGAATTTTGTCGGCAGAAGGAGCATTGTAGTGTGTACACCTCCACTGCTTTGTTGATGAAAGCTGACTTCTGTCGACAAAATGGTGTAGTGTAGACAAGAACTAAGATGCCACAGCACGTAACAGCTGCCACCACAGAGGAGATTCATCCCAGTCCATCCCTCACTTCCCAGTCCCATGATCCAGGGATCCAGCCAAAGACAAGCAGCTTAATAAACAAATTAATTTACGTTACAAAGTTTACAATCAAAAGTGCACATGATCTTACAGTCAAGAATTTGTCGCAGTAAACAAAGCGGCAAATACTGGTCCGTCTAAATTCAGGCTTGCAGAACTCCCCACTCAGAGACCTTTCGAACCCCAGCAAGTCACCACAGAGGAAAGCAATCAGATGGAGCATCTACATCAGTGCAGTGGGGAAAGAACTAGACGTCCTTGGAGAGCCCAGTTGAAGCCAGCCTATTTTGGGACCCGACGTAGTTCATTCATAAGCCACAGAGCCACCGTGAGCAGTGCCAGGGATCCCGACTGGTGAGTGGCAGCCAGAGGAGTTGGGACATACAGTAGAAGGGTGCTGATGCCCAGACCCACCTGTCAAGAAGCACCCAGGAGTGAGAAGAGCAACAGCTGATTCAACACCGATGATGTTTTAAAGCACTCCACAGGGTATGTCTGTCAATACATTTCCAGCAACCCCCACGTTCCCAATCACAACCCTACCCACTGGGAGAGGGAGAGGCTCCAGAAATAAAAACGTCAAGACCCAGACTCCCCATCCTCACATATAGCACAGACTGTGCCACAGGCACCTGGATCTGTGCAGCCTCCACCCTGTAGTTACTGCCACACTTCACTTTCCCATGGGCTCTGCAGGTCCACATGCCAGCCCTGGGTAGCCAAAGTTACTTCTGCTGAATGTGACACAGCAGCTTAGTGCTAGGAGAGAAGAGGAGACAGTACCTGCATATATGCCACAGCCATTAAAGAAGCCACGGCAATCTTGGTCCTGCGTGGTAGGGGGATCTTCCGAGACAGCAGATAGAGTGCTGTGATGGCAGTGACTGAGGTGATCCCCTAGAGGTGGAAGAAGCTAGCAGTTACTTGAGGGAAGTGGGTGTGGGAAGGGGTGGGGGACGGAACCCCACACAACAGCTAACATGGGGGCTGGAAGGAGATTATCACACACTTGTTTGGCTGCATTTTCCACTGACAACGTTTTATGGGGCACCGTTACATTTCACACATTATTAGCTAGTGTCAGATGCCACCTAAAGCACATCATCAGCGAAGGTGTTCAGTAACACCAGACCCAACTCTGACCATTGTGTCACCACACGACGCCTATCCCAACTCAAGGCACTCACCTGTATTCCCCTCAGTCTGTGGTCTCAATTGCAGTTCAGTCCATGACATTGCGGATACTAGAAACGTTCACATGAACTGGCACAAGCAGCTAGCTGAGTTAGTGGCAAAGTTTGCAGATGATACTAAACTGCTCAAGATAGATAAGACCAAAGCAGACTGTGAAGCACTTCAAAAAGATCTCACAAAATTAAGTGATTGGGCAGCAAAATGGCAAATGAAATTTAATGTGGATAAATGTAAAGTAATGCACACTGGGAAAAATAACCCCAACTATACATACAATATTATGGGGGCTAATTTAGCTACAACCAATCAGGAAAAAGATCTTGGCATCATCGTGGATGGTTCTCTGAAGATGTCCACACAGTGTGCAGCGGCAGTCAAAAAAGCAAACGGGATGTTAGGAATCATTAAAAAGGGGATAGAGAATAAGACGGAGAATATATTATTGCCCTTATATAAATCCATGATACGCCCAGATCTTGAGTACTGCGTACAGATGTGGTCTCCTCATCTCAAAAAAGATATACTGGCATTAGAAAAGGTTCAGAGAAGGGCAACTAAAATGATTGGGGTTTGGAATGGGTCCCATATGAGGAGAGATTAAAGAGGCTAGGACTTTTCAGCTTGGAAAAGAGGAGACTAAGGGGGGATATCATAGAGGTATATAAAATCATGAGTGATGTGGAGAAGGTGAATAAGGAAAAGTTATTTACTTGTTCCCATAATATAAGAACTAGGGGCCAGGTTTAAAACAAATAAAAGGAAATTCTTCACACAGGGCACAGTCAACTTGTGGAACTCCTTACCTGAGGAGGTTGTGAAGGCTAGGACTATAACAGCGTTTAAAAGAGAACTGGATAAATTCATGGAGGTTAAGTCCATTAATGGCTATTAGCCAGGATGGGTAAGGAATGGGGTCCCTAACCTCTGTTTGTCAGAGGGTGGAGATAGATGGCAGGAGAGAGATCACTTGATCATTACCTGTTAGGTTCACTCCCTCTGGGGCACCTGGCATTGGCCACCGTCGGTAGACAGGATACTGGGCTGGATGGACCTTTGGTCTGACCCAGTACAGCCGTTCTTATGTTCTTATTTGCACAGAGCTTTGCAGTTGTACAGCATTCTGAGTGTTAAGGCATTTAAGTAAAGGGTTCCCTGATGTACAATATCCAATTCTTCACTGATATCCGAATTTTATTTCATCCAGGGTTCTCAGAACACTTTACGAAGGAGCCAGACAGCTTTATCCCCCATTTACAGATTGGGGAAACTGAGGCACATAGAAGGAAGGGCTCTCTTGTTCCCAACATGTCCCTTCTGGAGGGAGGCCAGGTATGGAAGTAGGACCACCACCAGCAAACAAGACTACCTCACAGATAAATAGGAGACTCATGCCAGCTAAGAGACCATGTTTCCTCCTTTTGAAGGTAATGAGTTCCCAGGAATAGGATGCCCTGAAGTTCACCCCCGTTCACTGTGGGAGGCAGGCGGAGAGTGAGCCGTCGGACTTTAGGAGACCAATGAAGGGAAAGCTATGACAGGATGGCATGGTCCCCAGAAGAGACTGAGTGGCACTCACCAATATCCTGTGATTAAACTGCACAGTAGTGGGATTCTCAAAGATGTTCTTCAGCACTGGGGAGAAGGAGAGGAGATCGTCTGGGATCCAGCGCTCCCCCATCTTGGGGAAGGAGTTGTACACAAGGCCTGCATCCAGTCCGGCCACAAAGGCACCTGTAATTCCAGAGAAGAGAGTTAGGTATTAACATACCAGGGACGAGGCAGGTGATACACCAGACTAGCCTCTAGAATTAGGCAAGCTTGGAGTTGGGCTTGAGGACAGGGCAACCTGGTTGTGTATTCCTTCTCATACGGCAACACATTGGTGATCAGACAGTGATGCTCTGTTACACAGTCTGCCCTGCAGAAGATGTTCCAGCTGCTCCGTCTGGGACTGTCAAGGGCCATTCTAAGGTACCTATACATGTGAAAGGAGCTAAACCCCCATGGGACATGAAACTTCTTGGGGATCTGATATATTCCACCCCCTCAGGAGAGTGATAGGGCAGGCAGGGAGGCAGCCTACAATGGGAGAGGCCCTTACCTGAGAGAGCAGTGAGGAAGATGAGACCTGTAGTCCCATGAGCAAATCGTCTCAGACGGAGGAGCTGATAGGTTTCAGGTAACTGTAAAACACAAGCCACAAAAAGGGCTATAGAAAAACTCCCCAGGGGCCTTGCAAGAGACTGGGCGCTGAGGCTCCTGGTGGGACGAGCTGGCTGCACCAGGGGAGGGGGAAGCTCCTCCAGTGCAGAAACAGACAGAGTGAGGCCGCTTGTGAATGCAGTCAGCGTGTCAAAGGGGAAATTCCTGTGATTAAAGAGATCACTAATTGCGCCCTTTTCACAGCAACAGGACACAATGATCAATAGTGTGAAGGAACACACGTTTCGGAGACACCCCTTAAGGGGAAGATTTATATCCTAGTAGAGGAGACGACAGAAGTTGATAAAATACAGATAGGAACTGAAGAGAAACAGTCAAATGAAAAAGACCCATTCAATTACATCATAGGAAGGCAGACAAATATTGACAAAATTTTGTAAGTGCTTGTATACAAATGCTGGAAGTCTAAATATTAAGATGGGTGAACTTGAGTGCCTGATATTAAGTGAGGATATTGATACAATAGACATCACAGAAATGTGGTGGAACAATGATAATTAAAAGGCAAACCATAATACAAGAGTACAAATATACAGGAATGACAAAGTAGGTCGTGCTGGTGGGGGAATGGCACTATACCTTAAAGAAAGCAGAGTGCCAAATATACTAAAAATCTTAAATGAATCAAACTGTACTACAGAATGTCTATGGATAGAAATTCCATGTTTGAATAATATGAGCATAGCAGTAGGAATATACTACTGACTACCTGACCAGGATGGGACAGTGATTGTGAAATGCTCAGGGAGATTAGAGAGGCTACAAAAAAAGAGAAAGCCCAATAATGGGCGATTTCAATTATCCCCATATTGGCGGAGTATGTCTCACCTCAGAACGGGATGCATAAATAAAATTTCTAGATACCATGAATGACTGCTTTCCGGAGCAACTAATCCTGGAATCCAAAAAAGGGAGAGGCAATTCTTCATTCAGTCTTAAGTGGAACACAGAATCTGCTCCAAAAGATGAATAAAGCTGAACCACTTGACCATAATGTAATTCAATTTAACATCCTTGTGGGAAGGGGGCCGGGGAGATACCAAAGAAATCCACCACAGCAGCATTTAACTTCAAACAGGGGAACTACACAAAAATGAGGAAGCTAGTGAAATGGAAATTAAAAGGAACAGTCACAAGGGTGAAATACGTGTAAGCTGCATAGAAAGTACTTAAAACACCATAATAGAGGCTCAAACTAAATGCATACCTCAAATAAAAATTAAAAATAAATAGTAAGATGACCAAAAAAAATGCCACCATGGCTAAACAGCAAAGTAAAAGATGTGGTTAGAAGCAAAAAGACATCCTTTAAAAACTGGAAGTCAAATCCTACTGAGGAAAATAGAAAGGAACAAACTGTGGCAAGTCAAGCATAAAAGTATAATTAGGCAGGCCAAAAAAAAATTTGAAAAGCAACCAGGAAAAGACAAAAACTAACAGCAAAAATGTTTTAAGTATATCAAAGGCAGGAAGCCTACCAAACAATCAGTGGGGCCACTAGACATTCAAGGTGTCAAAGGAGCACTCAAGAAAGACAAAAGGCACTCCAGAGAAACAAAATGGATTCTTTACATTGGTCTTCACTGCAGAAGATGGGAGGGAGATTCCCAACCTGAGCCAGTCTTTCTGGGTGACAAATCTGAGGAACTGTCCCAGATTGAGTTGTCAATGGAGGTGGTTTTAGAATCATAGAATCACAGGACTGGAAAGGACCCGATAGGTCATCTAGTCCAGTCCCCTGCACTCATGGCAGGACTCAGTATTACCTAGACCAGGGGTGGCCAAACTGCAGCTTGTGAGCCACATGCAGCTTCTTTTACGGTTAAAGTGTGGCCTGTGGAGCCCCCCTCACCTTCCCCAGCCTACCAGACTGGGCTGGGGGGAGCTCAGGGCTTCTGCCCTGCAGTGGGGTTAGAGACATCTGCCAGAGATGAGAGGAGGCAGAATTTAAAGGTTCGGGCCCCCCAACAGCTTGAGTCACATTCCCCAGGCATGCCCCCCTCTTCCCCTCAGCAGTCCCTCCCTGCAGCTCCCAGGTGTTAGCTCCCCATGGAGATGAAGCAGCAAACAGCTGGGAGCTACAGGGAGGGGCCGCTGCGCTCCAGCACCTGCCACATGCAGGGAAGGAGCCCAGTGGCATCATGTGACTGTGTGGGGCCAGCAAACCCTGGGAAAAATCTGGAGTGGGTATATGATGTCCCCGCCACCTCTGGCTTCTGCCCACCAGGGAGGGGTGTCTCAGGGCTTCAGCCCCAAGCCCCAGCAGGCATCTCTCATGAGGTTGAAGCCCCGAGATCCCCCGCCCTGCAAGGCTGAAGCCCCGAACGCCGGCAGGTGCACCCCAGCTCTCGAACTTCTGAAGATTGTCATATGCGGCTCGGAGGGTCAGTAAGTTTGGCCACCCCGATCTAGACCATTCGAGAGGTGTTTGGAGATTTTTTAAGAGCAGGTTAGACAATGACGGAGATCCCACAACCTCCCTAGGCAATTTATTCCAGTGCTTAACCACCCTGACAGAAGGGTTTTTTTCCCTAATATCCAACATAAACCAGCTTTGCTGCAATTTAAGCCCATTGCTTCTTGTGCTAACCTCAGAGATTAAAATTGTTCTCCTTTCTCCCTCCCTCATAGTAACAACTTTTTATGTACTTGAAAACTGTTATGTCCCCTCTCAATCTTCTCTCTTCCAGACTAAACAAACTCAATTTTTTCAATCTTCCCTCACAGATCATGTTTTCTACACCTTTTGTCGCTCTTCTTTGGACTTTTTCCAATTTGTACACATCTTTCCAGAAACATGGCGCCCAGAACTGGACACAATACCTCAGTTGAGGCCTAATGAGCACGGAGTAGAGCGGAAGAATTACTTCTCGTGTCTTGCTTACAACACTCCTGCTAAAACATCCCAGAATGATGTTTGCTTTTTTTGCAATAGGGTTATACTGTTGACTCATATTTAGTTTGTGATCTACTATGACCCCAGATTCCCCTTCCGCAGTACTCCTTCCTAGGCAGTCACTTCCCATTTTGTATTTGTGCAACTGATTATTCCTTCTTAAGGGGAATACTCTGTATCTGTCCTTATTGACACTGGAAAAAATAATCCGAACTATACGTACCTACCGATGGGGACTAAATTAGCTGTTATCACTTAAGAAAGATCTTGCAGACATCATGGATAGTTCTCTGAAAGTATCTGCTCAGTGTCCAATGGCAGTCAAAAAACTAACAGAATACTAGAAACCATTAGGAAAGAAATAGATAAGACAGAAAATATCATAATGCTAACATATAAATCTATGGTACGTCCACACCTTGAATACTGTGTGCCGTTCTGGTTGCCCCATCTCAAAAATGATACATTAGAATTGGAAAAAGTACAGAGAAGGGCAACAAAAATTATTAGGGGTAAGAAACAGCTTCCATATGAGGAGAGATTAAAAAGGTTGGGACTGTTTATCTTACAAAAGAGATGAGTAAGGGATGGGGGAATATGATAGAGGTCCATAAAATCATGAATGACATGGAGAAAGTGATAAGGAAGTGTTATTTACCTCTTCACATAAACCCTGAACTGAACTGAAATTAATAGGCAGCATGAAGTACTGCTTCACACAATGCAAAGTCAACCTGTGGAACTTGTTGTTATGGGATGTTGTGAAGGCCAGAAGTATAAGTGGGTTAAAAAAGAATTAGATAAATTCATGGAGCATAGGTCCATCAGTGGCTACTAGCCATCATGGTCAGAGATGCCTTCCCATGCTCTGGATGTCCCTTAACCTCTGACTGCCAGAGGCTGGGACTGACAACAGGGGATGGTCCACTCGATAACTGCCATATTCTGTTAATTCCCTCTGTAGCATCTGGCACTGGCCATTGTCAGTCTCTAAGGTGCCACAAGTATTCCTCGTTCTTTCTGCTGATACAGACTAACACGGCTACCACTCTGAAACCTGTCAGAAGACAGGATGCTGGAATAGAGGGTCCATTGGTCTGACGGTGCTATCATCCCTAAACCAGAAGGGGGAGTTGCTGCCTGCAGTGGAAGTCAGTGGCACCATTATTGGGCGGAGGGAGATTCCAGTGAGCTCCTGGTACTGTACCACTGTAGTTAAAGTTGCATAGCAGTTTCCATTAAACAAAACTCCTCCTCCCAAACCCCCACTTCCCTGACATCAGGCAGATTATAGGAGAGTCGCAGAGCCCGCAGCTTAAGTGGGGGGGGGGGGGGGGGGGGAGAGAGAAGGGGAGAAGAATCCTTCAGATTGTAAATCTTCACTGAAAAAAGAAAGTTTCTCTCTTTTCACTGTCAAATAGCCCAGCTCAGCAGGAAGCTGTCTCCAAACAAGCCACATCAGAAGTGATGGTAGGGACCTACCCCTTTCCCAGCCAGAAACGTGCATTTCAAAGCTTAACAGCAACCATTTCAATGCTCTCATTAAGCATGGGAATCTACATGCAAAACATGTCACACAGCACTAAAGTCATGCAGTTTGACTACAAGTCAGGGAGTGGTGTCAGTAGATGTGTTAGGGACTACGCTTGGTTGTATTTTTTTGTCCGGATCAGGCTCAGTAACAGCACCCAGCAGAGTCGCACTCAGGTGGTTCTTTGCAACACACAAACTCGCCTTTTCTTTACTTGCGAAATCTTTAATCCTACAGAAACCAATGGGGCCAGGAGAAAATTACTGGAACAGTGCTCCAGCACTTGATCCAATCCTGATGCAGGGCAATCCCCTCTTCCCGGGCCAAATACTCGGACTCTGGGGATACCCCAATGCTTTTTCTTGACTTCCTCCTTAATGGAACAAAGTGTCTAAGCCAAAGAACTCAGAACTATCTTCTGTTAGCCACAGGTCCTAGTGAACGAGTGCTGGGGGCAAGATAAGGGTGAGGCATCACTGGCAATCAGGATGGACTGGGATGCTGAAGGAAATTATCCCACAGTTAGTCATTCTACGCCGCAGTGTTTTGCAATGTACTTTGTCAGATCAAAGATAAGCCAGAAGCAGAGATGTGAGGGCTATGCTATTACCTTTCACCCTCCCTACTCCTTTAAGCTCCTCATTAAAACAAAGATATTCCAAGAAGCCGTGGAACCCCAACTACCCATCCAGATTCTTGCATCAACACTGTATTCCTGCACTCCCCATATACTACACATGGACCACTTACTTTGTGTTGTGGGAGCAGCAGGGACAGTCCACTCCACAGGCTGGCACAGTACAGAACTAGTGCAGAGCCTAGATGAGCTGCTAGACGGTACTGACTGACTCGGGGGATGTCATGAGAATCCGGCTTCTCTTCCAATCCACTCTTCACCATGTACCAGCCTAGCAGTCCCTGCCAAAGGACCAAAGAGATTACATGAGAGGGGCAAAACCCAGCCCCCTTCCATAGCCTCAGCTGGAAGAAAAAGAACCCACCTTCATGTCAATTTCACCCTGGTAAAGGAAAGGAGTTATCTGTTCCAGCACTGACCTTAAACATCATACAGGTGTTAGCTGTACAATAACTATGCTTCCACCATCAGTACCACCATCCAAAGCCTTCACAGATGCCATAGTCTCAGCCCACCACTCAAGAAATACTTAGTTAGGCATCATCACTGCACATCATCATCCCCCAGAAGCCCCTAGAGCCAATGCTACATATCCCAGCAGTTGCAGGCTCCCTTACCTGGAAGCAGACAAGCCCACAGAGGGCAAGGACACGCCCCTTCATGGGGTGGCTAAGCCAGCCTTTTCTCCAGAAGTAGACAGCAGGCAGAACGTAGGCCAAACCTACAACCCGACCCCACATTCGGTGCGAATACTCCATGTACCAGATGAACTTGAACTCTCTCAATGTCATGTCATGATTCAGGCTGTTGGAAAAGGCAGAGTAGAAGAATAAGCAAGGAACTCCCTGGTATGGAACAGTGGCCTCCTTCACACTCCCAGTTTCACAGGGGTTTTCTTCACCTTGGAGAGAACAGGGATAGCCAGGGAAGATGAGCACCAAAGCCACCTTTGGATCCTTGTCAGCTATGTATTGAGTGCCCCTTGTTGGAGCTAGTCCATTCCCACAGAAAGAAAGAGCCTTGTGCTGCTGACTCACAGTCAGTCTGGGCTCTGTGAACACAAAGGGGAGGATTCCCTGTCCCATCTCAGTCCTTCTGCCTGGAACCTACAGCACTTACATTTTAAATTCTGGAAACTGCTGGTATTTTTGGAACTCAGCCTCCCATTCCTGCTGTGTCCGTGGAGGCTTCATCTCCCTCACCAGGTGCCAGTCGACCATGGAGAGCCCAGACTCTGTCAGCCTAGGAGGGACAGATATACACAGATGTGACTCACTCACTCCTTAACCAAAATAAGGAGAGCGCTGGCAGCATTTACCCAGATGAACTGCAGCCACCCTTCAGCAGCAAAGGTGATGGGGAGGAAGGACCCTATGAACTAGGCCAAAAAAGTTAGCAGGTACATACTAGCCAGAGGTGGGTACAACAAACTGAAGTTGGAAGCAACGCAATGAAGATAAGATCTGCCTTGCAGCCCCCCCATATCTAATGGGAAGGGTATTGTCCTCATAACTGACACCATTTAGCCCTGCATAGAGGAAGAATGAGGCTGCAATAAAGATCAATTACTTCTACAGAGATGATCACAGAAGGGAGAGGGGGGAAGGAAAAGGCTGGGTCTGTGACAGAGCCCACAATTAAGGAGTGGAGGAGCTTACTGATGGAGAAGGAAAGGGACCAGTAAGACACTATTCATTTTGGGGTGAAGAAATAAATCACTAGCCACATACAATAGAGTGCTGTAGATTCAAAACAGTTCAGACAAGATTGGGGGTATTTATTGTTTGCACAGCACTAGCTGCATAGTGGTGTACAGACAGGTATGAAAACAAGGTTCTCCCCACAGATTGCTTACAATCTAAACAGATAACATACAAATAAGGGAGAGGGGAATGGGTGCCAAAGAAAAGGCAGTGTGAGAATAGTGAATTTTAAGCACCTGACTTGTTAAAGTTCCTTCACTCATTTGTTTGCCTGTATGCAGTCAGTGTTCGAAGATATTCTCTCATCAATTCCTTAACACTTCTGCAGAGAGGGGAAATGTCATAAAAGGTGCAGGAATTTAGAGGAGAGCATGGAGCTTTGGAAGCAGGTCAGTATGGAAGACCCAGGTACCCAGGGAAGTGTGAGAAAAAGACTTGGAAGTGGGATCAGGAGAAGGACATGAAGGTGTAATGGGAAGGCAGTCAATGAAAGGTATTGCTACAAAGGACAAGATCAGGGTTCTGTCTGGCTCAGTATTGTCTCAGAATCCCCAAAACCATATGCTTCAGAGGAAAGCATGAGAAACCATGCAGGTCAATCTGGATAGGGTCGTGAGGGGCCTTTATGAAAAGCAGGTTAACGTGGCACACAGGGAAAAGAGATGGCAATGCAGGAAACTGAAGGTGGGCTGCAAGTAGATCAATAGTATTTTCAGCAGCACTTTGTGTGGATGAGAGGTAGGGATGTAAATAACGTGTAAAAACAATAACTATGTAACTGATGAACTGGGGGGAGGAGGGGGCTGCAGCATCCCCATGTTTTAGGCGGGGCTCTGCTGCCCGCCCCAGGGGTCCCAGCTGCCCGCCACGGGGGTCCCTAGGGCTCTGTGTGCGGCCGGCAGCTGGGACCCCGGGCAGAGTTTAATCGTTAACAGAAACGGATAAGCATCAAGCTTATAGGGTAACTGATTAAACTTTTACATTCCTAGGGGAGGGGGCGAGGGGCCTGGCCAGAGGCAGCTGCTGCAGGGACTCTGCGGCGCGCCGGCCGGGCGGGGCCTGTGTAGGGCCCGGGGCAGCGCCGGCCGGGCGGGGTGACTGGTCTCTGCCCAGGGACAGGCAGGTGCCACACCGGCCGCTCTCACCTGGTCACGCCCCCCAGCACGACAGCTCCGGCCACCGCGCCGCTGCACACCAGGAGCCAGCGCCCCACGAGCCGCTCCGCGGCGGAGCCGGGCACAGGCAGGGCCGCCCCGGGATGGGCAGCGGCTTCCGACACCGCGCGCCGCTGCTGCGGCTGCCGCCACCGGAGACATAGCTGCGGGGAGAAGGGGGGGGGTCAGTGCGGGCGGGGGTGAGCGCAGCCGGGCGGCCCGGGGGAAGTGGGGGCGCGAGGCCCGTTGGGGGGAAGGGCAGCCGCGCCGCCTCCCTTACCTGGGCCCCTGAGCCCCCCCGCCCAGGGAGCAGGAGGACCCGCGCACTCCCCAGTGCCGCACGCAGCATCACGAGCACAACCGGAAACAATACCCTGACATCTGACCCGGAAACAAAGCCAGCATTTCCGGACCCACCTAGCCGTCGCCATGACAATCCATCACGTGACAGAGAGTAGGGAGCGCCTCGCGCGCGCTGAGGACAGGTGAGCGCGAGTCCGGGGGGGCGGGGCCCGATCACCGGGGGAGGTCACATGGTTTGGGGCGGGGCTTCCTTCCGGACCCGTGACCAGGGCGAGTCAGTTCCGTCGCCTCCGGAGCCAGCGGGGCGCAGGGTGAATGGGCCATGGACAGGCGGGACCGGAAACGGGGCTTGGGGGCCGGAAATGCGGGTGAGCGGGCGGGGCTTGTACCGGAAAGAGGGACGGGAACTCCTGGCGATGGTCTGGTAGAGGCGGGGGCGGAGTTCAGTCGAGGTGACGGCCAGAGCCCCGGATGGGCTGGTGCTGGCGGGCTGGGCCGGCCGTGGCTGCGTGTGAACGGGAGTGGCGCCGCTTCGGAGTCACTGCGGCTCCCAGCGGCCGGCAGGAGGCGCGGGCTGGACGCTGGGGCTGCGCCTTGTGCCCGCGGCCGGGGTCCCACGTGGGCCTCGCGCGTCCCGCTCTGCCGTGGGAAGCGGGGCGGGGCCCCCAAAGCGTCTCCCCGCGCTGGGTCCCGCTGCTTTGTACCGGCTGGAAACACACACACCCAGTGCAATAGAAACCACAGCTCGCTATATAGAGCCTGGGTTGGGAGCTGCCCTGATATTCCAGCTGCAGAACACACGGGGGTGGGGGGCAGGTAGCAAGTGTGAAAAAGCGTGACAGAGAGGGGGGGGGGGCTTGGTAATAGGCGCCGATATCTGGGAAAACCCTGAATATCGGGACTGTCCCTATAAAACAGGGACATCTGGTCACTAAGAACACAACATGCTGCTGTCAGGTTGACGGACACACCGGGATATGCTGGCATGCTCTCTGTTCAATGTGTGTTAGCAATCACCTGTTTAATTTTCTCTCTCATGCTTTTGCTCTCCCGTGTCATAACCCCAGAGTTTCTAAGTGACCCACAAAGTACCCATAACCAAACAGGAACATAAGAATGGCCAGACTGCCTCAGACCAAAGGTCCATCCAGCCCAGTATCCTGTCCTAGGACAGTGGCCAGTGCCCGGTGCCCCAGAGGGAGTGGGGAATCATCGTGTGATCCATTCCCTGTCGCCCATTCCTAGCTTCGGGCAGAGGCTAGAGACACCATCCCTGCCCCCCCTGATGAATAGCCGTTGATGGACCTACCCTCTATGAATTAAAAAAAATTTCTATGGTAACTTACAGGGGGACTGCTGGTAGTCTGGGAAGGTGACAGGTCACATCATACTGCTGTAGTGGCACTGGCTGAGGAGGTGGGGCGACAAATGCACCCCCATCCCCAAGATTTTTGCACTTGCTTAAAGTTCCATAGGTCACAGAGCCAGGGGGGCCTTGGCCTTGGCCTGATCATTTTTAAACAGTGGTCCCATACTTAACCAGCACAGCTGCAACCAGAATGGTCCAGAGCAGTTGTGTGGTCACAACACCACTGATGTTTGACAGAGAGGCAGTTAGGCCAAATGATGCTCCAGCCTGGCATGCACACAGTTTGTTTCTATACAGCGGAGCACAGGGGCGTTCTCTTGAGAACTTGATTCCTGGTGACAGCTCATGCGCAGTTGGGGTAAGAGAGAAGGGAGGCTCTGCAGCTGAGGGAGACCTGGGGTCCCTGCGGCTGGGGAAGGACGAGCAGGGACCAGAACGGGGTCCCTGCTGGGGAGCAATGGGGACCAAAATTTGCCCCACAAGAAATATCTGAATTGACACTATTGCGGCCACCTTCTTTCTTCCAATGACGTATCCAGATCTCCCCAGGTCCATCCTTACTTGTAAAAGTTACAGGAAATGAGGTGGAGGAGCCAGCTCGGCAGCCTCCACTGGGAGCCACTGCTCTATAAAAGGCAAAAGGAAACTAAAGCCACCAGTAGTATCTAGCGCTCCTAAGCACTGTCATGACCCACCAATGGGAGTGGTTTGAGGAATGTTCTTGGGAGAAAGGAACCTGACAGCTGGGCAACGTGCATGGAATGAAGTGAACCAGAGGCATTGTGTAGAGGAGCCTGAAGGAGGTGCAGGGAAAGGAGACTTGTTCACAGGACAGCAAGGGAATAGGCAGCGTATGCAGCACAGGGGTCAGGTGCCAGACTCATGCTTTTGTAGCTTTCATGCCAGAACAAATTGGGGGATGGGTTTTTCAGAGGGAGTAGGTAGGGCTGCACTTACTCTTTAGATGATACAAAGGCCTGGTGCACACCTATGTCAAGGGTGTCCGTCTACAGCCCCTCTTGCAGCTCCTCCAGAAACGTTAACTGAGGTTCTGGCTACACTTTTCCCCTCACTTGTTTATTCTCATACTCCCCATCTGTGACCCCACCAAGTTGCGAGACTCCCTCGTCAGCCTCCTCCTGGCACTGGCCAAGGTGGCCAGCCACCAGACCAGGAGAAAGCTCAATGGCAGGTACTCTCTGACTGTGGGACCTGTTTCCGTTCCCTTGTCATATCACATCTCCGAGCAGAGTTCCTCTGGGCAATGTCCGGTGACTCCTGGGCCTTCTCTGCCCTCGAAATGCTACAGCAGTGCAGCTGCAGTGCTTCAATGTGGACATTACCTATCCCTACAGGAGGGGTTCTCCCATCGGCATGGGTAATCTACCGCCCCAAGAGGCGGCAGCTAGGTCAACAGAAGAAGTCTTCCATTGACCTAGTGCTGTCTGCATGGGGATTTAGGTCAGCTTAACTATGTCACTTGGAGTGTGGCTTTTTCACACCCCTGAGCGACTTAGCTGGGTTGATTTAATTTTCTAGTATAGACCAGCCATTAGACTCCTTTTAGGAAGAGTGGGCACTGTCTGGGGTGCTTTGCTTGGTGCCCCTATCTGGAGACCTGATGTGCAAACTGTCACCCACACTCCCATTCCTAATTTTGCACTTGTCATTCCCAAATTCAATTGTGGCCTGCGCTTTGTAGTTCCACCCCCTCAGTAAAGGGGGCAGGTCTTTAGTTTTGTCTCGCTTATCCCAGGACTCACAGAGAAATCATGTCTCACCAATCTATTAGAATTCATGTGGACACGGGGGAACCAGTGGATATAGTGTACTTAGAAAGTCTTTGACAAGGTCCCTCACCAAAGGCTCTTAAGCAAGCTGTCATGGGATAAGAGGGAAGGTCCTCTCATGGATCAGTAACTGGTTAAAAGATAGGAAACAAAAGGATAGGTTAGGTCAGTTGTCAAAATGGAGAGAGCTAAATAGCATACTCTCCCAGGCGTCTGTACTGGGACCAGTGCTGTCCAACATGTTCATAAATGATCTGGAAAAGGTGTAAACAGTGAGGTGGCAAAATTGGCAGATGATACAAAACTACTCCAGATAGTTAAGTCCAAACTGCAAAGAGTTACGAAGGGTTCTCTCAAAACCGGGTGACTGGGCAACAAAATGGCAGATGAAATTCAGTGTTGTTGAGTGCAAAGTAATGCACATTGGAAAACATAATCCCACCTATACATACAAAATGATGAGGTCTAAATTAGCTGTTACCTCTCAAGAAAGAGATCTTGGAGTCATTGTGGATAGTTCTCTGAAAATATCCACTCAGTGTGCAACAGCAGTCAAAAAAGCTAACAATGTTAGCAACCATTAGAAAAGGGATAGATAATAAAACAAAAAATATCATGTTGCTATATAAATCCATACTATGCCCACACCATGAATACTGCATGCAGTTCTAGTCGCCTCATCTCAAAAAGGATATACTAGAATTGAAGAAGGTACAGAGAAAGGCAAGAAAAACTGATTAAGGGTATGGAACAGCTTCTGTACGAGGAGAAATTAAAAAGACTGATGCTGTTCATCTGAGAAAAGAGATGACTAAGGGGGAATATGATAGAAGTCTATAAAATCATGACTGGTGTGGAGAAGGTGAATAGGGAAGTGTTATTTACCCCATCACATAATACAAGAACTAGATGTCAGCTGATGAAATTAATAGGCAGCAAGTTTAAACAAAAGGAAGTATTTCTTCACACAATGCACAGTCAATGTTTGGAATTGGTTGCTATGGGATATTGTGAAGGCCAAAAGAATAAGTGGGTTCAAAAAAGAATTATATAAATTCATGGAGGATAGGTCCATCACTGGCTATTAGCCAAAATGGTCAAGGATACAACTCCATGCTCTGGGTGTCCTTAAACTTCCAACTGGCAGAAGCTGGGACTAGACGAGAGGGGATAGATCACTTGATAATTGCCCTGTTCTGTTCGTTCCCTCTGAAGCACCTGGTCAGAAGACAGGATACTGGGCTAGATGGACCATTGGTCTGAGCCAGTATGGCCGTTCTTTGACATTACAAAGTGGGATCAGGTTGGGCCAACTGGAAACCCCACATGGGGCAGGAGACTGAAGAGGGGAGGACTGGTTTCCAGGGCTGGAGCTGAGAGAATCCCTGAGCCAAACCCTACCCCTAAGCTGTGACTGGACTGGGCTGCCTCCTTGACTGCTCCTGTGTTTCCTTCCTAGGAATGGGTGATGGCTTTCTCATGGAAGTGTGCGTTGACTCCGTGGAGTCTGCTGTGAATGCAGAGAGAGGAGGTAAGGAAGAGAGGAACAGCTGGGACTTGACCTGTCCTCAGTGTAATAAAACCTGGCAGGGGTAGAATGCAACAGCCTATATGGTGCCGAGGCTTCTCCTGAAAGAGGGATTCTCAGTGTTATCAGCTGAGCATTCAGGGGCCTCAGCTTTATTATACAGACCATTGAAAAAGACACGGTTCCTGCCCCAAGGAGCTCACAGTCTAATATAGCTGTATGGAGCGGACATAGAGCATGGGATAGTGTGTCCAGTTCTGGTGCCCACAACGCAAGAAGGATGTTTATAAATTGGAGATGGTTCAGAGAATAGACACAAGAATGATTAAAGGATTAGAAAACCTGCCTGATAGTGACAGACACAAGAAGCTGAATCTGTTTAGCTTAACAAAGAGAAGGTGAAGGGGTGACTTGATCACAGTCTATAGGTATCTACTTGGGAAACAAATATTTAATAATGGGCCCTTCAAGCTAGCAGACAAAGGTATGACACGATCCAATGGCTAGAAGATGAAGCTAGACAAATCCAGACTGGATCTGGATCTGGATCTGGATCTAGACAAATCCAGACTGGATTCTCCATCATTGGCCATTTTAAAATCAAGATTGGATGTTTTTTTTAAAGCTCTGCTCTAGTTCAAACAGGAATTATTTCCGGGAACTTCTGTGTGATACAGAAGGTCAGATTAGCCTTAGAATTTATGATTTACTACTAGAAATCTGCAGCTAAGGTATGTCAGTCAATGTGTGCATCAGCCCTCACAAGCTAACCAGGGCTGGCCCAATACTTAGATACAAGATCCAAGAGACAATGACCAAGGTCCAAGCACAGTGCTAGGTGGTGGTGTGACATTCTGTACCTTGGGGGAGCGCCCTGTAACTCCCATATTCCTCGTTTATATATAATTGTGATCTTGCATATAAAGCAGGCCTTGTGAGGTGTCGGGAAAGATTATGATCTGCTGAAAGTCATTGTTCTATCCATATATGTATATCATTAATGCATATGAAGTTATGAGAATTGTGTTGTATGGTTGTCAGTAAAACATGCTGTAAGTTGGGGGAATCAGCCAGATATTAGCTCCCCAGAGGCAACAGCAAGGAAAGTAACCAACGCCCAGGCAGAGTGTCAAACAACCCATCAACAGCCATTGTCCAGCAAGGGAGCTACAGTTCAATGACTCACCTGCATGGGGCCACACCAGGAGAATTGCTCAACCTTGCCTGGAGACTCAGCAATGCCCATCCCTCAGACATGCCTGGACTTGTGTGTTCCCCAAGCACATGGGACTGAGGGCATAGAACAGAACAGAGCAGGCCCATGTTTCGTCTTTTCTCCTGGCCCCACCTATACTGCAAGCAACAAAGACACTGGCAAGTTTCTGCGCAGTAAAGCAGCTTTCTGCATTGTAACTACCGAGGTGTACACACTGCCAAGCCATTTAGTGCGCAGAAACTGCACAGTATCAGTGCTGTAGAAAACCCACCCCGACGAGAGGCATACAGCTTTCGTCGCCGGGGGTACAGCACCATGGTCCCAGTGTAGACCCCCTTGTCGATTACAGCACTGCGATTGGCCTCCGGGAGGTGTCCCACAATGCCTGTTCTCGCCTCTCTGATCATCGGTTTGAATTCTACTGCCCTGCCTTCTGGTGACCAACCGTCATCCCCACCCCGTAAATTCCTTGGGAATTTTGAAAGTCCCCTTCCTGTTTGCTTGGTGGCACATGGAGTGGTCTCAGCGCATCTTTCCAGGTGACCATGCCTGCTCCATGCACCAGGCGATCCCCCACTTGGAGCAATGCTGAGCTGCTGGACCTTATCAGCATTTGGGGAGAAGAGGCTGTCCAGTCCCAGCTGCGCTCCAGCCGTAGGAATTATGATACCTACAGACAGATTTTACAATGCATGACAGAAAGGGGCAATGATCGGGACACACTGCAGTGCAAGGTCAAAGTGAAGGAGCTGTGGAATGCCTACCACAAGACACGGGAGGCAAACCACCGCTCTGGTGCTGCGCCCACGAGCTGCCGGTTCTACAAAGAGCTAGACGCGATACTCGGTGGTGACCCCACCTCCACTGCAAAGACCACTGTGGATACTTCGGTGGCTCATGTGCCAGTTGAGAGTGGACCGAACCAGGAGGAGGAAATCTTGGATAAGGATGTGGAGGGGGACCCAGAGGCAGAAGACGACTCAGAGATCAGTGATGCATGCAGCCCAGAGCTCTTCTCTACCCCGGAGGAGCCTAGCCAGTCATAGCTGTTGGAGCTTGGCGAAGCGCAAATAGGAGACGAGGCCCCTGGTATGTGGCTTCAGTTTTGGGAATTGCTGAAGTGAGTTGTTGGGGGCAGGAGGGTTGCAGAAAGCAGGCTTGTGTCTGTATGATGCGTGTACCATGATGAGCATATGATGTACGATGAGCAGCGGAACAAGGTGTTGATTGACTCCCTCACTTCACGGGAATCTGTCTCAGAGATCTCCAGGAAACTGTCATGGAGATACTGGGCAATCGGCTGCCACAGGTTCTTTGGCAGAGCTGCTTTGTTTTTTGCCCCATTAAGGGTAAATTTCCTGTACCACTCTGCCATCACTGGAACGGGGGGGGAGGGGGAAACGGGACGGGGACACCATTGCTGCACACAGGCGAGCCGCATAATGGCCAGGACAGAAGGCGCAGTCTTGGAGAAGACCCTTCCTTGAGTCCCTGCTCACCCTCAGCAGCGAGATATCTTCCATAATGATCACAGCCTGTGGAAAATGTGAGGACAGGAATGATTATAAGGCCCCCCGCTACAGTGATGGCTCTCCCCAAGAGCCACGTGCCCAGTGTACAGGACGGTCCTGGAACACTGATTTCCCCTGCCCCTGCGGCTACTCACCATTTTGGGGGTCTTGTGGCTCATGTGGGCTTGCCTGGGGTCAGCCAGGCAGTGACAGGTGTGTGAGTACTGGCTGTGGTTTAAAGCACTGAAGCAGTGTTGTCTGTGTTGCAGACAGTACTGCTTCTGTAAAATGTTGCATTTAAACTTCACAGAGATGACCTTGGGAGAACAGCCTCCCTCTTTGTTATTGGCGGCAGAATCATAGAATATCAGGGTTGGAAGGGACCTCCGGAGGTCATCTAGTCCAACCCCCTGCTCAAAGCAGGACCAATTCCCAGCTAAATCATCCCAGCCAGGGCTTTGTCAAGACTGACCTTAAAAACCTCTCTATCTTTGGGAGCCCAGCCTCCCTCTTGTTATCACCGGCTGAACGGCTGCACAGAATTAGAAAGTGGCCACAAAGAACTAAAGAGGACTTTCTGCGTGATGTTATGATGCACTCCGCCTCTGAGAAACAGGAACTGAAGGAGTGGAGGGACAGCAAGAAGAGGGACTGAAAGGAGAACGCAGCGTGCCAGAACGAAGCCACGGGGCAGCTCTTAAACGTTATGGAGCACCAAGCGGACACGCTCCAGGTGCTACTAGCACTGCAAACCAAGCAGCTCCGCGCCCACCCTCCCCTGCAGCCGCTGTCGCAAAACTCTTTCCCATGTGCCCCCCAGACACCCCCAACACTCTCTTATCAATCTCCTGGCTCCAGTCTTTACCTGCTGCATTTCACTCCTTCCCTGTCACAGTTCAGCCCTGTGGACTCCCAGTACCCACTGCACTCAACACCCGTCCCTCTGCAGTTTAGCCCTGCTGAAGTACAGCAACCGCTGCACTGTACTCCAAAGGAGAAGGTTGGATATGATACCTGGACATACACAAATCTTTAACCGTCCCGGGACCCCACCTCCTCCTGGGACCCTCCCTTCCCCCATCCTCCTCAGTGCTGATGTGTTTTTTTGTTTGTCTTTCTCCTCCTGTTGTTGTTTTTTAATAAAATAATTGTTTGGGTTTGAAAGCCATCTTCATTCCATTAATTGAAAGAAAACAGAGCCCTGCAAAGCAACAGGCAATTTTCTTACACCGTAGTGCATCATCTGCACCAATCACAATCCCTTCTTAGCATTACAAGCACTGCACTCCGAAGCATAGCAACAAATATTAAAGGCTTTCTCCTTCAAATTGCTGCCTCGAGGCATCCCTGATTCTTATGGCCCCGCACTGCGCCCCTCTAATAGCCCTGGTCTCTGGTTGTTCAAATTCAGCCCCCAGGGGCTGAGCCTTAGCGGTCCAGCCCTGAGAAAAGCTTTCACCCTTCCCTTCACAAATATTATGGAGCGTACAGCATGCGGCTATAAGCATAAGAATATTGTCTTCGGCCAGATCCAGCCTTCCATATAGGCAGCGCCAGCGGGCCTTTAATGGCCAAAAGCGCACTCCACAACCATTCTGCACTTGCTCAGCCTGTTGTTGAACAGCTCCTTGTTGCTGTCAAGGTGCCCCGTGTATGGCTTCCTAAGCCACGGCACTAAGGGGTAGGCAGAGTCTCCCAGGATCACAATGGGCATTTCGACTTCCCCTACGGTGATCTTCTGATCAGGGAAGAAAGTCCCTGCTTGCAGCTTCCTGAACAGGCCAGTGTTCCGAAAGATGCGTGCGTCATGCACCTTTCCAGACCATCCTGTGTTAATGTCCGTGAAATGCCCACAGTGATCCACAAGTGCCTGGAGAACCATTGAGAAATACCCCTTCCGATTAATATATGCAGTGTCTAGGTGGTCTGGTGCCAGAATTGGAATATGCGTGCCATCTATCGCCCCTCCGCAGTTAGGGAAGCCCATTTGTGCAAAGCCATCCACAATATTATGCACATTTCTAGAGCAGGATATGATTAATGGCCCTGCACACGTCTGTCAACATGAGTCCAATGGTCGACTTTCCCACTCCAAACTGGTTAGCGACCGATCAGTAGCAGTCTGGAGTACCCAGCTTCCACAGTGCAATCGCTATGTGCTTCTCCAACTCTCATTCTCGTGTCCTTGCACCGCAGGGCTGGGGTGAGCTCGTTACACGGTCCCATGAATGTGCTTTCCTCATCCGAAAGTTCTGCAGCCACTACCTGTCATCCCAGACATACATGACAATGTGATCCCACCACTCACTGCTTGTTTCCTGAGCCCAAAAATGGCGTTCCACCTTGGTCAGCACCTCCGTGAATGCCACAAGCAATCTCGTGTTGTAGCTACTACACGTGGCAAGATCAATGTCTCACTCTTCTTGCCTTTGTACACCACTGCCACTTGTGACGTGTTAGTCAGAGCAAGCAGAATATTGGTCAACAGTGTGGGATCCATTCCTGCAGATCGAAGAGGCAGAGCGTGCAGTACACAAACCATTGAAAGATGGCGCCAAATGCGGACGGAAGCACAGGGATTGCTGGGATGCGAAGCAATGCATCACAGGGCAATGGAACATAGGGTGACCAGACAGCAAATGTGAAAATTTGGGAGAGGGGATGGGGGGTAATAGGAGCCTATATAAGAAAAAGACCCAAAAATCAGGACTGTCCCTATAAAATCAGGACATCTGGTCACCCTATTGGGACAGGACGCAGGATCCCCGTGACTCCCTCCGCCTTCCCACAACTCTTAGCGGCGGAAGAGGAAGAGATGCTCTGTGGGATAGCTACCCAGAGTGCACCGCTCCGAATACCGCTGGAAGTGCCACAAGTGTGAACACACTATTGTGCAGGCAGCTGACAGTGTGAACACACAACAGCGATTTCCCTTCAGCGCTCTCTGAGCGGCGCTGTAACTCTGCCAGTGTAGACACACCCTGAGAAGAAGACTGAAGACTCCAACAGAGGAGGCTGGCCCAGATTTAAGGGACAAATCTGTATATTAAGGATGCAATACCCCGTGGGTTGAGAAAAACTGCTTAGTCTAGTTGTTGCCCAGTCTAATCGGGTTGAGAGTGTAGACTGCCTGCTTAGATTTTATTTCTTATGGTAACTAACTCTTGCTCTTTGCCTAACACTTATAGTTACTTACAATCTATCTTTTGTAGTCAATAAATTTGTTTAACTGTTTATCTTTACTAGTGAGTTTGCCTGGAGTGTGTGGCAAATCTGCTGATTTGCAAAGGCTGGTGTATGTCCACTTTCCATTGATGAAGTGGTGAACCAACTAATAAATTTGCACTGCTCTCTTGAGCAGTGCAAGACAGTATATTCCTGAGGGACAGTGCTGGGAGCTGGGGGGATTCGGCTGGTGTCTTTCTCTGTGTGATTCATGATTGGCTCTGGGAGCATTCATACAATACAGCTGGGTGTGGGGCTCCACATGGGTTTGTGCTGAGTGATAACAGCACCTGGAGGGGTTTGCTGCTGATCACTAGCAAGGCATTGTGAGAGACAGCCCAGGCTGGGGAGAGTCAGAGGGGCACAGCGGTCCCACAGTCCCAGGCTGCATCCCAGGGAATCCTGTCACAGGTGGTGTGAGGCAGAGAGCGGGGCAGGTGACTCTCCCCTTTGGCACAATGCTCTGGCCTCCAGGCATATCACCCTGATGGGAGGGCAGGGGCCTGTTGTTCTAGTGTCCTGACTCTTCAGGCTGTAGGTCCCAATTTTCTGTCTCTCAGTGGCCCTTTTCCATAAGCCCCAGTTCCCTTCCTTGGTCCATGTGGCCTTCTCGGTAGTCCAGACGGATGGTGTGTGCCCCTCACTTACCGACTATTACTCGGTCTCTGGTCCCAGGTGCTGGCCGGATCGAGCTGTGTGCTGGCCTGATGGAAGGAGGAACCACGCCCAGTATGGGTGAGTGCCCCAGGGCATCTTGCTCATAGAGGGGCATCAGGACTACTGCCCTGCAACTGCGCCAGTGAAATACGTACTGGGGCAGCATTCAGTGGGACCAGGCCAGTCCTGCAGGAAGACTCAGGCTGCGTCTGCTCTGAGATCAGACCAAATTTGTGCATTCTCTGAAGCCTCCTGTCCGGTGTGCCCAAATTTTGCCAGTGTCCATGGAGTTCAGTGGCTGCTCTACCCTCCAGGGCCTCAGTGCAGGGAGCAGGCCCCACATGTCCTGGATTTGGCAGGGAGCCTCCCAGATCTTCAGCTGGCCCAGCCGTGGAAGTTGCATCCCCATCCCTTCAGCACCTCACTTCCATCCACCTAGCTCTTCACTCCTGCTCTCTTTCATTCTCCTCTGCCCTCCTGACAGGAGGCCCAGAGATTCCTGCCTAACTCCCATGCTCCAGGGTACTGGGGGTCAAAGGTCCCTTCCCATCTCTGAACCCCAGGTGAGGCTCTCCTGCTGGACAGAAGTGAGGGCTGGGAGGCCTCTGTAGCAGGGAGGGTGGGTGTCTGCCCTGCTTGTCCCCAGGCTGAGCTGTCTCTGTCTGTCCCAGCAGGGCTCCTGCAGGTGGTGAAGCAGTGTGTGCGGGTCCCAGTGTTTGTGATGATCCGCCCTCGTGGGGGGGATTTCCTCTACTCCGACCGGGAGTTGGAAGTGATGAAGGCTGATACCCGCCTAGCCAAGCTGCATGGGGCCGATGGGCTGGTGTTTGGGGCCCTGACTGAGGACGGGCGCATCGACACAGAGCTCTGCACAGCCCTGCTGGGTAAGGAGGCCCTGGTTATGGGGTTCTGCTCTGACTGATGGTGGCAGCTTGGTGCTGTCTGACCTGTGATGCTGGAAGATGCTGTGTAGGTCGCTCTGGCTAGTGATAGCTAGCTGGTGTCTGGCCCCTCACTCCAGCCTCTCCTGGTTTCATGCTGCCATCTACCCCACAGCACTGTGTGTGAACGCTTTGCAGACAGACAGCGCGGCTGCCCCCGGGAGTTCCCAGCATGAAACGCAGTCTTGGGCGAGATGAGGTGGTAAGGGAGGGAGAGGTCCATGCACGGTACATGCAGGAGAGACCAGTGTATTTTATGGCTAGCAAACTCCCCCCATACCTTCCTTTCCTATTTGTGGGTGAGAGCAGAGCTGGCTCAGAAACCTTGGTAAAGATGCCCAGGAAGTGCTTGTCTTGGCCTTCTGCATACCAGCTGGCCCAGACCTTGCTCTGAATTTTTCTGTCTTCCAAAATACCTGAGAAAAACGGCAAAAAAGGAGAAATGAAAAAATGCAGAAAGTGGGTAGAGCTGGCGTTGCCTGGAGCAGCTGGGCTGTGGGAGACCTGAACCCCTTCTGAGCCGAGGGAGGAAAGGATCCTCCCTTGGAAAGGTGCAGCAAGAGGAGAGGGCTCTGTCCAGGAGTCTGCACCACATGTGACATGGGATGGTCTGCAGGGGCTGGTATAGTCAACAGAGGACACAGCTTGAGTTTTGTCAGGAAAATGACCAGCTCTGGTCATAGAATCATAGCATATCAGGGTTGGAAGGGACCTCAGGAGGTAACCTAGTCCAATCCCCTGCTCAAAGCAGGACCAATCCCCAACTAAATCATCCCAGCCAGGGCTTTGTCAAGCCAGGCCTTAAAAACCTCTAAGGAAGGAGATTCCATCACACTGTTGGATATGAGTCAACAGTGCGCTCTTGTTGCCAAGAAGGCTAACGGCATTTTGGGCTGTATAAGTAGGGGCATTGCCAGCAGATCGAGGAACGTGATCGTTCCCCTTTATTCGACATTGGTGAGGCCTCATCTGGAGTACAGTGTCCAGTTTGGGGATCCACACTACAAGAAGGATGTGGAAAAATTGGAAAGAGTCCAGCAGAGGGCAACAAAACTGATTAGGGGTCTGGAGCACATGACTTATGAGGAGAGGCTGAGGGAACTGGGATTGTTTAGTCCCCAGAAGAGAAGAATGAGGGGGGATTTGATAGTTGCTTTCAAGTACCTGAAGGGGGGTTCCAAAGAGGATGGAGCTCGGCTGTTCTCAGTGGTGGCAGATGACAGAACAAGGAGCAGTGGTCTCAAGTTGCAGTGGGGGCGGTCTAGGCTGGATATTAGGAAACACTATTTCACTAGGAGGGTGGTGAAGCACTGGAATGCGTTATCTAGGGAGGTGGTGGAATCTCCTTCCTTGGAGGTTTTTAAGGCCCGGCTTGACAAAGCCCGGCTGGGATGATTTAGTTGGGAATTGCTCCTGCTTTGAGCAGGGGGCTGGACTAGATGACCTCCTGAGGTCCCTTCCAACCCTGATATTCTATAATTCTATGATTCTCCCTAGGTAACCCATTCCAGTGCTTCACCACCCTCCTAGTGGAAAATGTTTTTCATAATATCCAACCTAAACCTCTCCCACTGCAACTTGAGACCATTACTCCTTGTTCTGTCATCTGCTACCACTGAGAACAGCCGAGCTCCATCCTCTTTGGAACCCCCTTTCAGGTAGTTGAAGGCTGCTATCAAATCCCGCCTCATTCTTCTCTTCTGGAGACTAAACAATCCCAGTTCCCGCAGCCTCTCCTCATAAGTCATGTGCTCCAGCCCCCTAATCATTTTTGTTGCCCTCCGCTGGACTCTTTCCAATTTTTCCACATCCTTCTTGTAGTGGGCCCAAAACTGGACACAGTACTCCAGATGAGGCCTCACCAATGCTGAATAGAGGGGAATGATCACGTCCCTCGATCTGCTGGCAATGCCCCTACTTATACAGCCCAAAATGCTGTTAGCCTTCTTGGCAACAAGAGCACACTGTTGACTCATATCCAGCTTCTCGTCCACTGTAACCCTTAGGTCCTTTTCTGCAGAACTGCTGCCTAGCCACTCGGTCCCTAGTCTGTCCATTGGTGCTGAGTGCCGGCTGAACCTCCTGGGGACAGCCTAAGGAAACGAAGGAGCAGTCTGCAGTGGAGGGCTGTGTGGAAGTGGTGGAAAAGCAGGGGAGAGCTCAGAGGGGTTGACTCTCTGGCTTCCCACATAGCTTTGATCCTGACCTTTCCCCCGCCTGGGTGATGGGAGAGCAGACTCCTTTCTGACTGCCTAGAAATGGTCCCTGCAGAGGAAGCTGTCTCTGAAAGGACCGAGAGTCCCGCCTTTGAATCAAAAGATAAGGGTGATGTAGGCAGCTCCCTGCCTGACAGCCAGGGGAAAGATCAGCTACTGAAAGCAGCTGCTGACGTTACTCATAAATGGAATAAAGTTTTGATGCTCTCATGGTGGGACTGGAGACCCACTAACTGGGGGCAAAAAATTTGTCATCCAGAGAGAGACTGGACAGACGGGTGAAGCACCCACCCCGTTGCCAGCAATCACCAGGTCATTCACAGTGGTGTCAGAAGTGTGTATCTGAGGGAATATGGACTCAGCTATGCCCTCCTGGGACACTGGTTCCTTTCAGTGTCTCAGACAAAGGAGCTGTGTTGTCTCTGAGTACTCCCTTCAGACACTTGGAAACACTCCTGCCAGTGTCAGGTTTGTTCCCTTGGTTTCCCAGGCCCTCCACCCCACCGGGTTGATCCTTTCTCCTTAATGCACACCACGAGTGGGGCTGGGTGGTAGAGGGACTCTAGGCACAAACCCAGTTTATCACTGTTCTCAGGGCCATTGACGGAGGCTCTGTTTGCTACACAAAAGCTGGCAAGCTGGTCGGCCTTTCCGCCACTGCGATGCAGAGCTCCCTGTGCCAGTCTCCGATTCGGGCTGTTTCTGTGATGCGTAGCCCCGTCTTCCGTGAGCCTAAGGCACAGTACGCAATAGGGAGTGGAATTTAGGATTGCAGTGCTCAGCCGCACCGATGGGCCACTGTCCCAGCCCTTCCCAGTGCTGCAGGGCAGTCCATACACAAGGAGCTTCACAGAAAACACATGGAGACTTTTAAAAGGCCCATAAATATACGAACCGTGCCTGAGCCTAGGTAGCCTGGGCCTCTCCAAAGGCTGGTGGAGGAAACAGCCGTCTCACCTCGCCAGCTTGGCTATGCTCCCTGCTGGGCTCTCCAGAGCTGGTCCATGAGGTTGTCTTTGGGCCAGTCTTTCAACAGTTGGGAAGGGAAGGGGACCCCACGCTGATGCAGGAGCTTTTTCTCACACAGCGAGGCCTGCGCTGACCACATGAACTCTTCTCTTTGCAGCTGTTTGTCGTCCCCTGCCAGTCACCTTCCACCGAGGTGAGTTGTTGTCTGTGCTGTCCTGCTGTGAAGGAGCTGGCCAGGCACTATGCCTATGCCCCTGCCCGGGGCTCTGAGGGCCCAGGCTCTATGGCCGTGCCGCTGGCCAGAGCTCTGAGGGCCCAGGCTCTATGGCCGTGCCGCTGCCCGGAGCTCTGAGGGCCCAGGCTCTATGGCCGTGCCCCTGCCCGGGGCTCTCAGGGCCCAGGCTCTATGGCCGTGCCCCTGCCCGGGGCTCTCAGGGCCCAGGCACTATGGCCGTGCCCCTGCCAGGGCTCTCAGGGCCCAGGCTCTATGGCCGTGCCCCTGCCCGGGGCTCTCAGGGCCCAGGCTCTATGGCCGTGCCCCTGCCCGGGGCTCTCAGGGCCCAGGCTCTATGGCCGTGCCCCTGCCCGGGGCTCTCAGGGCCCAGGCACTATGGCCGTGCCCCTGCCGGGGCTCTCAGGGCCCAGGCTCTATGGCCGTGCCCCTGCCCGGGGCTCTCAGGGCCCAGGCTCTATGGCCGTGCCCCTGCCCGGGGCTCTCAGGGCCCAGGCACTATGGCCGTGCCCCTGCCGGGGCTCTCAGGGCCCAGGCTCTATGGCCGTGCCGCTGCCCGGGGCTCTCAGGGCCCAGGCTCTATGGCCGTGCCCCTGCCCGGGGCTCTCAGGGCCCAGGCTCTATGGCCGTGCCCCTGCCCGGGGCTCTCAGGGCCCAGGCTCTATGGCCGTGCCGCTGCCCGGGGCTCTCAGGGCCCAGGCTCTATGGCCGTGCCCCTGCCCGGGGCTCTCAGGGCCCAGGCTCTATGGCCGTGCCCCTGCCCGGGGCTCTCAGGGCCCAGGCTCTATGGCCGTGCCCCTGCCCGGGGCTCTCAGGGCCCAGGCTCTATGGCCGTGCCGCTGCCCGGGGCTCTCAGGGCCCAGGCTCTATGGCCATGCCCCTGCCCGGGGCTCTCAGGGCCCAGGCTCTATGGCCGTGCCCCTGCCCGGGGCTCTCAGGGACCAGGCTCTATGGCCGTGCCCCTGCCCGGGGCTCTCAGGGCCCAGGCTCTATGGCCGTGCCGCTGCCCGGGGCTCTCAGGGCCCAGGCTCTATGGCCGTGCCCCTGCCCGGGGCTCTCAGGGCCCAGGCTCTATGGCCGTGCCCCTGCCCGGGGCTCTCAGGGACCAGGCTCTATGGCCGTGCCCCTGCCCGGGGATGGGGGCTGTGCATGCCAAGCCTCTGTGCAGGGGTCGGCAGCTGTAAGGGAGGCCTTTGGTTCTATGCCCTGGATACATCCACCCCCACTTGGCTGGTGAGCTGGCTGATGGGGGGGACTCAGTGCTGAAGCCTGCCATCATGGCGTCTTTGAGCTGCTTTGTTTGGTCTTGCAGCTTTCGACATGGTACATGATCCTCTTGTGGCCCTGGAGACCCTGGTGTCCCTGGGATTCGAGCGGGTGCTGACCAGCGGCTGTGACAGCTCAGCACTGGAGGGGTTACCCTTAATAAAGAGACTCACAGAACAGGTGAGCGCCCCCTGCCCTCCTTCTGTCTCTGCTGTTGCTCTCCGTTACCCTGACCGCTCACTGCTCTGTGGGGGCTGCCCTGGAGAGCTGGCCAGCACTAACAGTGGTGGCCCCTAGGGGAGTCTCTGGCTGGGAGCACCTTCCCCATCTGCTCCAGCTTCTGCACTGGCTCCAGGAGCACATCAGGGCTTTGTGGGTTTGAGCTGTGAGGCCCCCCGTGGCAGAGACCTGCATCTGCCAACAGGGAGGCCACTTGGGCCGCTCTTCCTTACAGGCTACAGATGGGATGACTTCACGGAGGGGAGGGGCCGTCTCTATCTTGCTCTCCCTGTTGGCGTGACAGCACCTGTATCTGTTGTCCTTTGTACCATATTTGTATTGCGGTAGCACCTGGAGGCCCCCCGGGGGATCAGGGCCTGAGCCCTGTCGTGCTAAGCGACACACACACACAAGCTCACGATCCCGTTTAAAATGAAATGCTACAAATGGGAGTAAGAAAGGTGCAGGGCGAGGACAGTGAAGCGGGCGGATGGTGACAGGATCCTAGGGATACAGATGCTCTGAGATGTGGCTTTAATGAGTCCGGCTCGTCTGCATGTTTTTCTGTCTGAGACTTACATAAAATCGCGAAGTGCCTCTCTGGAGAACGTGAGATGGCCCGGCAGTGGGACTGTCAGATGGAAGGCACTAGAGGCCAGTGCAGTGTGATGGTTTGTGAATGTTACTGTTGGGAGCAGGCTGGAGTGCCCTGGGGTTGAGTGCGTGGGTTGAGGAGGGAACTGTCTGGGCTAGGAGTGGCAGAAGGCCAGGGATAGCTGAGGCTGACAAGGGGGACTGATGAGTGGAGTATAGCTGGGGTGTTGAATGATTTAACTGCTCGGTTCCTGGTTGGTGTGTTTAGGGGGATCTGCAGTCTGGCAGACTTAACTCCAACACCACAAAGGGCTAAGTCTCAGAACGTAGTACAGACAGGCATGCACGTGCACACAGCCACACTACAGCCACACACAATAGTCACACTTTATATGCCTATGTGCATGTACACACGTGCATGCCCGTGGAGACACACATGTGCATGCATACGGATGTGCACACACAAGTGTAATATTGGTTGGCTTGTAAGTTATTGCAGTTTAGAGGGCTCTTGAAAGAAGTGGCTGCAATGTCCCAGGGTCTCTGAGGTTCCTGGGCTGGAGCATGTTAGTAGGCAGAGTCCTTGCGCCAGCCTGTAAGTGTCTCCGGGCCAAGTTTCAGAAGAGCTGGAGGAGTTTCCAGCATGAGTCGCACTGGAGGCACCAGGCTGAGGAACGAAAGTCCTGCAGAATCACAAGGTCAGTGGTTTCCTCTAATGTGTCTTGGGGACAGTGCTGTGAGCTCCATGACTGGGCATGTCCTGAGGTGTGTGAGTGTGAATTCCAAGATCCCCCACATGATAGGCTGCGTCTAGACGGGGTGCATGCAAGTACCGTGGCTCTCCTGTGTGTCAAGCGGGAGTGGACAAGAGCATTAACACGTGTCACTCTGCTCCTTTTCAGGCTAAGGGCAGGATTGTGGTGGTGCCAGGTAATGATTCTGCTGCAGCTTTATGTACGTACTGGGGGCTGAATCCGTCCCTGGCTCTGGGGTCCCAGTCTCATGCACGTGCCCAGGTGCATAACATCCATGTTTCAGCTTTGAGCCATTCTGCTGTCTCACCGGGGAGTGGCTCTCCCTCCCTCCCTCCCTGGAGCGTAAAGGCCACCAGTCCCGCTACCGGCTGTGGGCAGTGAAGCCCTGTACAGCTGCCGCGTTCTGTGAGGTCTGGGGATACTCTCTGGATCAGCCAGGGGTCTCAGGCAGCTCCTCATCCAGCCTCCTGTGCCTCTGTGGAGCTGTTTCCCTTTCCGGTCCAGGCTGGGTCTGGTCTTAGGGGCTAGCCACTGGGTGATGATGCTCAGGATTGTCCTGCTCCAATGTGATGTATGAATGTATTCTTTCCACTAGGGGGTGGTATAACAGAGAGGAACCTGCAGAGGATTCTTGAGGGCTCTGGTGCACCTGAGTTTCACTGCTCTGCGCGCTCAGCCCGGGACTCGGGAATGAAGTTCAGGTAAGAGGTTGTCTGCACTAAGCCAGGGTGGAGTTACAGTCTGGCTTGTTCCTCCTACAGCTTTGCTGCTCTGAAACTGAGGCTGCGAATTACACAGAAAACTCCCTGATCCTGCTGATGCCCCAGGGTGTAAGAATTGTGTTTCGGGGGGGCTGGATGTGTGAATCCTGGCACTGGTGTTCTGGGGCACGTGAATCCAGCTGCACTCAGCGTTTGGGGGTGCGAGTCCTGTGCATGATGAGGTGCCCTTGGATGCGTTAACCCCCTGTGCTCAGCTGCTGGGAGCATGATTCCTGGCATTAGCGTACTGGGGCATGTGACTGGAGCTGCGCTTGGCACTTGGGCGCATGAGCCTGGCACTGGTGCATCTTTATGAGACATAGAATCATAGAATATCAGGTTGGAAGGGACCTCAAGAGGTCATCTAGTCCAACCCCCTGCTCAAAGCAGGACCAATAGCTCAGTGGTTTGAGCATTGGCCTGCTAAACCCAGGGTTGTGAGTTCAATCCTTGAGGGGGCCACTTGGGGATCTGGGGCAAAATCAGTACTTGGTCCTGCTAGTGAAGGCAGGGGGCTGGACTTGATGACCTTTCAAGGTCCCTTCCAGTTCTAGGAGATGGGATATCTCCATTAATTATTATTATAAATCATCCCAGCCATGTTTCTAGAAGGTCTGTACTATATTCTTTTAATGCTGGTACCTCTTGCCTAGAGCGAAGACCCTTTGCTCTGCCTGGGATATCCTTTCTCCCAGCTGTTCCACATTCCAGACAGTAATCAGTCACCTCTTGGTTTTCCTGACAGAAACAGCAGTGTTGCCATGGGAGCCTCTCTGTCTGTCTCCGAATATTCCCTAAAGGTAGCGGATGTGGCTAAAGTGAGGACCCTGAACGCTATTGCAAAGAACATCCTGTAGAGGGCAAGTGCTGAGTGTGGGATAGGAGCGCACAGACCCTGGGATCCTCCCTGCCAGTCTGGACAGATGGGCTCTGGCTTCAGTCTCACAAGGGCTGTCAAGGAAGTGGATACTATAAAGGAACCTGCAGTCTCTTCATTGGCTTCACCTGGACACTCTCCCTGGACTGGAGGCTTAAACTGGCTTTTAAAAAAACAAAAAAAACAACAACAAAAAACAAGGACCCATTCCTGGCTGTTGTAGTGGCACAAACCATTCAGCAGCAATTGGGAGAGGGGACCTTAGCTAACAGGGTAACTAAATTGTGCACTTCCCCCAGTGATTGTCAAATAAACACCCTGCAGCCATTCCCGTGTCACTGTGGCTCGTCCTTACAGAGAGGGTTTGATGGTCTGTGTCATGCTACCCAATGTGAATTGTATCTGCTATGGTGAGTCATATGACATGTGCTTGCAAAGGAGTCATGTACCAGGGAATCTGCCGAAGATGCAGTCAGCACGAGGAAATGATTTCATTCAGAGTTAAGGTCACTTGAATTCAGGACTCTCGCTTTCAGGCTGATTTAGCAATCTGTGGCTAAGGTTGGCAGAGGAGTTCAGGAGACATTGAACTGAGAACTATATCTAGAACTCAAACAACACACAGGTTCTGCTGACATAGCTTGTCAGCCTCATAAACAGAAAGCTCAGATCTCATCTCCTTTTCTTAAAGAAAACTACAAGGAAATCAATTGAAAAAATCCTGGAGTTAGTACAAAGAACAAATTGTAGCCTTTTATTTTATTTAAAATGAATGTAGTAATGTGGTATTACACCACCGTGGGTTCAGCTCTGGTGGCTACAGTGTCAAGCTTAACAGAGTGAAAGTCACCTCTGCTGCTTGCTTCAGATTGAGAGTCTCTAGGAACACATAAAGACCAAGGGTGGTGACCACGCACACATTCACCAGTACAAGTCTCTTACAAAGCTTTATTAAAGTTACCTGCAAAATTATGGTTACCCAAGCATATAGAAATTCTATACAGACCTATGCACAAGTTACAAATATAGTCACATCCTCCTAGATAGTGTTAGGGTCTGATGGGTCTCTCATGGATTGATCCTCAGTAGAGGGATGGTTCCTGCTGGGTTTCCCATAGGGAGCTCAATTGTCTCACTCTGGGCACCCTCTTTTATAATGTGATTCTGACTATACTCATTAGCATTTACACACATAGTGCACCCTGCGATTAGGGCATCTGTTAGAAAAATGTGACTACCAGGGATCTTGTAAGCAAAAAATTACTTTTACTGTTAATTTTTTGGTGCATCTTTTCCCATAATCTTGTGGCACGGGGTCATTCTTTGGTCACTTACTTATGTCCAGCATTTCTCAAGCCTATGGCCTAGTAAGGCTAAGCTTGACATCTCACAGGTCTCTGACCTGTAGGCCTTGCATTTCAGCCCTACTTACTTAGATACCTAATACATAATTATCCCTCCTAACTACTGATCAATGTTATACTTCTATAATCCTACAACTTAGCTCTCTTTAGCATACAATGACTATATGACATAACATGTTAGTTAATCATAATCACAGAATAAATGAACAATAAACTAAAATCATTGGCTGCACGATGGAGAAACAGAGCCCTCAGCAGTGAAGAAATCTTGGTCAGCAGACCGGGCTGTGGCCTCAGCACACCAACTGCCTAATCGTTGTCAAGTGTTTTGTAGGTGTCCCAGCAAAGGAGGAATTGGAAGGAGGATAATGAGGTGGCTTTGTGGATGGTTATGAGGAGCTCATCCCTTGTGGGGGTGGGTGGCAGCATGCGGGGGAAAGTGCAAAGGCACTTGCTTGTGACAGGTGGACAATGGAGGCTGGAGCCACTGGCAGAGTGGAGGTGAGAGGCAGCCTCTCAGTAGCCTGTGAGAGAGGGGGAAGGGGCTTGAAAGTGGAGGCAATCAGCTTACGTTTGATGAACTAGAGAAGGGGGAGCCAGTGGAGGGACACAAAGAGAGGGACGGCGTGGTCAAAGTCACGAGCAAGGAAAATAGTCTTTGCATCACATTCTGAATGGATCTGAGAGGGGCAGATTGCATTTGTCATGGCTGGAGAAAAGGATAGTGCAATAATCGAGATGTGAGATGAGAGGTTGGACCAGAGCTTTCGCTGTGTGGATGGATGGGAAAGGCCAGACCTTACAGAAGTCAAGCAGAAAGAATTGGTAAGATGTAGACAGCCTGGTTGTGAAGCTCTAGAGAGAGAGCTGAGTTAAAGATGATGCCCAGGTTACAGGATTGAGTTATGGGCCAGCTGGTGGAGTTGGCCGTGGTGATCAAGAAAGGAGGAAAGGGGCGGCTGTGTTGCAGGTCTCAAAGAGAGGTCATAATCCACACTACAGATGGGATTTTGTTGCACTATGAACAGCTGTTTTTTCTAGCTTTCCCCTGTGTACAAGGCTGCAGGTTCCTGGGTGTCCATCAGGAATGTTTTGGTGCCTGCACGGTGTGTTTCTCAACCTTTCTAATACCAGGGACTGGCTTGCTGCCTTCCTCAGCTGTGTCAGGGAGATCTCAGGGACTGGCGGACCCAGCGCTGAGAAGTCCTGTGTTAAAGGGCCCGACGTTGGGTGGGGCTGGCGTTGTATATGAAATGAAGGTGGTATTTAATTAACGAAGCATCTAATAATTAACTGGTGAGAGTTCTGCATTGTCATCCCTGGACATTGGACCCGCCTCTCTGCTGGTGGCTCGTGGCTAATGCCAGTGCAATTACTTATTGAACCATTGTTGACCTTGAGCTAGTTACTAATTACATAAGGAATGAGACAACAAATTTTCCCTTGGCTTATCCCAGTTTGTTCCAGCATCCCACACGTGCTCCTTTCACGAGATCCTGCGCTACCTGCTGCCCCTCGGGAAGAACTGCAAGGGCAGGTCCAATTCTTTATCTAGAAGACATGCCATGTAGCTTCTCTTGTGTCCCTGCCTGCTGCCCTCCCCGCTCTGCACTCCCTTAACTGGGTGGTTACGGTTTGGCATCCAGGCAGCGTCATCAGGAGTGACCCGCCATCCCCCTGAGGCATGGAGGGGGCTCCGGAGGACCATCCATCCCAGTGTAAAGCCCAGAAGTCCATCTCCTGCCCCATATCCCCATTTGATGTTGTAAGGAGTGAAAGGCCCCCTTCAAGCCAGTGGTATAGGCCAGTGCTGTCAGCTCGACCCCTGCCATGCTGGGGAAGGGCACACAGGGGTGTGAGCAGAACTGGGGGGGGGCACACGGGTGTGAGCAGGGCCAGTGGAGCTTGGGGGGGGGGCACACAGAAGGGTGTGAACAGGGCCCAGGGGGCTCTCAGCTGGGGGGGGGCACACAGAGGGGTTTGAGCACGGCTGGGGGGGCACACAGGGGTGTGAGCAGGGCCCGTGGAGCTTGGGGGGGCACACAGAGGGGTTTACCCTCCTGACTGACACCTGAGGGGTGGGGCACTTTCTTACACTTTGGCAACACTTGTCTTCCTCCTGCTGCCAAGGGTTTCACTAGATCAGTCTGAGATTGTGTCTCCCGGGGCGTCCCATGGATCACAGCTGGGATGTGCTGGAATTTCTGAGCCTGGGCTGTCCCCTGAGCCTGGTTCCGCACTGGCCCAGGTCAGCTGGCTCGGGCTAAGGGGGTGTTGAATTGCGATGTTGACATTTGGGCTCAGGCTGCAGCCTGAGTTCTGGGACTCTCCCACCTCGCAGAGTCCTAGAGCCCAGGCTCCAGCCCAAGCGTCTACACGGCAATTAAATGCCCCCTAAGCCGGAGTCAGCTGGCGCTGTTGGCCAGCTGAGGGTTTTCAACTGCAGCGTAGACATACTCTGAGCTAAAATAGCTGATCAATGGGGCCCCTGTGGGTCCCAGCTGGAGTCTGCCCACCCGGGGCCCCCTAGGGCTCGCAACTGGACTCTGCCTGCCTGGGGCCCCCTGGGGCTCCCAGCTGGAGTCTGCCTGCTCGGGGCCCCCTGGGGCTCGCAACTGGACTCTGCCTGCCTGGGGCCCCCTGTGGCTCCCAGCTGGGGTCTGCCCGCCCGGAGGGCTCCCAGCTGGGGTCTGCCCACCTGGGGCTCCCTGTGCAGTTCTCCTAGGACCCTGGGTCATCACTCCATTTGTGGCATTGTGCAAGAGCAAGAGAGAGTTAATGATTAACTGCACTGCCCCGCCATCTGATCTCATCCTCCCTCTTCGGGTTGTTTGGGATCTTTTACCCTGCTCAGTCATTCAGGTCTAACGCCCCTGCAGAGAGCGAAGAGGAGGGAGCTGTCAGCTCCCCAAACGCTTGGGCCATGCCTGCGCCACTGGAGGAGTTCTGTGGCTCCGTCTTTTGGGTAAGTGGCTGCATGGCTTCGCAGAGCCCTCACCCCTCAGGGCAGGGGCATGCGGATACCTGGGGAGAGCAGAAAACACAAGCCAAAGTCTGGGGTCCCCCAGTCCTTACGGAGGCAAAGCACCCTGATGGGAAGGGGGCATGCCCAGGTCAGGGTTCTGGCGTTATAGTCGTTATTTCCCATGGGTGTAACGCCAGTGCCAACGGGCCCTGTTGGGTGCTGGGCGCTGCACACACATGGCAAGCCAGGCCGGGAAGGGGAAAGTAACGGTGAGATGAGCATGATCTGAAAATCAGCCAGTGGCCTGAGCTCACCCTCTGCCACACTGTGTCCAGAGACATGGGGCACTGCACGCTGTCCTCTGGAGACAGGAGAGATGCAACCCCAGGTGCCTTTTCTGCTCCCGGGAGGTTAGGAGGTGTGCAGGGGGACGAGGGCTCCGGGGGGATGGGGTTGGGGGTGAGCAGAAGGATGAGGGCTCTGGGGGATGGGGTCGGGGGCGCGCAGGGGGACGAGGGCTCCGGGGGGATGGGGTCGGGGGCGCGCAGGGGGACGAGGGCTCCGGGGGGATGGGGTCGGGGGCGCGCAGGGGGACGAGGGCTCCGGGTGATGGGGTCGGGGGCGCGCAGGGGGACGAGGGCTCCGGGGGGATGGGATCGGGGGCACACAGGGGGATGAGGGCTCCGGGAGGATGGGGTCGGGTGCACACAGGGGGACGAGTGCTCCAGGGGGATGGGATTAGGGGTGCACAGGGGGACGAGGGCTCCGGGGGGATGGGGTCGGGGGCGCGCAGGGGGACGAGGGCTCCGGGGGGATGGGGTCGGGGGCGCGCAGGGGGACGAGGGCTCCGGGGGGATGGGGTCGGGGGCGCGCAGGGGGATGAGGGCTCCGGGGGGATGGGGTCGGGGGTGCGCAGGGGGATGAGGGCTCCGGGGGGATGGGGTCGGGGGTGCGCAGAGGGATGAGGGCTCCGGGAGGATGGGATTAGGGGTGCGCAGGAGGATGGGGTCGGGGGTGCGCAGGGGGATGAGTGCTCCAGGGGGCGCGCAGGGGGATGAGGGCTCCAGGGGGATGGGATTAGGGGTGCGCAGGAGGATGGGGTCGGGGGTGCGCAGGGGGATGAGTGCTGCAGGGGGCGCGCAGGGGGATGAGGGCTCCGGGGGGATGGGGTCGGGGGCGCGCAGGGGGACGAGTGCTCTGGGGGGATGGGGTTGGGGGCGCGCAGGGGGACGAGTGCTCTGGGGGGATGGGGTCGGGGGTGCGCAGGGGGATGGGGTTGGGGGTGCGCAGGGGGACGAGTGCTCTGGGGGGATGGGATTGGGGGTGCACAGGGGGATGGGGTTGGGGGTGCGCAGGGGGACGAGTGCTCTGGGGGGATGGGGTTGGGGTGCACAGGGGGATGAGGGCTCCAGGGGGATGGGGTCGGGGGCGCGCAGGGGGACGAGTGCTCTGGGGGGATGGGGTTGGGGGCGCGCAGGGGGACGAGTGCTCTGGGGGGATGGGGTCGGGGGTGCGCAGGGGGATGAGGGCTCCGGGGGGATGGGGTTGGGGGTGCACAGGGGGATGGGGTTGGGGGTGCATAGGGGGATGAGTGCTCTGGGGGGATGGGATTGGGGGTGCACAGGGGGATGGGGTTGGGGGTGCGCAGGGGGACGAGTGCTCTGGGGGGATGGGGTTGGGGTGCACAGGGGGATGAGGGCTCCAGGGGGATGGGGTCGGGGGCGCGCAGGGGGACGAGTGCTCTGGGGGGATGGGGTTCGGGGTGCACAGGAGGACGAATGCTCTGGGTGAGATGGGGTCGGGGGTGAGCAGAAGGACGAGGGCTTCGGGGGATGGATGGGGTCAGGGTGTGTGTCTATGGGGACAAGGGCTCTGGGGGCCATGGGGTCAGGGTTTGCGCAGGGGGACGAGTGCTCCAGTTTTAATCCAGCTAAGATTTACAACCACCTTTCTTCACAAGGCCTTTCCTTCCTCCTTGCTGCCCCAGTTTCTCCGGGGCACCTGGGCTCATCCAGGCCTTAGCACATGTGTGGGGTTGGGAAAGGTCATGCTGGCTCCTTTTATGACAAATTTTTGTCTTCTATAAAACTATCAGCAGGCACCCCTATCACCAGAGGCTTCTTTCTAGAAACTTCCCCTTACCTCATTAGTTATTCTTTGAACAAGACGTTCTCCCTACTTCATTCCTTCTGGCCTGGCAACTCATTATTTTCAAGGCCTTCCTTCTGCTTGGTACTCAGGGCCTTTCTTTACAGCACAGATCTATTTCCTTAACCAAATTTAAGTTAACTCTAATTCTTGAATTTCATATTTATTGTACAAGTGTGTAGGAGGGGTGCTCTAAGGGGATGGGGTCGGGTGTATGTTTAGGGGGAGCAGGGCCGGCTCCAGGCACCAGTGAAGGAAGCAGGTGCCTGGGGCAGCCAATAGAAAGGGGCATTAGTCCGTCCATTGTTGGGGCAGCACGTCCTGGTCGTCATCATCGTGGTAGCTCAATGGGGTTTTGTTTTTTTTCCGCCAGGACGCAAAAAAGCTGGAGCTGCCCCGGTTGGGGAGGGGTGCCTTGAGGGCTTAGGAGTTGAGTGGATGGTTAGGGGAGGGGTTTGGGGTCAGGATTTGTTTAGGGGGATGGTTGCTCTGGGGATCAGGGTTTGTTTAAGGTGAGGGGGTGCTTTGACAGGTTAGGGGTCGGGGGAGTGTTTGGGGGAGGGGTGTTCTGAGGGGTTAGGGGTCTGGCAGGTGAAGGGGGAGGGGAGCTGTGGGGTATATGGGGTTGGATGTGTGTTTAGGGGGAGGGATGCACTGAGGTGGTTAGGGATTGGGCAGGTGAAGGAGGAGGAGAGCTGTGGGGTATATGGGGTTGAGTGTGTGATAAGGGGGAGGGATGCGCTGAGGCGGTTAGGGGACGGGGAGGTGAAGGGGGAGGAGTGCTGTGGGGTATATGGGTTGGATGTGTGTTTAGGGGGAGGGATGCGCAGAGGTGGTTAGGGGTCAGGCAGGTGAAGGCGGAGGGGTGCTGTGGGGTATATGGGTTGGATGTGTGTTTAGGGGGAGGGATGTACTTAGGGGTTAGGAGTCGGGCAGGTGAAGGGGGAGGGGAGCTGTGGGGTATATGGGTTGGATGTGTGTTTAGGGAGGGATGCGCTGAGGCGGTTAGGGGTTGGGCAGGTGAAGGGGAGGGGTGCTGTGGGGTATATGGGGTTGAGTGTGTGTTAGGGGGAGGGATGCACTGAGGCGGTTAGGGGTCGGGCAGGTGAAGGGGGAGGGGTGCTGTGGGGTATATGGGTTGGATGTGTGTTTAGGGAGGGATGCGCAGAGGTGGTTAGGGGTCTGGCAGGTGAAGGGGGAGGGGAGCTGTGGGGTATATGGGGTTGAGTGTGTGTTAGGGGGAGGGATGGGGTTAGGAGTCGGGGGGGTGAAGGTGGAGGGGAGCTGTGGGGTATATGGGTTGGATGTGTGTTTAGGGAGGGATGCGCTGAGGCGGTTAGGGGTCTGGCAGGTGAAGGGGGAGGGGAGCTGTGGGGTATATGGGGTTGAGTGTGTGTTAGGGGGAGGGATGCACTGAGGCGGTTAGGGGTCGGGCAGGTGAAGGGGGAGGGGTGCTGTGGGGTATATGGGTTGGATGTGTGTTTAGGGAGGGATGCGCTGAGGCGGTTAGGGGTTGGGCAGGTGAAGGGGAGGGGAGCTGTGGGGTATATGGGGTTGAGTGTGTGTTAGGGGGAGGGATGCACTGAGGCGGTTAGGGGTCGGGCAGGTGAAGGGGGAGGGGGGCTGTGGGGTATATGGGTTGGATGTGTGTTTAGGGAGGGATGCACTGAGGCGGTTAGGGGTCGGGCAGGTGAAGGGGGAGGGGAGCTGTGGGGTATATGGGTTGGATGTGTGTTTAGGGGGAGGGATGCGCAGAGGTGGTTAGGGGTCAGGCAGGTGAAGGCGGAGGGGTGCTGTGGGGTATATGGGTTGGATGTGTGTTTAGGGGGAGGGATGTACTTAGGGGTTAGGAGTCGGGCAGGTGAAGGGGGCGGGGAGCTGTGGGGTATATGGGTTGGATGTGTGTTTAGAGGGAGGGATGTACTTAGGGGTTAGGGGTCGGGCAGGTGAAGGGGGAGGGGGGCTGTGGGGTATATGGGTTGGATGTGTGTTTAGGGAGGGATGCGCTGAGGCGGTTAGGAGTCGGGCAGGTGAAGGAGGAGGGGTGCTGTGGGGTATATGGGTTGGATGTGTGTTTAGGGGGAGGGATGGGGTTAGGAGTCGGGCAGGTGAAGGGGGCGAGAGCTGTGGGGTATATGGGTTGGATGTGTGTTTACGGGGAGGGATGTACTTAGCGGTTAGGGGTCAGGCAGGTGAAGGGGCGGGGTGCTGTGAGGTATATGGAGTTGAGTGTATGATAAGGGGGAGGGATGCTCTGAGGCGGTTAGGGGTTGGGCACGTGAGGGGGAGGGGAGCTGTGGGTTATATGGGTTAGATGTGTGTTTAGAGGGAGGGATGTACTTAGGGGTTAGGAGTTGGGCAGGTGAAGGGGGAGGAGAGCTGTGAGGTATATGGGTTGGATGTGTGTTTAGAGGGAGGGATGTTGTGACAATGCAGTTCTGGCAGAACCCAACTGAGAGTGCCAACTCAGGACAAATTGCTAAAATAGGGCAGTTACAGCCCAAGGCCGGGGTTTTTCCACCTCTAAGGCAAACCAAACCAGCCAGACTAAGACTTCGGTCTCACCCCACTGGCTAACCGCAAGTCTCACAAGCAATCTCCTTAGACACTCCAGTTTCCCAGTATTACCACCAGTGCCACACGTTATGGGGACAAATGGTTATAAAAACCAATACCTCAGTAAAAGAAAAAGGTTCTCCTGATCCCAAAGGACCAAGCCCCAGACCCAGGTCAATATACAAGTCAGACCTTACCCACAAATCACGCTACTGCCAATCCTTTAGAATCTAAATCTAAAGATTTATTCATAAAAGGAAAAAGATAGAGATGAGAGTTAGAATTGGTTAAATGGAATCAATTACATACAGTAATGGCAAAGTTCTTGGTTCAGGCTTGCAGCAGCGATGGAATAAACTGCAGGTTCAAATCAAGTCTCTGGAATACATCCCCAGCTGGGATGGGTCATTCAGTCCTTTGTTCAGAGCTTCAGTTTGTAGCAAAGTCCCTCCAGAGGTAAGAAGCAGGGTTGAAGACAAGATGGAGATCAGGCATCAGCCTTATATAGTCTTTTCCAGGTGTAAGAACACCTCTTTGTTCTTACTGTGGAAAATTACAGCAAAATGGAGTCTGGAGTCACATGGGCCAGTCCCTGCATACTTTGCTGAGGTACAAGGCGTATCTGCCTTCTCTCAATGGGTCCATTGTATAGCTGATGGTCCTTAATGGGCCATCAAGCAGGCTAGGCAGAGCTAATCTCAGCTTGTCTGGGATGTCACCCAGAAGCATAGCATAAGTTTGCCATACAGACAGTATAGAGCCAATATTCATAACTTCGACTACAAAACTGATACATACATATAGACAGCATAATCATAACCAGTAAACCATAACCTTGTCCTAGACACCCCATTTGACCCCCTTTATACAAGATTTGGGTGCCACTACAGGACCTTGGTTGCAACAATGATCTATATGGTCCCAGTTTATGTCAATAACGTCACAGATGTACTTAGGAATAGGGGTCGGGCAGGTGAAGGGGGAGGGGTGCTGTGGGGTATATGGGGTTGCGTGTATGATAAGTGGGAGGGATGCGCTGAGGCGGTTAGGGGTTGGGCAGGTGAAGGAGGAGGGGAGCTGTGGGGTATATGGGTTGGATGTGTGTTTAGAGGGAGGGATGTACTTAGGGGTTAGGGGTCGGGCAGGTGAAGGGGGCGGGGAGCTGTGGGGTATATGGGTTGGATGTGTGTTTAGGGAGGGATGCGCTGAGGCGGTTAGGGGTCGGGCAGGTGAAGGGGGAGGGGTGATGTGGGGTATATGGGGTTGCGTGTATGATAAGCGGGAGGGATGCTCTGAGGCGGTTAGGGGTTGGGCAGGTGAAGGGGGAGGGGTGCTATGGGGTATATGGGGTTGGATGTGTGTTTAGAGGGAGGGATGTACTTAGGGGTTAGGGGTCGGGAGGTGAAGGGGGAGGGAGCTGTGGGGTATATGGGTTGGTGTGACGTTATTGATATAATCTGGGACCATATAGATCATTGTTGCAACCAAGGTCCTGTAGTGGCACGCAAATCTTGTATAAAGGGGGTTAAATGGGGTGTCTAAGACAAGGTTATGGTTTACTGGTTATGATTATGCTGTCTATATGTGTGTATCAGTTTTGTCGTTGAAGTTATGAATATTAGCTCTATACTGTCTGTATTTCAAACTTATGCTATGCTGCTGGGTAACATCCCAGGCAACCTGGTGTTACCTCTGCCTAGCCTGCATGATGGCCCATTAAGGACCATCAGCTATACAATGGACCCATTGAGAGAAGGCAAATATGCCTTGAGACTCAGCAAAGTATGCAGGAACTTGCCCATGTGACTCCAGACTCCATTTTGCTGTAATTTTCCACAGTAAGAACAAAGAGGTGTTCTTACACCTGGAAAAGACTATATAAGGCTGATGCCTCATCTCCATCTGGTCTTCAATCCTGCTTCGTACCGCTGGAGGAACTTTGCTACAAGCTGAAGCTTTGAACAAAGGACTGAGGACCCATCCCAGCGGGGGATGTATTCCAGAGACTTGATTTGAACCTGCAGTTTATTCTATCACTGCTGCAAGCCTGAACCAAGAACTTTGCCATTACTGTATGTAATTGATTCCATTTAACCAATTCTAACTCTCATTTCTATCTTTTTCCTTTTATGAATAAACCTTTAGATTTTAGATTCTAAAGGATTGGCAACAGCGTGATTTGTGGGTAAGATCTGATTTGTATACTGACCTGGGTCTGGGGCTTGGTCCTTTGGGATCAGGAGAACCTTTTTCTTTTACTGGGGTATTGGTTTTCGTAACCATTTGTCCCCATAATGAGTGGCACTGGTGGTAATACTGGGAAACTGGAGTGTCTAAGGAGATTGCTTGTGAGACTTGCGGTTAGCCAGTGGGGTGAGACCAAAGTCCTCTTAGTCTGGCTGGTTTGGTTTGCCTTAGAGGTGGAAAAAACCCCAGCCTTGGGCTGTAACTGCCCTGTTTGAGCAATTTGTCCTGAGTTGACACTCTCAGTTGGGTTCCGCCAGAACCGCATTGTCACAGTGGCGTAGTCGGCAGGATCCACAGAACCAGGTCAATGAAGCTTTGGGTCAGAACCCCACGTTATCCAAATTTGAATTTTGGGATTGAGAGTTTGGTTGGTTAAAGAGCAGTTGCAATGGGTGAGTGTCGCGGAGTGTGGGGGAGTCAGGGCCCTGCACCCCTCTTTTTGAGATTCACTGTGACTCTCAACCAGCCAGTAAAGCAGAAGGTTTATTTAAGGACAGGAACACAGTTTCAAGCAGAGCGTGTAGGTACGACCAGACCCCCTCAATTAGGTCCCTCTGGGAGGTTCAGGGAGCTTAGACCCCAGCTTGGGGTTCCCTGCGTTGTACCACCCAGCCCAAACTGAAACCAAACCAAAACTCCTCCTGCAGCTCCCCTCTTCCCCCTCCCCCCAGCTCCTCCTCTCCTTTGTTCAGTCTCCCGGGCAGAAGGTGTTAATTCTCCCCACCCCCTCCTGGCTCAGGTTACAGCTCATAGACTCATAGACTCATAGACTTTAAGGTCAGAAGGGACCATTATGATCATCTGGTCTGACCCCCTGCATGCTGCAGGCCATAAAACCGTCCCTACCCCTTCCCTGGACTCTGCTATTGAAGTCCCTAATCCTGTGTTTTAGTGACTTCAATCGGCAGAGACCCTCCTGCTAGCGATCCCTGCCCCATGCTGCAGAGGAAGGCGAAAAACCTCCAGAGGCTCAGCCAATCTACCCTGGAGGAAAATTCCTTCCCGACCCCAAATATGGCGATCAGTAAGACCCCGAGCATATAGGCAAGAGTCTCTAGCCTGACCCCTGTTAGCCATTGTAATATTTACCTACCATTGCTTGGTTTTCCTTGACTACTATGCTTTACCATTAAACCATTCCCTCCATAAACTTATCTAACTTAATCTTAAAACCAGACAGGTCCGTCGCCCCCACCGTTTCCCTCAGGTAGCTTCCTTCAAGGGAAGTCCCACATCCCCACTGCAACCCCCCCTGCAACATTCCCAGGTCAAATCTGCCCCGCTCCCTGCTCCGTCACATCTCTCCCCCCTTCGAGACTGAACTGAGCGGGGTCACTCTGACCAGTGACCTGGGGAAGTTCAGGGCTCCCTCTCCGGGACAACGCGTCCGCTATCAGGTTGTCACGTCCCTTCACATGGACCACGTCCATGTCATAATCCTGCAGGAGCAGGCTCCATCTCAGGAGCTTGGCGTTGGCTCCTTTCATCTGGTGCAGCCAGGTCAGGGGAGAGTGGTCGGTGTGCACGGTGAAGTGTCGCCCAAAGAGATATGGCTCTAGTTTCTTGAGGGCCCACACCATGGCCAGGCATTCCTTCTCGATGGCCGCGTAGTTCTGCTCCTGGGGTAGCAACTTCTTGCTCAGGTACACGATGGGGTGTCTCTCCCCCTTTTCATCCTCCTGCATTAACACCGCCCCCAGTCCTGTGTCTGAGGTGTCGGTGAACACCATAAAGGGCTTGTCAAAGTCTGGGTTTGCCAGAACTGGGCCACTGACCAGAGCCTCCTTCAGCGCCCGGAGAGCCTCCTGGCACTCCTCGGTCCAGACCACCTTGTCTGGCTTCCCCTTCTTGCACAGCTCAGTGATGGGGGCGGCTATGGCGCTAAAGTGGGGCACGAACCTTCGATAGTACCCTGCCATCCCAATAAAGGCTTGGACCTGCTTTTTGGTTTGAGGAGCGGGCCAGTCTCTGATCACCTCCACTTTGGCTGGTTCCGGCTTTAGGCAGTCGCTTCCCACCCGGTGGCCTAGGTAGGATACCTCAGCCATCCCCACCTTGCACTTCTCCGGTTTTACGGTCAGCCCAGCCTCCTGGAGTCGGTCCAGCACTTGTCTAACCTGGGACATGTGGTCCTCCCAGGTCTGGCTAAAGACACAGATGTCATCGATATACGCCACGGCAAAACTCTCCATCCCCCTCAGTAGCTGATCCACCAGGCGCTGGAAGGTGGCCGGCGCTCCCTTGAGGCCGAAGGGCAGGGTCAGGAACTCATAGAGCCCCAGAGGGGTGATAAAGGCCGATTTCAGCCTGGCATCTGCATCCAGCGGCACTTGCCAATAGCCCTTTGTAAGATCCATGGTGGTAAGGTACCGAGCACCTCCCAGCTTGTCTAGGAGCTCGTCAGGCCTGGGCATAGGGTAGGCATCGGCTACAGTGATGGCATTGAGCTTCCGATAGTCCACACAGAACCGGATCGACCCGTTCTTTTTGGGGACCAGCACCACCGGCGAGGCCCAAGGGCTGGAAGACGGCTGGATCACCCCCAAAGCCAGCATGTCATTGACCTCTCTTTCCAGGTCCTGAGCAGTTTTCCCTGTGACTCGGAAGGGGGAGCATTTTATAGGCGGGTGCGATCCTGTCTGCACCCGGTGGACAGTCAGATTAGTGCGTCCAGGCTGGTTGGAAAACAGCTGTTGATACAGATGCAGCACCCCTCCGATCTCAGCTTGCTGGGCAGGGGTTAGCCGATCAGAGAGGGGAATTGCTTCCAGGGGGAAGCCAGCTCTTGTCCCAGGGAATAGATCTACTAAAGGGTCATCTCCCTGCCCCTCCCAATGTCCACACACGGCCAACACCACATTCCCCCTGTCATAATATGGCTTCATCATATTCACATGGTACACCCGGTGGTGGTGTGCCCGGTTCGACAGCTCCACCACATAGTTTACCTCGTTTAGTTGCTTGACAACCTTGAAGGGCCCTTCCCAGGCGGCCTGGAGTTTGTTTTTCCTCATGGGGATGAGGACCATCACCTGGCGAAGGCGCGGGCCCGTGCTGTGCGGTCATACCAGACCTTCTGCTTCCTCTGGGCTCTGGCCAGATTCTCCCTGGCCAGGCCCATGAGCTCGGCAAGTCGCTCCCGGAAGGTCAGGGCATACCCCACCACCGACTCTCCATCAGGAGTGGCCCTCCCCTCCCATTCGTCTCTCATCAGGTCCAGGGCCCCCCTTACCCGCCTTCCATATAACAGTTCGAAAGGCGAAAACCCATTAGACTCCTGGGGTACCTCCCTGTACGCGAACAGCAGGTGAGGTAAGTACTTGTCCCAGTCCTGCGGGTGCTGATTCATAAATGTTTTCAGCATCATTTTTAGCGTCCCATTGAACCTCTCCACCAGCCCATTGGATTGGGGGTGATATGCTGAGGCCCAGTTGTGCTGGACCCCACATCTCTCCCACAAGCACCGGAGTAGGGCCGACATGAAGTTGGACCCTTGGTCCGTCAAGACTTCCTTGGGGAACCCCACTTGGCTGAAAATGGTCAGCAGCGCATCTGCCACAGCGTCTGCTTCAATGGACGATAAGGCCACTGCCTCGGGGTAGCGGGTGGCGAAATCTACCACCACCAGGATGTATTTCTTCCCAGACCGGGTCGTCTTGCTGAGAGGTCCCACTATGTCCATGGCCACCTTCTGGAAAGGCTCCTCTATGATGGGCAAAGGTCTCAACGCTGCTTTCCCCTTGTCCCGGGCCTTCCCCACCCTCTGGCAGGGGTCACAGGATCGGCAGTACTGCCGGACGTTGGTGAAGACCCCGGGCCAGTAAAAGTTCTGTAGCAGCCTCTGCCTGGTGCGCCGGATCCCCTGGTGCCCTGCGAGAGGGATGTCATGGGCCAGGTACAGTAGCTTGTGGCGAAACTTCTGGGGAACCACCAGCTGCCTCCTGATCCCCCACGACTCCACTTCCCCTGGGGGAGCCCACTCTCGATACAGGAACCCCTTCTCCCACAGGAAACTCTCCTTGCATCCTCTCATCATGGTCTGTACCACACTGAGGTCAGCCAGGCCCCTTAGCTTCCGCAGGGAGGGGTCCTTCTGCAACTCGGCCTGGAACTCGGCGGCTGGGGAAGGGATGGGGACCTGCTCCCTCTCGTCGGCTGGGTTGGAAGCCCCAGCCACCCCGAGCCTTGTCCTTGGGTGTTCCCTCCCCACCCGGGTAGGGTTTGGAGCCTCCAGTGTGACATCCTTCCCAAGGTCAGGGCGTAGTGCCCCTCGCTGGCTCTGGCTACGGGTCACGACTAAGGCGGTCTGGGGGCTGCTTGGCCAGTCCTCTAGGTCCCCCCCCATCAACACCTCAGTGGGCAAATGGTGGTGCACTCCCACGTCCTTGGGGCCCTCCTTGGCCCCCCATTTCAGGTGTACCCTCACTACGGGAACCTTGAATGGGGTCCCGCCCACCCCTGTCAGGGTCAGGAAGGTGTTGGGCACCACCCGATCTGGGGCTACCACCTCGGCCCGGGCCAGTGTCACCTCTGCGCCCGTGTCCCAGTATCCATAAACTTTCTTCCCATCCACCTCCAGGGGAACAAGGCACTCGCTCCGCAGGGACAGCCCCGCGCCCACCCTGTAAACGGAGAACTTTGAATCCGGAGCATCTGGCCCCCCAGAGAAGCTGGCCTGGGGCCCTTCTCTCTCTTGAGCAGTTGATAAGCTGCCAGCCCCTCTTGCATGAGAAGCCTGCCCCTCGTCCGTCTGGGCCTCTACCAAGTTAACCCGGTGCGGGTTCGGTCTGCTCAGTCTGTCCTTGAGCTTGGGGCACTGGAGAATAGTGATAGTGAAGGAAATGTGCCTGTATCTGTCAGGGGTATTGACTTGCCTATGGAGGAAGCTACCTCAGTCTCCAAGCAGTTGTCTGTGAACAGCCCTGTGTGCTGGGACAAGGGAAATGAAATCCCGAGCTGTGTGTCTGGTAGAAAAGGTGTCTCCAGCTCTTCTTTGTCTGTGGAGCAGACAGAAGGTGCCTTTCAGCCTGGGATGGTTGAGACTAGTGCAGTTGTCTCAGAATTGGTTCTGAATTCAACTAAAGCCCAGGAAGGGAATGGTCCTAAGTCTGTGTCTGCTGGGGAGAATGGCACTGTAACTAGGTTGCATCCAGTTAGTGTCTTAGCAAAATCCCAGAGACCAGACAATTCTGGTGCTTATATTTTGCCTATTGCTAGTGTGTGGTTGGTAAAGGGTGTAGCAACTCTGTCTAATCAGGGTAATACCCTAGCCAGGGCACAAGGAGAGCATGAAGGTGATTTGGTTGTGTTATCTACTGATGGTGTGGAAACTTGTAGCAAGAAGGAAAGGATTCCTGAACTTGTGCGTGGCAAAGGGAAGGGAAATGTTTCTAACCTTTTATCTAGGAAGTCTATGGGTTTGCCTGAAAGGGGATTGTGTAGAAATCTGCCTGATGGGCTAAAGGTGATCCTGGATGTAAGTAAGACCCAGAAAAAGTCTGTTGTTGCTCAGGGAAGTGTTCCTTTAGAGCAAGCCCTAGGTGAAGAGGGTAAGGGCAAAATTTCTGTGAGGGGTGATTTGCTGCTTAGAAAAGCTCCTGGGGAAAGGAATCCTCATGGTAATCTGTGCAAGCAGTTCCCTGCAACTGAAGGGTGTGAGAGTGATTTAATCAAGGAAGTTGGATGTGTGTTTAGGGAGGGATGCGCTGAGGCGGTTAGGGGTCGGGCAGGTGAAGGCGGAGGGAAGCTGTGAGGTATATGGGTTGGATGTGTGTTTACAGGGAGGGATGTACTTATGGGTTAGGGGTCGGGCAGGTGAAGGGGGAGGGGAGCTGTGGGGTATATGGGGTTGAGTGTGTGTTAGGGGGAGGGATGCGCTGAGGCAGTTAGGGGTCGGGCAGGTGAAGGGGGAGGGGAGCTGTGGGGTATATGGGGTTCGATGTATGTTTAGAGGGAGGGATGTACTTATGGGTTAGGGGTCGGGCAGGTGAAGGCGGAGGGGAGCTGTGGGGTATATGGGTTGGATGTGTGTTTAGGGAGGGATGCGCTGAGGCGGTTAGGGGTCGGACAGGTGAAGGGGGAGGGGAGCTGTGGGGTATATGGGTTGGATGTGTGTTTAGAGGGAGGGATGTACTTAGGGGTTAGGGGTCGGACAGGTGAACGGGGAGGGGTGTTGTGGAGTATATGGGTTGGATGTGTGTTTAGAGGGAGGGATGTACTTATGGGTTAGGGGTCGGGCAGGTGAAGGGGGAGGGGAGCTGTGGGGTATATGGGGTTGAGTGTGTGTTAGGGGGAGGGATGCGCTGAGGCAGTTAGGGGTCGGGCAGGTGAAGGGGGAGGGGAGCTGTGGGGTATATGGGTTGGATGTGTGTTTAGAGGGAGGGATGTACTTATGGGTTAGGGGTCGGGCAGGTGAAGGCGGAGGGGAGCTGTGAGGTATATGGGGTTGAGTGTGTGTTACGGGGAGGGATGCACTGAGGCGGTTAGGGGTCGGGCAGGTGAAGGGGGAGGGGAGCTGTGGGGTATATGGGTTGGATGTGTGTTTAGAGGGAGGGATGTACTTAGGGGATAGGGGTCGGGCAGGTGAAGGGGGAGGGGAGCTGTGGGGTATATGGGTTGGATGTGTGTTTAGGGAGGGATGCGCTGAGGCGGTTAGAGGTCGGGCAGGTGAAGGTGGAGGGGAGCTGTGGGGTATATGGGGTTGAGTGTGTGTTAGGGGGAGGGATGCGCTGAGGCGGTTAGAGGTCGGGCAGGTGAAGGTGGAGGGGAGCTGTGGGGTATATGGGTTGGATGTGTGTTTAGAGGGAGGGATGTACTTAGGGGTTAGGGGTCGGGCAGGTGAAGGGGGAGGGGAGCTGTGGGGTATATGGGTTGGATGTGTGTTTAGAGGGAGGGATGTACTTAGGGGTTAGGGGTCGGGCAGGTGAAGGGGGAGGGGAGCTGTGGGGTATATGGGTTGGATGTGTGTTTAGGGAGGGATGCGCTGAGGCAGTTAGGGGTCGGGCAGGTGAAGGGGGAGGGGGGCTGTGGGGTATATGGGGTTGAGTGTGTGTTGGAGGAGGGATGTGCTGAGGCGGTTAGGGGTCGGGCAGGTGAAGGGGGAGGGGGGCTGTGGGGTATATGGGTTGGATGTGTGTTTAGGGAGGGATGCGCTGAGGCAGTTAGGGGTCGGGCAGGTGAAGGGGGAGGGGGGCTGTGGGGTATATGGGGTTGAGTGTGTGTTGGAGGAGGGATGTGCTGAGGCGGTTAGGGGTCGGGCAGGTGAAGGGGGAGGGGAGCTGTGGGGTATATGGGTTGGATGTGTGTTTAGAGGGAGGGATGTACTTAGGGGTTAGGGGTCGGGCAGGTGAAGGGGGAGGGGAGCTGTGGGGTATATGGGTTGGATGTGTGTTTAGGGAGGGATGCGCTGAGGCAGTTAGGGGTCGGGCAGGTGAAGGGGGAGGGGGGCTGTGGGGTATATGGGGTTGAGTGTGTGTTGGAGGAGGGATGTGCTGAGGCGGTTAGGGGTCGGGCAGGTGAAGGGGGAGGGGGGCTGTGGGGTATATGGGGTTGAGTGTGTGTTAGGGGGAGGGATACGCTGAGGAGGTTAGGGGTCAGGCAGGTGAAGGCGGGGTGCTCTCAGTGTTTTCGGTTCAGGTTGCCTGCAGGGGAAGGCTGAGGTGTGTAGGAGGAGAGGCACTGAGGCACATGGTAGGGTGCATGCAGGTGGAGTGGTGCTCCAGGCAGGGGATGCTGGTGAGTTTGTGATGTGACTCTGAGTGATTCTGCTCTCGCTGTCTCTGCCCTGCCCAGAACGCTTCCTTACTGGATGTTCCCCAGCCCGACCTGCCGCTCTGCTTCGAACAGACTGTGCTTGTTTGGATCCCTCTGGGCTTTCTCTGGCTTTTGGCTCCTTGGCAGCTTCTTCCCATGTTTAAACCCAGGACCAAGAAATCATCTCTAACCAAACTCTACCTCACCAAGCAGGTACAGATCCTATGGCCCTACAGAACCACGGGGAGAATGGGGCCAGGAGTGGAGGGATGTAATCCGGTGTATTGGGGCCAGGGGTAGGGAATGCCCGGGGCTGGGGAGAGATGTAATGGGGCGTGGGGGGGGGGAACACCCTGGGCTGGAGGGATATACTGGGGTGTAATGGGGAAAGAGGTGGGGATCCCCAGGGACTGGAGGGATGTGATTTGGCATAATGGGGTGCAGGGTGGTGAGCACAGTGGGTAGGAGGGCTTTGTGGGGTATGGGAGTATTGTGCTCAGAAGGCCAGAGTGGCATGATCAGATGAGGAACGGGGCACGTGACCAGACAGCTGGAATAGGACCTTGGGAATGGCCCGGGACTAGAGGATTAATTCTGGGCCCACATGGGATGGAGGGATGTAATGGAGCATGGGGCCTGTGGGCATGGTACCGCTTCCACCATCACACCCCTTGTCTCCCCTGCAGGGGTGTTGACAGACTTAGGGCTGTGTTCCCCAGCAGCCCAACGGGCAGGGACAAAGCCAGTGTCTCTCCTAACAGCTGCTTTCCCCCAGGCGCTGACCACATTGCTCTTACTGACAGCAATGGCTGAACTGGCCTTCACGCTTGCAGAGGACTTTGGCCAATACCCCCACCCGACTCCCGCCAGCAGGAACCCCGCTGTCCAATACACAAACCCTGCGCTGTACACCGTGACATGGGTAAGAGACTGCTATGCCTGCCACCGGCTGAATTCACTCTGGGTCATCACGGGGACAGAGCTGGGGTGAGGGGAGGAAACAGTAAAGAGAGGTTTAGGCTGAATCTCAGGAAAACTCCCTAGCAGTGCGGGGCCATAACCTAGGGGACAGGTGGGTTGTGGGAGCAGCACACTGATTAGATGTGTCTGCTAACACAGGCAGCAGTGAAATAGTTAATATAGAAATGTAAATGTGCAGCTTTAGGTTCCAGAGCGAACCCCTCATTTAGCGGGAGTGCTGCTGAGTGATGGTTCCAGGCTTCCTGCACACTCAGGCAGTGGTCATAGCATCGGTGTAACCATGCCTCTGTGGGTCACAACTGAGAATACCAAATTCAAGACAAACTGCTGAGAAATAGGGCAGACGCCACACCCCAGAACTGGTGGTTATTCTCCCATGAGATATACCAAACCAGCAACAAAAGTAAACTTCTGTTTCACCACACTGGCTAACAAGAAGTCAGAACAGCAGTTTCCTTAGGCATTCCAGTTCTTGTATCACCACCAAAAACACTCGACTTAAAGATGAGTGGTTCTTTAAAACCAATTTTATCAAATAAAAGGTTTTTTTGATCCCAAAGGACCAGCCACACACCTAGGTCAATATACAACTCAGATCTTACCCAATAATTATGCTATTGCCAATCCTTGAGTATCTAAAATCTAAAGGTTTATTTATAAAAAGAAAGAAAGGTGAGGGTTAAAATTGGTTAAAGGAATCAAATACATACAATAATTGCAAAGTTCTTGGATCAGGCTTGTAGCAGTGACGGAATAAACTGATGACTTAAGGGCATGTCTACACTTGCAAAGTTACAGCGCCAGCAGTTACAGCGCCGCTCAGAGAGCGCTGAAGGGAAATCACTGTTGTGTGTTCACACTGACAGGTGCCTGCGCAATAACGTGTTCACACTTGTGGCGCTTGCAGCACTATTCGGAGTGGTGCCCTCTGGGCAGCTATCCCAGAGAGCACCTCTTTCTCTTTTGCCGCTAAGAGTTGTGGGAAGGCGGAGGTGGTCGCGGGGCATCCCGGGTCCTGTCCCAATGCCCCGTGATGCATTGCTTCACATCCCAGCAATACCTGTGCTTCCGTCCGCATTTGGTGCCATCTTTCAACGGTTTGTGTACTGCGCGCCCTGCCTCTTTCGGGCTGCAGGAATGGATCCCGAGCTGTTGACCAGTATGCTGCTCGCTCTGACCAACACGTCACGAGTGGCAGTGGAGTTAAAGTTAAGTTATTCCTTAAACTACAAAGGCAAGAGGAGTGCAACATTCAGGGCCGGCTTTAGGACCAGCGGGGCCCGATTTGAATACCCGGTGGTGGTCCAGGTCTTCGGCGGCAGGGGGTCCGTTCCGGGTCTTCCGCGGTACTGAATGACCCCCCTGCCGCCGAAGTGCCGCCAAAGACCCGGAACGGACTGCCTCCAGGTGAGTAAAAAAAATAAAAAGTCACCTAAGGTGCGGGGCCCTCTTAAGCGCAGGGCCCGATTCCAGGGAATCGGCCTAAAGCCGGCCCTGGCGACATTAATCTCGCCACGCATCTTAGTTACGACACAAGATTGCTTGTGGCATTCACGGAGGTGCTGACCACAATGGAATGCCGCTTCTGGGTTTGGGAAACAAGCACTGAGTGGTGGGATCACATAGTGATGCATATCATGGGACGACGAGCAGTGGCTGCAGAACTTTCACATGAGGAAAGCCACTTTCCATGGGACTGTGTGATGAGCTCATCCCAGCCCTGTGGCACAAGGACACGAGAATGAGAGCTGCCCTGTCGCTGGAGAAGTGCGTGGCGATTGCACTGTGGAAGCTAGCTACTCCAGACTGCTACCGATCGGTTGCTAACCAGTTCGGAGTGGGAAAGTCGACTGTAGGAGACATATTGATGGAAGTATGCGGGGCCATTAATCGCATCCTGTTCCAAAAGATCGGGACTCTGGGCAACATGCGTGACATTGTGAATGGCTTTGCACACATGGGCTTCCCTAACTGCAGAGGGGCGATCAATGGCACGCACATTCCAATTCTGTCACCAGACCACCTAGCCACCGAGTACATAATCACAAGGGGTATTTCTCAATGTTTCTCCAGGCGCTTGTGGATCACCGTGGGTGTTTCACAGACATTAACGCAGGCTGGTCTGGAAAGGTGCATGACGCACGCATCTTTCGGAACACTGGCCTGTTCAGGAAGCTGCAAGCAGGGACTTTCTTCCCTGACCAGAAGATCACCGTACGGGAAGTCGAAATGCCCATTGTGATCCTGGGAGACCCTGCCTACCTCTTAATTCCGTGGCTTATGAAGCCATACATGGGGCAACTTGACAGCAGCAAGGAGCGGTTCAACAACAGGCTGAGCAAGTGCAGAATGACTGTGGAGTGTGCATATGGCCCTTTAAAAGCCCGCTGGCGATGTCTGTATGGGAAGCTGGATATGGCCGATGGCAATTTTCCTATGCTTATAGCCACATGCTGTACGCTCCATAATATTTGTGAAGGGAAGGGTGAAAGCTCCACTCAGGAATGGACCGCAGATGCTCAGTGCCTGGAGGCTGAGTTTGACCAGCCAGAGACCAGGGCTATTAGAGGGGCGCAGTGCGGGGCCATAAAGATCAGCGATGCTTTGAGGCAGCAATTTGAAGCTGAAAGCCACTAATATTTGTTGCTATGCTCGGGATTGCAGTGCTTGTAATGCTAGGAGGTGATTGGTGCACATGATGCAAGAAGGGGCCTTAACGTAATTGTATGTTGCTTTGCAGGGCTCTTTTTTGCTTTCACTTAATAGACTAAAGATTGATTTCAAACATACACAATTCTTTTATTGAAAGATAACAGCCAGAGGAGAGAGTCAAACGAAAAAAATCATCAGCAGGAAGGGGGAGGGGGGAAGGGAAGGTCTCAAGAGGAGGAGGGGTCCCGGGATGACTATAGATTGTGTATGTCCAGGTATCATACCCAACCTTCTCCTTTGGAGTACAATGCAGCGGGTGCTGTACTTCAGCAGGGCCAGACTGCAGAGGGATGGGTGTTGAGTGCAGTGGGTAGTGGAGTCCACACTGCTGGACTGTGAGGAGGGAGGAGTGGAATGCTGCAGGTAGAGACTGGAGCCAGGAGGTTGATAAGAGAGTGTTGGCGGTGTCTGGGGGGGCGCATGGGAAAGAGTTTTGCGATAGGGGCTGCAGGGGAGGGCGGGCACGGAGCTGCTTGGTTTGAAGAGCTGGTATCACCTAGAGCATGTCAGCTTGGTGCTCCATAACTGTTAGGAGCCGCTCCGTGGTTTCTTTCTGGTGTGCCGCATTCTCCTTTCAGTCCCTCTTCTCGCTGTCCCGCCACTCCTTCTGTTCCTTTTTCTTGGCAGCGGAGTGCATCATAACCTCACGCATAAAGTCCTCCTTAGTTCTTCTTGGACGTTTTCTAATTCTGCGCAGCCGTTCTATGTCTAGTTGGCAGCCGGTTTCAAGTGGAGTGCCCCAAGGGTCGGTCCTGGGGCCGATTTTATTCAATATCTTCATTAATGATCTGGAGGATGGTGCGGACTGCACCCTCAGCAAGTTTGCAGATGACACTAAACTGGGAGGAGTGGTAGATATGCTGGAGGGTAGGGATAGGATACAGAGGGACCTAGACAAATTAGAGGATTGGGCCAAAAGAAAGGATAAGTGCCGAGTCCTGCACTTAGGACGGAAAAATCCCATGCACTGTTACAGACTAGGGACTGAATGGCTAGGCAGCAGTTCTGCAGAAAAGGACCTAGGGGTTACAGTGGACGAGAAGCTGGATATGAGTCAACAGTGTGCCCTTGTTGCCAAGAAGGCTAACAGCATTTTGGGCTGTATAAGTAGGAGCATTGCCAGCAGATTGAATTTCCCCTCTATTCAGCATTGGTGGGCCTCATCTGGAGTACTGTGTCCAGTTTTGGGCCCCACACTACAAGAAGGTAGTGGGGAAATTGGAAAGAGTCCAGCGGAGGGCAACAAAACTGATTAGGGGGCTGGAGCACATGACTTATGAGGAGAGGCTGCAGGAACTGGGATTGTTTAGTCTGCAAAAGAGAAGAATGAGGGGGGATTTGATAGCTGCTTTCAACTACCTGAAAGGGGGTTTCAAAGAAGATGGATCTAGACTGTTCTCAGTGGTAGCAGATGACAGAACAAGGAGTAATGGTCTCAAGTTGCAGTGGGGGAGGTTTAGGTTGGATATTAGGAAAAACTTTTTCACTAGGAAGGTGGTGAAGCACTGGAATGGGTTCCCTAGGGAGGTGGAGTCTCCTTCCTTGGAGGTTTTTAAGGCCCGGCTTGACAAAGCCCTGGCTGGGATGATTTAGTTGAGAATTGGTCCTGCTTTGAGCAGGGGGTTGGACTAGATGACCTCCGGAGGTCCCTTCCAACCCTGATATTCAATGATTCTGTGATTCTGCCACCGATAACAAAAAGGGAGGCTGTTCTCCCAAGGTCATCTCTGTGAAGTTTAAATGCAACATTTTACAGAAGCAGTATTGTTTGCAACACAGACAACACTGTTTCAGTGCTTTAAAACACAGCCAGTACTCACACACCTGTCACTGACTGGCTGACCCCAGGCAAGCCCACATGAGCCACAAGACCCCCAAAATGGTGAGTAGCTGCAGGGACAGGGGAAATCATTGTTCCCGGACCCTGCTGTACACTGGGCATGTGGCTCTTGGGCACTTGGGGAGAGCCAGCACTGTAGAGTGGGCCTGATAATCATTCCTGTCCCCACACTTTCCACAGGAGGTGATCATTATGGAAGATATCTCGCTGCTGAGGGTGAGCAGGGAATCAAGGGAGGGTCTTCTCCAAGACTGCGCCTTCTGTCCTGGCCATTATGCGGCTCGCCTGTGTGCAGCAATGGTCCCCCCCACCTATCATAGCAAAGTGGCGCGGGAAAGTTACCATTAATGGGGCAAGAAACAAAGCAGCTCTGCCGAGGAACCTGCGGCAGCGGATTGCCCAGTATCTCCACAAGAGTTTCCTGGAGATCTCTGAGGGAGATTCCCGTGAAGTGAGGTAGTGTATCAACAGCCTGTTCCGCCGCTCAGACTAGGCATGAGGTGGGAGACAAGCCTGCTTCCTGCAACCCTCCTGCCCCCAACAACTCGCTTCAGCAATTCCCAAAATCAGATCCACTTACCGGGGCCTCCTCTCTTGTCTGTGCTTCGCCAAGCTCCGACTGCTGTGACTGGCTAGCCTCCTCCGGGGTAGAGAATTGCTCCTGGCTGCATGCATCTCTGGCCTCCGAGTCATCCTCTGCCTCTGGGTCCCCCTCCCCCTCTTCGTCCAAGATTTCCTCCTCCTGGCTTGGTCCACTCTTGACTGGCATGTGAGCCACCAAAGTATCCACAGGGGCCTTCGCAGTGGAGGTGGGGCCACTGCCGAGTATCGCGTCCAGCTCTTTGTAGAACCGGCAGCTCGTGGGCGCAGCACTGGAGCAGCGGTTTGCCTCCCGTGCCTTGTGGTAGGCGTTCCGCAGCTCCTTCACTTTGACCCTTCACTGCAATGTGTCCCGGTCATGGCCCCTTTCTGTCATGCACTGTGAAATCTGTCTGTAGGTATCATAATTCCTACGGCGGGAACGCAGCTGTGACTGCACTGCCTCCTCTCCCCAAACGGGGGTCGCCTGGTGCATGGAGCAGGCATGACCACCCGGAAAGATGCGCTGAGACCACTGCACGCTGTGACAGATTTCCGTTACCAATCTGCCTGAGGCGTCAGGTGATTAGGCTGACTGCAGGATTGTTTGGGGAGGAGATGACGAAACACACCAAGGGTTTAAATTTTAAAGCTTTATTAATAAAATAATAAAATAACAGCGGAGAGTGATGGGTGTTTCCCAAATTACTTAGAGGAAGGAAGAAAGCGTTAGTGCCCCAAGCCATAACCCACTTTCATACTCACATACGCTCTACTCACGGCTGGCCAAGCCTGGGTGCAACGTAAGAAGAAGAGGGGGAAAGGTGGACGGGAGTTCGGTTTTGGGCCCAGGTCGTCTGGGGTTCGCTGTAATTTTTGCCTTGCTTGGGCTCTCAGGAGGGTTTTGGGTTTTGGGGGGTGTTGTCGTTTAGGCGCTTTGTGCCTGGTGCTTTTTGTACCAGTTTCAATTGGCTTGCTGTGGCCTTTTTGGCTGCCCAAAACACACCAGCTTTGGAGACTTTGTTTTTCCTTTTGTTGGCCTTCACCCTCACCGCCTCACTGGCTTTGACTGTTTTTGCTGGTATTTTGGAGCTTTGCTTAACTTGTTTTTTTTGTTTTGTTTTTTACGTCAGGGCAGCTGTAGATTTTTTGTTTAGCCCATGACCTTGGGCTGGGGCCAGCGTTTTATTTTTGCACAGAGCTAGCTGAAGTGCCGAGTTAACCCATTTTTTTTTTTTTTCCCTTTTGGCCTTCTGCACCCTGCAAGGAATTTTTTATTTTACATTTACACCTTTGGCCCTCCCCCGAAATGCCTTGCGATGCTTGCAACCGTGTTAGCAACATACAATGCTGATTTGCCTCCCCATGGGACGCCCTGAGGGAGAGAGTCCTTGGGCCTGTGACAGTGCGTCCCCGAACAAACAGGAAGGGGACTTTCAAATTTGCAAAGGAATGTACGGGGTGGGGCTGACAGTTGGTCACCTGAGGGCAGGGCAGTGGAGTTCAAACTGATGACCAGAGGTGAGAACAGGCATTGTGGGACACCTCCTGGAGGCCAATCGCAGTGCAGGGTGTCTACACTGGCACCGCAGCGCATAGCCCCAATGCAGGAAGTTCTACGCCTCTCGTCGGGGTTTTTTTTAGAGCGCTGCATCTGCGCAGTTTCTGCGCACTCAGTGGCTTGGCAGCATGTACACCTCAGGAGTTACAGCGCTCAGAGATGCTTTACTGCGCAGAAACTTGCCAGTGTACACGGGGCCTTAGTCAAGTCTCTGGTTGCTTCCAAATCATTGGAAGGTTCTCGGTCCCTTGGTTAGATGCTCCCATTAGTATAAGTCCAGAGGTTTGAGCAGGAAAGAGGCAAAATGGAGCAGTTTCCAGCGCCTTTTATAGCTTCTGCCATGTGGCAGGAAACCCATTGTTTCAAACCAAGCCCTCAGCACAGCTAGTGGAAAATTACAGGTAAAAGGTGGAGTTTGGAGTCACATGGGCAAGTCACATGTCCATGCCTGATTTCTCTTAGTCCCAGAAGAAGCCATTACCTATACCCCAGACAGAAGGACAGTCTATTCAGTGTCGATGGGCGTCTTCCATTGTGAGCTAAGTGTCCTTTTGATGAGCCACTTAACTTGAATAGTTCCTTCACAATGTGCAGGCTAAACACCTTGTTGGTGTTTCCCAGAAGCAAACACACTGGAAATCCAGGTATAGAGCCAATACTCATTACTTCAGATACAAAAATGATACATGCATGCAAATAGCATAATCCTATCAGCGAATCATAACCTTTGCATAGACATCTTACGTGGCACATTTTGTACAAGATTTGTTGCAGTTATATAACAGTGGTAGCAGCAATGATCTACATGGTCATAGTTTAATCAGATAATGTCACAATCGGTTACACTTGGATCACATTTTTAAATGGAAGCCAATACTGTGGAGCCTGATGCTGCATCTGTGACTTCCTGGGGCCCATGTATAATCTCCAGGTGTAACGATGCTGGTTCTGGCGGGACCCAACTGAGAGTGCCAATTCAGGACAAATTGCTTAAACAGGGCAGTTACAGCCCAATGCTGGGTTTTTTCCGCCTCTAAGGCAAACCAAACCAGCCAGACTAAGAGGACTTTGGTCTCACCCCACTGGTTTACCTCAGGATTGAAGACAAGATGGAGATGAGGCATCAGCTTTTTATAGTCTTTTCCAGGTGTAAGAACACCTCTTTGTCCTTACTGTGGAAAATTACAGCAAAATGGAGTCTGGAGTCACATGGGCAAGTTCCTGCATACTTTGCTGAGTTAAAAGGCGTATCTGCCTTCTCTCAATGGGTCAATTGTATAGCTGATGGTCCTTAATGGGCCATCAAGCAGGCTAGGCAGAGCTAACACCAACTTGTCTGGGATGTCACCCAGCAGCATAGCATAAGTTTGAAATACAGACAGTATAGAGTCAGTATTCATAACTTCAACTACAAAATTGATACACACATATAGACAGCATAATCATAACCAGCCAACCATAACCTTGTCTTAAACACCTCATTTGACCCCCTTTATACAAGATTTGGTGCCACTACAGGACTTTGGTTGCAACCATGTTCTATATGGTCCCAGATTATGTCAATAACGTCACACCAGGTCATGAGCCTCTGGGGTCCTACCCCCTGCCCAGGTTACGTTGTCCTGGGTTCCTCTGTCACCAGCCTCCTTGCACCCCCTGCTCTGACCCAGTTTGCTCTCTCCCCAGTTCCTGGTTCTGCTGCTCCATGACACTCAGCGCTTCCACCAGCGCAGGGACTCCGGACCACTCTTCCTCTTCTGGATTCTCTCCCTGCTCTGCGGGGTGTTCCCGCTCCAGACACTGGTCCGGAAGGCACTGCTGGTGAGGAGCAGCGGGGACCACGCGCAAGGGCCCCTGGGAAATCCCTCACACTCCCAGTTTTCCCAGAGGGGCAGGAAAATCCCCTTCCTTGTGGGCTGTTAACTAGCATCAGCTTTTGGGGCACTGCAGCCCCCTGTGAGCAAGCACCCATGGGGAATGTGAGTGGGGGCTCCTATCTCTCCTCCCATAGGGCTTCAGCTCTGCCCACCCCAGTGCGTGCCCTTGGGGGTCATGTCCAGAGGGGCCTGGGCTGAAAGGAGACAGCTCCAGGAATTCAGGAGCAGTTGAAATGAGGGATTGAGCGGAAACACTCAGGCAGCCTTAGCCCCACTCACTTTCCTGGTCGTCCGTGGGTCCAGGCTGGGCTTGTACCTCGCTTGCAGGTGCCATCAGTTATCCCTGAGCTTTCCTCCCCCACAGGGCCTGGTTCCTGACCTGCCACGGTTCAGCCTCTTCCTCATCTCCTATGGGCTCCAGCTTCTCCTCTTGATCATCTCTGCTTTCTCGGATGTCGCCCCAGAAACGGAGGAAATGGCCAAGAAGGTGAGAGCTCTGTGCCCCAGTCTGGGCTTTGGGGTGAGCACAGCCTGTAGACCCTGCGGGTGGCTTGGGGAGGGAGAGGATGCCAGAAGGTGCCTCAGCACAGAGGGGCTGGTGGCACGTGGGCTCCATCTCCACCCATCTTTGAGGCCAGGGTCGTGAGACAGTGTCTGTGAGGTCTCAGTGTGGGCCAGGCGGGTGGAAAGAGTCCCCACACTTCAGCCCTGCCGGGCTCTCAAGCCCTGCCTTTCAGCCTGTGCAGGTCCAGGACTGGCCAGACCTGCCCCACGTGCTCTATGGGACTCACTGTGGCCCATCCCCTTTGCCTCAGTGTGAGGCCTCCGCGATTCCACCTTGGGAGGGGGAGACGAGTCAGCTCTTGCCACAGACACAGCTGTGGTGAACAGACTCTCCTCTTTCTTTGTGTCTAGAACCCAGAGGTCACAGCCTCCTTCCTGAGCTCTATCACCTTTGGCTGGTACAGCAGGTAGGAGGGAGCCCAGGGCGGGAACAGCAAGGGGTTGCAGGCTGGGACTGAGGGTCCCGAGCAGAGCAGTGCGAGTTGTGGCAAGCCCAGGGCTGGGATGGCAGGGAGGGCATTGTGTGAGGCTGAGGTCTGCTCAGATCCTGTTCTCTTACCCTGCTGAGTATCACTGTCTGCCAGGTGCAGGGTGGGAGAAATTGTGGGTGAAATGAGTCGTTCCTGGCTTGCACTGCAGCGAGATTCCCAGAGGCAGCTCGGTTGCTTGGGACACTGCACTCAGCTTCCAGCGCCCGGTGACCCCGAGTGTTGGCGTTGTGTCTGTTCCGGGCTGGGTGTGAGGGACAGGCAGCAGGAGAGGCCTGTTTCCGCAGTGTGCAGGGTAAGGTGTTGCTGACCAGAGGCTCTCCCTGCCCCACAGGATGGTTCTGAGGGGCTATCGCAAACCCCTGGAGATGGAAGATCTCTGGGACTTGAAAGAAAACGTGAAAACGCAGCAAATCTTCAGCAGGTTTGACAGGAACATGAGGGCCCAGGTGAGGAAGGCCCGTCGGGAGCTGGAGAGACGCCGCTGCAAGAGGAGCTTGCGCGAGGCAGCCCCAGACCACAGGAATGGGCTCAGCAAGGCTCAGAGCCAAGACATCCTGGTGCTGGTAACTCCCTCGCTGCCCCCTGGGCTGGACTTGGGGCTCTGGCGCCGGGTCCCTGGGTCCCTGTGACTCTGCAGTGACGTGAGTGAGGAGGGTTGGAGGGAGCCCGCAATAGCGGCCCCACATGTCGTAAGGTTTGCGCCCCTCCCCAGCTCTCCACAGACCTGTCTCACAGCTCCCCTCTCCCTGGGCCGCCCATGCTGCCCACACGTCCCTCCCAGCCCCGGGAACCAGCCCCAAGTCTCTGGTAGGAGCGTGTGAAGCACTAACCCCTGCAGCTCCCCCACCCTTTCCCGAGCACCCATTGCTTCCACCATCCCATGCTGCCTCCCGGCCATCCGGGACTGGGCCTTGCACCTGTGCGGGGCGCCTGTCCCGGGGAAGGGTCCCTGGGCGGGGTGTCTGATCCGGGGAGAAGGGTGCCTTGGGGGGGGCACCTGTCCTGGGGAGGGGCCCCTGGGTGGGTGGGGGTTCCTGTGCAGGGTGTTTGATCCAGGGGGCCCATGGAGTGTTGGGTGTGGGGGAGGACCCTGTGGGTGTCTGACCCAGGGTGTGGGGCCGGCAGGATGCCTGTCTGGTCCAGCTCCCTTTCTCACATGCTGGCTCCGGTCTAGGAGGAGAAGCGGCCGAAGCGGAAGAAGAAGGAGGATGTGGGGGGCCCCAGCGGGGATTACCCCAAGGCCTGGCTGGCCAAGGCCCTGATCAGAACCTTTGCGGGGAACCTGCTGAAATCAGTGGCTTTCAAGCTGGTGCACGACCTGCTGGTGTTTGCCAGCCCCCAGCTGCTGAAGTGAGTCCCCATCTCTGGGCTGCCTCCACAGGGACCTCTCGCCTGCCCTGCACCCAGCCAGGAGCTAGGGCAGGCCCAGGGGGTTTCTCTTGGATGGTGCAGGGACACGCCCAGACAAGGAGGGCTGCTTCATGGTCCAAGGTTTAGCATCAGTGGCTGGTTGTTATAGATGGAATGTGGGTGTGGGAGCTCCAGGGGGCTGGTGTCTGTGTGCTGGGGGTGGTGATGTCCCCAGGGTTAGTCTCTTTGAGGCAGGGGTGGCAATTCCCTTCTGGGTCTCTGTGGGGTGGAGGGGTGTTGGGAGGGGCTGGTATCTGTGGGGCAGAGGTGTCCCCAAGGGTCTGGTCTGTGGGCAGGATTGGAGGTGGATCTGTGGGGGGCTGGTCTCTGAGGGGCAGGGGTGGCAGGATCTCTGGAGGGATGTTCTCTGTGGGACAATGGTTGTGGCGTCCCTGGGGGGGTGGTCTCTGCAGGGAGAGGGTGGTAGCATCCTTGGGGGGGGGGCTGGTCTATGCGGGGCTGGCGAGGGGTATCCCTGGGGGGCTGGTCTCTGAGGGACAGGGGTTGTGGCATCCCTAGGGGGTAGGGGAGTGGTCTCTGCAGGGAGGAGGTGGTAGCATCCTGAGCGGGAGGGCTGGTCTATGTGGGACAGGGGTTGTGGCATCCCTAGGGGGGTGGTCTCTGCAGGGAGGAGGTGGTAGCATCCTGGGGGGGAGGGCTGGTCTATGTGGGGCTGGCGGTTTCCTTGGGGGGCTGGTCTCTGTGGGTCAGAGGTCTCCCCATGCCTGGCTGGTCTCACTGGCTGCTCTGACCGTCAGACTGCTGATCTCCTTTGTTGCGGACCCCACGGCGTATGCCTGGCAGGGCTACCTCTACGCCTTGCTACTGTTTGTAACCGCGCTGGTCCAGTCGATCTGCCTGCAGCAGTACTTCCAGCTCTGCTTCTTGCTGGGCATGAGCCTGCGCACGGCACTCATGGCCGCTGTCTACAAGAAGGTCGGTGTGGGTGCCCCCATCAGGCTGCAGGACGGCGTGTGGGGCCTCCCTGCTCCCCCCAAAGCCCTGTCCCACAATACACTTCCCTCTTCCCGTGTCTTTGCCTCTCCTCCAAGGGCACCTATGGGCTGGGCCTTTGTTCCCCAGTGTAGGGGCTGGGGGCTTTGGACATCCTGGGGGTTACCTGCAGGGAGCCATGCAGTAAGAACCATGTGCACCAGGCCGCTCCCTGCTGTGATCCCCGTGCAGTGACGTGCTGGCTGCAGAGTCCTGGTGGGAGGCATTGACCCACAGCAGTGCAGCGGTCCCCAGAGCCAGGTGGGAGGCCCGGCAAGGAGGGGTGGCTCTGTAGCCAAGATCCAGCACTCAGGAGTCAGTGCAGGAAGGCTGGCAATTACCAGGAGCTGCTCTGATGCTTTAGGCCTAGACTTTGCATGCATCACGCAGCAGGGGCTGGGGGCTGGCTTAGCCCCTGGTGACTGTGCTGTCCACCTTAGGCGCTCACTGTCTCCAACGCCACCCGCAAGGAGTACACCCACGGTGAGACGGTGAACCTGATGTCGGCCGACGCCCAGAGGTTCATGGACCTGACCAACTTCATCCACCAGCTGTGGTCGGCGCCGCTACAGATCGCCCTGTCCATTGTCTTCCTGTGGTGGGAGCTGGGCCCCTCGGTCCTGGCAGGGATCGGGGTCATGGTGCTGCTCATCCCCATCAACGCTGTCCTGGCCACCAAGGCCAGAAGCATTCAGGTTAGCAGTTGGGTAGGGTCCGCTCCCCAGGCCGGCCTGGCAAAGGCTTCCTCCTTGTCCCTCTCGGCCTGAGCCCCCCACTCACCAGCCACCCCTGCATGCTGCCAGTGGCTCTCCGGAGTGGGACTGTAGATGGGGTCCGAGAGAGGAAATGCAGAGCCTGCTCGGGGCTGCCCCCTTACCCTGCAGCACCAGGCTCCAGCAGAGACCCCAGCCCAACGAGCTGACTCTCCTGCACCTGTACTGGCCCAGCCCCTGCCAGCAGGAGAGGGGCCCGCCAGGAATAGATGGGACGTGCTGGCAAGGCAAAGGAGGGATGAGTGAGCTTGGGGCCGAGATGGGGCATTTGTGGAGCTCCTGGGTTTTAGGAGCTGCTCTTTGCATTGGGCTGGGGGATCCAACTCGCCTTTCTCACTGGCAGATGAAGAACATGAAGAACAAGGATCAGCGCATGAAAATAATGAATGAGATCCTCAGTGGGATCAAGGTGAGCACCATGGACCCCACCCCCCAGTGCCTGGCTGCCCCTTCCCCTCCAGGGCATTAGGGGCGTGCTTGGCTGCCCTGCCCCCCACCAGGACACCTGGGGTTGCTGCCTGGCCATCCCCCCCCCAGGGCACATGGGGGCCCATTCTTCTCTGCATGGCAGCAGTGCTGGCAGCGCGCCCCCTTCCCCCCCGAGTCGATGGCACGTGATGATACAGGATTTGCTGCATGGGTCCAGGAAGTTGACCCCCATAATGCCCCTGGCTGGTTGTGCAACTACCTATGGGTGGGGCTGCAGGCAGGAGAGCAGGACCCAGGGCCAGTGGACGGGGTGCTGCATGCAGGTGAGATGAGCCTTGGGAGTGGGGGCCGCTGTGGGACCAGGATCCGCTTATTCTGGGTGTTGCTCAGATTCTGAAGCTGTTCGCCTGGGAGCCTTCGTTTGAGCGACAGGTTGGGGAGATCCGTGTGCGTGAGCTGAAGGGTTTGCTGCACTTTACCTACCTTCAGGCTTTTTCCATCTTCATCTTCTCCTGTGCCCCGTTCCTGGTGAGTGCACGAGGGCTGGCGGTGGTGGGAGGCCCCCGGGGAGACGGGGCTGGAGGTGGGGCTGCCTCCTGGGTGGCAAGAGGGATTGGGATATGCCCAGGGCAATAAGGCTGTGGGCGTGGATGCGCGGGTGGTTTTGGGGGAGGGGAAGAGGGATCAGGCTTTGAGGTTAGGGGGTGGGATGTGCCCAGGGGCTGACAGGCTGCGGACGGGGAGTATTGTGCCTATTCCCCCCACCATCCCATACTACTTCCCTGTGATCAGGGACTGTGACTTGCCCCTGGGCAAGGCGTCTGTCCCAGGGAAGGCAGGCAAAGCACCAACGTGTTTATTGTCCACTGTCCACTCTTCCAGAGAGACCCCAACAAGAGCTCTGGGTGGGTCCCCCAGCTGGAGCGCTGTGTGTGGGGAACACATGGGCTGGGGCCCCAGAAGAAGCACCGAGCACTGGGAGATGGGACCCCTGGCCTGAGCACGTGCCCCTGCATGCGGAGGATGGGATATCAGGCAGGAGCACAAGGTGGGGTGTACATGGGGGTGGAACTCCAGCGGGAGCATAGCGCAGTGGGGTGGAGGTGAGGGCATGGCTGCAGTGGCAGAGGCTAACACCCCCCTACCCCAGGTCTCTGTGGCCAGCTTCGCCGTCTACGTCATGGTGGATGAGAAGAACGTCCTAGACGCACAGAAGGCATTTACCTCCATCTCCCTCTTCAACGTGCTGCGCTTCCCCATGGCCATGCTGCCCATGGTCATCTCCTCCTTGGTGCAGGTGAGCACCCCGGGCAGGACGGAGAGAAAGAGGGTTGAGTCTTGGGCCCTTTTGTTAACCCCCAAATGCATCATATGGTTCAGGCTCGGCATGTGGGGCTGAGGTATCAGGGCTCGGCATGTGGGGCTCAGGGCAGGGGGCTCATGTGGCCAGTCTTTGGGCCAAGGAATCAGCATGTGGGGCACAGGGCTCAGAGTGCTGGTTGCAGGACTCAGTGGGGAGTGGGAGGACTTGTGTTGCAGGGCTCCATACCCGCCCGGCATCTAATTTATTTCCTCTGTTGTTTGCGTGTGTTGCGGTGGCACTCAGAGGCCCTGCCAGGATTGGAGCTGCAGTTCTTCGAGTAGTGTCCTTTTGGGTGCTCCACTGTAGTTGCGGCAGCGCTTCCTGCCCTGGGATCGGAGATCTTTGGTAGCAGCGCCCGTCAGGCCGCACGTGTTCCTCCCCGTCTCGCGCCGTGAGCGGCGTCTATATAGCGCTGTGCAGTCCAACCACCCTCAGTTCCTTCTCAGCCGCCCTTGGTCTGGGATGGGATCCTGAGCAGAGCCCTTCAGACATCCCTAGCCTTTAGTAATGGCAGTAACAGTCTTGTTTCTGTTCTTTTGTAGATACTCGCCGTTTCCTTGCATTTTTCTACCCCCTAAAAAAAAAAAAAATTCCATTGCTCTTTCCTCCCCGTTATTCTTTAGCTTAGCAAAGGTTTTCCTTTTTTAATACGCCTTTCCCGATCGGGAGACTCTCCCTGCTCGTTTATGCCTAGATCCCCCAGGTTTAAGAGGTGCCTGTCTTGCTGTGAAGCCATCCCCGTGAGTGATGGTCACTCCTGGTGCATACGCTGCCTCGGTGAGGGACACGTCTCTCAAAAGTGTACCTGCTGCCTCAACTTGAAGGCCCGTGAACTGAGGCTAAAACTTTTACTCATGGAGAGTTCTCTGCGACCAGCCTCAGACCCTGGCCCCGATACCTCTCCTATGCGGTGCTCACCATCCATACGGTTATCAGCCAACCCTCACCTACTGTGCAACACCAAGAGGAAACCCACCCTCTCCCGCCCAGGTGAAAAGAAAAGGGCCACTAGCTTCCCCTCTAAGGAGCTGCCTCAGAAAAAGGCATCCCCGGCGAAATCTGAGGATGTTGCAGTTACAGACGTGAGACAGCTCCCATGACTGTCTGGGCACGTCCAGTACCGGTGCGAAGGACAGGTCCAAGGACCCTAAATGGACAGGATCACATTGTCTCTTGTCACTGAGAAAGACAGTGTAAGACTTTCAAAAGCGGTACCCACTGCTCCAACAAAGATAATCCTCGGTGCTTCGGCACCAACTAAACCGCCAGCACCAAGCAAGCCCTTGGCACCTATGCTAGCAGTTCTCAATCTGGGGTCCGCGGTCCCCTGGGGGTCCACGAGCCCTTTCAGGGGGGCCACCGGGCCCCACAGCTGAAACCCGGTGCGCTGAGCCCTGGCGCCCCCGTGTGGGGCTGAAGCTGGGAGCAAACCTGAACAATGTGCCAATTACTGACACTGACAACTGAAACTGACACTTTTAGCCAACGCTATGCAATTACCTACGACGTGGCATCAGATGCCTGACTAGGACGCTGTGTCCTATCTGCCTCAGTAGACATCACTCCGAAGTCACTTCCATCTAGGGGCACTGCTCTGCAGTCACCTACAGTGGAGCATCCATAGCGACATCACTCAAAGAATCATAGAATCATAGAATCATAGAATATCAGAGTTGGAAGGGACCTCAAGAGGTCATCTAGTCCAACCCCCTGCTCAAAGCAGGACCAATTCCCAGCTAAATCATCCCAGCCAGGGCTTTGTCAAGCTGGGCCTTAAAAACCTCCAAGGAAGGAGACTCCACCACCTCCCTAGGTAACCCATTCCAGTGTTTCACCACCCTCCTAGTGAAATAGTTTTTCCTGATATCCAACCTGGACTTCCCCCACCGCAACTTGAGACCATTGCTCCTTGTTCTGTCATCTGCCACCACTGAGAACAGCCGAGCTCCATCCTCTTTGGAACCCCCCTTCAGGTAGTTGAAGGCTGCTATCAAATCCCCCCTCATTCTTCTCTTCTGGAGACTAAACAATCCCAGTTCTCTCAGCCTCTCCTCATAAGTCATATGCTCCAGACCCCTAATCATTTTTGTTGCCCTCCGCTGGACTCTTTCCAATTTTTCCACATCCTTCTTGTAGTGTGGGGCCCAAAACTGGACACAGTATTCCAGATGAGGCCTCACCAATGTCGAATAAAGGGGAACGATCACGTTCCTCGATCTGCTGGCAATGCCCCTACTTATACAGCCCAAAATGCCGTTAGCCTTCTTGGCAACAAGAGCACACTGTTGACTCATATCCAGCTTCTCGTCCACTGTGACCCCTAGGTCCTTTTCAGCAGAACTGCTACCTAGCCATTCGGTCCCTAGTCTGTAGCAGTGCATGGGATTCTTCCGTCCTAAGTGCAGGACTCTGCACTTGTCCTTGTTGAACCTCATCAGGTTTTTTTCTGCCCAATCCTCTAATTTGTCTAGGTCCCTCTGTATCCGATCCCTACCCTCTAGTGTATCTACCACGCCTCCTAGTTTAGTGTCATCTGCAAACTTGCTGAGAGTGCAGTCCACACCATCCTCCAGATCATTAATAAAGATATTAAACAAAACCGGCCCCAGGACCGACCCTTGGGGCACTCCACTTGAAACCGGCTGCCAACTAGACATGGAGCCATTGATCACTACCCGTTGAGCCCGACGATCTAGCCAGCTTTCTATCCACCTTACAGTCCATTCATCCAGCCCATACTTCTTTAACTTGGTGGCAAGAATACTGTGGGAGACAGTATCAAAAGCTTTGCTAAAGTCAAGAAATAACACATCCACTGCTTTCCCCTCATCCACAGAGCCAGTTATCTCATCATAGAAGGCAATTAGGTTAGTCAGGCACGACTTCCCCTTCGTGAATCCGTGCTGACTGTTCCTGATCACTTTCCTTTCCTCTAAATGTTTCATAATTGATTCCTTGAGGACCTGCTCCATAATTTTTCCAGGGACTGAGGTGAGGCTGACTGGCCTGTAGTTCCCCGGATCCTCCTTCTTCCCTTTTTTAAAGATGGGCACTACATTAGCCTTTTTCCAGTCATCTGGGACCTCCCCCGATCGCCATGAGTTTTCAAAAATAATGGCTAATGGCTCTGCAATCTCACCCGCCAACTCCTTTAGCACCCTCGGATGCAGCGCATCCGGCCCCATGGACTTGTGCACGTCCAGTTTTTCTAAATAGTCCCGAACCACTTCTTTCTCCACAGAGGGCTGGTCACCTTCTCCCCATGCTGTACTGCCCAGTGCAGCAATCTGGGAGCTGACCTTGTGCGTGAAAACAGAGGCAAAAAAATCATTGAGTACATTAGCTTTTTCCACATCCTCGGTCACTAGGTTGCCTCCCTCATTCAGTAAGGGGCCCACACTTTCCTTGATTTTCTTCTTGTTGCTAACATACCTGAAGAAACCCTTCTTGTTACTCTTAACATCTCTTGCTAACTGCAACTCCAAGTGTGATTTGGCCTTCCTGATTTCACTCCTGCACGCCTGAGCAATATTTTTATACTCCTCCCTGGTCATTTGTCCAATCTTCCACTTCTTATAAGCCTCTTTTTTGCGTTTAAGATCAGCAAGGATTTCACTGTTTAGCCAAGCTGGTCGCCTGCCATATTTACTATTCTTTCTACACATCGGGATGGTTTGTTCCTGCAACCTCAATAAGGATTCTTTAAAATACAGCCAGCTCTCCTGGACCCCTTTGCCCTTCATGTTATTCTCCCAGGGGAAGAAGAAGGAAAGGTTACTCCCCCTGTGCAGTAACGGAGGTTCTGAGAGATGTGTCCCCCTACGGGTGCTCCACTACCCACCCTCCGTCCTCTGCTTCGGAGTTCAAACATAAACTCTGCAGTAGAGCAGGAACTGAGGGTGGTTGGACCGCAGAGCGCTATATAGATGGTGGGAGACAGGGAGGAGCACATGTGCAGCCCGACATGTGCAGATCTCCGATCCCAGGTGCAGGAGGCACTGTTGCACCTACAGGGGAGCGTCCATAGGGACACACATCTCGAAGACCCCCGGTTACTGCACAGGGGGAGTAACCTTCTCTTCCGGATGCTGCACACGCAGACATATGGTCCCTGCCTTATTGTTCAATCTCTTGGGAAATACAGAGCTGGGGAGCTGCCCCCAGGGTGTGAGGGTTGGGCAGGAAGATTCTGGAGCTCTCTACCCCACTCGGATGGATCTTGTGTCTCACCTGTGTGACATCCCCTTTTGCTTCCTACAGACCAGCGTGTCCACCGAGCGGCTGGAGCGGTACCTGGGGAGTGGCGACCTGGACCCCTCAGCCATAAGACGTGACCCCAGTGTTGGTAAATAAACTGCCAGGTCTCACAGCGGGTCCCTGATGTGTCTGTGGGGGGCCTGCAGCCACATCATGGGTGTGCAGGGCCCTCAAATACAACTCCCCATCAGCACCACTGCATGTGGGGGGCACTTGGGCACAACCCCCCCCCACTCCCACCCCGTGTGTGGGGCCCCCAGGCACAATCCCCCCCTCCACTCCTTACCCCATGTATGGGGCCCTTACATACACCCCCCCCTTGCACCTTGTGTGGGGGCACCTGGTTTGCAGGGTCCTGTGGTACAACAACCCTCCCCTCATGTGCAGGGCCCTTTGGGGAGGATTTCCCCCCTCGGCCCAAATCCAGGATCCACTAGGCATGAGGGGGAGCCCCCGAGTGGGCTGCTGGCTCCTGGGAGCTGGACACACAGAGTTTGGTTTGGGCTGGGGAGGGAACTGTCCCCCCCCCAGTCTCTGAGACACTACCCGTTCTCTTGGCAGACTGCGCGATTCAGTTCTCCGAGGCCTCCTTTGCCTGGGAGCAGGGTGCCGAGCCTGCGATCAGAGAGTGAGTGTGCTGCGTCCGGGGCCTGGTGCTGTGCTGGGGGGCTCCCTTCTCTGTTACTGACCTGCCAGGCAATCGCCCTGTGCTGTCATGGGTGGAACACAGCCCCCGGTGGGGCCTGGGACTGCAGGACACACGTCCCCCAGAGCAGAGACACGGCAGCTGGAAACACCTGCTTCGCTGGCTTGTTCTCGCTGACCACATGGTCTGGGTCCTTTCATGACATTTCCAACCACGTGCAAGGCCCGGGTGGCAAGTCCAGGAGACGCAGGAGTCCGGGAAGGAGCCTGCGGTTAGCCTGGGTAACGTAGCTGTTAGGGATGTAAAAGTTTAACCGGTTAACCAAGAGGCTTGAGGCTTATCGATTTCTGTTAACAATTAAACTCCACCCTAGGTCCTGGCTGCTGCCCTGCGCCCGGGATCCTGGTTGCTGCCACCCGCGCCCAGCATCCTGCTGCCGCCGCAGTGCAGACCCCCGGGGGCGGGATGGCAGCCAGGACCCTGGGCACTGGCTGGCAACCAGGATGCCGGGCGCAGGGACAGCAGCAGGGATCCCCGGGCGTGGGGCGGCAGTGGAGCCCTGCCTAAAACATGGGGGTGCTGCAGCAGCCCCTGCACCCCTAGTTCCACAGTTAAACGTTTACGCATGTAACCGATAGAATTTCAATTGGTTAGATGGTTATTGTTTTTACACGTTATTTACATCCCTGGTAGCTGCTCAGCGCTGCTCTGAGTCCCACTCAGATCTCTCGTCCTTCCAGGGTCACTTTGGATATCAAGCCTGGGCGTCTGGTGGCTGTGGTCGGGGCGGTGGGCTCAGGGAAATCCTCACTGGTGTCAGCCGTGCTAGGAGAGATGGAAAACCTCAAGGGGCACATTAACATCCAGGTGAGAGGAGCTGCCCCGGGTGGAGGAGGCCCCGTGAGCTGCCGTCAGATCCTGGGGGGCACTTAAGAGTGCCCACCCCAGGCAGAGATGTGAACAGCCTGGCCAGGCACCAAGCCCTCCCCCCCCCCCCCGCCAGAATCCAGGCCAAATCACCTCGGTCATGACTTGCAGATTTCCCTGGTATTCCAGCTTTGGGACACCCTCTAGCTCTGCTGGTGCCCCTCAGCCCCGCCCCACAGCCCCACTGCTCTTCCAGCCCTGGGCTCCCTACATGCATATCTTTGCCAATGCCCCTCAATCCTGATCTGCAGCCCCCCGCTACTCAAATCGTCCCTACCCAACTCTGCCAATACCCTTCAGTCCTCCCTCACACACTTCACGCTATTGCCAGCATGGAAGCTCCGGACATCCACTGTCACGACCGATCACATGGCAGCTTGGTGCCATGGACAGATATCCACCCAGCTCATGGAAGTGAGAGGAAACCCTTGGTCTGTAGGGTGGAAAGGCTAGTTAGGGTCCTAGCCTCCAGCACCCTCTTTCCCCTAAGTCCTGGGGAGATGCAGTGAACAACATTTACCCTGCAGGACATTGAATGTCACAGGAATTATCTGCTCTGCCAAGCTGTCTGTTAAGAACCAAAGCACAAACCCCATACTGGTTATGAGTTCTGTACTTACATTTCAGGAAAGATGTGGACAAATTGGAGAAAGCCCAGAGAAGAGCAACAAAAATGATGAAAGGTCTAGAAAACATGACCTGTGAGGGAAGATTTTAAAAATTGGGTTTGTTTAATCTGGAGAAGAGAAGACTGAGAGGGGACATGATAACAGTTTTCAAGTACATAAAAGGTTGTTACATGGAGGAGGGAGAAAAATTGTTCTCCTTAACCTCTGAGGATAGGACAAGAAGCAATGGGTTTAAATTGCAGCAAGAGAAGTTTAGGTTGGACATAAGGAAAAACATCCTGTCAGGGTGGTTAAGCACTGGAATAAATTGCATAGGGAGGTCGTGGAATCTCTTTCATTGGAGATTTTTAAGAGCAGGTTAGACAAACACCTGTCAGGGATGGTCTATAATACTTAGTCCGGCCGTGAGTGCAGGGGACTGGACTAGACGAGGTCCCTTCCAGTTCTATGATTCTATTATTTCACTAGCCAAGTATCAAGTGTAAACTCCTCAGGCACTATAACAGCCTAACCAGAGAGTCTCAGACAGTCCCCTTGGGTACTCTGATCTATCTTGTCACCAAGGTAAACTTATCTTTGTGAGAGATGGTCCTTTACACCAAAAATCACAACAACATTCAGTTACTCCCAGTCCCAAAGGACCAGTCACTTACCTCAGGTCAATTGCACCTTAGATCTAACACCAAAGACAACGTTTGTAGCCAATCCTGTAATAAATTAACTAAAGATTTATTAACTAAGAAAAAGAAATGAGTGTTATTTACAAGGTTAAAGCAAATAAACAAACACACACAAATGGGTTCCAATCTAAAGTTTCAAAAAGTAATAGAAGCATCTATAATAAGCAAGCTCTATGTGTTCTTTAGGGCTAACCCAGGCGAAGCACTAGGGATCTTTTGTTTATGCCTAGTAATCCTCGCCCTCAAAGTCCAAGCGATATAAAAGATCCAGCTTCTTCTTTAGCAGGAATTTTTATGATCTTCCCCCAGAGCTCAAGCTGATGGGATGAGTCCTCTTCATGGGGGTTGGGGGAGCAATTAACAAAGTTTTTGTCCTCTGATGTTTCACAATGGCTCCTTTGTTTCAATGGGCTTTCTTGGTGGGCAGGGCCTAACCACGTCAGTGGGAAGCCAGCATCTTACATTAGTTAATGCTTCGTTCCTGGTTCGCAAGGTACACAGTTACAGAGGATTACAAAGTAAATGCTCAATATAACCTTATAATGTGGGGTACAGATGTTGTAAGTGAGATTACTACATGCAGCTCCTACCAGCATTTCATAATGTCTAACCACATTCTCATACACTTAATCTTTATTTGAACAACGCTGACACAGAGCTGAGCCAGACTGGTGTCTAGCGATGTATTGGTCGGTGTTCAGTTGAGGCCTAGAGGCCTTGGCATGAGCTGGCACCTGGTCTGCCATGTCACAACCTCATCTTGGCTTTGTCTAGTTCCCTGCACAGAGGATGTGACTGCTCCCACCCCGGGCCCATCTCCCCCATCCCTCCTTTCCCCAGCCCCTAGCCCAGGGCCCAAGTCCTGCGCTGACTGGATGAGGCAGCTGTGATTGGGCTCTTCCCTCCAGGGCTCTGTGGCCTACGTTCCCCAGCAGGCCTGGATCCAGAACGCCACGCTGAAGGACAACATTCTCTTTGGGTCAGAACTGGATGAGGCTAGGTACCAGCGGGTTGTGGAAGCCTGTGCTCTCCTTCCAGACCTGAAGCTGCTCCCTGGAGGTGACCTCACGGAGATTGGAGAGAAGGTATTGGCACTGGGCATGTTGGGGAAGGCTGGGAGGAGGCGTCCCGGGGAGTAGGTGGGGGATAGAGGGGGGAGGTGTCTGGGGGTGGCGCAGAGAGGGGGGAGGGTGTTGTGAGTGTATGAAGCTGGAGGGTGGTGTGGTAGCAGCAATGGGTGGCTCGTGGGTGTATGAGGAAAGTAGAAGAGGAGGAGGAGGATGTATGTGGAGTGGGGGAGGTGCATGGGCGTCTGAGGCTGAGGAGGACTGTTTGGTGGTGGGAGCATCAGCCCCTGGGTGTGTATTTGGGAGGTAATGATGGCAGACACTGGGGGAGTGTCTGGAGCTCCTAGGGGTGGGATGGGGGTGGCAGAGAACGTGTGGCGCTCGGGGGGGGGGCTATCTGGAGCACGTGGGGATGGGGGGGTTCAGAGAGCATATGGGGCACAGGGAGGCTGTCTGGAGCACGGGGGTGGGATAGGGTGCTGGGGTGCAGAGAGAATATGGTGCTCAGGGTCTGTCTGGAGCATGGAGGGGAAGTGGGGGTGGCAGAGAGCGTGTGGTGCTCGGGGGGACTGTCTGGAGAACATGTGGGTAGGGTGGGGGTGCAGAGGGCGTAGGCGCGTGTGGTGCTCAGGGTCTGTCTGGAGCATGTAGGGGTAGGGTGGGGGATGCAGAGAGCATGTGTTGCTCGGAGGGACTGTCTGGAGAACATGTGGGTAGGGTGGAGGTGCGGAGGGCGTAGGAGCATGTGATGCTCAGGCTCCGTCTGGAGCATGGAGGGGAAGTGAGGGGTGCAGAGAGCGTGTGGTGCTCGGGGGGGCTGTCTGGAGCATGTAGGGGTAGGGTGGGGGGTGCAGAGAGCGTGTGGTGCTCGGGGGGACTGTCTGGAGAACATGTGGGTAGGGTTGGGGTGCGGAGGGCGTAGGAGCGTGTGATGCTCAGGCTCCGTCTGGAGCATGTAGGGGTAGGGTGGGGGGTGCAGAGAGCGTGTGGTGCTCGGGGGGGCTGTCTGGAGAACATGTGGGTAGGGTTGGGGTGCGGAGGGCGTAGGAGCATGTGATGCTCAGGGTCTGTCTGGAGCATGTAGGGGTAGGTTGGAGGTGCAGAGAGCATGTGGTGCTTGGGGGGGCTGTCTGGGGCATGTAGCAGTAGGTGGGGGTGACAGAGAGCGTGTGGTGCTCGGGGGGGCTGTCTGGAGAACATGTGGGTAGGGTGGGGGTGCGGAGGGCGTAGGAGCATGTGATGCTCAGGCTCCGTCTGGAGCATGGAGGGGAAGTGGGGGGTGCAGAGAGCGTGTGGTGCTCGGGGGGGCTGTCTGGAGCATGTAGGGGTAGGGTGGGGGGTGCAGAGAGCGTGTGGTGCTCGGGGGGACTGTCTGGAGAACATGTGGGTAGGGTTGGGGTGCGGAGGGCGTAGGAGCGTGTGATGCTCAGGCTCCGTCTGGAGCATGTAGGGGTAGGGTGGGGGGTGCAGAGAGCGTGTGGTGCTCGGGGGGGCTGTCTGGAGAACATGTGGGTAGGGTTGGGGTGCGGAGGGCATAGGAGCGTGTGGTGCTCAGGCTCCGTCTGGAGCATGTAGGGGTAGGGTGGGGGGTGCAGAGAGCGTGTGGTGCTCGGGGGGGCTGTCTGGAGCATGTAGGGGTAGGGTGGGGGGTGCAGAGAGCGTGTGGTGCTCGGGGGGGCTGTCTGGAGAACATGTGGGTAGGGTTGGGGTGCGGAGGGCGTAGGCGCGTGTGGTGCTCAGGGTCTGTCTGGAGCATGTAGCAGTAGGTGGGGGGTGCAGAGAGCGTGTGGTGCTCGGGGGGGCTGTCTGGAGAACATGTGGGTAGGGTTGGGGTGCAGAGGGCGTAGGAGCGTGTGATGCTCAGGGTCTGTCTGGAGCATAGAGGGGAAGTGGGGGGTGCAGAGAGCGTGTGGTGCTCGGGGGGACTGTCTGGAGAACATGTGGGTAGGGTTGGGGTGCGGAGGGCATAGGAGCGTGTGGTGCTCAGGCTCTGTCTGGAGCATGTAGGGGTAGGGTGGGGGGTGCAGAGAGCATGTGGTGCTTGGGGGGGCTGTCTGGAGCATGTAGCAGTAGGTGGGGGGTGCAGAGAGCATGTGGTGCTCGGGGGGGGCTGTCTGGAGCATGTAGCAGTAGGTTGGGGGTGACAGAGCGTGTGGTGCTCGGGGGGGCTGTCTGGAGAACATGTGGGTAGGGTTGGGGTGCAGAGGGCGTAGGAGCATGTGATGCTCAGGGTCTGTCTGGAGCATGTAGGGGTAGGTTGGAGGTGCAGAGAGCATGTGGTGCTTGGGGGGGGCTGTCTGGAGCATGTAGCAGTAGGTTGGGGGTGACAGAGAGCGTGTGGTGCTCGGGGGGGCTGTCTGGAGAACATGTGGGTAGGGTTGGGGTGCGGAGGGCGTAGGAGCATGTGATGCTCAGGGTCTGTCTGGAGCATGTAGGGGTAGGTTGGGGGTGCAGAGAGCGTGTGGTGCTTGGGGGGGCTGTCTGGAGCATGTAGCAGTAGGTGGGGGGTGCAGAGAGCGTGTGGTGCTCGGGGGGGCTGTCTGGAGCATGTAGCAGTAGGTGGGGGGTGCAGAGAGCATGTGGTGCTCGGGGGGGCTGTCTGGAGCATGGAGGGGAAGTGGGGGTGGCAGAGAGCGTGTGGTGCTCGGGAGAGCTGTCTGGAGAACATGTGGGTAGGGTGGGGGTGCAGAGGGCGTAGGCGCGTGTGGTGCTCAGGGTCTGTCTGGAGCATGTAGGGGTAGGGTGGAGGTGCAGAGAGCGTGTGGTGCTCGGGGAGGGCTGTCTGGAGCATGTAGCAGTAGGTTGGGGGTGACAGAGAGCGTGTGGTGCTCGGGGGGGCTGTCTGGAGAACATGTGGGTAGGGTGGGGGTGCGGAGGGCGTAGGCGCGTGTGGTGCTCAGGCTCCGTCTGGAGCATGTAGCAGTAGGTTGGGGGTGACAGAGAGCGTGTGGTGCTCGGGGGGGCTGTCTGGAGAACATGTGGGTAGGGTGGGGGTGCGGAGGGCGTAGGAACGTGTGGTGCTCAGGGTCTGTCTGGAGCATGGAGGGGTAGGGTGTGGGGTGCAGAGAGCGTGTGGTGCTCGGGGGGGCTGTCTGGAGAACATGTGGGTAGGGTTGGGGTGCGGAGAGCATGTGGTGCTCGGGGGGGGCTGTCTGGAGCATGTAGCAGTAGGTTGGGGGTGACAGAGCGTGTGGTGCTCGGGGGGGCTGTCTGGAGAACATGGGGCTGGGTGAGGGTGAGAGAGCACTGGTGAAAGACTTTGCTCCCCTCGGTCAGCACACTGGGGTGCAGGGAGAGCCCCAGGACGTACAAGCGGGTGCTTTCCCCACCAGGGCATTAACCTGAGCGGGGGCCAGAAGCAGCGGGTCAGCTTGGCTAGGGCTGTGTACAACGACGCAGATATCTACCTGCTGGACGACCCTCTGTCGGCCGTGGATGCTCACGTGGGAAAGCACCTCTTTGACCAGGTGCTGGGGCCGGACGGGCTGCTGCAGGGCAAGGTGAGAACAGCCCCGAGCTGATCGGGGCAGGGAGCAGTCCCCCCCAGCAGATCCCCCCATCAACCCTCGTCTGGGGCACTTCTGGTCTGGCCCCCTCTGTGGCCAGGGAAGCCTCTTAGTGGTTTAAGGGGGGGCTTGAACAAGGGGCTGGGTGGGCAGTTCTGTGCAGTTGGCAACAGGAACACCTCCAGGCTCTCCACTGGGGGTGTGAGTGGAGGAGGGGGGCCCTGTGCATCCCCAGCCAGGGGTGAGGATAGATGACAGAGTGCCCCGTGGGTTCCCAGCCAGGGGTGGGGGAGGGCAAGGGGGACCCCGTGCATCCCCAGGTGGGGGTGAAGGGGCCTGATGGGGAGCCCTGCAGGTCCCCAGCCGGGGGCGGGAGTGGGCGAGGGGGAGCCCCGCGGTTCGCTGGCCGGGGGCAGGAGTGGGCGAGGGGGAGCCCTGTGGGTCCCCGGCCGGGGGTGGGCAAGGGGGAGCCCCACGGTTCGCTGGCCGGGGGCGGGGGTGGGCGAGGGGGAGCCCTGCGGGTCCCCGGCCAGGAGTGGGCGAGGGGGACCCCTGTGGGTCCCGGGGCGGGAGTGGGCGAGGGGGACCCCTGTGGGTCCCCGGCCAGAGGCGGGAGTGGGCGAGGGGGACCCCTGCGTGTCCCCGGCCAGGGGCGGGAGTGGGCGAGGGGGACCCCTGCGGGTCCTCAGCTGGAGGTGGGGATGGCATGTGTTTCCAGCCAGGGGCACGGGGGTGGAGGGTCCTGTAGCTGCTGTGCCCTGTAACCTGTGCGCCATTCTTTGTGGTAGACCCGGATCCTGGTAACACACAGTGTCAGTTTCCTGCCAAGGACGGATGAGATTGTGGTGCTGGTGGCCGGTGCTGTGTCTGAGCAGGGCTCCTACAGCACCTTGCTGGCTAACGGGGGGGCCTTCGCTCAGCTCCTGAGCACGTATGGGAACCAGGAGGGCAACACCCCCGAGGGGGAGGCCACAGGTATGAGGGCATGTGCTGGGCCCAGGGTTAGCTTCATACAGGTGCCCTTCATACAGTGCCGATGGAGTCCTGTTTTGTGCTACGTATACCCAGAATGCCCCAGTGTTGGGGGGAGGGAAGGAGACAGCCCTAACTCACCCACCTGGGGTTCGCCTCTGTTAATGAGGGTGACACTAATACAAGGAAAGCCTTGGCCTATGCTGTCTCCGGAGCTTGGGTCTGTCTCTGCAGGGCCCTTCTGTTTCTGCCCCTTTCCCTCTGCCTTGGGGTGGGCCACTCCAACCCTGCCTCCTCCTGAACTGGAGCGAGTGTGACTCAGCTGGTCTTGCCTCAGTATGAGTCAGCAGAAAGAGCTATGTGGCTATGCAGTAGCTCTAACCCCTGCTGGGAACCTTCCCACCCACAAGGGTTCCCAGAGCATGGTCTCTTCTCCTTCCCTGTTGAGCTTGGCTGGAGCTTGGGCTCCAAAGTCCAACGCTGCGGCCGGGAGACGTGCTCAGCTTGCTGCTTGTGCGTTCCCCTTCCTGTGGCTGGGAGCGAGCCCAGCGACCCACCTGAGCACACTGTGCAGTTCTGCAAAGCCAGAAAAGGCCCTGGGTCTCCCCAAGACAGGCCCCGACAAGGAGTGGGACAGTTCCACCTAGAGAATGCTGCACCCTTACTCCTAGGGGCGTAGGGATTCCCACTCCAGCTCAGAGCAGGGGTCTGCACCCAGTACCCCATCTCCAACAGGGGCCACCAGCACCAGCTGCTTCAGGGAGAGAGCTAGGAACCTGTCAGATGGCAGCGAGAGTGATCAGCAGACAGTGGTCCCGCCTCAGGGCTGGGGTTTGCGTCACTGGAGATGGGGATTCCCCGCGCCCTGTATATTCCACTCCACATTTTTTGGTCTGAGTCTGTTCTAGTCCGACACATTGTTCGATAGAGTCTTTTGAGCCCCCAGGACTTACATCTCCCCACTCCAGAGGTTACATACATCCCAGCCCACAATAACACACAAACCATTCATTGAATACAATGGACCCCCAGGACACTTGAGCATCATTTAATAAGGGCTCCTGAAGATATTGCAGGAAATTGGCATCTCGGTCACAACAGCGTAGCTCTTGGCTGCTGTGCAGAAGGACGCAGCACAGGCGTGGCTCGACGGCAGGGGCTCTCAAACTGGGGGTCGTAAGGTTATTACACAGGGGTTGCGAGCTGTCAGCCTCCATCACCAAACCCCGCTTTGCTTCCAGCCGTTATAATAGTGTTAAATATAAAGAAAATGTGTTTTTAATTTATAAGGGGGGGTCACATTCAGAGGCTTGCTGTGTGAAAGGGGTCACCAATGCAGAAGCCTGAGAACCACTGCTCTGCTCTCTGTTCAATGCCTAACACCACTTCCAGTCCGAGCGCCTCCTAACTCCTGTGTCTGCTGCTTCAGTTGGAGCTGCAGAGGAGCAAGACGGTGGGGTCCCTGAGACTAGCACGGAGGACGTGCCAGCCGACATAGTGACCATGACCCTGAAAAGAGAAGCCAGCATTCAGCAGAGAGGATTCAGCCGCAGGTAGGAACCTGTCCCCAGTCATCAGATCTCATCCCGAACCTCTCCCTTTCCTTCCCTCTCCCTGCTTCCTACATAGGCATCTCCCCATGCCCTGGACCTCTTCTTTGCTTCCTGAGATGGAGGGGCCCTGTGTGAGGCTTCACTTCTTGGCAAACCTGTGGGAAAGCGTCTGAGAGCCCTGGTCTCTGGGGCCTCCCTGGCCTGCATGGCATGTGGGGCCCTCTGCTTTGCTCAGCTGCTGATCAGGAGAGGCCTGTCTGTCATGGTTCTGCTCTGCAGCCCAGGCTGGGCGAGTTCCTGCCTGCAGGGTTTCTCCAGCTGTCTTCCCACACACTCCTCTGTTGAAGCTGACCCCCAACCCCACCCCTTTCTGCTCCTCCACAATGCACTGGGCAGGATCGCACAGTTGAGTAGCTTCCCCTCTAGTATGACTGGTGACTCGTACTTATCCAGCGGTTTCTGCATGCCACACATCCAGACCTCGGGCTTCTCCCCGCGGCTGTCAGCCCCTGTCAGGGGCTCTCTGGCTGGGTGAAGGTGTGTCCGGAGCAGGGGCTGGGCTGGTTTAGCTGAGAGGGTGGGAACCATGCTGGACTCGGAGGAATTTCCGAAGCGTCCAGTTGAAATGTTTCTCTCGCCAAAGTCAGTGAGTCCCATGGCCGGTCCCTGGCAGATCCCGGCGCAGCCAGCATGTTCGAGAGGGAGGCGCAATGCAGGGCGAGGCGAATGGGGTTCCAGGGTGGCTCCAAGTGCAGCCGCCCCATTGCTAACAATGAGCAATCGCCCTATTGCAGCCTCAGCACCAGCAGCACCAAATCCCTGCGAAAGGCCCTGCAAGCGGGTGAGGTGGGGCCCAAGGGCAAGCAGCCTGCCGAGGAGGTGACAGGACAGAGGCTGATTGAGAAGGAGGCCATGGAAACGGGGAAGGTGAGAGAAGGGATCCCGTGGCTTGGGGGCGGGGGCACCGTGAAATCCCACCCCACAGCTCGCTGCTTTACAACCACAATAGTTGCTTGAGAAAACTGACCCTCAGCTTTGCTGACCCCCATTGCACCGCTCCCGGCCTATGCATGAAGAGAGAGGCGTGGAGGGATGCTGCTGGGGTGTGTTTGGAGCGTGGGCTGCCGGCTATGGGAAGGCAGGGTGGGCGGGTAGTGCTGGGGAGGGCAGGGTTGGGGTGGTGCTGTGTGGGGAGGGTGTGGGGGGCTGGGCGGTGCTGTGGGGGGGCTGGGCGGTGCTGTGGGGAACCTGGGCGGTGCTGTGGGGGGCGTGAGTGCTGCTGTTTGGGGAGGGCATGGGGGGGGTTGAGTGCTGCTATGTGGGGAGGGAATGGGGGGCTGGGCAGTGCTGTGGGGGGGGCTGGACGGTGCTGTGGGGAACCTGGGTGTGCTGTGGGGGGATTGAGTGCTGCTGTGTGGGGAGGGTGTGGGGGGCTGGGCAGTGCTGTGGGGGGGCTGGACGGTGCTGTGGGGAACCTGGGCATGCTGTGGGGGGGCTGGGCAGTGCTGTGTGGGGAGGGCATGGGGGGCTGAGCGGTGCTGTGGGGGGGCTGGGCGTGCTGTGGGGGGGTTGAGTGCTGCTGTGTGGGGAGGGCAGAGATGTGGCCTGCAGGCGTAGCTGCGTCAGGGGTGCGTGCGGCGGCTGGACTTCGTGGGACGCCGCGACAGGCTGTGCTGCTCTGCAGGTGAAGTTCTCCCTGTACCTGCGGTACCTGCGCGCCGTGGGCTGGGGATTCTCCGCCTCAGTTTTCATCACCTACGTTGCACAATATGCTGCCTTCGTGGGGTCCAACCTGTGGCTCAGTGACTGGACCGACGACTCGCTGCGGTACTGGAACCAGACCTACCCAACCTCTCAGCGGGACATGCGGATCGGGGTCTTCGGGGCGCTGGGCACGGCGCAGGGTAAGTCTGGGGACCCACCCAATTTACATGGGATGTTGTGAGCTGGGGGCACTTGGCTGGAGAGCCCAGGGAAGGGTTGCTGAGGCCCCAGGCCTCTGCTTGAGCTGGCAGTTTGCCAGGGCCCAAGATTTCCCTGGGAGCTGGGAGCAGACAGCTGGGGTCTGAGGCCCCCCTGGAAGCTGGAGAATTGCAGCCCAGCACCCGATGTCTCCGTGTGTGCCGGGGGGTGTCGGTCCCAGGAGCCTGACCCTGACTGGCACATGCATGCGTTCTAGCTGCCTTCCTGCTGGCCGGAGCCCTCCTGGCTACCCGAGGTACCATCCGGGCCTCCCGCATGCTGCACCAGCAGCTGCTCAGCAATATCTTGCGAGTGCCCATGAGCTTCTTCGACACGACCCCCACAGGTCGCATCGTCAACAGATTTGCCAAGGTGAGAGCTTGGGCCCGGGGGACCCTGTGCCCAGTTGCCCTGGCGGGACCAGGGCCGGGGGTGGCGGCAGAGGGAGGGATGTTCCAGGCACATTTGGTCAGGTCTCAGCAGGGCTTTGTGATGTGAACAAGGTGGGTCCAAACTAGGAACCTGACTGGCCTTCAATCATGCAGAGCTAGAGAAGAAGTGGAGTCTAATGGTTAGAGCTGGGGGGACTGAGAGCCAGGACTCCTGGGTTCTATTCTCAGATCTGGGAGGATGTGGGGTCTAATGGTTAGAATATGGGGAGCTGGAAATCAAGACCCCTGCGTTCATTTTCCCAGCTGTGCCATTGATTCACGACATGCCCCATGAGGCAAGTCCCTTCCCCTCTCTCTGCGTCAGTCTCCCTGTCTGGACAGTAGGATCAGGCTGAACCCCAGGGCTGGAAGGCCGTGGTATCAGAGCTTCCCTTAGCATGTGCAGGGCTCTCTGGCCTCCTCCTGTCTTGCAGGGCCTGGCCTCACTGCCTGGATCTCCCCTCTTCTCCATCTGTTCCCAGGACATCTTTACCGTGGATGAGACCATCCCCATGTCCTTCCGTAGCTGGCTGACCTGCTTTCTGGGCATCATCAGCACCCTGCTTATGATCTGCCTGGCCACCCCCTACTTCGCTCTCATCATCATTCCCTTGGGCATCTTCTATTTCTTCCTGCTGGTGAGTGGTTCTGGCACTTTCGCCTCGGCACAATGGGCGGGGCAGGGCTCAGCCTCTCTCCTTCCTTGGGCATTCCCAGAGCTGTGACAGCTGGGGCCGGCTGCCCAGCGTGTGTCACTGCAGACACACCCTGCAGAACTGAGCTCTCTGCTACCTGCCACGGGTGGGAAGGTCCTGGGTGCACATTGCAGTAATAGAGCCGCTTCTCTGGTCCCAGCGCTTCTATGTCTCCACGTCCCGCCAGCTGAGACGTCTGGATTCCATCACCAGGTCTCCCATCTATTCCCACTTCGGTGAGACAGTGTCAGGCCTGTCTGTAATCAGGGCCTATGGACACCAGGAGCGGTTTCTGCAGCACAACGACCGGATCATGGACATGAACCAGAAAAGTGTTTACTCCTGGATTGTCTCGAATAGGTGAGATTACTCCGCCCCCAAAGGGACAGGCCTACAGGACCTGCACTCATCATGTGAACGGAGGATTATGACGGACGGTCACTGTGCTGTTGGGTGCTGGGAGCGGATGGGGGTGGCGCTGGGCACCTGCTGGGTGTTTGGCCAGGAACGGAGGATTATGACGGACGGTCACTGCGCTGTTGGGTGCTGGGAGCGGATGGGGGTGGCGCTGGGCACCTGCTGGGTGTTTGGCCAGGAACGGAGGATTATGACGGACAGTCAGTGCACTGTTGGGTGCTGGGAGCGGATGGGGTGGCGCTGGGCACCTGCTGGGTGTTTGTCCAGGAACGGAGGATTGTGACGGACGGTCACTGTGCTGTTGGGTGCTGGGAGCGGATGGGGGTGGCGCTGGGCACCTGCTGGGTGTTTGGCCAGGAACGGAGGATTATGACGGACGGTCACTGCGCTGTTGGGTGCTGGGAGCGGATGGGGGTGGCGCTGGGCACCTGCTGGGTGTTTGGCCAGGAACGGAGGATTATGACGGACAGTCAGTGCACTGTTGGGTGCTGGGAGCGGATGGGGTGGCGCTGGGCACCTGCTGGGTATTTGGCCAGGAACGGAGGATTATGACGGACGGTCACTGTGCTGTTGGGTGCTGGGAGCGGATGGGGGTGGCGCTGGGCACCTGCTGGGTGTTTTGGGTGGCCAGGAATGGTGCTGATGGTGCTCACTGTAAGTGCCCCACCATGCGTGCGTAGATGCAGGCAGGCTCCTCTCTCCCACGCCTCACCGCCAACGCTCTCCCCGATGCAGGTGGCTGGCCGTCCGCCTGGAGTTTGTCGGGAATCTGGTGGTTTTCTTTGCGGCTCTCCTAGCCGTGATTACGAGGGACTCTCTGGGGAGTGGCATCGTCGGGCTCTCCATCTCCTCTGCACTCAACGTGAGTCCAGGCCTCTGCTCTGTGGAGTCCTGCTGACATCCAGGGGCCTGGGCTGCTGCAGGTGGCAGAACCTTGGTGGCTGGTTCCTGCCTTCAGCCGGAAAGTGCTGCTGCACTTCAAAGGGGCCCCCCTCCTGGGGGCTGCCAGCTGGGAGGGGGACACTGCTGCGGGGTGCTGGGATGGATGGAGCCAAGAAAGAGATGTTCCCATAGCGATGGGGGGAGGCACGTGCTGGTCCAGGAGAGGGGCACTCCCTCTGTGGGTCCTGGGCCAGGATGGGGCTGGGAAGGGGACTGTCCCGTTGGGAGGTGGGGACAGGGCAGGGGCATTGCTGCTGGATGCCATGGGGTGGAGCGAGGGTGGTGTGTTACAGCAGGATGGGCTCAGGATACGGAAGCTCCTGCTAGGGGCACTGGGCCCCAGGAAGGGCCGAGGGGGGAGGGTTTGGGGGTTCCAGGATCAGGACCCGCTGGTCTCTGCTGTGCAGATAACCCAGACACTGAACTGGCTGGTGCGGATGACGTCGGAGCTGGAAACCAACATCGTGGCGGTGGAGCGAGTGCACGAGTACACAGAGGTGGAGAATGAGGTGAGACCAGGTGATGGGAAGGTGACGGAGATAGAGCGGGAAGTGGTGCAGGGAGCAGTGAGAACTGGGCGCCTCTCCCTATCTCACTTCATTTGCATATTGCTACCCAGAGTGCTTTGCACCACAGTTCCCCAGTTATCAGACATCCTTTTAACACTCCTCCCCACATCCCCAGGCTCAGTGGGTGACGGAACAGCGACCACCCCCCGGCTGGCCTAGCAAAGGCGAGATCCAGATTACTGACTACCAGGTCCGGTACCGACCTGGGCTGGAGCTGGTTCTTCATGGGCTCACCTGTGATATTCGGAGCACTGAAAAGGTGAGGAGCCTCCCCGACAGACCCTCTGATTCTTTGCTGTCAGCTGATGATGAGAGGTGGGAGGAGTGAGGGGGTGTGGGGACCCTCAGGAGTTTGATTCCAGGATTGAAACCCTCATTGGTTCAGATCAGAGCCAGAAGACATCAGTTTATTTTGGAGAGAGTCCTAGAGTTTGAGGCCAGAAGGAACCACCAGATCATCTCGTCTGACCTTCTGTGTATCACGGGCCAGCAGCCCCACTCAGCACCCGCCCATGAAGCCCAACAACCAAAATTAGACCAAACTATAACAGCTCTCAGGAGACTAGATTATGTGCCGCAGCAGAGGAGAGGAGACACTTAGTGGCACCAGTGCCCAAGGCTCCTGCAGTGGCAGGGAATTTACTGAGCTGTACCAAGATCATCCTGGCAAGTGACCCACATGCTGCAGAGGAAGGTGAAAAACACCTAAGGTCACTGCCCATCTGACCGGGGGAAATTCCTTCCCAACCCCACATATGGTGACCAGTTAGACCCTTAGCATGGGAACTAGAACCAGCCAGCCCAGCACCTGAAAGAAAGAATGCTCGGTGCCACCTCAGGACCCTGTCCCCGCACATCCAGTGTCTCATCTCCAGCTGTTGCCATCCCTGATGGTTCAGAGCAAGGAGACACCCCCTCCCCCAGAACAAAACCCACAGAATACATTGAGGGAAAGGAAAAATTCCTTCCTGACCCTTCCAGGTGACTGAATGAAGCCCTGAAGCATGAGCTTTAGAAACACGAGACATAAACTGAAAGGGACCGCCAGGGCTTCCAAGCCCTGCTCCCCACCCTAAGAACATAAGAATGGCCGTACTGGTTCAGACCAATGGCCCATCTAGCCCAGCATCCTGTCTTCTGTCAGTGGCCGGTGCCACGTGCTTCAGAGGGATGACCAATCCTAGTCTTTTAAATCTCTCCTCATATGGCAACTTTTCCATACCCCTGATCATTTTTGTTACCATTTTCTGAACCTTTTCCAATTCCACTATATCTTTTTTGAGATGGGGCGACCACATCTGCACGCAGTATTCAAGATGTGGGCGTATCCTGGGTTTATATAGAGGCAATATGATATTTTCTGTCTGACTAGCCATCCCTTTCCTAACTGGGATCGATAATCAGGTTTTTGACTGCGGCTGCACATTGAGTGAGTAGACAAGCGAGGGGGACCCCCAGGCCGTCTCAGATCCAGCTCTCACTGGGTGCTGTCTCCACAGGTCGGGGTTGTGGGCAGGACAGGGGCTGGGAAATCCTCTCTCACCAACTGCCTCTTCCGGATCCTGGAGGCTGCAGGAGGGAAGATCGTGATCGATGGGGTGGACATATCGACCATCGGCCTCCACGACCTACGCCAGAGCCTCACCATCATCCCCCAGGTGAGCGCTGCATGGGCAGAGCCGGGTGCCCGGTCTCTGGCAGCAAGTGGCGAGGGATTTCGCCATAGGGCACACGTGTGTGGGCTGGGCACTGTGCCCCTCCATAGCCAGTTCCATGCCATGGGTGTCGCTTTCATTAACTTAGCCCAACCTGTCACCCTGTGGCAGCCAAAGCCTAATGGGGCACTATGAGCAGGAGGGGCCCAAGCCAGAGCCCCCAGCCCCTCGGTGTGGAAAGAGGGGAGCTGACAGCAGCTGCAGCAGGAGACACAGCAAGACGGGGCCCAGCCCGGCCTGGGCACCACCTGAGCTCTGGAAGCAAAAGCTCAGATGCGCCCCCCTCCCCCGTCCCCGGGCACTGTGGGAAATGGTACCCGATGTGGTTCAGCCCAGGCCCAGGATCAGCCTAGACTCAGCCAGTAACCTTCACCCTGCCTGCGGAGACCCACTAGCTGGCTCCTTTGCTGCTCCGCCAGGCGGCTGACCTGCCCTCAGCCTGTGGCTGTCGGAGCTGCAGCATGGCTAAGCTCTTGGTGAAGCAGCTGTGGTAGGAGGCTAACCTGCCCTGCCAGCCAGTGCGTTGCCCAGCTGTGGGCACCGTGGGCAGCCAGTTTGTGTGGCTGGACAAACAGCTCAGAGCTGGCTCTAGCCAAACAGGGCAGCCTCAGATGCAGCGGGTGTCCCCCTTGTGTCTAACTGTAACGGGCTTACAAGCACCTCATGGCTCTGGGGCTGGCAGGGCCCTGGATCCAGCACTGTCAGAGACCCCCGTGCTGTCCTTGCAGGACCCGGTGCTGTTCTCCGGGACTTTACGGATGAATCTGGACCCGTTTGACCAGTACGCGGATGAGGAGATCTGGAAAGCCCTGGAGCTGGCCCATCTGAAGACATACGTGCTGGATCTACCTGAAAGACTGTCCCACCAAGTGAGCGAAGCAGGGGAGAACTTGAGGTAGGTGGGCTAACTTGGGTGTCCTCACCGCCTGCCCAGCTCCAGAGACATCCCTCCTCCCTCCCAGGGAGAGTAGAGCACAGCCTGAGTGTGCCCTCCGCTTTCCAAGCGCCCAGCCCAGCCAGCAGGACTAATCCCTATAGGAATGCATGGCCCTCTGTGAGGCCATAGGAACAAGGGTGGGAGAGGGGCCAGGCCGGGGGAAGAGTGGGGGGGGGGGGCAGCAAGGCCAGGGGAAAGGGGGAGCAAGGCACAGGGGGAAGGGTGGGGGGGCGGTAAGGCCAGGGGGAAGAGTGGGGGGGGGGGGCGGCAAGGCCAGGGGAACTGGGGAGCAAGGCACAGGGGGAGGGGGGCCGGTAAGGCCAGGGGGAAGGGGGAGCAAGGCACAGGGGGAAGGAGGAGGGCGGTAAGGCCAGGGGGAAGGGGGAGCAAGGCACAGGGGGAAGGGTGTGGGGGGGCAGTAAGGCCACGGGAACTGGGGAGCAAGGCACAGGGGGAAGGGTGTGTTTTTGTGTGGCGGGGGGAAGGCACAGGGGGAAGGGTGGGAGGGCAGCAAGGCCAGGGGGGAGGGTGCGTTTGGGGGGGGGGCAAGGCACAGGGAGAAGGGGGGTGTTTGTGTGGGGGGGCAAAGCCAAGGGGAGGGGTACGTGGGGGAGCAGCAAGGCACAAGAAGTGTGCATGGGGGGGGGGCAGCAAGGCCGGGGGAAGGGTGCGTTTTTTTGGGGGGGGGAGGGGAAGGCACATGTGGGTGAAACCTAGTCATCATGGGGTGAGAGGCAAAGTGTCATTGTAGATCAAAAACTGGCCAAGAAACAGAAAGCAAAGAGTATGCTTAAATGGTCAATTTTCATTCTGGCTAAAGGTTGCCGCGGGGTGTACGTGGGCCCGTGTTGTACAATACATTTATTAATGGTCCAGAAAGAGGTTGAGCAGGGAGGCGTGATTTTGTAGATAACACAAAGCTATACTGGGGAGTCAAATCCAGAAATGACTGGGAGGAACTTCAGAGGGACCTGATCAAGAGGAATGAGCAACATGATGGAAGGTGAAATTCACTGTTGATAAATGCACGTAATGCACACTGGAGGGAGGGGAGAAACTGAACAACTCGCACCATATGGGGTTGTATCAGTGACACTCATACCTCACTGGAGCCAGCTCAATGGCGATCTCATCTCAAAGTGCAGCTGTGAGCCAAAAAGGCTACAAAATAGTTCAGAGTCAAGCTAGAAGGGCATAATGAGCGGGGTCCTGCAGGGATCTGTCCTGGGTCCAGATCTGTTCAGTATCTTCATCAATGATTTGGAGACTAGCACAGAGAGTACACTTATAAATCTGTGAACAATACCACGCTGGGAGGGGTTGCAAGCGCTTTGTGGGCAGGATTAGAATTCAAAATGATCTGGACAACTGGAGAAATTATCTTAAGTAAATAGGATGAAATTCAATAAAGACAAATGCAAAGCACTACAGGTTGGAAGGAACAATCAAATGTATAAATACAAAATGGGAAATGACTGCCTAGGTAGGAGTACTGCAGAGAAGGATCTAGGGGTCATAGTGGATCACAAACTAAATAGTGGATCACAAACATAGTGGATCAACAGTGTAATACTGTGCAAAAAAAGCGAACATCGTTCTGAGATGTGTTAGTAGGAGTGTTGTGAGCAAGACATGAGAAGTAATTCTTCCACTCTGTTCCGCACTAATAAGGCCTCAACTGGATTTATTGTGTCCAGGTCTGGCACCACGCTTCAGGGAAGAAAGTCCAAATGAGAACAACAAAAATTATTAAGGGTCTAGAAAACACGACCTATGAGGAAAGATTAAAAAAATTGGGTTTGTTTAATCTGGAGAAGAGCAGACTGAGGAGGGACATGATAACAGTCTTCAAGTACATAAAATGTTGTTATAAAGCGGAGGAGGAGAGCTCATTCTCCTTAGCTACTGAGGACAGGACAAGCAGCAGTAGGCTTCAACTACAGCAAAGGAGATTTAGGTTGGACAGTGGGAAAAAACTTCCTGACCGTAAGAGTAGTTAAACACTGGGACAAATGACTTAGGGAGGTTGTGGACTCGCTGTCATTGGAGGGTTTTTTTTAAAGAACAGATTAAACAGCTCTCAGGAATGGTCTAGATCAGTGGTTCTCAACCTGTGGTCCGTGGCCCCCAGGGAGTCTGTGGACTATGTCAAGGGGTCTGCAAAAGACTTATTCTGAAACCTGACTGACCAGAATTCGACTATGTATACAGACAATAGATTTCCAAAGGGGCCCACACCGCCATCCGAAATTTTTTAGGGGTCCACAAATGTAAAAAGGTTGAGAACCACTGGTCTAGCTAAGACGTAGGCCTGCCTCACTGCAGGGGACTGGACTAGCTGCTCTGTCCTGCTTGTCCTACATTTCTGTGATTCTGTGTGAGGTTGCATAAGGAATGGCATGGTGAATAATATCACAAATACTTCCTAAATCAATGGTGTGGCTGCATTTGAATAGTGTGTGCAGTATTGGTCACCTCATCTCACCCATAGTGCTGATGTGGGGCGGGGGGGTTCAGAGATGAGCAATGAGAGTGAGCAAGGGCCTGGAAAAATGCTCACATGACGAGCGAGTGACAGGCTTGGAATTGTGTCCGTTCGATAGAAAACAGCTAAGGGGGGGACCCATAAGAACGGCCATATTGGGCTAAAGCTATATAAAATAATGACCGAGAGGATAAATGGGGAATGGCTGGCTTCCCGGTCTTCTAAAACAAGACCAAGGGGACAGTCAAGTGTAATTAGCTTGTGGAACGCCTTGCCACAGGAAGTTGTTGAAGCCAAGAAATTAACACACTTCCGAAAGGACCTGGACATGTATATGGCTAGTAAGACTATCCAGTGTTAAAGTGGTTAATGCTAAGAAAAATCTTGATACAGGATTAAGCCTAATTCTTCAAAGCATAAGCTGATCTCTTACTAAGGAAGGTTCAGCTGAAACCTAATGGTTGTTGGGGGGGGAGGGAGAGGGTCAGAAGTCCCCAAAGCCCGACAGCAACATTCTTACACCTTCCTCTGCAGCATCTGGTGCTGCCATTGTCGGAGACAGGTGCTGGGCTAGACAGCCTTGTGTCTGAGCCCGGCTGCCCCATGCCCTGTGTCCTAGCCTGTCTCGGTGATTGGCTGATGGGGCAGGAGAGGCAGGGTGTGATGCTGCCTCTAGGCTACGCCAGGTCACTCGCTTGCCCTCAGTGGCAGAGGTAGCGCTGGGCACGTTCTCAAGCTGCCCCACATCAGTGCTGGTGTTTTCTCCCCACCCCAGCGTTGGGCAGCGGCAGCTGCTGTGCCTGGCCCGAGCCCTGCTCCGCAAATCCAAGATCCTCATATTGGATGAGGCAACAGCCGCTGTGGATCTGGAAACAGAGCATTTAATCCAGACAACAATCCGGAGTGAATTTGCCAACTGCACTGTCCTCACCATCGCCCACCGCCTGCACACCATCATGGACAGCAACAGGTGTGTGTCTGTGTGTGCACACGCGCGCCCCTGCAATACCCACCGTCATGGCCAGCCAGGAGCAGTTGCTGTACACGCCATTCCACACAGCAATGGGGCAGGGGGGGGGGGGGTGCAGGCAGGCACTGTCCATACCATCATGGCTGTCTGGGAAGGGGTGCTGTATACGCAATGGGGGGGGGCGGGGGTTGTGTGTGTGTGTGCGCGCGCACCTGGGCGCTATACACACCATCATGGCTAGCCAGGGAACGGGGGCACTGTATACACCATGGTGGTCACCCAGAAGCGGTTGCTGGACACACCCTTGTGCACAGCACTCGGGGTGGGGTAGGGAGGCAGGTTCTTTACATACCATCATGGCTAGCCAGGAGCGGGTGGGGGCCCTGTAGCCACAATCCTGGACAATCCCCCCCCCCTCCTCCCCCAAAGCAGCTGCTGTACACTCCATTCTGCCCAGCAATGGGAGGTGGGTGCAGGCAGGTTCTATACACAGCATCATGGCCAACCGGGGGGAGGAGGGAGGGGTGCCATACACACCATCGCAGACAGCAATGGGGTGTGTGCGCGCACATGGGCAGTATACATATCATCATGGCTAGGCTGGGGGGAGGTGCAGTACACACCATCCTGGACCCCCTCCCCCCCAGGAGCAGTTGCTATGCGCATCATTGTGCATGGGGGGGGGAGTGGTTTGCAGGCAGGTTTTTGTACTATCATGGCTAGCGGGGGTGGGAAGCAGGGGCACTGTACACACCATCAGGGCCAACAAGTTGAGGGAGGCGTGCAAGGGGCCAGGCTCCAGGTGGTAGGTGCAGAGGGCTATACACAGACGTAAACAAGCGGGGGAGGGTGGCACACTGACGGATGTGGATGGGGCCCTGGGCACATCTTCGTGGCCTGCACCAAGTGGGTGTGCAGATGTTGCTGAGCCCCCCTCATGGACAGGCCGTAGAGGACCTGAAGATCTCTGTGCAGCTCCAACCCTTGTCCCGTTCACTCAGATGTTGGTCCAGTAAAAGATGCCTTTGCCTCCCGTCTTTCAGGTAGTAGCAGCGTTATGTCCGTTGTCTTGGACAGACACAGGCAGGCCCAGGCCCCCGCCCAGGGGAGAGATTTAGTGTCCTGCCTAGGGTGGGGAAGGGGCTGTAGATAACCTCGGACTGGGAAGGGCATGTACTAGAAGCTGCATGACAGCAGCGCTGGTCCTGTGGCACCCAATGTTCTCTTTGTGCTTGCAGGGTGATGGTGCTGCAGGCGGGGCGCATTGTGGAGTATGACAGCCCTGAGCGGCTGCTCCAGCAGCAAGGCCTTTTCTCGACCATGGCTAAGAACGCCGGCATCGTGAGTGCTCAAGCCACGGTGCTGTAGGAGAGCTGGAGCTGACAGGGTAAGCCCCCTGCCCAACACTGGCGCACCCACATCCAGAGTCAGAACCTAGGGCAGGGCCCACCGCAAACTGGAACGGACAAACAGCGTATTGCCAGAACCTGTTTCTGTTGCCTCAGTGCGCCTGGCAGCTCCGAGCAGCAGGACCTGCCCAGGACTTCACTCCTCTTCACCTGGGACTAAAGGAGAGAGTGAAGCCGCTGGGCTCTGAGTCCCTTGAAGAGGGGGCTTCGGGGCTGGGCTAGACAAGGCTAGGACTTACTTCACCGCAGGCAGCAGCTCTGGGCCTGCTGCTGCCATACCCTGGTTCAGATCCAAACCCCGCTATGTGGGGGTAGCTTCAATGCAGACGTGCCCAGGCCAGACCCCATGTGCACATGGGCAGCAGCTCTAACAGACACCTGGGGTGGCTTTGACCTGACACGCAGTCTGGGAGTAGCTCGGCTGAACGTGGGGGTAATTTTACAATCACTTCACTTATTGGTCCTTATTTTCAAGGCACTCAATGGCATAGGCCCAGGATAGCTGAAAGATTAACTAAAGCTCCAGCCTGAAGAGCGTGTTTGACAATACTGCGCCTCTAGCAGAGTGGAGCTCTCTACCGCAAGGCAAAGCTGGGCAGGAGACAGCTGCCTCAGGGGCCAGTCCAGGGCTCGAACCATCTGGCCCATCGCAGAGCTCCTCCCCTTCTGCTCCAAGTGCCAGGTGCACTGCTCCAAGCAGCCTTCCCCAGCAGAAAGTGTGCGGCAGGACAGTGTAAAAAGACGTATGCCCTGGGGAGAGGCTGAGAGCACGAGTGAACCCCACGACACGTTAGACCCATTGCTTTAATGCAAAAAGCAACAGAGGGTCCTGTGGCACCTTTAAGACTAACAGAAGTATTGGGAGCATAAGCTTTCGTGGGTAAGACCCTCACTTCTTCAGATGCAAGTAATGGAAATTTCCAGAGGCAGGTATAAATCAGTATGGAGATAACGAGGTTAGTTCAATCAGGGAGGGTGAGGGGCTCTGCTAGCAGTTGAGGTGTGAACACCAAGGGAGGAGAAACTGCTTATGTAGTTGGCTAGCCATTCACAGTCTTTGTTTAATCCTGATCTGATGGTGTCAAATTTGCAAATGAACTGGAGCTCAGCAGTTTCTCTTTGGAGTCTGGTCCTGAAGTTTTTTTTGCTGTAAGATGGCTACCTTTAGACACCTCACACATGAGGGCAGTATAAAATCTACATATAACAGAATGTCCTGATACTCAGGCCTTGGCTACACTCGCGGATTCACAGTGCAGCACGCGTGTAGTCGCACTGCCAGCGCTGCGAGAGCTCTCTCCGAGGGGAATAGCTTGCAGCGCTGCGAGTGAGCAGCGCTGATTACACTGGCGCTTTACAGCGCTGTGCTCGGGGGGGGGGGGGTGTTTTTTCACACCTCTGAGCGCAGCAAGTGCAGCGCTGTGAATTGCCAGTGTAGCCAAGGCCTAAGGACTGGATGCACAGGCAAAACTTGGCTCCTTCCCCATGAAAGGTGACTGCAGCCCTGGGCTGTCCCCACCCCCCACTGCAAGACTTGGAGTCAGTGTCAGTCTCTCGGCTTTGCTCCAAGCCCAGCCAAACAACTTGACACTCCCCTGGTCCCTGCTCGTGCTTAGTCGTCCAGGCAGGAGCCCTGGGGAGCCCCACTTAAGTGTTGTTGCAATTGTCTCTCTATAAAGGCTATTTAAACAGTTCCCTTGTTTGTGATTTTATTGTGTGGGCGGCGAGGGGGGAGTTGCTGAGGAATCTTGCTGAAGACTGGGCCTAGTCCAGCAGCAGGGGTGGAGGACAGAGGAGGCACAGGTTTGCTGCTCTGCAGGGCTCCATCATGAGTTGCAAGCTGAAGCAGAAACCTGGCTGCAGTGTGAGGTTGGGGCCCATGGCCTGGAACAGCGATTCGGGTTGTCCTTGCACGCCCTATCGCCTCTGCACAGGGGCTGGGCCATCTGACTACACACCACTTGCCATATAAACTGCCGTACTCCAGCAGCTTCTGGGCACAGGTCCCAAACTGCGTGTTAGTCTCTTGGTTTCTCAGCAAGCTGCAGGGTGGCTGCTGCTCCAGTTTGTCACTGCAGTCTGGGCTGCGAGGGCCCACGCGCAGCAGGAGGAGCACAGGCTTACAGCCTTGCCAGGTGCATGTCCCTGACCAGAAACATGGCGCTTGACGCAAACAAGCCTGAGCAACACCAAGGGAGACACTTTACTTAGGGGACACAGACACTGCCGTCAGAGCACCGGGGGAGCGGGGCGGTGTCTCTTGGGCCAGGAGCAGCAGCCCCCAAATACACCCCCTCCAATAGTGCTGCCCCATTCCGGGGGCGCAGCCAGAGCCTAGCAGACAGGGTGGTGTGTTGATGCCTTTAATCCTACACTCTTGCCAAAGGATGTGCCTGATTCTCACCAGCCCCTCACAGCACTCTGGGACACGTCAGAGCAAAGGGACGGACCCCCAAGTTCTGGGGGTGGGCCGGGGTGAGGAGGGGAAATGGCTCGAGTGACAGGGAGGTGAGGCTCCCGTCTTATCTTTGGCTCATCTGAACGACTGGCGGCAGGGCTCGCTGTGGGCAGCTGCTGCCTGCTGGGCGCTATGGGAAGGAGTATCATGTATCTCCCCCAGCAGCACGGTGCTGCTAGTCCTGAAACCAGAGCCTGGGAGAGCCCAAACCCAGGGTACGTCTCCAGGGCAGTGAGCAGGTGTGAATTCTCAGCACGGGCAGAGCCGATGTGCGCTAGCTCAGTCCGAGCCAGCATGCTAAACACAGCAGCGTGGCTGTTGCAGCTCAGGCAGCCGCCCGAGGTAGAGACCAGTAGGCTGGGGGGGCTTGGACGCGGGAAGCTAGCCCTAGCCATTGCCCATGCGTCAGCTGAGCGTGTGAGCCTGTCTATGCTGGGAGTCACAGTGCCCCCTGCAGCACGGACATAGACCAGCAGCTCCCCCCAGGGAGGCAGGCGGTGCTGGGGAGATTGATTCCACAGCTGGGGAGAGCCAACAGCTCATAACCAGGGACAGTGGGATCTCTACATGGAGCGGAGGACGGGAAGAATCCCCCCTGAGCAGGTGCCAGGTTCTGTTCTCCAGCCCCAACTTCCCCGCTAGAGCTTGACCCCTGCCCGGTGAGGGAGCCTGGCCCCTGCTCCCATTGCTCCCGCGCGCTGCTGAGGAGCTGTGGGGCTCCTGCTCTCAACAGCCCGGGTTGCTTTTAACGGTACTTGGTCAAAGAGGGAATCTGCATTAACCCAGAAGTGCTGAAGGAAAAGGAAATGCTGCACACAGGCAGGAAGCAGCACTTTGGCCCGAGCGAGGGGGCCACTTCCTTCAGGGACTTGGCTTTGCTCTGTGTCCAGCCAGGCCCAGCCAGCTCCTAGCAGCTAGATCTAAGGGGAAGCTACTTGCCATGCTAGGAGGAAGAGACAGGACAGGAGGCAACATTAATTCCTGCTGCACAGGCTGCCCTGTAACCTCACTGCCCCTGGCCAAGCCACGTTCACCACCCAACTGACAGCTGCCTGGGCGGGCAGAGCCCCTGCAGGGCCTGGACCATCCAGCACCACTGGCAATCCCACATGGCTTTCAGTGGTTAGAGGCTGGCTTTTCACACGGAAATGAGCAGTACAGGTTGCCTCAGCCCAGCAGGGGTCGCAGACCCTTCCCCTGCAAGTCTCTGACATGGTCCAGCTGGGATTAAGGCACCAGAACTTGGTCTCTCTGTGGGGATGGTACAGCCTCACGTATACTCCGTCTTCCGGATGTAACTGGACGGCACGTAGCCCTGCCTCCCATGCACCTCAGCTAACCACCACTCTCGATTGCCCGTGATATCTTCAAACTGTAGGATCCTGAGTCTCTGATTGGCTGATACACTCAGCTCATTTGGACTTCGGCCTTTAAAGGTGTAGACAGCATAATAGACCTAGAGGGACAGGGGGAGAAAGTGGGTCAGAGCTGGGCCGGGCCTGAGGAACAACAGGCCAGGATCAACACTGTCATGCAGCTCTTTGTGTAGTGTGAGGATTACTCAGACACACTCCAAGAGACAGGCACAGCGAGGGGAAAGGACTATCTCCCAGGGTCATAAGGGCATAAGAACAGCCATCCTGGGTCAGCCCAAAGGTCCATCTAGCCCAGTATCCTGTCTTCCAACGGTGGCCAACGTCGGGTGCCCCAGAGGGAATGAACAGAACAGGTAATCATCAAGTGATCCATCCCCCATTGCCCATTCCCAGCCTCTGGCAAACCGAGACTAGGGACACCATCCCTGCCCATCCTGGCTAATAGCCATTGATGGACCTATCCGCCATGAATTTATCTAGTTCTTTTTTGAACCCTGTTATAGTCTTGGCCTTCACAACAACCTCTTGCAAAGAGTTCCACAGGTTGACTGAGCATTGTGTAAAGAAAAGAACAGAAGTACTTGTGGCACCTTAGAGACTAACAGATTTATTAGAGAATAAGCTTTCGTGGGCTACTGCCCACTTCTTCGGATGCATATACTCTGAAACCTGTGTAAAGAAATACTTCCTTTTGTTTGTTTTAAACCTGCTGCCTACTAATTTCATTTGGTGACCCCTAGTTCTTCTGTTATGAGGAGTAAATAATGCTTTCTTAGTTAAATTCTCCACACCAGTTATGATTTTATAGACTTCTATCATATCCGCCCTTAGTTGTCTCTTTTCCAAGCTGAAAAGGCCCAGTCTTATTCATCTCTTCTCATATGGAAGCTGTCCCATACCCCTAATAATTTTTGTTGCCCTTTTCTGTATGTTTTCCAATTCCAATATATCGTTTTTGAGATGGGAGTGACCAGATCGGCACGCAGTATTCAAGATGTGGATGTATCATGGATTTATATAGAGGCAATATGATATTTTCTGTCTTATTATCTCTCCCTTTCTGAATGATTTCCCAACATTCCATTAGTTTTTTTGACAGCCGCTGCACATTGAGTGGATGTTTTCAGAGAAATATCCACAATGACTCCAAAATCTCTTTCTGGAGTGGTAACAGCTACTTTAGGCCTCATCATTTTATATGTATACAGGTCTGGCTCCAGCTTTTCTGCTGCCCCAAACGGCAAAAAAAAAAAAAAGACGAGCGGCAGCAGTTTGGCGGCAGCTCAACCGCGCCGCTTCTTCTGCGGCAGTTCGGTGGCGGGTCCCCCCCCCCCCCTTCCTCTTCGGTGGCAATTTGGCGCAGCTCAAAGGGGAAGAGAGAGGATGAGGGACCCGCCACTGAATTCCCGCCGAAAACCGGACGTGCCGCCCCAATACCGAATGGAGTGCCGCCCCTTTGAATTGGCCGCCCCAAGCACCTGCTTGCTAAGCTGGTGCCTGGAGCCGGCCCTGTATGTATATGTGGGATTATGTTTTGCAATGTGCATTACTTTGCATTTATCACCATTGAATTTAATCTGGCACTCGGTTGCCCAGTCACCCAGTTTTGTGAGATCCTTTTGTAACTCTTCGCAGTCTGCCTGGGACTTAACTATCTTGAGTAGTTTTGTATCATCTGCAAATTTTGCCACCTCACTGTTTGCCCCTTTTTCCAGATCATTTATGAATATGTTGAATAGGACTGGTCCCAGTACAGCCTGGGGGACACCACTATTTACCTCTCTCCATTCTGAAAACTGACCATTTATTCCTATCCTTTGTTTCCTGTCTTTTAGACAGTTACTGATCCCTGAGAGGACCTTCCCTCTTATCCCATGATAGCTTACTTCGCTTAAGAGCCTTTGCTGAGGGACCTTGTCAAAGGCTTTCTGAAAATCTAAGTACACTATATCCACTGGATCCTCCTTGTCCACATGCTTGTTGACCCTCTCAAAGAATTCTAGGGCAGTCACTCCCAGAGCCCCACTCTCCTGCCCTGGTCACTAGCCAGGCTGATTTTCTACATGAAAATATGGAGAAGGGCTGGTCCTGAAAGGCAGGTATCTCCCTGCTTCCCCACGCCCAAGAGACCCTGTACACCCCATTTTCCCACCTAGCCTTGGGGGTCTGCACATTCCTCACAAGAGATGGGGTTGAGGTCCATAGGCGCTGACTCCGTGGGTGCTCCAGGGCTGGCGCAACCATGGAAAAAAATTAACAGGTGGCTTAGCAAACACCAGCAGGCAAGCTCCCCCCTCCCCAGTGCCTCCCCCCACCAGTGGCCCCATTGATCAACTCCTCCCCTCCCTCCAACTGCCTCCTGCCCACCTCGGAACAGCTGTTCAGTGGCAGGCAGGAGGTGCTTGGAGGGAGAGGGAGAAGCTGGGCCGGGGCATGTTCGGGGGAGGGAAGAGGCAGGACAGGGGTGGGGGCTTGGAGGAAGGGGTGCAGTAGGGGTTGAGCACCCCCTGGATTGATCAACCAGATCTGCCTCACACGTGCCAGCACCCCTTCCCTAGTGAAGGGACAGTTCAGCCTCTGCCCAGTGAAGGGTGTGACTTGCAGCCCCGCCCCCATAGAGCAAGGACAGCAGGGGGGCTTACCTGGTTGCCCTCAGACTCGCTGCTCTCCAGCCCCGAGTCTCTGTCCTCCAGCGAAGGTGCCGGCCTGAGGTATGCTTTGGCAGGGTGCCCACTGCGGGTGCTGGAGCTGCTGTTCAGCTCAGGACGACTGTAGCGTCGGTGAGCTGGTGTCTTGTTGGGCTGCTGGTTGGATTCCATGGGAACCGTTCTATCAGAGGAGCCAGCCTGGGGCTGGGAGGCAGCATCTGTGTCGGAGGGGGACCTCAGGGAGTGGTCTGGATCCCCTGGAGAGGCAGAGTCCTGCAGAGGTTTGTGGGTGAAGGTCACGGTCATGCCACTGGGGTTGAAGGTCAGGGTGTTGCTGCTGTGCGGTGAGGAGCTACTGTGTTCGGACTCATTGGAGGAGTGGCTGCCCACCGAGATGTCTGAGTGGCTGCGGCGTGGGTTATAGGGCTTCAGGAAGGAGCTGTACACAAAGCCTTTGGTCACTGCGGAAAAGGGAGCGGGTCAGGGTCAGAGACGAAAAGGCTCCCATGGAGAGGAGAGTGGGTCAAAGGGGAGAGGATGATAAACCAGAGAGGAGACCACAGGAGACAGGCCAGAGTGGCCACCTGTCCCCGGAGGGTTACAGTTCGTTGTTCATGGATCCTGGCCGATGGCAGAGTCAGGGAAGACTCTGTGCTGCTGGAGGCACAGAACCCCACCTACCTCCATTGTCAATGAGCCAGCGGTTCTGGCTGCCCATGGGGTCCTTCTTCTTGAGGACACCCACAAGATCACCCTCCAGCAGCGAGACATCCAGGTCCTGGGCTGCGTTGAAATTGCGGTCTGCCTGGAAGAGTTTCTCCGGGGGGTACCTGGCCAGGAGGGCAGCTCGGAGTTCATCTGACTGCAGCATGTAGCTGGGCTGGAGGGGAACAAGACACCCATGAGAAGGCTCCCTGGGGCTCCCCAGACCAAGCCCCTGAAACAAGGCAGAAGGGACTCACTGGGCCCAGGAGTGGCTGCCGCCTGGCAGACTGGCGCTCCACACTCCTCCTGTCAAATGGTCTCTTGGCAGCCGTGTGGGACTCCGGGAAGAAGGTAAAGGCCTGGAGCTGCTGGAGAACTCGGCTGTGCTCCTCTTGGAAGATGGAGATGAGGTTCCCCTCCCTGCCAGCCACTCGCAGCAGCTGGAACAGGAGCAGAGGGTAGGAAGCTGCCATCAGCAGAGCTCTGCTAACCCAGAGACCCAGCAGCCAAAGGGGAGCTCAGCGAAAGACGAGCCAGATGCTGGTCTAGAACCTGCACCAGTGTCCAGGGCAAGGACTGAGCCAGCCCTGGAACTCCCCTTTGGCAGGGCAGGGGCGAGCCTATCCTGCCACTTCCCTGCAGTCCCTGCTGTGGGGACAGAGGGTGAGCCCCCAGGCCTGCTGATCCAGCACCTTTCACAGCAGCCCTGCCACCGACAGTATCCAGTCCCCTGGAGCAGCGGGAGCTACAGGTGCAGCCTCGAGGGGAGGCCAGAGTCTGACACGACAGCCACAGCTCTGCACACAAGGGGGACAAGCCTCAGGAAGCAGAAACTCCCCCGACACACGAGAGAAAAACTCCACAGAGGCAAGATGTCTGCAGTGAGCCAGGAGCATCTGCCATCACATCCTCCCTGCTCCATCCCCTGCCCCTGTTGCGGAGCTGGGTTCTGGGAACTCACCGACAGCAGTGGCCTCAGCTCCCCCAGTGCCAGGTGCACAAAGTCGCGGTGAGCCCTGGCGTAGCCCCGCAAGCAGCTGGCAAACAGCTCCTTGGCACAGCGTTGGAACTTGGGCAGCTCGTCTAGGAGCTGGGCATTCAATGCCTCATAATTGTTGCGAGCTGACTGCAGCTCCTCAAGTGTCCGTTTGTCCTTCAGCTTCTCCGCCCGCTCCGTGCAGTTGTGGAAGTCCAGGAGCTTGTCGAAGCGTTTCTGCACCAGCTTGTGCGGCCCCATGAACATGCTCAGCAGCTGGTTGAGAGGGGAGATCACCAGCCGCTCCGTCCTCTCTTTCTGGAAGACAGTGAAACAAGAGGCAGGGGATAGAGCATCCCCCTCTTTCCTCGTTCAGCCTCTCTCAGCCAGGGCAGGGATTTATCTAGCTAGCGCCACGTGTCCCAAGTGATGGGGAGTCCGAGCTGTCCTGATTCGACAGCCACAGTCATCTCACTGGCACTAAACGTGGACTGAGATTCACTTTACATTCCCTTCACTCAGCTTCATCAGATACCTCCTAGTCACCCCTCACCCCAATCTCCTCCTAAGCCATCTCCCCCTGGGCTCCTGAGTCAGCCCCATGGACCATCCTGAATCTTCCCTCTTGGTCAGTTCCATCCTGGCAAGCTATAAGAGTGTTTCCAAAGTGGCAGGTCTGTGGGTAGGGATAAGCCACACAGGATAGGACCACAGGCTGTGCCCGGGGTCCGAATCCATGTACCCTTTTGTCAGCAGTGTCCATTCCTGCACTGCTGGCAGCTTAGTATGCAGCACATGCCATCTCTGCCCTCTCTCTCCTCTGTCCCACCGTATTCCTACACCAGCGTTTCTCAAACTGGGGTCCGTGGGCCTCGCTGTTCCCCGGTGTGTAGGAGGCGCTGGGAGGGAGTGGGAGGAGCAGGGACAGGGTGCGTTCGAGGGAGGGGGCGGAAAGAGGAGGGGCAGGGGTGGAGCGGGGGCAGGACCTGGGGCTGAGCGGGGGACGGGAGTCCGGGTTGCAGAAGTTTGAGAACCTCTGCCCTACATTATTCCCACATCTCCTGCTGGTGCACCTCACGCAAAACCCTCTCTCCCAGCCAGCTGAGTGTCTCACCCTGAATCACTCCCCATCAACTCCACTGTGCTTCATACTGAAGCTTCCATCTCAGTTACCTCCCAACTCTCAGACAAAACCACCATCCAAGTCACCCCCACTGCATCGCAGCCTAACCCACCTCCCGAATCACTTCTCACTGTCTCACCCTAGTCAGACGCCACGGCACTTCACCCTAACTCGACCCTTACAATAGCACAGTCTGCATCTCCATCTTAACTCAATTCCTCCCCATCACCCTAACTTGTTCCTCCTCCTCAGCCCAGTGTCAGTCTAATTCATCCCCCTGCAGTGTCTCACCCTTTCTCGCTAGTCAACCCCCATGTCACCCTCTTTTCCAATCACTCTTTTCTATCACTATACTAAATACTCCGTCACACTGTGCGTCTGCCTAAACCATCTCCTAGTCATCACTGATTATATCATTCTTGTTTTTTTTAATCAAACCATCGTGCGGTACCAAGTCAAACGCCTTACAGAAGTCTAAGTTTATTACGTCAACACTGTTACCTTTATCAACCAAACTTGTAATCTCATCAAAAATAGTTATCAAGTTAGTTTGACAGGAGCTATTCTCCAGAATCCCATGTTGATTCGCATTAACTACATTACCCTCCTTTAATTCTTTATTAATCAAGTCCAGTACCAGCTGCTCCATTATCTTGCCCGGGATCAATGTTAGGCTGACAGACCCATAATTACCCAGGTCACGCTGGTTGCCCTTTTTAAATATTGGCACAACAGTAGCTTTCTTCCAGGCTTCTTTAACTTCCCCAGTGTTCCAAGACTTATTGAAAATCAACATTAACCATCCAGATGCAATGGATGCAAGTTGTGTGGACCTGCTGATTTAAAAACGTCTAACTTTAGTAGCTGCTGTTTAATGTCCTCCAGAGCAGTGGTTCTCAACGTTTTTTTATCTGTGGACCACTACAAAATTTTGAATGGAGGTGCAGACCCCTTTGGAAATCTATTGTCTGTATCTATAGTTGAATTCTGTTCAGTCAGTTTTCAGTCAAAATCTTTCACGGACCCCTTAGACATAGTCCATGGATGACAGATTGAGAACCACTGCTCCAGAGATACTAGTGGAATGGAAAAAACTCAAACTTCTGGAAACCAGGAAGTACAGAGTTAAGATACATGCCCACATAACCTTAACTCTGCCCTCTTTGAGCAAAGCCCAAATATGCCTGTGACACATACTTTCACTCTACATTTGTGCTGTACTGAACAAGAGCTACCTACCCCTGCCATACATTCAAACATTTAACCTACTCCGTAGACAGAATACCACATCTGCTAAACTTTACAACCTCCTCAACACCTTTCACAACCCAATAACCCTTATATGTACAATGCCATCTAACACAATATGTTCCCTTACACCCTTCATTAAACGCAGAGAACACACACAGCAAGACCACCCCTGGGCCCAGCCTCTGACACAGCCTACACAGCGCAGCACTGAAGTGAGGCTGACCGGATCTCTCAAGGTTCTGTACACTTTTCCCTATGATCAGATACATGGGGGTCAGACTCACCCCCCCCCCCAAGGGGAGTACAGCCCCTCAGATCATGTCCTATCACAATTACAGCTCTTCCAAACTGCTCCCACTAATCCCACTACCATTCAATGCAGCTACACCTAACACAGTGAACACAGCAGCAGTACATGCAGATAATTCCCAGTGGCCATTGCCAGCTCCAAGGGGGCAGAGCACAAACTTAATTAAAACCCCTCGTTAGTCTCCATTATCACCAGACCTCGTTGCCTCCATATCCGACATGAAACTTTCCTTCCGAGTCCCCAACACTGTGCCTCAACCTAAGTCCTCCCTTCTAGTCAATCCTCGTTTCACTCTACATCTCCTGTGGCCACCCCATGATTCACCCTAAATCTTCCATCTAGTAACCCCCATTTTATTAGTAAATCATCCGTTCTAGTCACCACCCCATATCACACTCACTGACCACTCCATGAATCCCTCAGTCATCCCCCCACTTACTCGTGCTTTCTCTCACTAATCTTTGCCTCTCATCACATTGCTCGTTTCACCCTAAACTTTCCTGTGAGTCACACTCTGTAGTATCCTGAGCCCCACAGTCACCCCAAGTATCATCCCAATTCATTCCTAATGACCCCTTCGACTCTCACCCTCAATTTTCCCTGCTAGCCATCATTCTGTCTCACCCTAATCTGGCGACTGCTAACCCCCCATGTTTCATAAATCAACATCCCCATCAACCCTGTGTCATCGAACTTCATCCCCTCACTCTCTTCTGCTGTATCTCTAGCTAACACCCCATGTTTCACCCTAAATCCTCCTCCCTTACCGTAACTCTAAGTCAATTACGTGTTTTGTCAGTGAATAGCCAATAAAACCCAAGCCTAACACCAAGCTTCACAGCCTTCCCCAGCTCAAAACAGCACGGTCCAACCCGCCCAGCTGGCATTACCCAGAGTGTAAATGCATACAAACGTTCGTAGTCAGACTGAGCACGTGATCCGGAACGTGTGATGGGGCCGCGTTACCCCCCCACACACACTCATTCCAAGGGCCCTACTGCTCCCACCCATGCAGAGACAGCAGGTCAGCACAGAGAGGAGAGAGGACAAGGGGAGGAGGCTCACTTACAAAGGTGGAGAAGAGCTGGTCGCTGATGAGTTGATGCACTTTCTGGAACTGCTCCAGATCCCTGCTGCCCTGCTGCATGCACAAGTCCCACATGCTCACAGCTGCCAGCACCTTCACACAGGCCGACTCCTGGGGTGAGGGACACAAACAGCAGTCAGTGCAATGATCACCCGCTGCTGAGGGCTGTGCAGAACCCCTCCCACACAGCCAGTGACCCAGAGAACAGGGTCCCTTCCCTCCCCTTCCACTCTCACCCCAGAGAACGGGACGTGCCAGAGGTTGAACCCTCCTCTAGGAGAAGAGAATCACTGACTCCACCAGGCGGACTAGCGAGGGCAGCCCCAGTCGAGCATGGACTCACCCGGACATGCTGCAGGTAGAGGGAAAGGTCTCGGATGAAGGATTTGATCAGCCGCTCCTGCAACCGGAAATTCTTCTCCATCTCCTCAAAGGCCTCGTCCTTCAGCTGTGATGGAGAGTGGCTCAAAGGGGTCAAATACAGCACCACAGTGTCCTACCCAATGGGAACTGCAGGTGGCCCTTTGTTCCCAGAGCAGAGACAGGCCAGGGGCAATGCTTCCCTCCAAGGGAAGAGAGACTGAGGGACACTGACACCCCAACATACACTTACCCAGAGGAGAGAAAGGCCAGAGGCACTGACCCCTGGCTGTGTCTGTACCGGGCTCCCACTGACCACTCCCCCCACCCATCTGTGCTGAGCTCTGGATCACCAGGCAGAGTCACGTGATGAGCGTAATTGGAAGGGGAAGGCCAGAGGGGTACAAACTCCCTCCTTTCTGCTCCCTCTGCCTGAAGTGGGCTCCAGCTGCGCGGGTGGATTACCTGGGGGGCGAAGCCTGTGAGGTGCTTGAGGTGGCTGCTGACACGGTTGGATTTCTTGATGATGGAGTGGAAGTTGAGCTTGGAGATTTTCTCCATGAGGCTGTCCTCATCCCCTTTTCGGTACTTCAGCACTGGGAGAGGCAGGAGCAGGAGTCAAAACTCCACACCGGCAACTGCCCTACAACCTCATCACCTACCCCTGGTGCTGCATATCCCCAGATACCTCCCTCTTCCCCTCCAGCCACTGCATCCCCATCCCCCCGTCCACCACATCACCACTGCCACCCCACAGCCCTGCTGTCCCATCTCCACCGCAGCCCTGCCACCATGTCCCCCACACCCAGCTGCCACATCCTCTCCACAGCTGCATTCCCAGCCCAGCTGTGCTGGGCGTGCCTCCTCATCCCGGCTCTGCCAGGCTGGCTCACCCAGGTCCTTGCGACGTTTGTACTCATTGATGTTGACGTTGATCTCTTTGACTGCAAGGACTGCAGCGGTGAGTAGTGCCTTGTCAGGGTGCGACTCAGGTGTGGCACTCAGCAGCTCCATCAGCAGCAGTGGGTATCGCATCACCCTCTGCACAGGCTTGATGAGGAAGGAGCCCAGGTTGATGTAGTTTGTGCAGCCCCTTGGCAGTCAGGAGGAACGAGATGCATCAAACTTCAATCCATCTCCACTGAACAGTGCCTACCCTGCCCCCGAAGCCCACCCCAACCCATTGCACGTATCCCCCCAAAGCTACTGAATCTCAGTAACTCACTGCACCTTTACGTCCTCAAAGCGTCCCAGCCTCAACCCCCAGACTCACCATGCTCCTAAAAACCAAGGCGTCCACCCGTCTCAAACCTGCTGCAAACTCACACCAGCCTCAAACTGCCCGGGCCTAGTGCACCGCCAACCCCTTCTTTTTACCACAGTCCTGCCTGCCATCAATCCTGATAACACAACCCATCAGCCTCACACCCTCCCTCCCACTATCCTGGCTGTGCGCCCCAGAGCCCAGACCCTAATCTAAACTCTGTACAGACTGATTCTATATGAACTGTCTACACTGGACATGACCTCTCCATTGCTCTGCCACACTCCTGCACAGACACCCTTTACCCTTCCCTCCTCTGCCCAGCCCAGCCACGGACCCACCAAACCCAGCCCCAGGCTTCTGCATTCACAGGCTCCATGCAGCACCATTAGGTTTCCGCAGGCACGCACACAGCCTAGGGAAGGAGGATGTTAGTTGTGGGGATGGGTGGCAGGGCTGAGACAGACTGACAGGCATGCAGTGAGTAATGGGAGGGAGGCACTTACCACTCACTGTACAGGCTCCTGCAGGGCCGCAGAGGGTGGAAAAGCAAAGAAAGGAAGCTAGTTAATAGGACAATCAGGTGCGGGCTCCAGCACCCAGCACCTCTGCCCCGCAGTGACACTGGGAAGCAGCTGCTTGCTCTGTCCCAGAGCTCAGAGGCTGAAGCTGCTGGCTTCAGGGGGATTAGCCTTTTGTGACCCTGAGCCAGGCAGCTGAGAACATCAGCCAGGCAAGGAAGCCAGCGCTGTCAAGCCACTGACCAGGCAGGACCGAAGGCTCAGGAAGCTTCACCCCAGAGATGTGCTGCTCTCTGTAACCCAGGAGGGGCCCTGCAGGGATCCTGCCTGGGGTGGGAGGGGGAGATGAGGCATTCAGGCCAGGGGGCCTTTTCTACTGTTGTCTCTTCTCTTCTGCTAAGGCTACATCTACACTACAGGGGGGAGTCGATTTAAGATACGGAAATTCAGCTACGTGAATAGCGTAGCTGAATTCGACGTATCGCAGCCGACTTACCCCGCTGTGAGGACGGCGGCAAAATCGACCTCCGTGGCTTCCTGTCGACGGCGCTTACTCCCACCTCCGCTGGTGGAGTAAGAGCGTCGATTCGGGGATCGATTGTCGCGTCCCAATGGGACGCGATAAATCGATCCCCGAGAGGTCGATTTCTACCCGCCGATTCAGGCGGGTAGTGTAGACCTAGCCTAAGGCTCAGAGACCAAAGGGACCTGGACACCAAGACAGTCCTGTGTATTCTTGTAGGGGGAGAAAGAGAGTCTGCAAAAGGGGCAGGAAGGCAGGCCCCTGTCTCAGCATGCTCTGGATGAGGGGCAGAGAGGGGAAGGAGGTGGCCCAGACTCCTGGCCAGGATGCGGAGTGGGGGAGGCAATCACCTGAGGCTCTCCAGGGAGTTCAGGAGGTGTTTCTGGATCCTCTCGTCCTTCTCGTAGGCCTCCAGCAGTGCAATAGCCTCCTCATGGTTCTGGCAATACACTTTGTACACCTCTTCCAGCCCTGCCTGGTGCGCCAGGAATGCTGGCCCTGCGGAGAATGACCAAAGCTGCTCAGCGGCTCCTGCCCACCCTGAGCTCTGCCCAGCCCTGGTGCCTTTACAGTCTCTGTTTCTGTCCTAGCGAGATGCCCAGAGCTGTCCACTCCCCCTGCACACACGTTGCTTGAGAGGACGGCAATATCAGAGCACCCAGGTTACTTTCCAATCATTCTTAATGCACCTGTACATCCTCCTGCTTTTCCGCCTGCTGCCGTCCCTGCGCAGCTGCCGGCACCGAGCGCCCCATGCCAATTCATTACTTATTATGTGTATTAGGGCAGTGCCCGAAGGCCCCGCTACAACTGTGGCCTCCTTGTGCCAGGAACAAAAAGACAGTCCCTGCCTGAGTTACAGCAAGACACAACAGAGGCAGAAGCAGACACATGGGGGTGGGCAGGTAGACAAGGTGAACAGTGAGAACAGTTCACTTTGCATAGTGGGCAGCAGTCTCAGCTCCCCACCCGCCTGGCTATTATCCCTGGCTGTGCTCTGCGGGTATCACAGCACAGGTGAGTGCAAAGGATGGACCCAAGGAGGAGAAGGGACTGGCTTTATGGATGTGGACAGGGTTTTCACACACACGTGGGGAGGCCAGGGAGTTAGCAGGGATTGAGGCTGGCTCATGGCACAGTGGAGACAGAGGTCAATAGCACGACGAGATCACAGCTCTGACGCCTGGATCTCTCCTCAGAGGGTCTGGCACGTTCAGAAAGGCACAGAGTCCAGGGCAGTTCAGACTGTCTTTGCACACACGTTAACGGACACGTACTCAAGCTGAGCTTTGCATGCCACTGTGCTGACTGCACTACCAATGTACAGTACTTCTATCCCTCTGGAGGTCCCCCTAATCCCTCTGGCGTTTACCAGCTGAGTCCCCAGCAGATGTCTGCACCTCACTGGGCACTTCCTCCTCCCAACTGCTCTAGGCTCCACAGGACCCTCATACTCCCACCCCCGCCATCCCGCCCCTCTCTCCAACCCCAGGACGACTCGTTTGTCATAGGTGGGACCCAGCAAACCGAAAAGAGCTGAGCTCCTGGGAGTTCACAGGAGAGAGCAGAGAGCCCACCTCCGGCAGGTGACAGCAGGAGCAAAGGGTCGCTAGGAGCAGAGAATAGCCCCGAGGCATGCTCCAGGGCAGTCAACCACACAGGATGCACAAAGCCCAGGAGAGAATCATGCCCCTGAGGTGCCCACTGTGCATGGTGGGAGGGGGAGCGGGGAGAAACTGAGCAGCCCTGAGGGTTTGCCATGACTAGGACAGAAAGGGGGTGGTAGGAGGTATCCCTGTGGGTGCTCTCATGAGGCAAGTTGCCCGTTAGCACGTGGTGTTGGGCGAGCTGCTGCCAAGGGGATTTCAAACGAGTTAGAACATGCTCACTAATGCCTCAAAATATCTTTTATCCTAGTCAAGAAAAACCTGGAGAAAAACCAAAGGAGCCTAATGCCAGAGACCCCCCAATGGCAGGATCCCTGGCCAGCCGAGCCCATGCAGGGGAGCAAGACAGAGTCTGGGGAGGGAGGAGAGCACTGGGGCAGAGCAAGCCCAGCCACGGAGAGGGGGAGGGTTGCAAGAGAGAGGAAGGGAATAGAGTGGGAACATCCTGAGGCGCGCCGGGGAATTTCCAGTGAGACCCAGGTCACAGTGAGCCTCTGGGGGGTTGGAGGGATCTGAATGTCCCAGCGCACAGACCCAGCAGGCATGGAACGATCTCCCAGGGAAAGCCTCCTTACTGGAGTCATTGAGCATGGGACAAAGCCCTGGAGAACAAGCAGCAGGGCTCAAGGCTGGCCTGGCCCAAGGCAGGGAGGCAGCAGATGAGCTGAGCCCGCACCTTCCCACTGAAACAGCTCCCCTTCTCCCCCCTCCGCACCCACCCCGAAGGGCCCGCCTGGCTTGGGAGAAGGAATAACAGATCCATACCAACTGCATCCCCAGCCTCCAGGGTGCCCAGCAGCTGCTTGGAGAAGCTAATCACCATCTGAATATTTCCAAAGAGCCCCTCAAAGTCCACATTCGGCACCTGCGAAGACGGGAAGAGAAGCATCCAGGTGGGAGAAACACTCCAGGCCAGGCCCCGCAGCGACCTCACCCATGCCCCCCACAACCCCACCACAGCACTCCATGCCCCCCACCAGCAACCTCAGCATCGCACTCCCCATCCCCCCACAGCAACCTCTGCCTCACACCCCCCATAGCAACCTCTGCCTTGCACCCCCCATCCTCCCCACAGCAACCTCCGCCTCGCATTCCCCATCCCCCCACAGCAGCCTGCACCTCGCATTCCCTATCGCCCCACCAGCAACCTCACTCATGGACCCCCATCCCACACAGCAACTTCTGCCTTGCACCCCCAGTCCCTCCCACAGCAACCTCTGCCTCGCACCCCCCATTGCCCCCCACAGCAACCTCTGCCTTGCACCCCCCATTCCCCCCCACAGCAACCTCCGCCTCGCACCTCCCATCCCCCCACAGCAACCTCTGCCTCGCACTCCCCATCCCCCCACAGCAACCTCTGCCTCGCACTCCCCATCCCCCACACAGCCCCGTCCCTCCCACAGCAACCTCTGCCTCACACTCCCAATCCCCCCCACAGCAACCTGCGCCTCGCATTCTCTATCTCCCCACCAGCAACCTCACACACGGACCCCCATCCCCCCACAGCAACCTCTGCCTCGCACCCCCCATTGCCCCCCACAGCAACCTCTGCCTTGCACCCCCCATTTCCCCCCACAGCAACCTCCGCCTCGCACCTCCCATCCCCCCACAGCAACCTCTGCCTCGCACTCCCCATCCCCCCACAGCAACCTCCGCCTCGCACTCCCCATCCTCCCCACAGCAACCTCTGCCTCGCACTCCCCATCCCCCACAGCAACCTCTGCCTCGCACTCCCCATCCCCCACACAGCAACCTCTGCCTCACACGGCCCCGTCCCTCCCACAGCAACCTGCGCCTCGCATTCTCTATCTCCCCACCAGCAACCTCACACACGGACCCCCATCCCCCCACATCAACTTCCGCCTCGCACCCCCCATTCCCCCACACAGCAACCTCCGCTTCGCACCCCCCATTCCCCCACACAGCAACCTCTGACTCGCACCCCCATTCCCCCACAGCAACTTCCACCTCACACACCCCCAATCTGCCCACTGCAGTCTGTGCCTCGCATTCCCTATGTCCCCACCAGCAACTGCACCCATGGACCCCAATCCCGCACAGCAACCTCCGCCTCACACCCTCATCCGCCTACAGCAACCTGCCTTGTATCCCGAACCCTGCACCAGTAATCGCCACCTCACACCCATCACCCCACAGCAACCTCTGCCTCACCCCTCCACCCCCCCCCAGCAACCTCTGCCTCACACCCCGTAAACTCCACAGCAACCTCCGCTTCGCACCCCCATCCTCCCACAGCAACCTCCGCTTCGCACCCCCCATTCCTCCCCACAGCAACCTCTGCCTCGCACCCCCATCCTCCTACAGGCTGTAGTCCGGCTCCACTAACCACAACCGTCTCTCATGCCACCAAAATTAAAACAGATCAAAGGAGATAAGTTTTTACCCCACTGATAATTAATCTGTGGAACTCACTGCCACAAGAGTGAGTAAAGAGTTTGGCAAGATTCAGAAGAGGATTGGACATTTCTATGGACAATGATCATGGTCTGAGTCACATAAGCCACAACAAAAATTTAACCAAACACTAAATAACACAAGTTAGAGGGAAACGTCCCACCATGAGCAGAAGATTCCACAGTTGCCACTAGGGGTCCATGCACTGAACCAGCCAGCTGTGGTCACTGTCAGAGACAGGAACCGGACTCAATGGACCCCTGATCTGATCCTGTCTGGCTGTTCTTGTCCCACCGCCTCCTGCCATAGGCTCCCCACCTGCGCCTGCTGCAGAGGCACCATGATCTGCTCCACACACATCTCGAGGTCTCGGATATAATCCCGTTCTGTCTGAAGGAGTTCCTCAATGACCTTCGACCTCTTCTCCAGCATCCTTTGCTTCTCGGTGGCAGCTGTGCCAGATGCTGCCTCCAGGGACACAGTCTGCGAGGAAAGGAGGGTCATTTCTGAAAGAAACAGACAAGATCAGCTCCAGGGACTGACAGCTGAGGGGCCTGTGACATGAACAAGGCACATGCATTGCCCGGACCCTGTCAAGTGCAGAAATCTCCCCAAGCCCCAGGGCAGCTGAACCACTCTGAATGGCGAAGGCCTTGGGCAGCAGGAATGCCCTGCCCTCAAGCTCCAGCCTGTCGACGCTGGCATGTCCTGCCATGAGTCCAGGACTCCTGAGGGCTCCACGTCTGACCCCACCGGCTGCCCCGAGTGCTCCTGCTCCCGCTCCCACATTACCGTTATTTGTATTACAGGAGACCGCTGGGGCCTCATTCAACTGGTGCTGCGTGGACAGAGACAGTCACAGCCCACAGCTCACCTCCAAAGGGAAGCTGCAGCCAGGAATCTATTCACTTCAGCCTGAGGTGGACGAGAAATGCTGAAGGCCACCTTGGAATATAGTGCCAATGTGAACCACTTCCCTGCTGACTCTGGCAGCAGGCACAACAGGTGAGCGCGCTTTGCTGCACAGATCTCTCCCAGCCCCACAGGGTTCTAGTTCCTGAACTCCCGGGGAACTGCCCGGGCTGCACCTTTCAAACATACAACTAGACCAGTGGCCAATCACCTAGTCTTTCCGGATTGGGAGATTGGAGACATTTACAGGCCCTGCTGGAGGGTCAGGCCCTACGAGTGAGGTTACGATCCGAAATAAGAAGACAGTAAATGCTAATGAGCTAGGAAACACTGGCTGTTAAAACTACAAGCTCCAGGCAAAGGGGAGCAGAAAATTAACCCCCCTCTGGCATACACACGAAGAAAATAGGCAGGGACTTGGGTTGTCCCTTCTTGTGCAGAATGGGACCCTGGGAACAATCCCTGTAGAGCTACTGACTGTCGTGTCCCTCCCCCCCCCCTCCACTGATCCCTGCTGAACTAGGCAGCCCACCTGCTTCCCTTCCCCCACCAAGGATGGGCCCCTTTTCTCCTTGTTCCCTTTTGGATGAGGATTGGGCAGCGCCCAGCAGTGGGATCCCAGAGAGGAAGCACTGCAGAGCTACCTACCTGCTGGGGTGCAGGGCATGGCTGGGAGCCCCTGGCTCTCCTCTTCCCTGCCCTGCCCCTCGCTGCTGCGGGAACAGGGATTCTATTCTCCAGCTCAGGGCATTTCCATTTGAATAGCTGAGAATGACTCCAGCAGCCACAATGGAGCCGGTAGGTGCCAAAGCCTGGAGCTGGAGTTCCTGCCCCAGGCAACTGGGAGTGAGTACCAGAGCCCTCCATGGACAGGCAAGCTCCCCGGAGCATGGCATTTTGTCTCCATCATTTTCCCTTTGCTCTTTCCAGAGAGTGGGGCCCACACACTACACCCAGGAATGGCCTCCAATGCCCTGTGTGGGGTCTGCAGGCTCTGGCATCAGCTCCCAAGGAAGTGCCATGGTCTACATAACCAACCTCCTGGATCCTAGATGCCAAATGTTCCCTTGCTGGCACACCAACGATAACAGGCCAGGCTCAGTCTGCTAGCTGGACTGGCCATGACAAGGGTTGGGCCTAAGCAGATGCAGCCACTCGCATCGCCCTCATCCTTGGGGTCTGAGTGCACAGACAGGGTCCAGGCTCCCTGCCCAGCGTCTCCCTCTGCTAAGCATCAGCGGGAATGCACAAACACGACCAGAGCAGGGGAGACAGACAGACACACACACAGCAGGACAGACAGATACACAAATGGACAGAGCGGGGGAGACACATACACACTCTCACAGAGGACGACAGACACACACAGCGGCAGAGCAGGACAGGAGGACATATACACATGCACAGCAGGACAGACACGCCCCTAGGCAGAACAGTGCAGACGGACACACAGGCAAAGTGGGATAGACAGACGCACACATGGGCGAGATGGACAGATGGCATTGCACTACAGAGCAGGAATGGCCAGGGCTCAAAGCCAGACACAGTGTGAAGCCTTGTCCTGGCAGACCAGACCCGCTAACAGAGCCACGGGGTCTGCCTCTGATACATGCCGACAGCACATGTATTGCGTGTCACCCCAATAAAGCACACTGAATTGAATGGACAGACACAATAGGTGGCTAGACAGACACATCCAGGTAGATCAAGTGGAACACACACACACACACACACACACACACACGGCACACTGTCTGCAGGTGAGCATGCGGATGGGCTCCTGCCTCCCTGTCCGTGCCCTTCCTTGGCAGCTGTCTGCTTCCTGATTTTCTGTCCACCTGATGCTCCCCAGCAGTCCAGCCTCCTCATTCTCAGGCAAATTCAGAGACATTTTATCCATGCAGGTTCCTGGGTCCCAGCAACTTTCAACAACAACACTTGCCCTCTGCCTGCTCTTAAAGGGGCAGCACAGGCTGGGCAGCCACAAAGCCTGCATCCCCATCCTTTCCCTGGGCTCCAGACTGATTCCCTCATTCAGGGGCATTTCCTCCTGCGGACTCCATTTCTCTCCCACTTCCAAGCTCTGCATGGGATGGAGTTTCGGGCACAGTTTCCCACTCCACATTGTTGGGTTTTATTGCTGCTGCTCAGCTAAAAAAAGTCTCCCACCAGTTCCAATGGCTTCTCTCAGTAACATTCAGGGACACACAGGCAGGGCCGGCTCCAGCATTTCTGCCGCGATCAGCAGTTCAGGGAGTGAGGGACCTGCCACCCCCGAATTACCGCAGGTGCCGCCTCTCTCCCTTGGCCGCCCCAAGCACTTGCTTGTTAAGCTGGTGCCTGGAGCCGGCCCTGCACACAGGCACAAAGTCTGGAGTTCCTCTCCTCCAATTCCATGCTAGAACCTCTCCACTCCAGCTTCTGCCCACTGCTGAAACCCTCCGCCCCAATCATTTCCTTGTACTCCCTCTTCTGTCTGGATCCAGCTGTTTTAGGCTTAGGACTAATCTACACTGGCAAGGCAGCGCTTTAACGTGGCTTGTGTAGTCGCGGCAGAACGCTGGGAGACAGCTCTCCCAACGCGCTAAAAAAACCTCCACGAGGGGCGTGGCTCCCAGCACTGCTGCACTGACGCTTTATAGCACTGAAATTTGCTACATTCAGGGGGGTGTTTTTTCACTCCCCTGAGCGAGAAAGTTACAGTTCTGTAAAGTGCCAGTGTAGACAAGCCCTTAGACTGTAAGCTCTTTGGGACAGGGACAGCTTTGTTCTGTGTTTGTATAGCTCCTAGCACAATGGGGTCCTGGGCCATGCCTGTGGCTCCCAGGCACTACGGTAATACAAATAAATGATAAATAATAACCAGTGCAGGAATGGAGCAGGATTTGCACTTGGAATGGGAGAAGGTGCTTGAATATGTAACAAAACCAGGGAAATGATCCTCATCAGTAGCTGCTTACGGCCCTTCTAACAAGCCAGGCCCCATGGGCGGCAGGTATTAAAGGCCAAGGGACGCTAAGCCTCCCCAAACAGCTGCCAACCGCTGCCTTTGAGAGCACAGACGCCTGGGCTACTGCCCCGCCTGTGCTCTGCCCTGGGGTCCCACTCCCACTCTTCCCCGTGGCCCCGCCCTCGCTTTACCCCTTCCCATCCCTGTTCCGCCCCTTCCCCTGAATCATAGAATCATAGAATCATAGATTATAGGACTGGAAGGGACCTCGAGAGGTCATCGAGTCCAGTCCCCTGCCCGCATGGCAGGACCAAATACTGTCTAGACCGTCCCTGATAGACATTTATCTAACCTACTCTTAAATATCTCCAGAGACGGAGATTCCATTCCAGAGTCTGAAGACCCCACCACCTGCCAAGTCGCTCCTCTCCTTCACCCCCACAGTGGAGAAGAGGAGCAATGGCGAGCGGCTGGCGGGGAGGCCGAGTGGGGAGGGGATCGAGTGGGAGCGGGGTTTGGGGCGGAATGTGGGTGGAGCGTGGGCAGGGCCTTGGGGGGGAAGAGGCCAAGCAGGGGCGGGCGTCAGAGCGGAGCCACGGTCCAGGCACCAGGGGAGCTTCTGGTGCTCGTGCCAGCCTCCCCAAATGCTGGAGCCACGCACCGCCCATGCCAAGCCTCACGTTGCAACACAAGGTGAGTCTGTGCTAGAACTAGTCATAACTCAGAATTTTCATTTAGCAAGAAGTTTCATAGAAATCAATATGATTTCATGAAAAATTTTCCAACAGAAAACTATGATGACAAAAATGCTCCGATGCACTCGTGCCATGGTGCTGGATCTCTGCACAGATGATTGACACCCTGACAATCCCGTGTAAGCAGGCCTGCACCCTGCGCTAAGTTCATTTTGGATGGTATCAAAGGCTTTATCTCTGCTCATCTTCCTTCCCCACTTTCCCACCGCTGCTAAGGCAGGATCAGCTCCCCCTTGACGTCAAGCTGTGCTCTGGCAGGGTTCGATGATATGGTGGTAAAAATGCTGCCAACTGCCTTCAGCCCTGTTTGCACTGCGCTCACATCAGTGGGGCTGAATCAGTGCTAACAACGGTAGCTAATTTTGGGGGGGAAAGCTAGAGCAGCCAGCTCCGGGGAGGCCTATGCCTCTTTCCCCAATGAACCCTTAAGCAGCCCAAGTTCATCCCACACAGCATCTTGCCAGCACCTTGCAGAGCTGGAGCTCACACCATCTCCACTTGAGGCCAATCTCTGACCATGCCCTGTCGCTCAGGAATAGATGCCTCCAGGACTTGCATTCCTGGTGGTGCAGCTGGGATGTCCCCAGCTCATGTCCATGCCGCTGAGCCAGGGCAACGCTGAGAGCACAATGCCCAGAGACTCCCTTCATCACCAGGACTCTGCACATAGTGGCAAACGCCTCCACTGTACAGAAGGGAAATCCTAGTCCTAAGGCACCCAGAATGCAGCTCCCTGCTCACAGCCCTTAGAACCTGACTCCTTGTCTGGAATCTGTCCTGGCTGCAGTTTCTCCACTGCCTCTGGGATCCCCTGAACACAGAATCTGACTCTGGATTGGGCTGGTCCAGGAGACAGCATGAGATTTCAAACCAGAAGTTCAGCTTTCCTGGGGCAGAATCTACAACTCCTAACTAAACTGTGCAGCCAAGTACAAAGGAGAGCCGGCATTTAGGGAACATTTTCCCCTACTGCAAAGCTCCCTTGGGGCTGAACAGAAGCTCCACAGGGACTCAGTAACCGCTGCTCCGTGCTCCCCCCTTTTCACTAACATACATATCTAGAGATCCCATTGAAGCTGCTCCACAGTTGTTCCCCCCTAACCCGCCCCTCTTCCCAGGATCCAACAACAGGTGTTGTTCTGGGATCCAAGAGGAGCAGGTGTGTCCCTCAGGAATGTGCAGAGGTCACACATGAATAACCAGCAACAATGTGACAGCCATTCAGGGTAATTGCTGTCATAGCCTAAAAGAATTCTCCAGGTCCCTGCCCAGCCCTCTAATGAGCTGTGTTCTCCCATGGAACTGATTCCCAGATAAGGGAAGAAATTCTGTTGGGATGAGACACAGAATTTGCCTGTATTTCTGCTTTAAGCCATGGTACTGCTTTTTGGGGCACGGCTACAATGCAGCTGTGACACTGTAAGCTCTCGAGTGTAGCCACTCTAAGCCGACGGGTGACAGCTCTCCCGCCAGCTTAACTACTCCAGCCGCCGTGAGTGGCAGTAGCTATGTTGGTGAGAACTCTGCCAACACAGCGCTGTCCACGTCAGCGCTTAGGTCAGTGTAACTTAGGCCATGTCTACACTACCAGCTAAATCGGCACTGCTGCAATCAATGCAGCGGTGTTGATTTACAGGGTCTGGTGAAGACACGCTAAGTTGATGGAAGAGCATCTTCCATAGATGTCTGTACAGCTATGTCAATGGAGAGCGTCTCCCATCGACATAGCATGGTGTAGACACCGCTGTAAATCGACCTAGGTTATGTTGACGTCAGTTACATAACTGAACTAGCTTAACTGAGACTGACTGACACCATTTGCACAGACCAGCCCTTACCAGCCCCAATATGGGGTATTCACACCCCTGAATGATATATGTTCTGCCAACATAAGCTGTAGCGTAGACATGGCCTTAGACAGCTCAGCCAAGGGACAGCTCACCAAATGGTAACTAAACACCTCAGCAGAGAAGGGCACCTCCTGAATTGAAGAAAAAGCAGGAGCCGAATAACTTTACAGAACCAAAAGCTGCCCCTCAACAAACAGGAAAAAGGAAGAGAAGAGTCTGGATTCTCCCGTACACAATGCCCAGCTATAGGAAGGAGGAGAGCGTCCTGGGCCAGCGAATGAGGATTCCCACCTCTCAGCCACTCCACCTAGAGAGGGTGAGCAGACCCAGCTCTGCTGAGTTCAGAGGTTGCAGAAGGACAGAGCGATTAATAGATTAATAGATTCTAGAACTGGAAGGGACCTCGAGAGGTCATCGAGTCCAGTCCCCTGCCCGCATGGCAGGACCAAACCATATGCTGTTCAGTGCCTTGGAGCACAGTCAATGCAATTGAGGAAGAGCCGGTGTCACTAACTCTGATGGGCAAAGGCCCTTCAGCCGTCATGTGGCCACATTCTGCAATAGCTGCACCTCCTGAGTGGTTTCAGGGTGCCCCAAATAAAGTGCATTACTCATGCAGGCTAGGAGTCAAGAAGCCACTTCTGACCAAAACTGATATCTGGCTGGGCCTAGCTCCCAGATGAGCCCTCAAGTAGTGAACCTTATCAACCTGATTATGGCAGACCTCATTGCAGAGGGCTGGAAGCAAACAAGCAGGATACTCCAAAAGTTTTCTGTCTCCTAAAAGCGATCTCTCCATTCTCCCAGACTGAGTTTCAGCCAGCGGCCTTGGGGCCCCAGGAATGAGTCTGAACTCAGGCACACATTTTTAGCAATTTAGGGTGATTAACCATTGGAACCAACCACCAAGGGAAGTGGTGGATTCTCCATCTCTTGATGCAGATGCTTTTCTGGAAGATATTGTAGTCAAACACAAATTATTGGGCTCCACACTGGGTCACTGGGTGACATTTTTTGGTATTTGTTATTGTTTTTCTCCGACATTATATAGGAGGTTAGACTAGATGTTCTAGTTGTCCCTTATGGCCATAAATCTATGAATCTTTTAATCTAGGCTCCCCTCAGCATAAGGGCATTATATTAGGCAATAGAGTGGGGACAGTTCCTCTTGCTTCAGCTCCAGCGTAACTACACATGGGAACCTGCTTTCATTGCTGGGCACCTCGTTACCAGAAAGATGCTGACAAACTCAGTTCCCCAGACAAAGAGAGGCAGTTGGATACCACCACGATGCTAAAATAGGTTAGAGGGGTAGATGGACAGAGAGACAAACAGGAGGGAGACCCAAGAAGAGCAGCAACGATGATCAGGGGCAGAGAGAAAGATGAGAACAGCTCAGTACTGTAAGCCACGTTCAGTCCTGGCTCAGCAGGTACAAACCCCCAACTCCCTCTGAAGGCAATGGGAGCTACACCCATAATTTGTGGGGTGAATTCAGCCCCATAGTGCAATACGGCCCAGGCAAGTGATGAGCATGGAGGGAAATAACAGTCTGCAAATATCTGTTGTATAAACACCACGAAGGGAGGAGTTATTTCAGGTGATAGATATCAGGAGTATAGACTAAGAAGGAAGTGGTGAAAGAAAAGAGAGAAAACTTAGGCCGAGTGTCAGGCTAAACTCTCTGCCAGGGGATGGAGCCGATTGGGGCACAAGCTCCCACAGGATGGGGTGGAAACCCCACTGCTAGGGATGAAACATTAGTAAACGGCACAGTACAGAATTGTACTCCAGTGGCTCTTGAGGGAGGGACTGGATGGGACCCAAGAGTTGCCTTCCAGCTCTGGAATTTAAAAAAATTGATGTCCCAAGGACTAGCTGGTGAGGCACATGGCAGAGAAGGGCTCTGTTAAAGGGAGCTTTGGTCTGAGGCAGTAAATTCAACCACACACACCAGAGTCCAGTGACTAAGGGATGGGACATAAACCAGAAGGGTGAGCTCAGTTCTTGGAGAGGTGCAGCCCTTGAGTCAGCAGCCAGGTATGGGGAGAAGGCATCACGCTGTTTGCTAAGGGAGTGGTACACAATTTATTGTAGAATGTGTGATGACTTGCCATGTGGCCAATGGGCTAATCTATTTTATGTAATGGTGCCAGCAACTCTAGGGTCTGCCAACCAAAGAGCACTCCCCGTGAGGGTGTGCGTGGATGAGGGGGAGAGCCAGAGCCAGCCAGGTTAGAGATACAGTGTACTGGGACATTGCCACGTTGGATGTCTCAATTCCCCATTCAAGAAAACCAGCATCCTGATGGAAGGAGGCAGGGGTCAAACTGGAATAAAACAGCAGGGTAGTCTGCCTTAAGTGCAGGGACTGGACTAGACAACCTCTCGAGATCCCTTCCAATCCTACGATTCTAGGATTCTTCCAGGCTCCATCCACTCAAGATGCTAGAACGAGACACCACCCAGTGGACAGTGAAGATGTGCTCCAAGGGCAGGGACACTTTACTAGAATCTGGGGCTTGGCTGCCCTGCAGGGGGGTTTCATAAATTTATGGAGTCTAAGGGCAGAAGGAACCATTAGATCATCAAGTCTGATTTTCTATATATCACGGGCTATTCATTTTCACGCAGATACCCTTATATTAAGCCCAAATACTTTAATTAGATTAAAGCATTTCAGTCCTCAAGAGACTAAACTGTTATGTGGCCACAGTTGGAGACCAGGAAAGACCAAGGTAATACCAATGCCCAAGACACTGGTTAGATGAAGTATGCCCAGATGATCCTAGCAGGCAATCAATGCACATGCAATGGAGGAAACCCCCCAAGAACCCTGGCAGTCTGAGAGGGGTAAAAATTCTTTCCCAGCCCCAAATCCGGTGAACAGATTGATGCTGAGCAGGTGAGCAAGATACACCAGCCAACCTCCTAAGACAAAGGATTCTCTGTATCAAGTCACACCACTGATCCACCCCATTCGGGTCCTGCCTCCGGCTGTGGCCAATCTCTGGAGCTTCAGAGGTGGGGAGAACTGAGTGTATCAGGGAAAAAAACTTCTTCCTGATCCCTGCGGTTAACCAGTTAATGACATGAAGCATGGGATTTTATTATAGTTTATAATAATTATCATTATAATTATTATAGCTTATAATGATTGTTATTAAACAATCACTTTGTAAGCCCTACAAGATAATAAGGTGATAAGGACTAGCCAGTATGGATTTGTCAAGAACAAATCATGCCAAACCAACCTAATTTCCTTCTTTGACAGAGTTACTGGGCTAGTGGCTAGGGGGAAGCAGTAGATGTGATATTTCTTGATTTCAGTAAGGCTTTTGACAGTCCCACATGACATGCTCATAAGCAAACTAGGGAAATGTGGTCTACATTAAATTACTATAAAGTGGGTGAACAATTGGTTAAAAGACCATACCCAAAGAGTAGTTATCAATGGGTCACTGTTAAACTGGGAGGGTGTATCTAGTGAGGTGCCACAGGGGTCAGTCTTGGTCAGGTACTATTCAATATTTTCATTATTGACATAGATAATGGAGTGGAGAGTTTGCTTATAAAATCTGAAGGTGACACCAAACTGGGCAGGGTTGCAAGCACTCTGGAGGACAGGATTAAAATTGGAGGGTTTGACAAATTGGAGAACTGGTCTGAAATCAACAAAATAAAATTCAATAAGGACAAGTGTAAAGCACTTCACTGAAGAAGGAAAAATCAAATGCACAACCACAAAATGGGGAATAACTGGGTAGGTGGCAGTACTGCTGAAAAGGATCTGGGGGTTAGAGTGGGACACAAATTGATGTGGACAAACTGGAGAAAGTCCAGAGGGGAGCAACAAAAATGATAAAAGATTTAGAAAACCTGACCTATGAGGAAAGAGTAAAAAAAACCTGGGCGTGTTTAGTTTTGACGAAAGAAGGCAGAGGGAGAGTGTGATAACAGTCTTCAAATATGTTAAGGGCAGTTATTAAAAGGACTGGGATAAATTATTCTCCAGGCCCACTGAAGGTAGGACAAGAAGTAATGGGTTCAATCTGCAGTAAGGGAGATTTAGATTAGATATTGGGAAAAACTTTCTAACTACCAGGGCAGTTAAGCTCTGGAACAGGCTCCTAAGGGAGGTTGTGGAATCCCCATCACTGGAGGTGTCTAAGAACAGGCTGGACAAACACCTTCCAGGGATGGTGTAGGTTTACTTGGGCCTGCTTCACCTCAGGGGGCTGGACTTGATAACTTGTTGAGGTCCCTTCCAACCCTACATTTCTACAATAGTCATCATTACAGTGCAGAGCTGCAAGTGTTATGATCACGTTGAGGAGAATGCAGAGCTCCTGTTCTCTCAGTAGACCCTCAAGGAATGATCAGGAGGATTCACAGACTCCAAGGCCAGCCAGACCCCCTACCCCACCACAACACATAGGCCATAGAATTTCTCTCAGAAACTCGATTAAAGCATATCTTTTAAAAAGATATCTAATCATGCTTTAAAGACCCCACTAATGGTGAAGTGCACCTTCTCCCTGGTAAGCTGTTCCAGTGTTCACCCACCCTCACAGCTAGTAAATCACATCTTATTTCAAGGTTGAATTTGTTTAATTTCAACTTCCAAATATTGCATCTTCCTATGCCTTTGTCAGGAAGGTTGAAAAGCTGCCAACTCTGAGATCTCTCGTCCAAGGGTCAGGGCCCAGAGCAGTGATCAAATCCCCTCTGAACCATCTCTTTGGTAAGTTTAGACACTCTCTTCAACTCCTGGGGCTTGGCTCCCCCACTGAGCTCCGCAGGATGGTCTTTGGCAGACTGGACTCCCCCTTTGTGGAGCTCAGCTGCCCCCTGGCTCTATGGGTCAGACCAGTATCTCTCCCACACCATCTGCACATGACATTACACTGAGCCATCACTCACAGCAGATTAACATAACCTCCCTCCCTTTAGTGCTTTGATCAGCAGTGAAATAATTTACAATGTTGACATTTAAATTATTGTCATTAAGCAGCTGAGTTATCCTCTCTAATGATGTGGAGTATCTGTCTGTACATCTTATGAATTTTCAATCACAGAAGTCTAAGACTGGAAGGGACCTCAAGAGGTCATCTAGTCCAGTCCCCTGCACTCATGGCAGGACTCAGTATTATCTAGACCATCCCTGACAGGTGTGTGTCTAATCTGCTCTTAAAAATCTCCAATGATGGAGATTCCACAACTTCCCTAGGCAATTTATTCCAGTGCTTAACCACCCTGACAGTTACGAAGTTTTTCCTAATCTCCAACCTAAACCACACTTGCTTCAATTTAAGCCCATTACTACTTCTCCTATCCTCAGAGGTTAACAAGAACAATTTACCTCTCTCCTCCTTGTAACAACCTTTTATGTACTTGAAAATTGTTCTCATGTTCCCCTCTCACTTTTCTCTTCTCCAGACTAAACAAACCCAATTTTTTCAAACTTCCCTCATAGGTCATGTTTTCTAGACCATTAATCATTTGTGTTGCTCTCCTCTGGACTTTCTCCAATTTGTCCACATCTTTCCTGAAATGTGGCACCCAGAACTGGACACAATACTCCAGTTGGGGCCTAATCAGCACCACATGTAGAGCGGAAGAATTACTTCTTGTGTCTTGCTTACAACACTCCTGCTAATACATCCCAGGATGATGATTGCTTTTTCTGCAACAATAACAAAAAAATCAATTTTGAATGATACTGTGAAGTTGTTGCTATGAAAATTACCATCTCATGAATGCCCCTGTATGTCTCTCCACCATGGCCTAGCAAGGTGGAGTCAGTCTTCCCCAGTCCTTTACTTATAACATCCAATCAATAGTTATGCTAAAGAGTAACTGCATTCTAGGAGAAATCCTGTTTTATCTGACCTCTCAAAGGGATGAAAGAAAGTGGGGGAGTGGAAAGTTACCAAACAGAACCCAAGCCAGGCACTGCAGCAGAAGAACCTGGATGACCGCAGCCCAAAGAATGCTCTTGAATGGTAAGGAAACCGAGGCAGGGAAATGTGTGTGGCATTTATTATTTTGTATGGCTCTGTGTATTTATCACACCATTCAAGAGCAATAACTTGTTAAGAGTTCTGAGTAGTGTCTGTGTGCTATGCTACTCAACTACAATGGGCCACAGAGGGAGTTAAAATGTAACCCAAAAGGTTCACTCCTTCAATGGGATTCTGGAAGAGGATGTGTTAAACTATTTGGGGTATCTTGGGGGTCAGCACTGGTATTGGGAGCTTACGGCAGTTGAGCTGAGGGGCTCTATTTCCATGACGGGGTAGCAGAGAGAGTCAGTGACTCAGACATATGCCAGAGAGGTCAAGGGAGGAAACAGTGCTGGAGCCTGCTGAGACCCAGGGAAGCTTAAATAGACTGGAGGATCCAGAGGCTTGGATTCCCCTCCTAGCCGTCTGGTGGGCGGCAGGCAGAGGGAGCCCAACCAGACTGGTGACATCTCCCTGAACGGGGCAGTTGCTACTTCTTCAAGCTGTCTGTAAACTCAGGGAGGCAGAACTGAATCCGCTATATTCAGGCCACGATCTGAATGTTTGCTTCACAACCACAAGGGCTACAGACTTCTTAATGAAAGCCAAGATTCTGGAACATAAGATGGCAGCCTCAGAAAAAAGGAACAGTGTTGACTGTTATTGGGAGCAGGTGCAATTCAAGAGAGACAAAGGAACAAATTCCCTTAGAAGCGACTCCCCTTCCAACAGAGCGAGAGAGCCCTGGGAGAGGACCCACAGCTGGGCAGGACAGACAGGCTGTAGTGTACAGGGTTCTGTTGTCAGGGGCCCAGGCAGCAGGGAGTGGAAAAACTGAGAGGCTGTCATGAGCTATGGATCATCTACTAGAATAATTCATGACCCACCCTTTTGAGAACGGGGGGCAGAAAAACCACTCCAGAAGGAAGAGAGTGGGGCCCTCACCTGCTGCCCCTGAAAAGGGGGAAGAGAGAGGAAGTTTGTAGGGAACTGTAGCCCATTGTAAGAAGCCCAGACAACACAGTGAGGGGCATGGTGTAAACTAAGAGAAAAGAACAGAGCGGAGTTCAAGGGGATGGGCTCCACCTCCAACCAAGCAAGCCAGGCAGCTGCGGATGAGAAGCAAGGTACTTTGGGAGGATTTGGGGACAGTGGGTAGGCTCTGAGGAGCTTGGGGGGGGGGGGTGTTGGAATCTGATAGGGCAGCAGAGGCACTAGCAAAGCTGCATGTCCTGTAGTAGGGAGAAGTCCAGCAGTACGTAACACTGTCCCCAGACAGGCAGGATGGGGCGACAAGGTAATGGAATTTCAGCCAGAAGAGGGTCACAGAGTGAACACTGCTACAAAGATCTAAGCCAGGCTCCAGCCACATTCCTCCTCCCCTGGGACGAACAGCATCAGCACGTACACACTACCTTGCAAACTCAGTCCCAGTTTGCTACCAGTACTCTAAAATACATCTCACGCCTTGGTCCCTCTCAGCTGTTCCTGCTTCCCTGGACTTTGTTTACTCTAGGGAAAAAATCAAAGGCTTAATTCACCCCCAGTGCAGGTATTAGTGTAGATCGGGCTTGGGCATTTTTACCACTCTCTTGTCTAATACTCAGCTCACTTGAGCCTTACAGGCTGGCTGTCCAAACCTGACGCCTGTTTGAAATCAGAGTTTTCCTTCTCCTAGGTGAGTGCCTGCCAAGCTTCACCTGCCCACTCTCTTTCTAACCCTGTTGGGAGAAAACGCACACAGGCCCTCTCTGCACTACAGCCTCTGCCGTCACTCCCACAGGTCAGCACTTTCCCAGCATAGCCGCAGTGGGGCTGCTACCTCCAAGGAAGAAGCAAGGCTCCAATAGTTTCCCCAAGTGCAGTAGCCACATTCTCCAGAGCTTAGCCATGCTCCTACTCTCCCAAGGCTCTGGGTTAGTTCTTTCCTCGGCTCCTCCCCATTTAGCATCAGTTGTGCTGCTGCCCTTTGAACACTCCTCCATTGTAATCTCCCTGCCTTCCGCCCTGGGGAAGCTGCAGGCACAAGACGGTTCCATGCAAACGTCAGAGCTCCAGGCAACTGTGAGCTCAGGAATGCAAACAGAGCCTGCTCTCCCAGCTGCCTCCGGAGAACAGATTCCAAAGGACACAAGCCAGTAGCTAGCTGCAGCCTCCAGCCCTGACAGCTCCGACCAAGTTCCTACTCTTTCTGATGGCTGGAAAGGAACCCCACAGAAGATGTAACAATATGCATCTGATGAAGTGGGTTTTAGCCCAAAAAGCTTATGCCCAAATACATTTGTTAGTCTCTAAGATGCCACAAGGACTCCTCGTTGTTTTTGCTGATACAGACTAACACGGCTACCCCTCTGAAACCTGTCACTATGAACACAGATTCTCAAACACCCCTGCAGTCCCAACAGGGTGCTTCACTAACCAAGCACAGTTCCCTGCATCCCTGAGCCCCAGGGCCGCCCAGAGGATTCAGGGGGCCTGGGGCAAAGCGGGGGAGCTGTGGCGCTTGTACTCACCCAGTGGCGGTCCGGATCTTAGGTGGCATTTTGGCAGCGGGGGGCCCTTCAGTCGCTCCGCATCTTCGGCAGCACCGAAGGACCCGCCGCCGAAATGCCACTGAAGACCTGGACCGCCACCGGCCAGGGCTCGCGGGGCCCCTGTGGGGCCCAGGGCAAATTGCCCCACTTGCCCCCCCTCCCCTCTGGGCGGCCCTGCTGAGCCCAGAGGGCAGTTCTTGCCCCAGCAGATGTGCCCCTCTTATGTCCTCCCCTCCCCCACTCCGCACATCCACCCACCCACACTCACTAACCTGCTCTCAAGCAGGAAACTAAACCCCAGAGGGCTGTTGTGCCCAAATCAACAACAGATATCAAAGAACAGTAGAATAATCCATTCAACAGTTATGCAGTCTGCACCCTCCAGCTGTGAATTTAAACCTCACAAGCTATGCAGTCAGTACTTGGATGGGATTCGTCTAGGGCAGGGGTCGGCAACCTTTCAGAAGTGCTGTGCCGAGTCTTCATTTATTCACTCTAATTTAAGGTTTTGCATGCCAGTAATATATTTTAACATTTTTAGAATGTCTCTTTCTAGAAGTCTATAATATATAACTAAACTATTGTTGTATGTAAAGTAAATAATGTTTTTTAAATGTTTAAGAAGTTTCATTTAAAATTAAATTAAAATGCAGAGCCCCCTCGACTGGTGCCAGGACCCGGGCAGTGTGAGTGCCACTGAAAATCAACTTGTGTGCTGCCTTTGGCACGTGTGCCATAGGTTGCCTACCCCTGGTCTAGGGAAAACTTAGGCACTGCAAAATATAGAGTTGGCGCTGTCATAAGCAAGGGGCATTCCTCCCTCTGATATCAGTGACCAGCTCACTACCAGGGACAGCTAGGCTGCTAGGTGTCATCTTTTGAAATTCAAAACCACATCCCTGATCTCTCATGGTCTTAAAAATCCCTCCTCTTAGGGAAATGTCAGAGGATCAGCCCTGGTGTCTTTGCCCAGTGGAATTCTGCAAGGTGGTAATTGGCCTCCCTACATTTCCAAATGGATACAGTATCTTTCTTCTCTTCCTATCTCAAACTGCTGCATAGCATGATTGCTGTGAGCTGCTATTAAATCGGTGTCAGGTTCCACCCAGGGAGGGCTGCATGGCAGAGTTGGGGGGGTGGTTCCTAGATACAGTTACTGAAGCACCCTGGAAACTAGTAGGGTGAAGCATTATGAAAGATTATCAGATTAAATACCCAGTGAGTCACAAGTCACCATCAGCTGAACCCAGTCAGGAGTCAGTCAAAGGCTAATAGGGATGGACAAAGCAGGGTCATAGCTTGCTACCTACCAAAAAAATGAAAAACAGAAATGTGGTCTAGCAGTCTGTGCAGGGGGCTGGGAGCCAGGCCTCCTGAGTTCTAATCCTAGTTCTGAATCTCACCCAGAACTCTGGGCAAAGTCCCTTCCTCTCTCTGCCTCCGGTAATGATTCTGACATGCAGTGATGGTTATTTAACATTTGTAATGAGCTAACTTTGAAAATGTCATTCACTCATAGGCTGTTCTCACTGTACTATCTGCTGTGCAATGTATTACTACAGCTCATGGCAGGGGGCTGGTCTCGCCGGTAGCTCTGGTGTTGGCATGAGAAGTGCAAAAATCCCTTACACGCACTGTGTCCCAAGCTAATTCCCAACCAATTTTGTTTTGTACCTTGCTTTTCCTTCCTGGTCTGAACAAACTCGCAGTGCCTCAGGGCACTAGGGGCTGTCCGCCTGTAACAGCTATTCCGCTGCCAGGAGTCTGCACCACTTGGTCTCTCGTCCTCGTGCTCCCAGGTCCGGCTCCAGTCTGAATGCCCCATATGTTTCCTTGAGTATCCATCTCCCAAACTCTCCAAATCCAGCTGCCTGTGCTTTGTGGCCACTTTCGCTGGCTCCCCAAAGCCACTGTATTCCGCATCCCAAGTCCTGGGCTCTCTGCTCCAGATGTCTGGTCCCAGATTAGACACCTCACAATTTTCACTGATTCCAGCCAGATTCCTACAATCCGTAACACAGCTCTTGGGTTTCCTACAGGGCTCAAAGTCCTGGTTTAAATTCCTGAGGCCCATATTCGGGCCTTCCCACTTCCTGTAGCCCCCAGAGTCTACATCCCTGATATACTGTCTTTCTGTCTTCCTAGAATCTCTGTCCCCATCTGCTCTCCTGTGGTCCGTATACTGAACACCTCCCTTTCTATAACCCCCATAGTCTTCATCCTCTTTATAGTGACTATCTGTCTTCCTATACTCCTCATCTGCTCTCCTACGGTCGATATACTTAGTATCATCTTTCCTGTAATCCTCATAGTCTCCGTCTGCTCTCCTGTGGTCCGTATACGGAATATCTCCCTTTCTACTACTCCCATAGTATTCATCCTCTTTATAGTGACTATCTGTCTTCCTATACTCCTCATCTGCTCTCCTACGGTCGATATACTTAGTATCATCTTTCCTGTAATCCTCATAGTCCCCATCTGCTCTCCTGTGATCCATATACCGAAAAACTCCCTTCTTATGATCTCCATAGTTTACATCCTCTCTATACTGTCTTTCTGCCTTCCTAGAATCTCTGTCTCCATCTGCTCTCCTGTGGTCCATATACGGAATATCTCCCTTTCTATTACTCCCATAGTATTCATCCTCTTTATATCGGCCATCTGTCTTCCTATAAGCCTCATCTGCTCTCCTACGGTCCATATACTTAGTATCATCTTTCCTGTAATCCTCATAGTCCCCATCTGCTCTCCTGTGATCCATATACCGAATAACTCCCTTTTTATAATCCCCATAGTCTTCATCATCCCTATACTGGTTTATTACCTTTCTGGAATCCCCACAGTCACGCTCCACTCTCCTAAAGTCCATATACTGACTTTCTCCCTTCTTATAATCCCTGTAGTCCTCATCTACCCTCCCATGCTCCATATACTGGCTTTCTCCCTTCCTATAAGGCTCACACTCTCTGTCCAGTGACCGGGAGTCCACATACTGCCGTTCTCCTCTGTATTTGTCATTCCAGCCATGGTCTCTGTAGAGCTTGTCCAGGTCAGTGATGTCCCGTCTCTTCAGAGTGCTGCAGTCCTCATATTCCCAGCTGAGGAGCCGGGGCTCCTGCTTTGGAACTTTGGCCCCATTTCTTGCCCGGGGGTAAGTGCACATGTTTCTCTTGGCGTGGAGAGTGCCCGGCCCTGGTCAGCTCCAAGAGCCCAGGCCTGGCCTGCAGCCACCTCTCTCCAGCGCTCCAGGACTCTTCCTGAGTAACTCTGGACGCTCCCTTCTGAAACTCTCTGCCTGAAATTCACTTGTAAGACTTTAACCTTCGTACCCAATCAGCAGCCAGCTTCAGCCTCTCCCACCTGCTGCCCGAGGTAATTAGTAACCAGCCTTCTGTGAGCTGGGCTGCGGATTGGATGGGCTTGCCCTGCCCAAACCGGCTTCTCTGCTTTGTTATGTTGAAGGCGGCAGCCAGCGACTTCTCCGAAGGGCCCTGCAGGCTGCTCAGAGGCAGGGAAGAGCTGGCACTGGGGCATGAGGTAGCCTCACACTGAGAACAGCACACACCAACGTCCCGCCCCCGGGCAGAAAAAGAGAAACAAGCAGGGCCACAGGAAATCACAGACCAGTTGGCTCCTGTGGAGCCCTCTCCCACATATTCCCAGGGCTCTCCCTGGCCAAACTCCAGGGGGTTGCCTTGATTACTCACCCACAGAGCAGAGTCATCAGCTGCCAGGACAGAGATGAGGCGCAATCAGGCCACACAAAGCTCTTCCTGCAGGGCTGTCCTGGGGTTCTGCTGTAACATGAACTGGGCAGCGTCTAACATGTCTACACTAGAGACCGTGCAACAGCACAGCTGTACCGTGCTGTACCGCTGCAGCTGCACCAGTGTAAGGTTTCCCGTGCAGTTGTCCTATGCCGACGGGAGAGAGCTCTCCCATCAATGTAATTAAACCATCCCCAAAGAGCAGCGGTAGCTATGTTAGCAGGAGAGCGTCTCCCACCAAAATACCACGGTCCACACCAGCGCTTCTGTCAGTGTAGCTTATGGCACTCGAGAGGGTGTTTTTTCACACTGTTGAGTGCCATAAGCTATACTGACAAAAGTACTAGTTCAGACCCAGCCCGTCAGTCACACAGACAGCGAGAGCTGCCCCATTCAAGGCACGGTCTCTGCCCTGCTCCAAATTAATGACTGACATATTCTCTCCTGCTCTGGCTTCCCAAAGGGAACGTTTTGAACATGGCTGGGCCCTTCTCCGGGATTTCTCCTGGCCTACCCTGGGAGGTGGCCAAAGCCTTGGGCGGCTTGGAGTAAGCTCTGCCCTGCTCACTCTAGTCTGCGTCTAGCTCCAATTAATGCGGCGTCCCAGGGGGACATTTCTGCCATGGTGGGTGGTCCTACACCTGCAGGCTGGTCTGTGAGGCAATGTGAGCCTCTCCAACTGAACAGAGGTAGCTACTGCTTGACATGTCATCCATCTTGGCATTGTTGCTCCTGAAGGACTACTGGCCTGCCAGGGGCCAACAGAGCTGTGCTAGGTGGGCCGTGTTCATTCCTTCTCAACAGGCCCCACTAAGGCTATGCCTACACTAGAGACCTGTACCGGCTGCACCGCTGTAAAGTCTCCGGTGTAGCTATGCTGATGGGAGAGAGATCTCCTGCTGGCGTAATTAAACCCCCCCCAAGGAGCAGCGATGGTGCTCTCCCACTGACATAGCACTGTCTACACAGGCGCTTCTGTCGGTAAAACTTATGTCACTCGGGGAGTGGTCTTTTCACACCCCTGACCAACAAAAGTGCTGCTGTAGACATAGCCATAGGGTTACTGGCCTTGAGCAGCTGGGAGAGGCCTGGGTCCAGGCTGCAGGAACTTCCTTCTGTGCCTCCCACTGCAGGATAGACCGTTCTGACATGGCAGGTGCTGGTCATGCGGCCAGACAGGCTGCTTCAGATTCATCTGCAATCTTCAGTCCTGCATTGGAGCTGGCAGAGTGGGCTACAGAGCTATCTATCTTCCACCTGAGAGTGGTATCTGCTGCCCAGCACTATAGTATCTGAGTGCCTTCCACATCAAATTGACAGCAAAAGCAGTCCCCAGTGGACTCCATGGAGTCTCTGGCTCTTCTCCCTTTACAGGGTGAAAACTCCGCCTCAGAGAGGCTTTGGGTTGTTTTAAAATGTATTAATTTACCTTTATTTTTTAAAGTTGATTTGTGTCAAGGTTTTTGTTTGTTCAAGGATGGCAAGTTGTTTGGGATAAGAGGGGTGTCCACGTTAATGAAAGCTGCAGTGTGATAGACTTTCTCCAGCCCGTTCTACTTAGGGGTTGGGCTGCTCTTGTCAAGGTAGAGGGAGCTGCAGCCACCAGCCTGGAGATGATGAACTTGTCAGCTGCCAGGGCCTGGTCTTCACCAAGAAGAATGGACAGAGTCAGCCTGTCAGGTGGAGATGTTTTTAATGAATACTGAGACAGGGTCAGGCTGGATACTACATTAACTACTGGAGGGTGATGCCCCCAGCTGAGGAGAGGTGGAGGTGGTTAACAGCTCCTCAGAGCAATTGCTTATTCTGACTGGTATAACGTAGGTCTTTCCTAGACTTAGTTTAGCCCAGCTGCTCCTCAGGCACACTACAATCTTCCTCTGGCCCTGCATTACCTGGGAGATATTGGGGTCTGCTCTGGACACAAGGATCCATACAGCAGTGTTCTACTGGCATACTGCTGACACCACCACCTTTGGGAGTAGTTTCCAGAAGCTCTGAGGGACACAACACAGCCAAATACCCAGAGACAGCTGCACATCAGAACCATGTGGGACCGGTTGGGAAGGAATGAACAAGGCCCACACAGCACAGTTCTGTTGCCCCAGCAGGACAGGTAGGCCGGTCAGCTGTACTTCAGGAGCAATACTGCCAAGGCAGATAATAGGTCGAGTAGTAGCTGCTTCGGCATCTCATCTGTGTCCACTGTCAGGTCATCGGTCCTCAGTGTGGCCAGCATGGCTCTGGTTCCATGGCCTGGCCTAGACCCACCTGGGAGGGATCTAGGGCCTCAGCAGAGGCAGGTGCTGCTGGAATCGGTTCCCTGCCACCCCCTTGACAGTTGTGCCAGGATGGGGTGGTCAGTGCTGGGGCAGGTGTTTGTAAGGACTTCAGCAAGAAGGGCTAGGATCCAAGGACCACAGGCCAGGGCATCTGCCAGAGGATTTTGGTAATTTCTCTCATCAGAAGGCCCAGGTGTTCCCTTGCTGACCTTGAGCACCTGGGAGAGGCTTGGGTCCAGGCTGCAGGGACTCCCTTCTATGCTCCCCTCTGCAGGACAGACCTAGTTCTGACACGGCAGGTGCTGGTCATGGGGCCAACACTGTTCTTCTGGAGAAGGATCTTCCAGTCTCAGTCACTGCCATGGCACAGGTTCAGCCAGATCCATCCCCTGTCCAGGGCAGTGGGGCTCCCACCTGGTCCTTGGGGAAACAGTGCCTTAGCCAGATGCATCCCCCATCAATAGTCCCTCAGGTTCAGCATCACACCAAATCCTCTCTCCCTCCCCGGTGCTTTGCAGGCTGTTATCCTCTCTCCCCCAACCCACAGTTACATGGATTTATTCGCTTTTAATCAAGGCCCCATGTGCTCTGAACCAGACAGACCTAAATTCTGCAAGTTGAACCCTGCATTCTGCCGCTCTGCAACAGGAGGTTTGTGGCAGCTTCGTTTAAAAGACGGAATGGAGATCTGTAATTAATTCGGTAAAGAATGCAGACCCCCAGCAGCAGCTCTAGTGCTATTTGTTCTGATGGTGGATCCAAACGAGCATATGCTATGCCCATGGTTTCAGTGGCCACTAGTGTTTGTGTACTGCTAAGAGAGCTGAATTGCAGAAGCACTAAAGGGGGTGAAGTGGCACCTGGAAGGGGAGAGAGGTGCTTTAGGAGTGTAAGAGAAGCACACAGATCAGATGTTTCTGTTAAAATGGTCAGTAGTGAAACAGTTAACAATGTGGATATTTAACTCACCGTCTCCACTGAGAGAAATGGGGCAGGTCTCCTCTCTTAGAGCAACTGTTACAGGCTCTTTGCAGACTCAGGCAGATATCACTGCACCAGTTACTCCCAAGTCACATGTTTAAGCTTTTCTTGACCATCATAAGCATGGGAGAGTTATTTTTTCTAATGGAAGCTGAAATTCTGGGCTCCACAGAATGGCAGGTTCATGGGACCCTCCTTGAGTCTTTCCCACTAACTCAGCTCAGGTTCACTGCTCTTCTCTACATACTCTGATTTGCCTGGCACAGAGAGGTCCAGAGCGGAACACAACTTCCCATGGCTCTGGAGCTCCATTTCAGGCAGGAGCCCTTCAGCGAGCATAGCGTCAGAGCTGGCCAAAAGCTGCCATCTGTCTCTCCACAGGCACTGTCAGATCTGCTGTTTCCAGGGAGTTGCCTTCCTCTAAGGCAGCTCTGGGCCTGCTGCTTCCCCCACAAACAAGGGGAGAGAGGGTGGGATGCAGGGACCATATTATTCCTGAGAGAGAGGGCAGGGCAGGGAAGCACCAGCAACAGGCCTGACTGGTGATGGGGACAGGCAATGGAGGGAGAGAAGGACAGGAAGGAAACAGGGATGAGGAGTGCGAAGGGGGAGCAGTACAAGGGGAGGAGTGGGGTAGGTGAGCCTGAGGGACATACGGAAGGATGACCAAAGGGGGTGTCAAAAGAGGGGGAGGAGATGAGGGAACAGGGAGGGGGCATTGGGGGAACTTCATTAATGAAAATTAGTACAAGAACAACTCTGACAAAAATAGACAAACTTCAGAACTCAGAAGGAAAAAGAGGAGGAGCCAGTTGCCACAGCGGCCTGGTCAATGGTGGGGCCAGAACCCCAGACACAGAGAAAGGGCCAGTACCTCCCACACCCTGATTTCCAGTGCTGCTGCAGTCTCACCTCTCAGCTCCTGCAACTCTGCATTGAGGCTTTTGATGTTGGAGTCACAGAAATCCAGGTTCTCCAGGGTCTCTGATCTCACCAGCTCATCCTGCTGCTCCTCTAGCATCGAGTTCAGCTCAGCTCGAGTCTTGCCATAAGCCTCCAGGTCTTGTTCCACCTCCCGGATCCTTGTCAGCAGAAAGGGGCACTGATGGGCAGCTGCCCCATCTGAATCCCCCTGGCCCTCCTCTCCCTGTGGCTCCTGCCTGGGCTGGCTCCTGGGCTGAAGCTGTGGAGAGGCCGTGTTCCTTCTCTGACTGCTTGGAGGAGGGAGAGGGGCGGGCCGGGAGGGCCGCACTGAGAAGGAGGGAGAAACAGCTGGAGCTGGGGCGTTGGGGCGAGGAGGTGGAGGCCTTAGGCCTTTCCTCCTCTCCGGCAGCCTCCAGTGGGGGGCACACTCTGGGGAGCCACGCACAATGTCCTTCTCTGAATTGTAGTCCAGAATGGAGAAGTGTCGGGAGACCTTCTTGTCCGACTCAGCTCCAGAGCTAGTCAGGCTCTTCTCAAATTGCGCCAGCTGCTCTGTCAGCTTGGAGTCGAGGTCAGTGCAGCTGTCTCCATGCAGCATGGGCGAAAGCCGGTCTGCTAGGGCACCAGGCCATGTATCCAGGCCCTCGTGGGCACCACTGAAACTGGAAGAGCGGGATTTAGATTTCTGCCTTTGATCTTCCACCCAGCTGGCCAGGTCCTGGAAAAGGGTGCTCTGCCGACCTTCTCCGGGCTCTGCCGCAGCCCAGCTGCTGGAAGAAGGGAAGACTTGTCTCTTGCTACTGCGCAGGGGAGAGCATGGTGCCCATGGGGGAACACTGGGACTCTCTCCATCCCTCTCAGGTGAGGCAGGGATGTCCAAGGGCCTTTGCAAGGCCCAAGGGCTCTGGCTGGGCTCCAATTCAACCGCCTGGCAACGGAGTTTGCTCTTGGGCTGGGGAGGGAGCTGAGGGGCGGGGAAAATGCCATTGATAGCCTTTGCAGAGTCAATGGGAAGGGAGCCCACTGTGTTCTTGGGAAGGGGCCCCTGGAGCTCTGTGCTGGGAGGGTGCCCTTCCAAGGATGCAGGCTTGCACTGTCCAACCCCAACATCAGAAGGACCCTCTGACCTCATTGCTGTTTGGGACGAAGTTGTATTGGACTTCCCTTCAACATGGTGTGAGCCCCTGGCACTCAGGTCTTCCCCTTCCTCCCCTTGCAGGGGAAGGGCCCCAGCGCAGGCACTCGCTGGGTCCTGATGGATAGCCATTCCACAGCTGCCTTCTTCCTGCGACTTCCCAGTGCCCCTCTTTTCCCTGCAGGGAGCAGAGCCCTCCAGCCTGACAAACCGATGAGGAAATATGCCACGTCTCCCCCTCAGCATGCCCTCCAACCAGCCGTCTTCCAGTGCCCCCACAATCTGGATTCTGTCTCCCACATCAAAATCCAGCTCCTGGGGCTCCAGCGCTTGGAACTGATAGAGGGCAATGCCATACGTGCCCAGCGGCTCCTCACTCCCTTCCTGCCCGCCCTCCTCCTCGGGGGGCACATCTGCCAGGCCATTAACACTGTAACTCTCGGAAGGCCCCGGCCCCTCTGGGCCACCTGTCACTCTCAAGGGACCCAGCAGCTCCACGAAGCCCTCTGGGAAAATCCCGCTTCGACCTCCCAGCTCCCCTGTGAACCAGCCAGGCTCAGGGATATCGACAATGGTGATAACATCCCCTTCCCTAAAGTCCAGCTCCTCCTCCAGCTGGGCAGAGAGGCTCATCACGGCTCGGGCTTGGCCCAGTGAGTCAGCAGGCACGTCCAGGACAGTGCTCTGAGAGAGCCGGCGGCCCCAGGGCGAGAGGCAAAGCTCCCGCACGCATGACGATGGGAAGAAGCCCCTGGAGCCCCGGCAGCTTCTACCCTGGAGCCAACTGGGGGCTAGGGAGCCACTCAGGATCACCAGGTCTCCTGGGGGAGAATGAGAAACACAGGGTCAGGGACTCACCTCCATGGCAATTTCTGAGTCTTTCCCCATTCCCCTTCCAGGCCTGGTCACCTCCTTCGCCAGCCCAGCCACGCAGAGTGCAGTGGTGGGGCACCTGAGCACACCTACATGGTAGTGGCCCAGCCCCACAGATGACACCAGGGCTGTGGGGCCACCTGTAGACCACCCCAGTGCAGCGTATGTGTATGAGAGATGGGGGCAGGACATGCAGAACTCAGGACGCAGGGTACGAAGCGGGTCCGAGTCCCACAGGTGCAGAGGGGAGGAGCACAAGGCAGCCTGTGGACCTAGAATCCACAGCTCTGTTAGGAAACCCCTCCTCAGCGCTGAGCTCTAGGTTCCCTCTATTTCCCCAGGCACATGAGTGACAGAAAGGGACAGGACGGGGGAAGGGGAGGGCAGGAGCCAACTGGAGGGAACAGAGGTTACCTCTCTGCAGCGACAGGCTCCCTGGCTCCTGGGACGTGAAGTCATTGGTGCAGACAAACAGTTTCTCTCCCTGCTTCAAACTGGGAATATCCACTGCCTCCACAAAACTGCTCGGAAACTGCCCTAGAACGAGAAGCAGTTGTCAGCACATGGTCACCCCTTCCCCAGGGGCCCAGACTGTCTCCCCCATTCCCAACTCCTCCAAGATCCACCCCACCCCCCATCACCACCCAGCCTCCCCCGGGGTCTACCTTGACTCCAGCCCCACCATCACTCGGACTCGTCCCGCCCCTCTCCAGGATCCCCTCTGGTTGGCCTCATGGCCCACAGAAATGACCATGGGTTTGGAAGTGAGGAGCTCTTGAGGATTTCTGAACATGTTGTTCTTTATTATTTTTTTAATAAAAATATAGTACCCTCCCTCCTGCATGCCCAACAGACCAACCAACACCCCAGGGCAAGGAGCAGCCCACTTGAATTACTGTGACCTCACTGTCACCAACACCCAGACAGGGAAAGCAAAAATATAATCTTTACCCTCCGTCTTCTGTCTTATGACAGGGAAGCCCCATGTCAGGATCAGGATGTACTGGTTATAAAAAGAGGCCCCAATCCTGCAATCGGACCCGCCCCCTGGGGTGCTGCAAGACTTGGGTTGTAAGCTACAAAGTGCTATGGTCATGAAAAACATGCCACAGACAGTGAAATCTGGTCTTTTGTGTGCTTTCACCCTATACTATACGGATTTCATGGGGGAGGCCAGCGTTTCTCAAACTGGGGGTCTTGACCCAAAAGTGAGTTGCAGGGGGTCGCAATGTTATTTTAGGGGATCACGGTATTGCCACCTTTACTTCTGTGCTGACTTCAGAGCTGGGCAGCCGAAGAGTGGTGGCTGTTGGCCAGGCACCCAGCTCTGAAGGCAGCGCCCCGCCAGCAGCAGCACAGAAGCATGGCAATACCAGACCATGTCACCCTCACTTTTGCACTGCTGCCTTCAGAGCTGGGCAGCCAGAAAGCGGTGGCTGCTGACTGAGGCCCAGCTCTGAAGGCAGCAAAGCAGAATACTATACCATGCTACTCTTACTTCTGCGCTGCTGCTGGCCGCGGCTCTGCCTTCAGAGCTGGGTTCCCGGCCAGCAGCTGCCGCTCTCCAGCTGTCCAGCTCTGAAGGCAGCACAGAAGTAAGGGTGGCAATACCCCAACCCACCCTACAATAACCTTGCGACCCCCTCACAACTCCTTTTTGGGTCAGAACCCCTACAATTACAACACCCTGACATTTCAGATTCAAACAGCTGAAATCATGACATTTACAATTTTAAAAATCCTAGGACCATGAAATTGACCAAAATGGACCGTGAATTTGGTAGGGCCCTAATTCCATGGGACAGGTTAGCAACATCTCCAGTGTTTAGTCAGGTGCTCAGATACTGGTGAGATATGGCTCAGATACCGACAGGCTGATTACCATGATGAGGGAAACTGCCCTGTGCAGATGCTCTGGTAGCCAGTAAAGTTGGGTTTACATATTTTTTTCTGGAAAAATCACAGGGATAATGAGCTGATGCTCTCTTGACATCCTGACATGGTTCTTCCCAATTCAGTGTCATTCAGTGTGTCACTATCCTTAATCTGCAGCACCAGTGGCCTAATATGCACCGGAATTCTAACCAGGCTCTACTCTGACTTCCTGTGTGATCTAGACCAAGTCTCTCTGCCTGGGTTTCCCTCCCTATGAATGGAAATAAGAATCCTGCTGCATCTCACACCAAGTTGTGAGGCTTCATTAATTAATTTCCATGTCATGTTAAGTATTATTATGGGTAAGTTGCAGTCTCTCCATTCTAAAGGTCTATTTTAGGCCCCCTATAACTTTTGGTTTGGAAAATTAGTTTGAAAATAGTCAGATTTGCTCAGAGAGAAAGCAAGAAATTCAAATGGTTTTTCAGTTACAAGTCATTAAGAATTAGCCTGATTGACTTTTGTCTGTTTTTTCATCTTTGAGCTAGCAGGACACACCTGGTTACTGCCCCTTCACACTCTCCACAGCCCTATCTCCTTAAGAATGTGGGTCCAGGGGGAAAGTACTGTGATTAAGCAGCTGTTGGTGATTTTCCTTGTAGATAGTTTGGGGCCAATGATGTCAGTAGAAGCAGGAGCAGGCTGACTGTGTGTGCATACATATGTGCACACATATTGCCCTCTGTTGGCCACCTGAGGCACAGCGAGAAGATAAGGGTTCTGCAGAGGTCTGCGTGTTTGGAGCTGTAGGACCAGGACTCTGGGTCTTTGCTCTGTTACAAAAGAGGGGAAGTAGCCTCTCCAAAGTTAAGGCTGCAATCACAGTCCTATTCTAAGGTTGATTTGATTCCACTTTGTAACTAGACGAGAACAAGCGTCACGTTTTGAGGTGATCTGGTTCCCATCTGACTGAGAGCTCGAATGTTCTCTCAATATTATTATTACACCGAGAAAGAGCTGTTGAGATTACAAGACTTTAAAATGGCCCTTTATGGGAATTTTGGAGCTTCCAATCTTTCTTTATGTCCTTTCAGGAGCCCAATGAAATCATATTCCATCCTGAGCTGGAGAGGTCTAGATACCGGCCCGTGGGAGAAGGAGTTTTCCGAAGCAGAAGTAGGCGGATGTTGAAGAGACTGTCATGGAGAGGCAGAAGAGCCCAGCAGGCAGGGCATAGGACCAGAGCTCCAGAGACTCGGGGTCTGTTTCTAGTTCCGCCACTGACCCGCAGGTCACTTCCCCTCTCTGTGCCTTTATTTCCCTCCCACCCTTTCATGGCCTTGTCCAGTAGCCTGTGAGCTCGTCAGAGGACTGTCTCTCTCACTACAAGTTGTACAGCACCTGGCACAATTGGGCTCCCACCTACTGAGGATTTGTCTGCGCTCAGCGCTACTGAAACAAACAAACAAACAAACAAAACAGGAACAAGGACTGTCTGAAGACTCGACATGAAGCTGACAGGAAAAAATTCTGAGCATCAGATACAGCCCAAGTGAGGGAAGACTCCAGGATCTGGTCAAACAGCTCTGGCCCCTGTATTTGCCATCAGACTGGCCCTTGGCCGAGGGGGAATGTACCCAGATGGGGTAACTGACCTGCCTGAGGTTACCTAGGACAGTGGTTCTCAACCTTTTTCCACTTGCAGACTCCTAAAATTTTTTTGAATGGAGGTGTGGACCCCTTTGAAAACCTATTATCTGTATCTACAGTTGAATTCGGTTCGGTTTTCAGTCTGTCTTTCGTGGACCCCTGCAGACCAGCAGTCCTGAAACGTTTTTGTCCATGTCCCCCCTTACCTGTTCTGCGCCCTCCCCGGAACCACGGTCAGGAGCCAGGGCCAGGAGCGGGGCTATGGCTGTGGCCGGGAGCCAGGGGCCGTGGCTGGGAGCGGGCCCAGGGTCGGGAACTACGGCCAGAAGCGAGCCCATGGTTGGGGCCAGGAGCCAGGGACCACAGCCGGACCTGCAGCTGTGGCTGGTGGGGAGAGCAGGGCTGGGTGGTGCTTCCTCCCTGCTCCCCTTGGGGCTGGCCTGCGCCCTGCCGCGTCCCCCCAAAATGTTCCTCCATGCCCCCTAGGAGGTGTTCCCCATAGTTTGAGGACCATGGCCTTAGAAATAGTCCGCAGACCACAGGGTGTGAACCACTGACCCTAGGAAACCTCCATTTCTGTGGGTCCTGCTCAGCACCTTTCAGCTCTTACCTGTGACCCCCTCCTTCTTCCCAAGGAGCCAGAACTCGTCCACCACCCGCAGCACCTCTATGACGTCCCCCACAAACAGGGGCAGCTCTTCGGAGACGCTGGGGCAGAAATCAAAGACAGCTCGCACCACGGATCCAGCCTCCATTGCTCAGGATCTGCAGGACAGGGCAGAAAGACAGACTCAGTCCCTCAGGCTAGACACACGGCAATGACACAGAGTCGCCAGAGAGAGACAGAACAATGAGCGTGGTGTAAATGCTGAGACAGACCAAACACTCTCCGAGGAAAACGGGGCAATGACCACACGGGGGCCCCGTGCCTGCACTCCCTCATCCCACAGGGACCAGAGCTCATTGCAGGGGGAGCTGAAGCCCTACAGCAAGGATGGCTCGCAGTGCTTTAGCTGCCCTGTCCCATCTCTCTCTGGACCCTGGTGCCAGAGTGTGCACTTATGCTGAACTCAGGGGAGATAATCGGGAAGAAGCAGAGAGAGATGCTGGAAATTAATTCCTGTCAGAAAGGAAATAAGAGGCGGGAGAGGAAGCTCCCTGCTTCCCTGACATACCAGACTGGGCACACCGCCTGCCAGGAGCTGCACGAGGGACCTGCAGGCAGATAAACAGCAGCAGCAACTTTACCTTGCCTCTGACAGTCATATAGAAGAGGTACAGGGCGCCGCAACACCCATCGACGTACTGCAGAGCCACGGGGGGCGCACCACCACCCACCTGTGCACTGCCAGAGCCATGGGGGGCACAGGGCATCACCAGCCCGCATGCTGCCAGAGCCACGGGGGGCACCGAGCACTGAAACACCTATTCACACACTGCCAGAGCCACGGGGGGCGCACCACCACCCACCTGTACACTGCCAAAGCCATGGGGGGAATGGGGCACCGGAGCACCCACCCACACACTGCTAGAGCCACGGGGAGCACCACAACACCCACCCACACACTGCCAGAGCCACGGGGGACACCGGGCACTGCAACACCTATTCACACACTGCCAGAGCCACAGGGGGCGCACCACCACCCACCTGTGCACTGCCAGAGCCATGGGGGGAATGGGGCACCCGAGCACCCACCCACACACTGCTAGAGCCACGGGGGGCACCGCAACACCCACCCACACAGTGCCAGAGCCACGGGAGGCACAACACCCACCCACACAGTGCCAGAGCCACGGGGGGCACAACACCCACCTGTGCACTGCCAGAGCCACGGGGGGCACAGGGCATCCCAACACCCACCCACACACTGCCAGAGCCACAGGGCAAACCTCAACACTCACCCGCACACTGCCAGAAGCACGGGGAGCACCACAACACCCACCCACGTACTGCCAGAGCCACGGGGGGCACGGGGCACCACCAAGCACCTATCAGAGTTACGGAGGGGGACAGAGGGCACTGCCACTCATTTCCCCAGTAAGAGCTCTGGGCCTGGATTGCTCTCCCCATTCCAGTTCACCCAATCACTCGCCCCAAGCCCTCCTTGCAGAAACACGCCTGGGAACACACCCAGCGAGGCGGGCACATGCACACACTGCACCAGTGCAACGGGCCGCACAACTCAGAAGTGCTGCTGGAAATGACTCTGCAAGCTGAGACCCCCTGTCTGACACAACTCTATTTTGTATCCAACAGGTCTTCTCTCAAGGCATCTGTAACGCACCCAGCCCAAGCGATGAACCCGCAGCTTGAGCAGAGCTTTCCTCTCATCCAGTCGTGGAGCCCTCAGGAGAGGAACTGGAAGGGCTCCCCTGACTTTGGGACCAGAAAGGAGCTCTCAGTGACTGTGCCTCAGAGAGCAGCAGGGCCGAGATCAGCCGCGGCTCCCCCCACCACCCCGGGTCTGCACCTCAGAGAGCAGCTGGTCCCGGATCAGCCAGCAGCTCCCCCCACCCCTACCACAGGGCTACACCTCAGAGAGCAGCTGGTCCCGGATCAGCCAGCAGCTCCCCCCACCCCTACCACAGGGCTACACCTCAGAGAGCAGCTGGTACCGGATCAGCCACGCCTCCCCCCACCGCCCCGGGTCTGCACCTCAGAGAGCAGCTGGTCCCGGATCAGCCAGCAGCTCCCCCCACCCCCACGCCAGGGCTGCACCTCAGAGAGCAGTGGGCCCCGGACCAGCCAGAGGCTCCCCACACCGCCCCGGGTCTGCAGCAGTGCCTGTGGGTGCGGAGGAGAACCCAGCCATGGCAACACTTTCTGCTGATGGGGCTGCTTTATTTATCAAGTGCAAATCACCTCACAGAAACAATGCAGAGTTTGTGTTCTGCCAGAACGCTGCCTTGGCATGTCTCTCCTCATCCCAGGCTCTCCCATACAGCCAGCGTACAGGACAAGACACGCACCACCCCACAAAGGGCCTCGGCAGCTCTCACAGCTGGCAGGGGCCGCACAGAAAGGGGATGGGTTCACAGACACTCCGAGCCAGAATGTAGGAAACCTGAGCACTGGAGAATTCTCGGTCTCCTCCTTCAAGGAGAATTTTCAAAAGAGGAGCCTGTTTAGTGCACCAAAAAGGCCACGTGTGCCGGGAGAGGGGAAGACGTCCAACACGTGGCCCTGAGGAGCACAAACCCTAATGTGCATCCAAACGAAAATCAAACTACATGGGTGTGCTGCAGGGGAAGACCAAGAGCGAGAGTGGGCAGGAAATTATACAGATGCTTCCAGTAACGTCTTACAGCAGCATCAACAACAAGAGAGAGTAACGCAAGCCTCTGTCTCGAGGTCAGTAAGAGCACGCAGGGAGACTACACGCTGAATCCTACAGTTTTCAGCATACACCATCATGTTTTTTCCCATGCTGCTCCTCGTACAGAGGACAGCCTCCCTGCCGACATCCACAAACCCACATCATGTCCTCCAAATTCCCCCTTAACATTCAGCTCTGCCACAGTGCCTGAACAGCACTCGACAATGAGCAAGTGTGCTGTGATGGCTCCTTATCACGCTAACCAGAATCAGTCACCTTTGATGGCTTGTCTGGCTGTTGTACCGACCTGCCGTCTCATCTTACCCTTCCCATATACACTCTTTGGGGCAGAGGCCATCTCTTCATTATATGTTTATACAGCGCACACAGCACAGTGGAACAGGGTCTAGTAGGCATGCCGCAATACAAATAATACAGAACACATAAAATGGAAGGCAATTTTATACCAGCAAGAAATCAGGGGACCTGAGGGAATGCAGGGACATGTCCAGACATGAGTTCGGGGCTGCAGGGACAGACTGATGCAGAACGAACAACAGAGCTATGTGCTACTCATCTAAATCCTAATTGGGGGAGTGACGAGAGACATGATAACTATCTGTTAGCCTGTAAGCCCGAAGGAGGATGAAGAGTTATTTAGGGTAGTTCAAGATGGGATAACAGGAGCCCATTTAACTAGAAGAATGTGTAAATGTGTTCAACAGATGTGTCACATGGATGCAGCTAAAGGGTATTACTAAGGACATGATTCTGTCATGGAGGTAACGGATTCCGTGACATCTTCTGGGGCAGGGCTGGAGCAGCGGCCAGAGGGCCGAAGTGGTTGGGTCAGCCCCCCTGGGGCTGGAGCAGCAGCGGGGCTGGAGCAGCTGCGGGAGGTCATGAATTTGTATTTATTGCCTGTGACCTGTCCCTGACTTTTAGTAAAAATACCCGTGACAGAATCTTTACCTTAGGTATTACCAGCACTTAAAGCAGAGGGGGCCAAACTATAGCCCATGAGCCCTGTCAGGGCTTTCAATCTGGCCTGCGGGATTGCCAGCCCTGTGGCGCAGCGGGGCTAAGGCAGGATCCTTGCCTGCCCTGGCCCCATGCCTCTCCTGGAAGTGGCCGGCACCACGTCCCTGTGGCCCCTGGGATTGGGGGGGGGGGGGGAAGACAGAGGGCCAATGGGAACCATGGCCAATGGGAGCTTCAGGGGTGGTACCTGCCTGCGCCACCCCATCCCCAGGAGCCACTGCCGGACATGTTGGCTACTTCCAGGAGTGGCCCGGGGCCAGGGTAGGCAGGGATCATGCCTTAGCCCCGCTGCGCGCCACTGCCATCCCAGAGCCGCTCAAGGTAAGCAACACTGGGCCAGAGCCCGCATCCCAAACCCCTCCTGCACTCCGCACCCCAACCCCCTGTCCTTAGCCCCCTGAGCCCCCTGCCACACCCCTCCTGCACTCTGCACCCCCTCCTGCACCCCAACCCCAATCCCGAGCCCCCAACCCCCAGCCCTGATCCCCCCTGCACTCTGTGCCCCCTCCTGCACCCCAACCTCCTGCCTTAAACCCCCAAATCCCTGCCCTGAGCCCCCTGCCGCACCCCTCCTTGCACCCCAACCCCCTGCCCTGAGCCCCCTGCTGCACACTGCACCCCTCTTGCAGCCCAACCCCTTGCCCTGGGCCCCTTCCTGCGCACCGCACCCCCTCCCACACCCCACACTCCCTCCTGCACCCCAAACCCCTGCCCCAGCCCTACATTCATGGCCCTACATACAATTTCCCCACCCAGATGTGGCCCTCAGCCAAAAAGTTTGCCCATCCCTGACTTAAAGTGTTGTGCAGGCAGGACATGAATATTTTTAACAGTGCTAGGCAGCCCTACTCAGAAGCACCTTCCAAACTCAATTACTCAGGAGACAAAAGGTCTTTGTTAAGGATTCAACAACCTCATCCCTTCAACTAAGGGCTAAGAAGGTTCCCAAGGCACATCTCTGGGTCATCCAAAGCATCTTGCAACATAGGTTGTGGAAGTCTGGATTTGTCATTACTAGCCATTGCAAGTCAAATAATTGACCAATCAAATAATGTAAATTATAAATAATGTCAATGCCATGGTGCCACTCCTTTCTTAGAGCTTCACTTCACTGTGTTTTGCATTTTTCTGAGTTAAAATAACTCAGGCTGTGTCTGCACTAGCACTTTTGACGGTAAAACTTATGTTGCTCGGGGGTGTGAAAAAACACCCCTCCGAGCGACATAAGTTACACCGTCAGAAGTGCCAGTGTGGACAGCACTATGTCAGCAGGAGATGCTCTATGCTGACAGGAGAGAGCTCTCCTGTCGACATAATTAAATCACTCCCAACGAGCAGCAGTAGCTATGTCAGTAGGAGAAGCTCTCCTGCCAACGTGCATACCACGCTTATATCGGTGTAACTTGTGTCACTCAGGGAGCTGTTTTTGCTTTTTCTCTTTGGCCTTTCTCTTTTTTGTTACTGTTGTTACTGTTCCAATAAATTAGTCTTTAAAATATTTGACCATTTTTGACATTATTTGACCGATATTTGACTGGTCGACTGACCAATAATTTTTGGACTAGTCAAATGTCCAACCCTCATTTACTAATATTTCTATATCAGAGGAAAACATGTAACCCCCACAACTTTCCAGGCCCCTTCATTCACTATAAAGCAGCTAAAAAGGGGCACTAACCAAATTGTCCTTTCCTTTGCAGGTTGCCTTTAAAATTGAGCTAGAAAGCAATGGGAAAAATACTGAAGAGAACAGTCCCTCTATAGCCTACAGGGAGGGGAAGGGACCAGAGATGTCCCAATAGTATAGTGCTTTGTACCTCACATGACCACACTGCTCCCACCGCTTTGTAACACATTTATCAAACATTTCTGTACTAACGTAGCAAAGTAAAAAATCAGTGAGAGAAACTCACAGCAAATGTGATACAATGTATAGCACTATAATCCACAAAGAGAACAGAACAGCACCATAAAAATACAAACCAACGCAGAACACTGGACATTCTGAATACTGAAAGACAATGCATTTAAAACTGGTAGAAGGAAATATTTTTATACAACTCATAATTAGCCTGTGAAACTCCTTGCCACAAGATACCAACCACTGAGGTCAGGATCTTAGTGAGAGTCAGAAAAAGACGAGACATTTATAATGAGAATATGAATGTACACAGGTACATTAGAAAGGCTAAAATTATAAGAGGGTATACTAAACCTTCCTGCTTCAGAGCATAAGCCATCCAGTTAAAAGATGGGCATATGCTTCTTGCACTTTCCTCTGAAGCAGCTGGTGCTGGCTGTGGTCAGAAGCTATGACAAGAAATATCTAGAGTGCACCGCACTGGAGACTGGAGGTTATAGGTTCCATTCCTGCAATATACAAGAGGTCAAACTAGTCCAGTGTCTTTCAACCTTTGTGATACCAGGGACCGGCTTGTTGCCTTCCTAACCTGTGTCAGGGAGATCTCAGGGATCGGCGCCAGTCCACAGACCGGTCATTGAGAAACACTGATGATCTAGTGTTCCCTTCCAGCCTTAAATTCTCTGACTCTAGTTCCTGGCTCTGCCACCAACTCTCTATCAGGCTTTGGGTATGTCCCTTCCACTCTCTGTGCCTCAGGTCCCCCCATCTGTAAAATGCAGATAAGAACAACTCTCTACCTCACCAGAGGGTGGAGGGGAGGGGGCGGAGGGGGGAAGGCACACAGACGTGAGCCATATAAATGCCCAGCTAGATGGACCACTCCTCTGATGCAGTATGGCAATCCCTGTTGCCATGTATGGAACAATGCCAGTTGCAATAGAACACAGTGCCCATGTGTGATGGGGTGTACCCGGAGAGGAAGGGTTTAGGAACTGCGCTTCACTGGATCTGCAAAGCTTGCACTGGCTGAGGAGCTCAGTGGCAGGCAGACAGGGCAGGTGAACTGACCTGCACTCGGAAGTCCTGGGAAGAAATGCCACAGGAGCTCTTGCTGACTGAGGCCTGACAATAGCAGAACAACAGAAAATGCAGCAATGGCTGAAGTGTTAAATGTCTTTTTTGTCTCAGTTTTCACCAACAAGGTCAGCAGAGATTGGATCACTAACATAGTGAACATCAGTGTCAATGGGGTAGGATCTAAGTCTAAAATAGGGAAAGAACAAGTTAAGAATTGCTTAGACAAATTAGATGTCTTCAAGTCAGCAGGGCCTGATAAAATACATCCTACAATATTTAAGGAACCAGCTGAAGAGATCTTTGAGCCATTAGTGATTATCTCTGAGAATTCATGGAGGACGGGAGAGATCTCAGAGGACTGGAAAATGGAAAACATAGTGCCTATCTGTAAAAAGGCTAGTAAGGACAACCCAGGGAATTACAAACCAGTTAGCTTAACTTCAGTACACGAAAAGATAATGGAGAAAATAATCAATTTGTAAGGACCTAGAAGCCTTGTGCATGGGGGGACGCAACAGATGTGATATATCTCAACTTTAGTAGAGCTTTTGATACTGTCTCACATGACCTTCTCATAAGCAAACTGGATAAATATAGTGTAGACAAACCTCCTATAAGGTGGGTGCACAACTGGTTGGAAAAACATATTCAGAGAGTAGTTAACAACAGTTTACAGTCAAGCTGGAAGAGACTATCAAGTGGGGTCCCACAAGGATCTGGATACACTTATATAGTTTGTGGACGATACCAAGCTGGGAGGGGTTACAAGCACTTTGGAGGACAGAATTAGAATTCTAAATGATTTTGACAAACTGGAGAAATGGTCTGAAGTAAACAGGATGAAATTCAATAAGGACAAATGCAAAGTACTCCACTTGGGAAGGAATAATCAATTGCACAAATACAAAATGGGAAATGACTGCCTAGGAAGGAGTACTGCAGAAAAGGATCTGGGATTTATAGCAGATTGCAAACTAAATATGATTCAACAATGTAATGCTGTTGCAAAAACGAGACCAGCATTCTGGGATGTACTAGCAGGAGTGTAGTACGCTAGACACCAAAAGTAATTTTTTTGCTCTGCTCAGCACTGATAAGGCTTCAACTGGAGTACTGTGTCCAGTTCTGAGCACCACACTTCAGGAAAGATGTGAACAAATTGAAAAAAGTCCAGATGAGAGAATAAAAATGATTAAAAGTCTAGGAATCATGTCCTACAAGGAAAATTTGAAAAAAAATGTGTTTGTTTAGTTTGGAGAAGAGAAGACTGAAGGGGGAACATGATAACAGTCTCCAAGTACATAAAATGTCACTATAATGAGGAGTGTGATAAATTGTTCTCCTTAACCACTGATGATAGCTCAAAAAGTAATGGGGCTTAATTTGCAGTAAGGGAGATTTAGGTTGACCATTTGAAAAAACTTCCTAATTGTCAGGGTAATTACGCACTGGAACAAATTACTTAGGGAGGTTGTGAAATCTCTGTCATTGGAAGTTTTTAAAAACAGGTTAGACAAGCACCTGTCACTAATGGTCTCTAGATAATACTGAGTCCTGCCTCAGTGCAGGGGACTGGATCAGATGATCTATCAAGGTTCCTTCCAGTCCCACATTTCTATGATAGTGACCTGACCAAGCCTACAAAGAATAGGGTGACCAGATAGCAACTGTGAAAAAACGGGACAGGTGGTGGGGGGTAATAGGCACCTATATAAGAAAAAGTCCCCAAAAATGGGACTGTCCCTTTAAAAACAGGACATCTGGTCACCCTAACAAAGAACGGACCTGTGACTCTTCGAAGGTCAAAGACTTGATCTATGTGTTTAGATATTTATTTTACCCTGTGGGAAGAGAGGGGAGTGGTAGGAAGTGATCCAAGGAGGCAGCCGCATAGCCACCTAGGGTGCAGGACTCTGGACTCAGGGCTCTGGATTGCAGCCTAGTGGAGAGGATGGTCTGGGCTCCCCTACCAACCCCTCAAGAGGGATAACTATGGAAGTCTATCCCTTGGGGGAACCTAGATGGGGGAAGACAGAAGATACAAGGGTCCAGGACTGTAAGACCCCAACCCAAGGGGGAAGCCCTGAATACCTTGCTTAATCCTAAAGACCTTCCCGTTTCTGAACTCGTTATATATATATATCCCAAAAGGAGGGGACTTGAAAATGTGACCTGTCTGGAGGTCTGAGTCACTGAAAGGACAGACCACCACAGTGCGGAGCTGTGCTATGAAAGGGGAATGCCTGGGAGGAAGTCAACTTGCAGTCCTCTGCTCAACCTCCAAGTGGCACTGGGGGTGAGTGTTGCTCTGCACATCATGCCTGATCCACTAACACATATTTATTCGAACAAGATCTTTGAAGAGACAGCCCACAATTGAAGGAAGCATGAAACAACTGCCAAAGCTGCCAATAAAATCCCAGCCATCTCATGTTTCTCTCAGCTGTGCGAGGAAAGAGGGGTGTTCTCACCCAGCTGCTGAGGAACCCATAGAAAGGGTTAAAGTAACAGCTCCTCGGGAAGAGCAAGGCCAGGATTCCAGGGGAATGGTAAAGTGTGACAGACTAATAATGTGAGGAGTCTAAGGGAGCTGGGGGAAGTTCATATTTTCAATTAAGTAACAAGTTGGTCTCATCACAGTTCAAACTCTCATCTGCGAACAATTTTCTTCTGGGTTACAGAAGCCATTGAATGTTAAAATGAAGAGGGAAAAGGAGCAGTTAGGAGCAGTTTACATAGAGCAAATGAGAGGTGAAATTAGAGGATGTGGATATTACAGAGCAAAGGGAGTTCTGATGTGGAGGGATGGGGGAGTTGTGAGCCCCAAAACTGCTTCCAGGATTTCTGGAGAATCTGAGCAAATATTGTTTACATCACTAGGCAGCACCAAGCCCTTCCTGCTCTTATTCCCATTTACATCAGATATCTCACTGGGGCTTCCAGAAGTAATGCTATTTCTTTGCACACAGAGTTTTGCAGCATTGCAAACTACACCCTTGCAAGCACCATGAAACTTCAGGTCTCAGCATCTGGGAAAAGCTGTCCCTTTTCTGGAATGCACTGGGACTCTTCCCTGAACACAGGAGTGTTTGCTGTATGTTTCTCTCTCTCTCTGGGCCCAGTCACTGTGCTCATCTGTTTGAAGGCAGCGAACCAACCTGTGAAGTTTACTTGTTTCATAACAAGACTCAGATGTATTATTAATTTTTCCAGGACCTTGGCCTTGTCTCACCCAGGAGTGGCTGCTTGCTGAACACCTGCTGCAAACTCACATCTAGAAGAAATCATAGAATCATAGAACTGGAATGGACCTCGAGAGGTCATCTAGTCCAGTCCCCTGCACTCAAGATAGGACTAAGTATTATCTAGACCATCCCTGACAGGTGTTTGTCTAACCTGCTCTTAAATATCCCCAATGATGGAGATTCCACCACCTCCCTAAGCAATTTATTCCAGTGCTTAACCACTCTGACAATTAGGAAGTTTTTCCTAATGTACAACCTAAACCTCCCTTGCTGCAATTTAAGCCCACTGCTTCTTGTCCTATCCTCAGAGGTTAAGAAGAACAAATTTTCTCCCTCCTCCTTGTAACAACCTTTTATGTACTTGAAAACTGTTATCATGTCCCCTCTCAGTCTTCTCTTCTCCAGACTAAACAAACCCAATTTTTTCAATCTTCCCTCATAGGTCATGTTTTTTAGACCTTTAATCATTTTTGTTGGTCTTCTCTGGACTTTCTCCAATTTGTCCACATCTTTCCTGAAATGTGGTGCCCAGAACTGGACACAATACTCCAGTTGAGGCCTAACCAGCGCAGAGTAGAGCGGAAGAATGACTTCTCGTGTCTTGCTTACAATACTCCTCTTAATACATCCCAGAATGATGTTTGCTTTTTTTGCAACAGCGTTACACTGTTGACTCATATTTAGCTTGTGATCCACTATGACCCCCAGATCCCTTTCCGCAGGACTCCTTCCTAGGCAGTCATTTTCCATTTTGTATGTGTGCAACTGATTGTTCCTTCCCAAGTGGACTACTTTGCATTTGTCCTTATTGAATTTCATCCTACTTACTTCAGACCATTTCTCCAGTTTGTCCAGATCATTTTGAATTATAAACCTATCCTCCAAAGCACTTGCAACCCCTCTCAACTTGGTATCATGCGCAAACTTTGTAAGTGTACTCTCTACGCCATTATCTAAATCAGGGGTCGGCAACTTTTCAGAAGTGGTGTGCCGAGTCTTCATTTATTCACAGAAGTGGGGGGAGGGATAGCTCAGTGGTTTTGAGCATTGGCCTGCTAAACCCAGGGTTGTGAGTTCAATCTTTGAGGGGGACACTTAGGGATCTGGGGCAAAATCATTACTTGGTCCTGCTAGTGAAGGCAGGGGGCTGGACTCAATGACCTTTCCAGGTCCCTTCCAGTTCTATGAGATAGGTATATCTCCATATATTAATAATTTAAGGTTTCATGTGCCAGTAATATATTTTAACATTTTTAGGTCTCTTTCTATAAGTCTATAATATATAACTAAACTATTGTTGTATATAAAGTAAATAAAGTTTTTAAAATGTTTAAGAAGCTTCATTTAAAATTAAATTAAAATGCAGAGCCCCCCGGACGAACCCAGGCAGTGCGAGTGCCACCGAAAATTAGCTCGCGTTCCGCCTTTGGCACGCGTGCCATAGGTTGCCTACCCCTGATCTAAATAATTGATGAAGATATTGAACAGAACCGGACCCAGAACCGATCCCTGCGGGACCCCACTCATTATGCCCTTCCAGCATGACTGTGAACCACTGATAACTACTCTCTGGGAATGATTTTCCAACCAGTTATGCACCCATCTTATAGTTGGTTGCTTTTTCCTAGTTTGTTTATGAAAAGGTCATGCGAGACAGTATCAAAAGCCTTACTAAAGTCAAGATATACCACGTCTACCACTTCCCCCCTACCCACAAGGCTTGTTACCCTGTCAAAGAAAGCTATCAGGCTGGTTTGACATGATTTGTTCTTGACAAATCCATGCTGACTGTTATTTATCACCTTATTATCTTCTAGGTGTTTCCAAATTGATTGCTTAATTCTTTGCTCCATTATCTTTCCGGGTACAGAAGTTAAGCTGACTGATCTGTAATTCCCCGGGTTGTCCTTATTTCCCTTTTTATAGACGGGTACTATATTTGCCCTTTTTCAGTCTTCTGGAATGTCTCCCATCTTCCATGACTTTTCAAAGATAATTGCTAATGGCTCAGATATCTCCTAAGTCAGCTCCTTGAGTATTCTAGGATGCATTTCATCAGGCCCTGGTGATTTGAAGACATCTAACTTGTCTAAGTAATTTTTGACTTGTTCTTTCCCTATTTTAGACTCTGATCCTACCTCATTTTCACTGGCATTCACTATTTTAGACATCCAATCGCCACCAACCTTCTTGGTGAAAACCGAAACAAAGAAGTCATTTACCATTTCCGCATTTTCTGTTATTGTCTTTCCCCCCTCATTGAGTAACAGGTCTACCTTGTCCTTGGTCTTCCTCTTGCTTCTAATGTATTTGCAGAATGTTTTCTTGTTTCCTTTTATGTCCCTAGCTAGTTTGATCTTGTTTTGTGCCTTGGCCTTTCTAATTTTGTCCCTACATACTTGTGTTATTTGTTTATATTCATCCTTTGTAATTTGACCAAGTTTCCACTTTTTGTAGGACTCTTTTTTGAGTTTTAGATCATTGAAGATCTCCTGGTTAAGCCAGGGTGGTCTCTTGCCATACTTCCTATCTTTCCTAAGCAGTGGGATAGTTTGCTCTTGTGCCCTTAATAATGTATTTTTGAAAAACTGCCAACTGTCTTTTATTGTTTTTCCCCTTAGACTTGCTTCCCATGGGATTTTACCTACCAACTCCCTGAGTTTGCTAAAGTCTACTGCCTTGAAATCCATTGTCTTTATTGTGCTGTTCTCCCTCCTACCATTCCTTAGAATCATGAACTCTACCATTTCATGATCACTTTCTCCCAAGTTACCTTCCACTTTCAAATTCTCAACCAGAAGATGACTTACAGCTTCTTTCAGGCTGGGATGTTGGTAGAATCATAGAAAATTAGGGTTGGAAGAGACCTCAGGAGGTCATCTAGTCCAACCCCCTGCTCAAAGCAACACCAACTAAATTATTCCCCGGGGCTTTGTCAAGCCGGGCCTTAAAAACCTCTAAGGATGGAGATTCCACCACCTCCCTAGGTAACCCATTCCAGTGCTTCACCACCCTCCTAGTGAAATAGTTTTTCCTAATATCCAACCTAGACCTCCGGCACTGCAACTTGATACCATTGCTCCTTGTTCTGTCATCTGCCACCACTGAGAACAGCCTAGGTCCACACTCTTTGGAACCCGCCTTCAGGTAGATGAAGGCTGCTATCAAATCCCTCCTCACTCTTCTCTTCTGCAGACTAAATAAGGCCAGTTCCCTCAGCCTCTCCTCATAAGTCACGTGCCCCAGGCCCCTAATTATTTTTGTTGCCCTCTGCTGGACTCTCTCCAATTTGTCCACATCCTTTCTGTAGTGGGCGGCCCAAAACTGGATGCAATACTCCAGATGTGGCCTCACTTGTGCCGAATAGAGGGGGAATAATCACTTCCCTCAATCTGCAGGCAATGCTCCTACTAATACAGCCCAATATGCTGTTAGCCTTCTTGGCAACAAGGGCACACTGCTGACTCATATCCATCTTTTCATCCACTGTAATCCCCAAGTCCTTTTCTGCAGAACTGCCGCTTAGCCAGTCGGTCCCCAGCCTGTCGCAGTGCATGGGATTCTTCCTTCCTAAGTGCAGGGCTCTGCACTTGTCCTTGTTGAACCTCATCTTTTGGCCCAACCCTATTTGTCTAGGTCACTCTGGACCCTATCCCTACTCTCCAGCATATCTACCTCTCCCTCCACCTTAGTGTCATCCGCGAACTTGCTGAGGGTGCAATTCACCCCATCATCCAGATCATTAATGAAGATGTTACAGACTCTAAACCTCTGTACGTAAAGGTGAAAACAAAACTCTCCCAAGCTTCCTCCCAAGAGAGTCCTCTTTGTGCCTAGTATCAGAGGGGTAGCCGTGTTAGTCTGGATCTGTAAAAAGCAACAGAGGGTCCAATACATCTGTTAGTCTTAAAGGTGCCACAGGACTCTCTGTTGCTCTTTGTGCCTGACACACTAGCAGGAAGAGCAGATTCTAGGAAGAGCTGCACTCCGCCTGATATCTGCAATGAGTCACCATCCCTGACTTCTGGCCAAGCACCATTCCCCTCTCACCTCAGAGCTGGGTAATCCCTTCAAGGCAGGGCAGGAGAGGAAGGGAAGGCCCAGGACTGAACAAACATGGAGACTTCACCCTAGCAGAGGTCAGGGCTGAAGCAGAGCACAGAATTCCTGACTCAGCCCAGCAGCAGCAAGATACCCCTCCCAGGCAGGCGTGGGGCCCCCTGTATGAATAGGAGAAAGCTAGGCAATTAACTCACCCTGTCATGGCACTCTTCCCCGCTTCCTCCGCTCCCCACCCCCATTCCTGGGACTGGAGCAGGTGACACATTTCAATACCTAACTGTATCTCAGTTCCTAGATTAGCAACTTCCCCAGAGCCCTACTGAAGAAATCTCAGCTCCACGCTGCAGCACGCTGAGGAATCTGCAGCCCGTCAGAGCCAGACCAGTCCTACAACAAATCCGTCTGTCCCTTCAGCCAGACCAGCCAGTGCAGGCTAAGAAAGTAGAGACTTGAAGCAAAGCACAACAGCTTTTAACCTGGTTATAATGTTGTTTGGTGCCATCTGTCCAGACTGGACCAAACCAGGTTATACAGCCAAAAGGGGTAGTGGAGACTTTGTCACGTTTCTGCTGCACAGTGACTCATAGATTTCGGATCCATTTCCCACATCCCTCAGCCTCTCTCCTTGCATCTGAAATGAGGTCAGACAAGAAATTTTCATTAATGGATTCACCATTGTTGGGGAAAGGCAAGGGAGAAGATGAGTGTTAGACCCTTACTCAAAGAAGCCACCACTCAGAGGGAGGGTGACCTGAAGGAGGATGGTGAAATGACTTTGTGCCCTTTTTAGCCTCGTTAGGATGCATGTAGATAAAATTAATGGAGATTTCTGTACATTGGAAATATGGATCTTGTCGACCCTGTTTTTGCTGGAAGACTAACACACTCACAGACACATGGGGCTCCAGCACTTAAGAGACAAGACAGCTACGTAAAGGGATCACTGGAAGTTGATAAGGGTATTAGTGCCCTTGCAATATGAATTACGGTGGCAAGAGCATTTCTAATTCTCAAATGCTTGACTTTGCAACCTTAATAATGTTTTTTTCATTTAGATTTTAGATGGAGTCCATTGGGAAGCAGCATAGTCCAGTGGATAGGGCACTGGGCTGAGAGTCAGGAGAACTGGCTTCTATTTCTAGCTCTGCTGTGTAATCTGGGGCATTTCCAAGCCTTCCAACTCTTTGCCAGCATTGTCTATTGAGACGGTCATCTCTTTGGGGCAAGGATTGTCTCTTACTCAGTTTGTAAGCACCTAGCTCACTGGGGGCCTGCTCTTGGCTGGGCTGCTAGGCGGTACTGGAATATAAGTAGTTATAATACGCTCCCCGGAGGCTGAGTTTGGGAGAGAGGCGGGAGACCTGTCCTCTCTCTGGTCCCGTGCCCGCAACGCCTTGAGACGCCTGGGTAAGAGGATCAGCTGCTGCTGGAAGTGGTGCGAGGAGCGCTGGGAGCTGGGAATACTGGTACCACGCTTAAAGACCCGGACCACACCATTGTCACCCCGACCGCCAGAGCTATGCTGGAAAAGACCCTGAAAGACACCATCTGCTGCCACTATGCCGAGAACTTCAAGCGGAAGCCGGAACAGGGCAAGGTGTTCGAGGTGTCCAGCAAGTGGGACGCCAGCAACCACTTCCTCCCGGGGGCAGCTTCACCAGGTTCGCCGACTTGCGGTTCGTCCACAGGGCCCGACTCAACTGCGTTCCCCTCAACGGAGCCATCCACCACAGTAACCAAGACAAGCGCTGCAGAAAGTGCGGCTACGCAAACGAGACCCTGCCCCACATCCTGTGTGGATGCAAACAGCACTCCGGAGCCTGGCGGCACCACCACAATACCATCCAGAACAGGTTGGTGAAAGCCATCCTGCCGTCCCTGGGGAAGATCACTCTCGACTCCGCCATCCCCAGGACAGACAGCAAACTGCGACCCGACATCGTTGTGACGGACACAGAAAAGAAGAAGGTCCTCATCGTAGACGTCATGGTGCCTTTTGAAAAGTGGTCACCGGCCCTCCACGAGGCCCAAGCACGGAAGGCATCGAAGTACACCCCGCTGACCGAGACCTTGAGAGCCCAGGGCTACGAGGTGCAGATAAACGCCCTGATTGTGGGAGCCCTGGGCTCGTGGGACCCCCACAATGAGCTGGTTCTGAGAGCGTGCGGAGTCGGTCGACGCTACGCCCGGCTCATGAGACAGCTCATGGTGTCCGACACCATCAGGTGGTCCAGAGATATTTATACGGAACACATCACAGGACACCGTCAATACCACATTGAGTAACCGAGACCGCCAACCAGGGAAATAACCCACTTCCTTCCCTGACACGCCCCACCCATGTACTTATTCGCGACACTGATACTGACTTGGACTCCTTATTCATTCCATGGGTGGCGTACCCGAGCCCACTTATCCACTGATACTTTAAAAACTCTTGCACCCCAATCTGGGTCTATGCCAGTTACGTGATATGTATGTATCTTCTCATCCTTGCAAACGATACTTGTAACCCCCCATAACCCAAGCCTGACCCCAGATGTACAGTACCTTCCCTCTTACCTCATGTCTATTTCATTTTAAACATTCACTTTAATAAAATTTATATTCTACCCGTGAGCAAAAAGCGTTTATAATTTTGCTCAAATACATTTTAAAGTGACACAATCACTAGAAATGTAGGAAATAACTAGTTACGGCAACATTAACTTCCAAGCCAAGCATAAGGCAGCAAGTGTTCTCTCACACATCATCTTCACTACAAAGTCCTTTCACAGAGCCACCCACAGTGTACACATCCCAGTCACACACTGAACTCTGAGCTCAGCACAATGAGGTCACACAGCCAGGCTGCCCACACCAGCTCTCCAGGCCCCGTGCTCAGCCAGACTCACTAGTTTCATGCCTCCCACATCTCCCCACTCCCTTAACCCCTGCCAAAGTTTTAAACAACTTAGTTTTATCAATGTCCATTTTTATTAATATTTAACTATTAAAAATAAACATTAATTCCAGTGAATGGAGGATCACAGAGGCATGTGGGGAGAGCAGCTGTAGTCAGGAACCAGGGAAGCCATGTCAAAGCACAGAAGTAGCTAACAGGCCTGGGGAGTTCCTCTGGCTTTTCTTTGGTGATATTCATTCAGTTATAACAAACAGAACTGTGCTGCCCACAGCAAATCTTGATGGTCTGTATAAAAACAATCACTTTCTGTTACTGCCCTTCCCTGGCTTTGGTCTGTCTCTAAACTTTGAGCTTCTCAAGGCAGGGACTCTCATTCCTTCTTGATTATCTGGAAAGTACGTGGCACATCGGGGTGCTCTGACAAACAAATGAATAAATACATAACAGGGAATAAGACCTTGTAGGCTAAACATAATTGCACATTTTAAACAGTGGCCTCTCGCAAAGACATGTGAGGGAGAAAGACACATACATAAAAGTTTGCAATTTGTGGGGACCCTGGTATTTTAGTTTGGGGGGGGAGGAAGAAATTGAGGCTGTTGGGGGAAAATCTTAGAGAAAAGTATTTCTAAGTGTTTCCTCTGAGAGAGTGAGCAAATATTTTACCATAACAATATTACAGAAAATCCAACTACCCCTGAAGAGCCATGTGCTAGATCTGGAGACCCAATTCAATCATTAACATGTGAGAGATACAGAGGGATCTGAGCCAAACTTCAGAGACAGACCTGTCCTCGCTTACAGACAACCCCCCAACCTAAAGCAAATACTCACCAGCAACCACACATCACTGAACAAAACCACTGACCCAGGAACCTATCCTTGTAACAAAGCCCAATGCCAACTCTGTCCACATATCTAGTCAAGTGACATCATCATAGGACCTAATCACATCAGCCATACCATCAGGGGCTCGTTCACCTGCACATCTACCAATGTGATATATGCCATCATGTGCCAGCAATGCCCCTCTGCCATGTACATTGGTCAAACCGGACAGTCTCTACGCAAAAGAATTAATGGACACAAATCTGACATCAGGAATCATAATACTCAAAAACCAGTGGGAGAACACTTTAACCTGTCTGGCCATTCAATGACAGACCTGCGGGTGGCTATCTTACAACAGAAAAACTTCAAAAACAGACTCCAACGAGAGACTGCTGAGCTGGAATTGATATGCAAACTAGACACAATCAACTCAGGATTGAATAAGGACTGGGAATGGCTGAGCCATTACAAACATTGAATCTATCTCCCCTTGTAAGTATTCTCACACTTCTTATCAAACTGTCTGTACTGGGCTAGCTTGATTATCACTTCAAAAGTTTTTTTTCTCTTACTTAATTGGCCTCTCAGAGTTGGTAAGACAACTCCCACCTGTTCATGCTCTCTGTATATGTGTGTATATATATATCTCCTCAATATTTATTCCACTCTATATGCATCCGAAGAAGTGGGCTGTAATCCACGAAAGCTTATGCTCTAATAAATTTGTTAGTCTCTAAGGTGCCACAAGTACTCCTGTTCTTTTTGCAAACTTCAGAGAGAAATCTTCACCCAACCTTTGCTACAGAGCTGTAAACTATCCCTAGCTGCCCTTCAGCATGATGGTTAATGCTACTTGTTTCAACAGTAACCTGCAAAGGAAAAAAACTGAGCTTGTGCCATTTTTTCCCCTTTATGATAGAGATAGGGGCCCGAAAAGGTTCTGTAAAAATAAATACAATCAAATTCTGCTTGTTTTTCCAGTACTTAAGGTCCTGTCGAGGCTAGAGAATTCTGTGGTGACAGAGTAGCTTGCGTACATGATGACATCACAAAGCAACAGAGAAAAACTGTGCTGAAAGAGAAGATTTCTAGTATAGGTGTTTTTTGTTGTTTTTGTTAGTTTTATTTTACCTGATCTATTAAGGCACAAAGAGCTCAACAAAATACCTCTGAGACCTCCCACTGGTCCTCCAACAAAGCCATATTTCTTTATATTCATAATATTTCTAAGGTTAAAAAAAGCTGGAAACAAATAAATGAGAACAAAACCCCTTTGGGCTGCTCCCTCCATCACACAAGAGCCCAAGCCCAATCCTTTCAAATCCCGTTGTAGGCCACCTGTAATTAAACTGCAAACAGGCTCCCTTTTGTAAACTATTTCAGAAGCGGGTTTATAGGAGAGATTTTAATTTGGAGACAAAAAGATCTTGGAAGGTTACAAGGCGCACTGGAGACAAAAAATGAGACAACTGCGGTTGGTGACATTGGTAGAACAGAGCGGTGTGGGAAGGGAACACTGACAGAAGCCAGCTCAGAGATGTAGGCAGTTAGTGCAGACGGGAAGTTGAAATGTGATGCACAGCACAATGGGAGGCAGGGAAATGAGTAAGGAGGAGTAGATGGGGTGAGATTGTGCTGTATGGTACAAAATGACTGTATTTGGGAGAGTTGTGTAGGACAGACACTATCTCTCCTGTCTCTGTCAGAGGAAAAGACAGAGACTGTAACAGAAGTCAAGGAGAGAGAGGCAGTGGAAAGTGGGGGGCAGGAGAGAGGTCCTTTTCAGAAGAAATTTGAAATCCATGGAAACGTGGCAAATCTCACGTGACAGGTGTCAGTCACATCACTCAATGAATGACTGGAAGGCACTTAGATACTATGAAGAGGAGGACAGGATAGGAACTAGAACTAGAAAAGAGTAGAGTGAGGCAGCTCTAGATATCAGGAGCTGCAGAGGAGAAGGTGCTTGCACAAGGAGAGGCTAGAGCATGTGAAGGATAATGCATCAGCTTTGGCATCACTCTGTCAGACACGCTGTAGCAGGGAGAGGTGGTGCAGGAGGTGCCTGCTGCCATTGCTCGGATTGCAGATGTCGTAAGGCAACCCCTCAGGAGCTGATCAAGGTGGCACCTTTTGCCGCTCAGCTCAGATCATCTACGAAGTAAGATGCCTCTGTCCCTCACTATGCCTGGCTTCCCTACGAAACAGAGGAGATTTAGTAGAATGAGAACATTAGCTGAGATACACCCACGGGGTGAAGCCTGCACCAGGCCTCTCACCTGGAGGAGGTCTGCCCATTTGTACCCGCCTCCCCAACACCAACAAGGCCTCAGCCCCCCAGGAGGATGCACACAGCACCAACCCACCTTTGAACTCTGAGGCCTCAGGTTTAGCATTTCTGCTCGGTAGAGATGGCAGGCCCAAAATTACTGACAAGCAAAACAATATTGTTCAATGTTTGTATCACAGCAGCACCCAGAGGCCCCAGCATTGCCCCTGGGTTTATACAGTTAGGAGCCGCTGTGCTGCCCTCCTGTCTCTCCCTGGAGTTATTTTCTCTCATGAGCTATTAGGTCAATACCAAGTGCCACAAATTACAGGTCTCTCCTGCTGGTTTACCCCAGAACAGCTCTCTGGCCATTGGAACTCAGATCACATGGGTATGTCCACATAGCCCATGGCAGCAAATCCCTGAGCCCCAGCTGCCAGGCTCACACTAGGGCACTAAAAACAGCTGGGCAGACTGAGCCCACACCGTTTCCTAGGCGACATCTACAGAGCTAGCCCGAGCCTGGCTCCACACTTGCTGCCACTCGCTGTGTGGACATGTCCCCAGAGGATCGAAATCCCTAGGCCAGATGGCCCTCTGCCAAGAGTGATCTGTACAGGAATGATAAAGGCAGTGCTCTGGCTTTACCTGACAGCTGGGCCATAGGCCCACAGTGTTTACAAGGCAGGGCGTATGCTGCAGATGGAGTAACAGTGACAATACTGCCTAAAGCAGCAGTCACAGATTTGGACATTGCTCAACCCAGTCTCCCTTAATTGTGGGCACAACTGAGGTCATTCATACGTGTATGTCTCTGGGCAGCAAGTTGTGGGTGCAGAGAGGCCAGATTTTAAAAGTCTTTGTACCAGATGACTGGAAGGTAACTAATGTAACACCAGTTTTTTAAAAGGGCTCCAGAGGTGATCCTGGCAATTACAGGACGCAAGCCTAACTTTAGTACCAGGCAAATTGGTAGAAACTATAGTAAAGTACAGAATTATCAACATATAGATCAGGGGAGGGCAAACTACGGCCTGGATCCAGCCCGTCAGGGCTTTCAATCCGGCCCGCGGGATTGCCAGCCCTGTGGCGCAGCAGGGCTAAGGCAGGCTCCCTGCCTGCCCTGGCCCCGCGCTGCTCCCAGAAGCGGCCGGCACCACGTCCCTTCGGCCCCTGGCGGGGGAAGGGGGAGAGGGCTCCATGCCCTACCCTTGCCTGCAGACACCTCCCCCTGCAGCTCCCCAGGAACGGGGAACCACAGCCAATGGGAGCTTCGGGGTGGTACCCACAGGCGAGGGCAGCGCACAGCCAAGCCACCTGCCCCAGCCCACACCACCCCACCCCCAGGAGCCACTACTGGACATGTAGGCCACTTCTGGGAGCGGCATGGGGCCCGGGCCAATGGGGGCGGCAAGAAGCCGCGGCCAGCACATCGCTCGCCCGCGCCGCTTCCCACTGCCCCCATTGGCCTGGAACGGTGAACCGCAGCCAGTGGGGGCCGCGATCGGCCGAACCTGCCGCGTCAGCAGGTAAATAAACTGGCCCGGCCCACCAGGGTGCTTACCCTGGCAAGCCGCGTGCCGAACATTGCCGACCCCTGTGATACAGTATTATTCAGGATTGGAGTGACCTTTGGATTGAACTAAGAATTACAAAGGGATCTCACAAAACTGGGTGACTGAGCAACAAAATGGCAGATGAAATACCGCATTGATAAGTGCAAAGTAATGCACATTGGAAAAAATAGGGTTACCATTCGTCCGGATTCCCCCAGACATGTCCAGCTTTTTTGAGTTAAAAATAGCGTCCGGGGGGAATTTGTAAACGTCCAGTCTTCCCCCACCCCACCCCCACCCCCCGCCATGCAGAGTGCGCGCGGCTGACAGGGCAGCCGGCCGGATCCTGCCACTCGCACGGGGCTCTGGCAGCCAGAGCCCCTCCTCCGCTTCCCCCTCCTCTCCCCTACAGCTTGAAATCACTCCCCTCCTCTCTCTCCCCCTCCCTGCATTCGCCTCCGGCAGTCTGGCGCTCCTCCCCCTGCTCACCCACCCCTGCTGCCCAGCCCGCCGCTCTGCAGCACTCTGAGCGGCACGGTAAGGGGGCAGGGGGTCGGAGAAGGGGCAGGGAGGTTCTGGAGGGGGCAGTCAAGAGACAGGGAGCAGGGTTGGATGGGTCAGGAGTTCGGGGGGGGATCTGTCTGGGGGTGTGGATAAGGTTTTGGGCAGTCAGGGTACAGGTAGGGGGTAAGGTCCTAGGGGGGCAGTTAGGGTGCGGGGGTCTCAGGAGGGGGCAGTCAGGGGACAAGGAACAGGGAGGCTTAGGTAGGGGGTGGGGTTCTGGAGGGCAGTTAGGAGCAGGGGCCCCAGGAGGGGGCAGTCAGGGGACTAGGAGCGGGGGGGGGTTGGAGGTTCTGAGGGGGGCAGTCAGGGGATGGGAAGTGGGAGGGAGTGGATGGGGGCGGGGCAGGACGGGACGGGGGCGGGGCTAGAACGGGGCTCCCCCCCCCCCAGTGTCCTCTTTTTTGATTGTGGAAATATGGTAACCCTAGAAAAAACTAATACCAACTACACATATATAATGATGGGGTCTAAATTAACTGTTACCACTCAAGTAAGAGTCTTAGAGTCACTGTGAATAGTTCTCTGACAACTTCAGCTCAATGAGCAGCAGTGGTCATAAGGCTAACAGACGGTTAGGAACTATTAAGAAAGGTATATGTGAAAGAAAACGTAAAGTCAAATGAAGTAAAAATCTTAAATGAACCAAACTGTACCATAGAATCTCTATGGATAGTAATTCCAGGCTTCAATAATAAGAACAAACAAGTAGGGATATACTACCGACCACCTGGCCAGGATGGTGTTAGTGACTGTGAAATGCTCAGGGAGATTAGAGAGGCTATAAAAATAAAAAAACTCAATAATAATGGGGGATTTCAACTATCCCAATATTGACTGGGTACATGTCACCTCAGATCAGGATGCAGAGATAATTAATTGATTGCTTCTTGGAGGCAGGCAGCTAGTCCTGGAACCCCCAAGAGAAGAGGCAATTCTTGATTTAGTCCTAAATGGAGCACAAGATCTGGTCCAAGAGGTGAAGATAGCTGAACCGCTTGGTAATAGTAACCATAATATAATTAAAGTTAACACCCCAGTGGCGGGGAAAACACCACAGCAGCCCACCACAGTAGCATTTAATTTCAGAAAGGAGAATTACACAAAAATGAGGATGTTAGTAAAACAGAAATTGAAGGGTACAGTGCCAAAAGTGAAATCCTTGCACGCTGCATGGGAACTTTTTAAAGACACCATAATAGAGGCTCAACTTAAATGTATCCCCCAAATTAAAGAACAGTAAGAGAACCAAAGAAGTGCCACCATGGCTAAACAACAAAGTAAAAGAAGCAATGAGAGGCAAAAAGGCATCTTTTAAAAAGTAGAAGTTAAATCCTAGTGAGGAAAATAGAAACTCTGGCAAGTGAAGTGTAAAAATATAATTAGGAAGGCCAAAAAAGAATTTTGAAGAACAGTTAACCAAAGACTCAAAAAGTAATAGCAAAAAACCATTTAAGTACATCAGAAGCAGGAAGCCTGCTAAACAACCAGGAGGGCCACTGGACGATCAAGATGCTAAAGAAGCACTCAAGGACAATAAAGCCATTGTGGAGAAACTAAACGAATTCTTTGCATCGGTCTTCACGGCTGAGAATGTGAGGGGGATTCCCAAACCTGAGCCATTCTTTTTAGGTGACAAATCTGAGGAACTGTCCCAGATTGAGGTGTCTTTAGAGGAGGTTTTGGAATAAATTGATAAACAGTAATAAGTCACCAGGACCAGATGGCATTCACCAAAGAGTTCTGAAGGAACTCAGATGTGAAATTGCAGAACTACTAACTGTGGTATGTAACCTATCATTTAAATCCGCTTCTGTACCAGATGACGGAGGATAGCTAATGCGATGCCAATATTTTAAAAAGGCTCCAGTAATAATCCTGGCAATTACAGGCCAGTAAACCTAACTTCAGTACTGGGCAAACTGGCTGAAACTGTAGTAAAGAACAGAATTATCAGACACATAGATGAACACCATATGTTGGGGAAGAGTCAACATGGTTTTTGTAAAGGGAAATCATGCCTCACCAATCTATTAGAATTCTTTGAGGGGGTCAACAAGCATGTGGACAAGGGGAATCCAGTGGATATAATGGACTTAGATTTTCAGGAAGCCTTTGACAAGGTCCCTCACCAAAGGCTTTTAAGCAAAGTAAGCAGACATGGGATAAGAGGGAAGGTCCTCTGAGGGATCAGTAACTGGTTAAAAGATAGGAAACAAAGGGTAGGAATAAACATGAGTTTTCAGAATGGAGAGAGGTAAATAGTGATGACCCCCAGGAGCCTGTACTGGGACTAGTACCATTCAACATATTCATAAATGACCTGGAAAAAGGGGTAAACAGTGAGGTGGCATAATTTGCAGATAATACAAAACTACTCAAGATAGTTAAGTCCAAAGCAGACTGCAAAGAGTTACAAAGGGATCTCACAAAACTGGGTGACTGAGCAACAAAATGGCAAATGAAATTCAGTGTTGATAAATGCAAAGTAATGCACATTGGAAAACATAATCCCAACTATACAAATAAAATGATGGGGTCTAAATTAGCTGTTACCACTCAAGAAAGAGATCTTGAAGTCATTGTGGATAATTCTCTGAAAACATCCACTCAACTTGCAGCTGCAGTCAAAAAAGCGAACAGAATGTTGGGAATCATTCAGAAAGGGATAGACAGTAAGACAGAAAATATCATGTTGCCTCTATATAAATCCATGGTGTGCCCACACCTTGAATACGGCGTGCCGATCTGGTCACCCTGGTCTCAAAAAAAGATATATTAGAATTGGAAAAGGTTCAGAGAAGGGCAACAAAGATGATCAAGAGCATGGAATGGCTTTTAAAGGAGGAGAGACTAAAAAGATTAGGCCTATTCACCTTAGAAAAGAGACAACTGAAGGAGGACCAGGTCTCTAAAATCATGACTGGTGTGGAAAAAGTGACTAGAGATGTGTTATTTACCCATAGGAACATAAGAACGGCCAGACTGGGTCAGACCAAAGGTCCATCTAGCCCAGTGTCCTATCTTCTGACAGTGGCCAATGCCAGGTGCCCCAGAGGGAATGAACAGAACAGGTAATCATCAAGTGATCCATCCTCTGTCACCCATTCCCAGCTTCTGGCAAACAGAGGCTAGGGACACCATCCCTGCCCATCCTGGCTAATAGCCATTGATGGACCTATCCTCCATGAATTTATCTAGTTCTTTTTTGAACCTGTTGTAGTCTTGACCCTTTCCCAAAATACAAAAACCAGAGGTCACCCAATGAAATTAATGGGCAGCAGATTTAATACAAACAAGAGAAAATACTTTTTCACACAATGCATAGTTAACATGTGAAACTCATTGCCATGGGATGATGTGATGGTCAAAAGTATAACTGGGTTCAAAAAGGAATTAGATTAGTTCCTGGAGGATAGGTCCTTCAGTGGCTGTTAGCCAAGACAGTCAGGGACGCAACCCCATGCTTGAGGTGAAACCTGACTGCCAGAAGCTAGGAGGGGGTGGATCACTCCAGTTGCCCTGTTCTTTACACTCTCCCTGAAGCCCTGGCATTGGCCACTGTCAGAAGACAGGACACTGGGCTAGATGGACTATTGGTCTGACCCAGCGTGGCTGCTCTTATGCAGCAGTGAGTCAACAGGATGCTCCAATCACTGTTATTTTTATAAAAAGCAACAGAGGGTCCTGTGGCACCTTTAAGACTAACAGAAGTATTGGGAGCATAAGCTTTCGTGGGTAAGAACCTCACTTCTTCAGATGCAAGTAATGGAAATTTCCAGGGGCAGATATAAATCAGTATGGAGATAACGAGGTTAGTTCAATCAGGGAGGGTGAGGTGCTCTGCTAGCAGTTGAGGTGTGAACACCAAGGGAGGAGAAAGTGCTTCTGTAGTTGGATAGCCATTCACAGTCTTTGTTTAATCCTGACCTGATGGTGTCAAATTTGCAAATGAACTGGAGCTCAGCAGTTTCTCTTTGGAGTCTGGTCCTGAAGTTTTTTTGCTGTAAGATGGCTACCTTAACATCTGCTATTGTGTGGCCAGGGAGGTTGAAGTGTTCTCCTACAGGTTTTTGTATATTGCCATTCCTGATACCTGACTTGTGTCCATTTATCCTCTTGCGTAGTGACTGTCCAGTTTGGCCAATGTACATAGCAGAGGGGCATTGCTGGCATATGATGGCATATATAACATTGGTGGACGTGCAGGTGAATGAGCCGGTGATGTTGTAGCTGATCTGGTTAGGTCCTGTGATGGTGTTGCTGGGGTAGATATGTGGGCAGAGTTGGCATCGAGGTTTATTGCATGGGTTGGTTCCTGAGTTAGAGTTGTTATGGTGCGGTGCGTGGTTGCTGGTGAGAATATGCTTAAGGTTGGTGGGTTGTCTGTGGGCGAGGACTGGCCTGCCTCCCAAGGTCTGTGAAAGTGAGAGATCATTGTCCAGGATGGGTTGTAGATCACTGATGATGCGTTGGAGAGATTTAAGCTGAGGACTGTAGGTGATGGTCAGTGGAGTTCTGTTGGTTTCTTTTTTGGGCCTGTCTTGTAGCAGGAGGCTTCTGGGTTCACGTCTGGCTCTGTTGATTTGTTTCTCTATTTCCTTGTGTGGGTATCGTAGTTTTGAGAATGCTTGGTGAAGATCTTGTAGGTGTTGGTCTCTGTCTGAGGGGTTGGAGCAGATGCGGTTGTACCTCAGCGCGTGGCTGTAGATGATGGATCGTGTGGTGTGTCGGCCTCTGGAAATTTCCATTACTTGCATCTGAAGAAGTGAGGTTCTTACCCACAAAAGCTTATGCTCCCAATACTTCTGTTAGTCTTAAAGGTGCCACAGGACCCTCTGTTGCTTTTTACAGATTCAGACTAACACGGCTACCCCTCTGATACTTGTTATTTTTATGAACATGATGGAAGCAGCAGCATCCTCTGCAGTCCTACATGTAACGCACAGCACTGCACTACAGTGCTATCCCCAGGGTCGATCACATCTGACACAGGGCACTCTTGCTGCAGCTTTTCACACAACCCAACGCACTATGCTACGGTGGCTAACCCCAAACACAGTGAGAGCCCCTGTCCTGGGCAACAGCTGGGCGCAGTTCCCCAACAACTTTCCTGGGGGCCAGACCTTTCACACTTTGGCAAAACACAGTTTTCAGGCCAATCAAGTTTTCTTGAGAACTGGAAGGAGGATTACACCATGGTGGGGGTAACGGGCAGACAGTGGGTGGGGTGGGACAGGAGGGTCAGGGCAGAGAGAGCGGACAGATGGGGGAGCAGGTGCATGAGGGGCGGGACGCAGGGGAGATGGAGTGTTGTGAGGAGGAGGGGATTTCATGGGCAGAGGGAGAGGGATGTCAGAGGCACACAGGGAGAAACAAGGGATGCTATGGGCAGGAGAGGGAGATGTCATGGGGAGCAGAGGCACGGAGCATGGGGAATAGGGGAAGCTGGAGGCAGGGGGACGGGATGTCAGGGGCAGAGCAGACGGGATGGGGTGGGTTCTCTGCATGGGGAGTGGGAGGATGAGGATGTGGGGACAGAGGGGTGAAGTCAGGGTGTCAGCAGAAATCAGGGTCGGTGCTCTGCATGGGTAGAGAGGAATGGGGCAGTCAGGAGCAGTGGGGTAGGGGGTGGATGTGGGGCTGGGTGTCCTGCATGCAGAGCAGAGGGAGTCAGGTGCCTGAGGGGGAGTCAGGTGGGTGTTCTGCATGGGAGCAGGGCACTGATTATGCCAAGGGCTGGGTGGGAAGACAGGGTGTCAGGGGGACACAGGGTATTCTGCCTGGGCATGTCAGGGTGGGGAGGAAGAAGACTGAGTGTGAGGGGGTGGGTCCTCTGTGTGGGGAGCAGGGAATGGGGGCGTCAGAGCAGAAGGGAGGTGGGTGCTCTGTATGGGGAGCGGGGTGTTGGGGCATCGGGGCAGAGGGCAATGGGGGGTACTAGAGCAGAGCAGGGATGTAGGGTGTCAGGGGGGACCAATGGGGGTTGTGGGGTGTCACGGCAGAGAAGCAATGGGGGTGTTGGGCAGGGGGCAATGGGGGGTACTAGAGCAGAGGAGGGATGGGAGAGTCGGGGCAGGAAGGGCGATGAGGGATGTAGAGGTGCAGGGGCAGAGAGGGGGGGCAGGGGGCAATAGAGGGGTGTTGGCGGACTGAGGGGCAATGGGTGGGTGCTAAATCACAGGGGGGATGGGGGTTGGAGCAATGGAGGATAGTAGAGCAGAGGAGAAATAGAAAGTGTCAGGGTGCTGGAGATTTGAGGGGGGTCAATGGCAGGTGTCGGGGGGGTCTCAGGGCGGAGGAGTGAGTGAGGGAGACGGAGGGGTCTGAGCACCAGGGAGCTATGGGGAGGCATTCAGGAATGGTCGCTGGGTCCTGGGGGAGGGCGATGACGGTGTCAGGGGAGCCTTGGGGGGCAGCAGGGGGACAAGGGGTTCCAGGAGGGATGGATGGGGTGTCAGCAGGAGGTGGGGATCTCTGGGCACCAGGGGGTCTCGGGGGTCATGGGGGGCTCAAGGCATGAGGGGTGTTGGGGCATTTGGGGGCCAGGAGTGCCGGGAGGGAAGGGGGCCATGGGTGGGGGCTCAGAGTGCAAGGTGTGTCAGGGTAGGGGGTGCCAGGAGAGATGGGGAGCTGTGGGGGGGGCCATGAGGGGGGCTCAGGGTGCAAGGGGGGTCAGGGCAGGGGATTCCGGGGGCCATGGGAGGGCTCAGGGCATGAGGGTGTCGAGGCAAGGGGTACCAGAGACCATGGGTTATGGGGGGGCTCAGGGCGCTAGGGGTGTCGGAGTAGGGGTGACAGGAGGAATGTGGGGCTCTGGGGGGCAGGAAGGGGGCTCAGGGTGCCAGGAGGAATGGGGTCACTAGGGGGGGCAGGAGGGGGGCTCAGGGTGCGAAGGGTGTCGGAGTAGGGGGTGACAGGAGGAATGTAGGGCTCTGGGGGACAGGAGGGGGGCTCAGGGTAGGGAGTGCCATAGCCACGGGGGATCTCGGTGGGCCATGAGGGGGTTTCAGGGGATGCCAGGAGGGATGAGAGTGTTGGCGGGGGATGGGGAGCAATGGGGGGCCATAAAGGGGTTTTGGGGGCGAGGGGGGTGCCAGGAGGAATGGGGGGCTCAGGGCACGAAGGGTGACAAGGTAGGGAGTGTTTGGGGCCATGCGGGGGCTCAGGGCGCAAAGGGTGTGGGGGATGGGGAGCAATGGGGGGCCATGAGGGGGGTTCATGGCACGAGAGGGGACCGGGGAAAGGGGTGCCGGGAGGGATGAGGGTGTCGGCGGGGATGGGAGGCAATGGGGGGCCATGAGGGGGTTTCGGGAGGGATGAGGGTATCGGCGGGGATGGGAGGCAATGGGGGGCCATGAGGGGGTTTCGGGAGGGATGAGGGTGTCGGCGGGGATGGGGAGCAATGGGGGGCCATGAGGGGGTTTCGGGAGGGATGAGGGTGTCGGCGGGGATGGGAGGCAATGGGGGGCCGTGAGGGGGTTTCGGGAGGGATGAGGGTGTCGGCGGGGATGGGGAGCAATAGGGGACCATGAAGGGGGCTCAGGGGGCGCCGGGAGGGATGACGGTGTCGGCGGGAATGGGGGTCCATGAGGGGGTCTCTGGGCGCCCGCTCTGCGGGAGCGGCTGAGACCCGGCGGCCCCAGGCCGGAGGCCCCGGAGGCCAGTCTCTCCCCCGGGTAGCTGCTCCCGGCCTGGCCCCCGTTCCTACCTGCTCCCCGGGCCAGCCTGGCCCCGCGCGGCCCCTGCGGCCCCTCCACGTCCCGCTGCCACGGCCGCCTCCGCCCCCGGCCCGGAGCCCCGCCCGGCCGAGTCACCGGCCCGGCCCCGCCCGCAGCCCGCCCCGCCCGGGAGAGCCGGGACTCGGGGCGGCCCCGCTCGGAGCCGGGGCCCGCGGGCTCTGGGGGGCGCCGGGCTAGACCGGAACGGGCCCTTCTGGCCGCCCCCACACGGCCCTGCGCGGCCCCCCGGGACTCCGGGCACCGACGGGAAGGACACGCTGCATGGGCACGGGGACACCGAGCCACGCACAGAGCCGTGGGGACATGACACCCCCACACAGACCCAGGGGACACCGGGCAACGCACAGAGCCGTGGGGACATGACACCCCGCACAGACCCAGAGACAGGGACACGGGACACCCCACAGGGACACGGACACCCCCTCCCCAAGAGACGGGGGACACCCCGCCGGGACACGGACACCCCCGCACAGACCCAGGGACAGGGAACACCCCCTCCCCAAGAGACGGGGGACACGCCGCCGGGACACGGACACCCCTGCACAGACCCAGAGACAGGGACACGGGACACCCCCTCCCCAAGAGACGGGGGACACCCCACAGGGACACGGACACCCCCGCACAGACCCAGAGACAGGGACACGGGACACCCCCTCCCCAAGAGACGGGGGACACCCCACAGGGACACGGACACCCCCGCACAGACCCAGAAACAAGGACATGGGACACCCCCTCCCCAAGAGACTGGGGACACCCCGCACAGACCCAGAGACAGGGACACAGGACACCCCCTCCCCAAGAGACAGGGGCCACCCCACAGGGACACGGACACCCCCGCACAGACCCAGGGACAGGGACACGGGACACCCCCTCTCCAAGAGACAGGAGCCACCCCACAGGGAAACGGACACCCCCGTAGAGACCCAGAGACAGGGACACGGGACACCCCCTCCCCCAGAGACGGGGGACACCCCACAGGGACACGGACACCCCCGTAGAGACCCAGAGACAGGGACACGGGACACCCCCTCCCCCAGAGACGGGGGACACTCCACAGGGACACGGACATCCCCGTAGAGACCCAGAGACAGGGACATGGGACACCCCCTCCCCAAGAGACGGGGGACACCCCGCACAGACCCAGAGACAGGGACGGGGGACACCCCCTCCCCAAGAGACGGGGGACACCCCACCAGGACATGGACACCCCCGCACAGACCCAGAGACAGGGACACGCCCTCCCCAAGAGACGGGGGACACCCCACAGGGACACTGACACCCCCGCACAGACCCAGAGACAGGGACACCCCCTCCCCAAGAGACAGGGGACACCCCACAGGGACACGGACACCCCCACACAGACCCAGGGACAGGGGACACCCCCTCCCCAAGAGACGGGGGACACCCCGCCGGGACACGGACACCCCCGTACAGACCCAGAGATAGGGACATGGGACACCCCCTCTCCAAGAGACAGGAGCCACCCCACAGGGAAACGGACACCCCCGTAGAGACCCAGAGACAGGGACACGGGACACCCCCTCCCCCAGAGACGGGGGACACCCCACAGGGACACGGACACCCCCGTAGAGACCCAGAGACAGGGACATGGGACACCCCCTCCCCAAGAGACTGGGGACACCCCGCACAGACCCAGAGACAGGGACACAGGACACCCCCTCCCCAAGAGATGGGGGACACCCTGCCAGGACACTGACACCCCCGCACAGACCCAGAGACAGGGACACGCCCTCCCCAAGAGACGGGGGACACCCCACAGGGACACTGACACAGGGTACCCCACACAGACACGGGGACACCCCACCGGAGGGGGACAGACATAGACCCTGCATAGAACCCCGCCCCTCCTCCCCCACCAGGACACAGGGACACTGACACAGACAAGGGACATCCCACACAGATACAGGGATACAGATACCGCACACAGCACAGGGACATCTCACATGGACAAAGGGACCCTGATGCAGACCCCTCTGTGGAGACAGCACACCCCGCACAGACATGGTGACATCCCTCATGGACATGGGGACACACTGCAGGGACACTGACAAATCCCACAGGCATGGACACAGGACACCCTGCACAGACACAGAGACATGGGACACCCCACATGGATATGGGGACACAGAGACACAGGACACCATGCAGGGAAACAGACACTGACTAACCCCCCGTGTGTGGACATAGGCTGCCCTGTACAGACACAGGGACACCCTACACAGACCTGGGGACATAGACATGGGGACACCCCTTGGATACAGGCATACCCTGCATAGTCATGGGGACATGGACATGGGTACCACCCATGGGCATGGAGACACAGACACGGGACACTGCACATCCAGCATGGGACATCCCACATGGACATGGGGACATATGGCATAGAACACCCAGCATGGGGACAAGGACATGGGACACCCCGCATGGACACGGGGATGCTGACAAAGGGACACCCTGCACGGACACAAAGAAGTGGGCACAACCCCCTCCCCACATACATAGGGATACAGGGACACCCCTCATGGACATGGTCACAGGACAGCCTGCCTGAACACAGGATGCTCTGCACAGATACAGGGACATGGACCCAGACATAGGGACACCTCACAGAGTCACACCACTCACAGACATGGATGCACAACCCATTACATGCCCATGGAACACAGAAGTGACACCCTACACAGGACACAGGCTCATGACATGCAGCCCCCTGCATGGGGATGGCATGGGGCACAAACTTACTTCCCTCCCTCCCCCCACCAGCACAAGGACACACACCACATAGGCAGGGGAACACTGAGCCTCCGTCACCATACAGCTGACACAGTGCCAGACAGGCACATGGACACAAACATCCACCATGCACCTGACATGGGGGAACCGATCCATGGTGATCCTTAGGGGAAAGGTGGGTGCACCCTGGCTCCAGCAGTGTTGCAAGCTTGAGGGGGAATGTGTTTCACTCACATGCTTTGTTGTGGGCTGCACTTGGCTTTGTCCCATCGACCTTGGCAGTGGAGCTGGTCCCAGACCTAGCACAGATGACCCATTGCAGCAACAGGTCATGGCCTGGCACAGACCAGTGTGAGACTCACCCCGTTGACCCGCCAGGCCTCTCACTCCTGCGATCAATCTTGGCTCCTTTTAAATTGAACCTTCGGCTTCAGGAGCAGGAGCTGCCCAGCCCTGCTGTTTTGTTTCAGTTCGGTAACATCCCCACCCTCTGGCTGAGTGCTGCCCCTGCGTAGCTGAGAGGGATCCCAGAACTCAGCATTCCACACTATTCCCTTCCCCTGGCAGTTGCTACAATTAAACACCCAGGGCTGGCCTGTGTCATCTGACACAGGCTTGCAGGGCTGTAAAATTCCAGGTAGACGTTCAGGCTTGGGCTGGAGCCCCAGCTCTGACAGGCTATGAGGAGGGAGGATGCCAGAGCCTGGGTTCTCACCCACAGAAGTTGGTCCAATAAAGACATTATCTGAAGGAATGTTCAGCTATGTGGCATGTGGCCACCGGTTTGTTACACTATATAACAATATGGAAAATACAAAGAATAAGGGAGATAAAGATGGGCTGTATGTGCAGACAGCACATCGTAGCAAACAGTACCAATGGATAAACATATACACAAACACCAAACTCTGTATCCACTCATGGAAAGACGGGTCCTTTCTGGGAACTAACCTTCAAAACATTTCCTCAGCTCCAAGTGCTTCCTTCCACCCTGCCTTGGCTCCTATTGGATTGCAGCCTAGAGCTAAGGCTATGATTTTTTCATGGAAATTGCGGAAGTCACGGATTCCGTGACTTCCAGCAACCTCCGTGAATTCAGCCCTGTCGGCCAGGAGCTGCAAGGTCACACCACCGCCACAGCTCCTGGCTGCCGTGGGCAGCAGCCACCCCCTCCCCCCCCCAGCTTCCCTCTGCCGTGGGGGCCCCCCAGAGCCCAGGGGCGGCAGGGGACTCTGGAGCTCCAAGCCCCCATGGGTGGTGGGGGCCCCCAGAGCGGCCCCTGCAACTGCCCAACCTCTGCAGGCAGTGTGGGGACATCTCAGCTGAGCGCCCCATTTTGTCAGGGATATTTTCAGTAAAAGTCACGGGTTTCTGTGAATTTTTCTTTATTGCCCGTGACCTGTCCGTGACTTACTAAAGATATCCCTAACAAAATCTTAGCCTTACCTATAGCTAATTATACCGAGCAACTCACAATTCAAAGGTTTCAGGGTAGCAGCCGTGTTAGTCTGTATCCTCAAAAAGAACAGGAGTACTTGTGGCACCTTAGAGACTAACACATTTATTAGAGCATAAGCTTTCGTGGACTACAGCTCACTTCTTCGGATGCATATAGAGTGAAACATATATTGAGGAGATATATATACACACATACAGAGAGCATGAACAGGTGGGAGTTGTCTTACCAACTCTGAGAGACCAATTAAGTAAGAGAAAAAAACTTTTGAAGTGATAATCAAGATAGCTCAGTACATTGATATGCAAACTAGACACAATCAACTCAGGATTAAATAAGGACTGGGAATGGCTGAGCCATTACAAACATTGAATCTATCTCCCCTTGTAAGTATTCTCACACTTGCTTCTTATCAAACTGTCTGTACTGAGCTATCTTGATTATCACTTCAAAAGTTTTTTTCTCTTACTTAATTGGCCTCTCAGAGTTGGTAAGACAACTCCCACCTGTTCATGCTCTCTGTATGTATGTATATATATATCCTCAATATATGTTTCACTCTATATGCATCCGAAGAAGTGAGCTGTAGTCCACGAAAGCTTATGCTCTAATAAATTTGTTAGTCTCTAAGGTGCCACAAGTACTCCTGTTCTTTTTTTCACAATTCAAAAGCGTCTTCCAGCTTCTCTGCTCCTTGCTCATACTGTAATCGCCCTCCTCGCCCCTGAGTGAGGAAAGGGTGCAGTCACACAGGCAGACATCCTGCTTCTACTTCCATTCGTTATTATTCACCTCAATAGCTCTGGCTTCTCTGCTCTTCTCTTTGCCCTGTCCATTCCCAATTCACTCCTTACCTAACTTGGGTCCCAACCTCTCCAGTCTTCGAAGAAGAGTTGCAGGTTTAAAGAATACTTTTATATTTTTAGCCCTAAGAAATTCTCAGCTGCTTCCTTTTCTCCCTCACCAGGCAGATTTCACTCTCCCCTTTTTTCACTCACGTCTCTATGTTTGACATTTCCTAAACCCCGTGTTGCCCATGAATGCCACTGTCCTGATGTCTTTCACATCCTCCAGGGCCATCTCAGTGATTCAGCCACTGCCCTGAGGCCATCTCTGCTGTAATCCCCAGCCAGGCAGCCTTTATTTCCTTTTACCTCACCTACTTGAAACTCCCTCCACTATGGCCCACCAAGTCCACAGAAAACAGCATGTGTCACATGTACAGAGCAGCAAATCCACAGTCTCGGCTGAAATAATTCTCCCTCTCTCTCATACAGCTCCCAATTCCTCATGCAGGGAGAGCTTCCAACCTAAAATATTGATCCTCCTTTCAGAAGGGTTGTGGGGTGAATTAGCTACAGCACTTGGAAGATGTGAAGTGCTACCAGGGCTATTACTATTATTTATTTATGAATTAATTACTAATTATTAAAAGACTCTGACCCAAATAGATCCAACACTATCAACTCTTTTAACTGGAACTGCCTCCCAAAATTAGTGGAAAACCTTGTGCTGTATATGGGGTGACCAGCTAGCAAGTGTGAAAAATTGGGACGGGGGTGGAGGGGCAATAGAGGCCTATATAAGACAAAGCCCTGAATATCAGGATGGTCCCTATAAAATCGGGACAGCTGGTCACCTTAGCTGTATACATTTAGTAATGTCATTTCTAGCGCACATCTTCCAGCACATTTAGGCTATGTGAGAGCAGGTTTAAGTGAGCAATGGCTAAACTAAATGGAAACATGTTGTAATCATTTTTTACCACACATGGATAACTCAAAAAGAGCCAAATGGACCTCTGCCAAACTGTCCACACATAAAATATTCCTTACTGGGCTGAGAATAAACAGAAGGAATTCCAGTTGTGAGGCAGATTCCATCAGAAAGTTACACACTCATGGGAACAGTTTTACAACGAAAGGGCCTCTGTACCCAGGACTATAGTACTGCATGCATCTCTGCTTAGAGTGGAGACAGGCCATGGGCAGGTGAAACCAGCAAGTCCTCTAGGTCCTGCAGCCCTGTTCCAAACGCAGAGCTGTGAAGGAATCCCGAGGCACTAGGTCTTGCTGAAATTGGAAAGCAAGACAGACACATGCTTTTTTCTGTTACTCTTGCCCTCTTGTGCTGCTGGAGAGTGTGTGCTCTCATTCTGCAGCTAATGGGGATCAGTAGCATGTCCAGCTAACAGTTTGAGGCCTGGGTATTATTCACTGAGTGGTGTCAGCTCTGGACAACCAGAGCAAGCCATAGGCCCTGCCCCAATTAGCCTGTATTCTGAATTACACCAGACAGACAGACAGACTAAATATACCCCAGCCATGCTACATGCCACAGGAAGTCTGATAGGCCAAGAGCTGTGCACTCAGCTTAAACACTTTTCATACATGAATGTTTGTTTACAATCAATGGCTGACAGGTTCTTATGAAAAAATCTGGCTGAAAATAAGAAGGGACAAGAACATGGCTCTGGCAGCCGGACTTGGCTGGGAAAGGTGGTGTTAAATCACAGAGCGGTTGAATGGCTCAGCCTCCCACTTGCTTTCTCTCAGTCTCAAGGAGGAGAGCATAGAGAATCTGAATCCAGCCTTGGCTACAAGTGGGAAACTAACCTGTATGCCTCCCCCACCCCAGTGTGGGCAGTCAGCGTGAAATCACTTTCACAAATGGACGTAGTTATGTGCTCCTAACCAGTGCCCCCCCCCCCTCCCGGCAACAGAGACAATATAAGAGTGCCCACCTCTTTCTAGGCCTGAGCCACAGTCCTTTCTCAGGAGGAGACATTGTAGGGAAGCAGCATCTGGAAGCTAATAGAGGTATGAGACGGAGTCGCTCACTGCAGCCCAGTAAGGCAGAGAGTCAGTGGTTTGTGTGTGAGAAGACCAGAGCCAAGGAGGGATTTTTCCCTGAGAGAACTGATGCTGAATAGGGCCCATGTGATGGGCTGTTGAGTGGCTCAGGAGTGATGGAGATGAGACCAAGAGACACCTGAGAAAGAGGAGGAGTTTGAAAGACAGTTTGGGGATGTCTCTGGATAGGCCTGAGGTAAGGAGAGAAATGGAAAGGATGAAGATGGGATGTCACACCTTAGGCACCCCTGTATTCACACCCTACACCTTACTGGAAACATTTTTGTACAAAATACACCCTGTGAGGCAGGGGTAGGCAACCTATGGCATGCGTGCCGAAGGCAACACGCGAGCTGATTTTCAGTTGCACTCACACTGCCCGGGTTCTGGCCACCGGTCTGGGGGGCTCCGCATTTTAATTTAATTTTAAATGAAGCTTCTTAATCATTTTAAAACCCTTATTTACTTTACATACAACAATAGGTTAGTTATACACCTCTACCCCGATATAACGCTGTCCTTGGGAGCCAAAAAATCTTACTGTGTTATTGGTGAAACCGCGTTATATCAAACTTGCTTTGATCTGCAAGAGCGTGCAGCCCTGCCCCCCGGAGTGCTGCTTTACCGCATTCTACCGAATTCATGTTAGATCGGGTCGCGTTATATCGGGGTAGAGGTGTATATTGTAGACTTATAGAAAGAGACCTTCTAAAAATGTTAAAATGTATTACTGGCACGCAAAACCTTAAACTAGAGTGAATAAATGAAGACTCGGCACACCACTGCTAAAAGGTTGCCGACCCCTGCTGTGAGGTATGGTATGAAAGCTAGTAAGACGCTGGTTATTAATAATGTAAAGTGCCTGTGTTAATGTTATATGGGAAGTTATCAATTCCCTCTGTATGAGGTTATGAGAACATGGTTTAAGACCAGACAGCCTAGCCTAGGTAAAGGTGGTAAGGAGGTCTGTCCTAGACAAAGGGTTTACTTCCAGTTACATTAGCAGTTCAGAAAGCCACCAAGCTAAACCAGCAGGGGTTATCCTGAGCCCATACTCAAAGACAGAGAAACATGCTTCCTGCACTCCAGAGAGACACAGGAGACTGTGTGCTCAGGAGGCCTTCCTGACTTGTGAGACAAAGATATCCCTGTGGGAATATAAGGAGCAGAGCGAGAATCCATCTTTACCCTTCACTTTAGGTAGGGTTACCATATTTTGTGCCTCCAAATGGAGGACACTCCACGGGGCCCCGCCCCCTCCCCAACTCCGCCCCTTCCCCAAAGTCTCCGCCCCCTCCCCTGCTTCCCGCAAACATTTGATTCGTGGGAAGCGTGAAGCAGGTAAGGCGGGTGTGGGGGGAGGAGGCACGGCCCAGGCTGGCCCCCCCGGCGGCTCCAGCCTGGGTCGGCTCGGGCCCTGGGGTGCCGGCCCCCGGGCCCCCGGCCGAGCACCCCCGGCTCGCCCAGCACTGCCGGCCCCCGGGCCCCCGGCCGAGCACCCCCGGTCCCCGGCCCGTCCAGCACCGCCGGCGCACCCCTCGGCGGCCAAGCACCGCCGGCCCCCGGCGGCCCGGCGCCCCCCCCGGCCACCCGGCACCGCCGGCCCCCGGCGGCCCGGCGCCCCCCCCGGCCACCCGGCACCGCCGGCCCCCGGTGGCCCGGTGCACCCCCCGGCCACCCAGCACCGCTGGCCCCGGGCCGGCCCCGGGCCAGCCCCCGGCCCAGCGGCGCCGGATTTTCCCGGACATGTTCGGCTTTCTGGGATTTCCCCCCGGACGGGGATTTGAGTCCCAAAAAGCCGGACATGTCCGGGAAAATCCGGACGTCTGGTAACCCTACTTTAGGAGACAAAGAAAACAAGCAATTTTATCTCTGTGATGAGTCCTGGGCAGGCTGGCCAGCAAAAAGCAGGAAAAGGAGACTGGGCTGAGAGAAGCCATCTTGAACAGACTGTATCTTGCTAGATTAAGTTTTAGATGTCTTTTTTCATTTTATTTGCTTGTAACCGTCTCTACTTTTATCTTTTTAACTGTATCACGTAAGCCAGGCTCTTTTATTAATAAACTAATTTTCCTATAACCCAATTCAGTGCTGGGTTTGAAGGGTATTTACCCAGTTAAATTAATAAGCTGTGATGTACTGACTCCAACAGAGCAGTGAACTTAGTATCTTCTGTGAACGCACCATGGTAGGAGCTGTGCATTGCAGGGAAACATCTCTGAGGAGCTCGAGGGCTGGAGTGCACTGACTGTTACCTGCTGGGTGAGGTCTGGGCCGGGAGAACCTCCAGGAGTTTGCTGGTGAGGAAGACAGGCTGATGTGACAGGGAGCTGACACACAGTCTAATTGTCAGCAAAACTCACTGTTGCTGAGGCAGAGAGGTAACACAGTGACTCACAGCTTTGTGTATCCTCAGCAGCATGCTACAGAAGGCAAGTTCCTAGGGGATACCAGAACTGGATTTAGGTATGATCTCCTGTAGTAGGACCATAAAGCTGAGCTACAAAAGGAAGAGAAAGTTGTGTCTGTGCCTTTTTTTGCTAACTTAAAGAAGGCCAAAAATGTTTTATCTGTTTATGTTTTACTCTAGAAACATCAAGTCTTATCTTTGCTGCTTTTGCGTCCCAACTGAACCCCCTTGGATTCTAGAGCAGTGTCTCAGTTCCCTAGGGTGTAACAGCCCTGCCTGCAGTACCAAGCAGCACCATGTTTTTGTGATTGGGCATTCGACAAGAATGATTTTTCACACCACACTTATGTGTTGAGCACATTGTAAATCCAGGCCTCCCAGGCTGCCTGTCCATAGCGTCTGAGTGTACATCTACACTGCAAAAAACAAAACAACAACAAATCTGCAACACCAAGTCTCAGAGCCTGGGTCAAATGATTCAGGCTGATGCTATAGGGCTAAAAATAGCTGTGTAAACATTCCTGCTTGGGCTGCAGCCTGGCCTCTGACACCCATCCCTTTCGCTGAGTTCCAGAGCCCACCCCAGTGTCTATATGGCTATTTTGGGCCCCACAAGCCCGAGTTGAGCCAGACTCAGACTTGCTGCCATGGGTCTTTTTTTGCAGTGCAGATGTACTCATAGACTCAGAGTTTAGATGATCTAGTGGTTCCTTCTGGGATTAGTCTGCTCTTCTGTAGCTCACAGGTCACTAAATTTCACCCCTGTATTGACCCCAATAGCTTGTGTTTGGCTAACCTATGTCTTCCAGAAAGGCATCCAGGCTTGATTTGAAGACACCACTTCCTTTACTTTATATATATATTCTGGGGAAATCCCACAGTGGCTTTGCTGGGAGGTCATACACACAGGGTGGCATCGGCAGCTCATGGAACATCAGACTGGAAGGGGCATCTGGGTCATTGAGTCCAAGCCTTGCTATCAAGGACAACCACATCATATAATGCTATTCATAACTGGACCAAGCTCTGCCCTAAAATTCATTAAGTTGTTTGCCACCACTCCTCTTATTGGAAGGCTGTTCCTTGAACCTCGCTCATCTATTGGTTAAAAAACTTCTTTTACATTCCAGAATAAATTTACTCATGGCTAATTTATACCCATTGGGTTCTTGTGCCAACGTTGGCCTTTAACTGAAATAGTTCCTCACCCTACCCAGTGTTTGTCCCCCCCCCCGCTGTATTTATCAAAAGCTATCCTTTCCCCTCTCAGCCTTCATTTTACGGAACTAGACTAAACAGGCCCAGCCCTTTTAATCTTCTCTCACAAGATAGACTCTCCATTCCCTGGGTCTCCTAGCAGCCCTTCTCTGCATCTGTTCCAGTTTGAATTAATCTCTCTTAACAAGGGTGACCAGAATTGCCCAATATTCCAGATGAGATCTCCCCAGTGCTTTGTACAATGACATGAATACTTCCCTATTTCTACTGGAAACACCTCGCCCGCTACATCCTAGGATCACACTAGCCTTTTTGACGACCGCATCACATTGGTTGATCAGTCATCCTCATGGGGCAGTGCACTCTGGGATGTCCTACTGCATAGAGCGCTGGGAAGGAGAGAACCAGCCAAGCCAGGAACACAGACACAGTTTGAGTGTCCCATCCATACAACAAAAGAACAATGACACAAGATCTGGCTCTTAGCTGCTGGGGTCACTAACCAGTGTTAGCCAGATGGTTCATGGGCACAAACCATGTTCGGAGTCGGTCATATCACTAACTGCTTTCAAACAGAGCCACCAGCCTGACCTTCCCTCAGCTTCCGGGTCCCCACCTAACATCCGCCTCTTTGGGGTTCAGACTAATAGTCACACCCACAGCGCTAGAGCCAGGATTCATTCCCATAGCCTGCAAGTGCAATAGCCTTCATCCACTGGGGTCACAAACCCAGCCTCTGAACCTAGGTGCTGGAACTAGAGGTGCTGGGGACGCTGCTGCACCTCCTGGCTGGAAGTAGTAATCATACATGGTTTCAGCACCCCTGCTTCCAAATAGAATAGGATCTAATCATTGCTGTTCGAACCTCTAATATGGCCTGTTGAGACCAGTCCAATGGTAAAGGGCCCAGGTATGTGCCCGGACAACACACAGACCTAGAGATGTAGGAGACAGAGAGACTGAGTGGCGGAAGGGCTCTCAGACTCAGACTGCTGCAGCTCTTTCTGAATGAGTTCACTATTTGCTCAGGAGTTTATTAAATGCAGAGATATTTAACTAGGCAATTTGGGCTTGTTATGCTGCGTTAGGACGTTCACTTGCTGGAGTTCTCGATCTCAGCTGCTTCATAGGACTCCTCCAGTTCTTGGCTGATTGGGCCATCTTCATCTCTGTGTCTTCTTATGGGCTGCTCTCGGCACTACCTTCTTCTGAAGGGCTTTGCTGCTCAGGCTGGTGGCTGGGGCCTTTTTCTCCATGGGCCCCTTTATTGTGTCTTGTTTGAGCTGGAAATGGACCTGGCATGAAAAGGAAGAAAAACATGTCTCTGTCTGCTCATCCCTCGCTAGCTAAGGCCTGGAGAGAGGTCGGTTCTGGTTGCCAGGACAGAGTTCTAGCTTTCAAGGCTGAGACAAGCAAAGCTGATAAGGGGCATGTTGTGACATGACGGGAACAAAGTGCTCAAACCAGCTAGAACCTGATTTTCCACTGACAAACCTATGCTGGCAAACAGCGACATTGCTAATGTAGAACGCTCCCAGGGCACCAAAGGCCCATGCTTCTTTGAAAGGAGACCTGCAAAGGGGAAACGACTCATGTGTGCCTTTTTCTGCCTCTCTGTGATGGACGCACAAGGCCAGACAGATATATTTTGAAGGGTCTTTTTTTCCCCCTGCTTGTTTTTCACATTAGAAATGTAGGTCTCCTCTAGCCTAGTAGACTCTATGGCAACAGGTGACCTAGTGAAATAATGACACCACTAGAGTGGAGAAAGTGAAATGTGAACAGTTGAGAGAGGACAGGATTTCAGCTGAGCTCTTTAAAATTCTGGGGGTTTGGGTGTGTGTGTGCAGGGTTTAAACACACATTTAACTTCCAACCGTAGTGAAGATTTTGGAGCAAGAAAGCCTTTGTTAAAGACTTAGCACATTACCCTTTCAGTCCAGGTGAAAGAGATTTTGAAATACGCATTGATGAGACCCCAAGAACTCTTCCAGGGAAACCAGATGTGACCAGACCTACTATTCCTAGCACACAAAATAAGCAGGATTTTTTAATAACTTCCAGGCTTCTTCATCACAAAGGCACAAAAAAGACACAAGCCCAATTTTTTAGAAGACAGTAGCTATAACTCCTTCCCCCAGGAGGCGGATGAGCTGAGTAGAGTGCTGGCCGATCGACAGGGAGATAGGAAGAATATATAATAGTGAATAGTATTAATGGTGGGGGGAAAGTAGTGATTTCACTAAGTGCTATGGGGACTAACACTTATAACCTGCGGTGCAGCAGAACAGCCTCATGACAGCTCCTATTACACCAGGAGACAAAACACCTGCTAAGACTGTGGAAATTCCACAAAAATCACCTACCCCCAAAGCCACTGGTGATTTCAGAGCATTTCTGCTTTTATAGTCACAGGTTCCCAGGCCAGAAGGGACCATGGTGATTGTCCAACCTGACCTCCTGAACAGCACAAGCCAGAGAATGGCCCCTGAATAATCCCTAGAGCAGAGCTTTGTAAAAAATTCAATCTTGATTTCAAAATTGTCAGTGATGGAGAATCCATCACGACTCTTGGTAAACTGCTCCAATGGCTAATTTATTCTCACTGCTAAAAATGTACGCCTTATTTCCCATCTAAATTTGTCTCGCTTCAACTTCCAGCCATTGGATCATGTTATACCTTTCTCTTGCTCCATACATACATACATACATACATACATACATATATATATATATATATAGAGAGAGAGAGAGAGAGAGAGAGAGAGAGAGAGAGAGACTGTAATCAGGCCACCCCTTAGCCTTCTCTTTGTGAAGCTAAACAGATAGAGCTCTTTGAGTCTGTCACTATAAGGCAGGTTTTCTAATCCTTTAATCATTCTCATGGCTCCTCTCTGAACCCTCTCCAATTTATGAACATCCTGCTTGAATTGTGGGCACACTATTCCAGCAGCAGATCTCCACATTCCCTGGCCACACCACTGCCCAGAGCAGTGTGGCAAGTGGCTGTGAGCACATGTCCCTGCCTCACCCTGACAGAGTTTCTCTCAGAGAGGAGTGAGGCCCCACCTGTGGGGCTGAAAATATCTTTGGTCACAAAGCAGGAAACGAACTATGCCAGGCCAGTGAAACCATGGGTCTCGCCTACCCCACGGGGCAGGACTGCCTCTGTCCGTCCCAAGCCAAGGCTCTGGTCATGCATCAGGGAGCAGATACCCCCCTCTAAACTTAACTCACCCTGACAAGAAGGGGAAGGCTGTGGGGAAAGATACCTGGCAGGAGTCTGGCCCAGCCAGTTCTCTCCACTGCCGCGAGCCAGAAAAATACGTGTGGTTAGAACAGCCTCCCCCACCCCCCAATGCCCTTGGTCACTTGCGGTTTCTTTGCTCCCTGTTTCCATCTGCTGGCAGCAGGGAACCACAGCCCAGACTGGATGGCCAGAGACACTATCTGCACTACACATCTCTCTCCCACCTCTGCCCATCACTGCACCATGTGACCCAGCCAGCAGAGTGTGTCGTCGCCCCACCGCCCCATCAGGGACACATCTCTCACTCAGTCGGAGATGTCCTGACACAGCCCTTGCGGACTATTCAGCACAACTCACCAGCGAAGGCCCGGCTGGGCCGACTGTTACTGTCACCGTCTGTGGTCGATGCCCATCTGCTGAGGCAGTGATGGTGTAAGTGCCAGGCAGCAGCAACCGGAAATAATCCCCCTGGTCACCTGGAATGAGAAAGAGCAGCAGCCAGAGTGCACTCAGTCAGAGGCACAGAATCGAGCCAGAAACGTTCCACTTGGGCCAATCTCACTGACCAGACTTGCCCCTGTTGTACCTCACCTAGGGCTCTGTCCTGGCTAGTTTAAATGTGTTACATGACAGCACTCCCTCACCTCCCACACACTCTGCTCCCGTGCAGCCAAACAGACTTCCCATCACCCCAGAATGACCCCACAGTGTGCAGGGACTTACCAGTCAGAGTGGATTTGAAAAAAGCGCTGGGGTAAGTGCACTCACCTAGCCCAAATATAGGGGGCTTCGGTTTACCTTTGTAAGAGCTGAATAATACGGGCATGGCTTGAGAAAGACTCACTCCCTTTCCCCTCCACACCCCACACAAACCCCTCTGCCGGTGCTGCTCAGTCCTGATTAGAGCTGGGTACAATTTTTGGATGAACTTTTGTTCGCCAAAAATGCCAATTGAGGTTCACCAAAACATTTCAGAAATGTACGTTGAATTTGCCAAATTGTTCTGGTCAAACAACCCCAGGACATTCAGCACTGACCTCTTCCACCCGAGCAATCAGAGTATATGGACGGCAGTAACTCTAGCTGCTCCATTGCCTGCCTCCCTGATGGCCTGTGGGAACCCCGGGAGAACAGGATAGGAGCTTTACTGTCTCTGCCTGAATCTCAGGGAGCTCCTAGGCCTCCACCTGCACAGCCACCGGGGCAGCCCAGGAGAGGAGGAAAGGGGAGATGCTGAGAAGAGACATCCTGTTATGGCTCTCTGATTCTCTGCTCCAGTCCTGGCACAGACTCGAACAACCTGGGGGTTGCTCTAACTTGCACCAGCTGGCAATGGTCACAGCACATTCCAACCATTCCCCTTCTTCACTTTCTGCACCAGGGGTTGCAGGGAATTTGACATGAGGCCAGCTATGCTGGGTCTGTGTTCACTGGAGACTCCCCCAATTGAAGGAATCCTCAGCAGAGCACTTGTGGGTGGATTCTACTCTCTTTGCTGCAGCTGGCCAGCGCCAAGGGAGTAGATCAGGCAGAGTATTGTCTGTGGCCCCTTGTTCTTTTTGAAATAATACATCTGGCACCCAAGCTGAAAAATCAACCATGACTGGCCCTAGAGGTGACAGGACACACACTTTGCCACTGGCTTTATACAGCTATTTGCCAGACACAGGGTGTCAGGATGCTTGGGTTGTGTTCTGACTGTGAGAAGAGAGTGCTCTTGTGGTTCAGGCAGGGGATACATGCGGCACAGCATTTGGTATGTCGGAAGAGTAATATGGTGCAACACAAAATTTCCAATACGTTCTTGGAACATACTGGAGACCACAGGTGCCGGCTTCCCCCGGGCCCTGGGGGTGCTCAACCCCAGACTCTGCCCCAAGCCCCACTGAACCCCTTCCCCCAAACCCCCAGCCCACCCCACCTCTTCCTGCCCTCGCTCCATCCCAGACCCCACTCCCACCCCGTTTCGCCCTCTCCCCCTAGCGCACCACATTGCCGCTCCTCGCCCTCCCCCCAGCACCTCTTGCACACCACAGAACAGCTGATCTGCGGCGGGCGGGAGGTTCTGGGAGGGAGGGGGAAGAACTGATCATCGGGGCCACTGGCAGACAAGAAGCGCTCGGGGGAAGGGGAGAACTGGCTACTGGTGGGTGCTGAGCACCCACTAATTATTTTCCATGCATGCTTCAGGGCTGGAGCACCCATGGAGTCAGCACCTATCTGGAACAAAATGTTGTCCCCAGCTACACTACGAAATTAGGTCGATTTTATAGAAGTCGATTTTTTTAGAATTCAATTTTTATACAGTCTATTGCGTATGTCCACACTAAGCGCATTAAGTTGGCGGAGTGCGTCCTCACTACCGCGGCTAGCATCGACTTACAGAGCGGAGCACTGTGGGCAGGCCGGCTCTGGCTTTTTTGCCGCCCCAGGCAAAAAAGCCTCCCACCGCCCCCCAGTCTCCCGGTGGGGAGCGCGACAGGGGAGGGCGCCGAGCCCGGCCGCGGCCCAGCTCTCCCCGGCCGGCCAGAGCGCCGGGGGAGGACGGCGAGCCCGCCACAGCTCCGCTCTCCCCGGCAGCCGGAGCGCCGGGAGGAGGGCGGAGAGCCCGGCCGCGGTCCCGCTCTCCCCGACCGGCCAGAGTGCCGGGGGGAGGGTGGAGAGCCCGGCCAGGGCCCCGCTTCTCCCCGACCGCCCGTAGCACCGGGAGGAGGGCGGAGCGCCCGGCCGTGGCCTCGCTCTCCGCAGCCGGCCGGAGCGCCGGGGGAGGGCGGCGAGCCCGCTGCGGCTCCGGTCTCCCCGGCCGGCCGGAGCACCGGGAGGAGGGCGGCGAGCCCGGCCGCGGCCCCGCTCTCCCCGACCAGCCGGAGTGCCGGGAGGAGGGCGGCGAGCCCGGCCGCGGCCCTGCTGTCCCCGACCGGCTGGAGCGCCGGGAGAAGGGCGGCGAGCCCGGCCGCGGCCCCGCTGTCCCCGGGTGAGCGCCCCCCCCCCTCCAGTTGCCGCCCCAAGCACATGCTTGGAGGGCTGGTGCCTGGAGCCGGCCCTGACTGTGGGTAGCTATCCCACAGTTCCTGCAGTCTCCGCTGCCCATTGGAATTCTGGGTTAAATTCCCAATGTCTAATGGGGCAAAAACTTTGTTGCGGGTGGTTTTATGTACATGTCGTCAGGCCCCCCTCCCTCCCTCCTTCCATGAAAGCAACGGCAGACAATCGTTTCGCGCCTTTTTTCCGGGGTCCTGTCCGCCGGACCCGCTCAGCCCACTGCCTGCCTGGATGATCAGAACCCCAGGCTGGCAGTAGGCTGAGCGGGTCGGCAGACGGAGCCCCAGACCGGCAGCGGGCTGAGTGGCTCAGCCCGCTGCCGGTCTGGGGTTCCATCTGCCGGCTCCTGTCAGCCGGGGTCCCACTCAGCCCCACTCAGCTGGCAGACCTTGGTGAGGTCGATCAGGGGTACCTGGACAGACATGGCTATCCTCCTCTTTGAGCACTGAATGGGAGTGACTCCAGGTCATTCTCTTCTTTAAGTTTTGTCTCATGGAGATTCAGTCCGGCCTGGAATATCAGGTGAGCTGGAGGCTTCTGCCTCAGACTGCTCTCCCAGCCGGCAGCACCGCGTGGTCGCACCTACCCCAGCCTGCCCCTTGCTCCCATAGCTCGTGAAGCCTGGACAGTAGTAAGGAGCAGTTCAACTTGTGGAATGACAAATCCAGAACGAAGGATTGCACTCTATGGATCATGTTAAGATTATCTCAGAGTCCTAGATAGCATTTAGTCCCTATAAAAGGCTTCATGAAAATTTTCCCCTGCCCCTAACAAAAATGTTGATTTATCAGAGCAGCTGAAAGGGTAAGGAACCTGGTACTATAACTTAGAGAGAGCTTCCATATTATTTAACTCATAATTGATATAATTCAAAGTAAAATTTCACAGCATGGTCTGTTCTAAGACTAAAAATGCAGGAGGGGAGTCAGAAAAAGGAACAGTGACCTGTTTCCGGCCGGTTTTGAACTAGGGACGTTTCACATGTTAGGTGAACATGATCACCACTACACTATGGGGCTTCTCTTTTTTTGCCACAGACTTTGCCGAATACACAGGAATGTTTTCTCTAGCTACAGAAGTTACCTAATGGAATGTCTATATCTATGGCCTTCCTGCTCACAAAGTGGTCATGCCCCCGCCCAAGGCTGACACAGCGTGGAGTGCATGTGACATAGCATCCTGGCTCGGGCAGGATCGCTAGCGAGACATGATACTTTTGCCGTTAAGCAAACAGCAATTCTTTCCTGGTCTCTGCCACTGAATGCCTCCATGCATTACGCTGTGCCCTATCAATGCGGGAGGACTGCATGAGCTCGGAAAACATGTCATCATGAGTGCGTTTTTTTCACCTTCTAATCTGTGATAACCTCAGGGACGGAGATGATAGGGGGAGTATAGAAACATTCTGGGGGGACTGCATGGTCACCAGTGCTGCTGAGTGCTGCTGAGTTTGCCACGCTGGCCAAACAGGAAATGAAATTCAAAAAGTTCCTGGGGCTTTTCCTGTGTACCTGGCTAGTGCATCTGCGTTCAAAGTGCTGTCCAGAGCGGTCACAATGGAGCACTCTGGGATAGCTCCTGGAGGCCAATACCGTCAAATTGTGTCCACACTACCCCAAATTCGACCCGGCAATGTCGAGTTCAGCGCTAATCCCCTTGTCGGGAAGGAGTACAGAAATCGATTTCAAGAGCCCTTTAAGTCGACAAAAATGGCTTCGTTGTGTGGACGGGTGCAGGGTTAAATCGATCTAACGCTGCTAAATTTGACCTAAACTCGTAGCGTAGACCAGGGCAAAGTGACAGAAGTAACCAGGGGGACACCTATTTTAGGCCTGATTCAGGCCAACACAGAGGAATTGGTAGCAAATCTGAAGGTAGAAGACAATTTGGGTGAAAGTGATCATGAAATGACAGATTTTATTATTCTAAAGAAAGGAAGGAATGAGAGTAGCAGAATTAGGACAGTGGACTTCAAAAAAACAGCCTTTAACAAACTCAGAACTGGTAGCTAAGGTCTCATGGGAAGAAAATCTAATAGAAAAAAGGAGTTCAGGAGAGCTGGCAGTTTCTCAAGGAGACAATATTACAGGCATATTTGAAAACTATCCTGATGCAAAGGAAAGAGAGGAAGAATATAGTAAGAAGCCAATATGGCTCCACCAGGAGCTCTTTAAAGACCTGAAAATCAAAAAGGAATTCTACAAAAAGTGGAAACATGGACAAATTGCTAAGGACGAGTAGAAAAGAATTGCACAAGCACGTAGGAACGAAATCGGAAAGGTTAAGGCACACAATGAAATACACCTAGAAGGGACATAAAAGGCAATATGAAGATGTTCCTTAAATACATTAGGAGCAAGAGAAAGACGAAGGAAAGTGTAGGTCCACTACTTAATGGGGAAGGAGAGCTAATAATTGATGTCATCAAGGAGGCTGAGGTGTTTAATGCCTATTTTGCTTCAGTCTTTAGTAAAAGGGTTAATGATGACCAGATACTCAACACAATTAATATTAACAACCAGGGGAAAGGAAAGCAAGCCAAAGTGAGGAACGATCAGGTTAAAGAATATTTAGATAATTTAGACATCTTCAAGTCAGCAGATCTTGATGAAATTCATCCTAGGATACTTAAGGAACTAGCAGATGAAATCTTGGAACCATTAGCAATTATCTTTGAGAATTCCTGGAGAATGGGCGAGGTCCCAGAAGACTGGAGAAGGGCAAACATAGTACCTATCTTTAAAAAGGGGAACAAAGAGGACCCAGGATATTATTGACAGTCAGCCTAACTTTGATGGAAAGATACTGGAACAAATTATTAAATAATCAATATGTAAGCACCTGGAGGATATTAGCGTTGTAAGGAATAACCAGCATGGTGTTGTCAAGATCAAATCACGCCACACCAATCTAATATCCTTCTTTGGCAGAGTTACTGGGCTAGTGGATAGGGGAGAAGCGGTAGATGTGATAGACCTGATTTTAATCAGGCTCTTGACACAGCCCCACATGACATTCTTACAAGAAAACTAAGGAAATGTGGTCTATATGAAATTACTATAAAGTGGGTGTACAACTGATTTAAAGACCATACTCAAGGAGTAGTTATCAATCGTTCACTGTCATGCTGGGAGGATGTATCTAGTGGGTACTTATAGGGGTCAGTCTTGGGTCCGGTACTATTCAATATTTTCATTAATGACTTGGAGAGTATACTTTTAAAATTTTCAGACGACACCAAGCTGAGAGGGGTTGCAAGCACTTTGGAGGACAGGATTAAAATTCAAAATGATCTTGACAAGTTGAAGAATTGGTCTGAATTCAGCAGATTGAAATTCAATAAAGACAAGTGCAAAGTACTTCACTTAAGAAGGAAAAATCAAATGTACAACCACAAAAAATGGGGAATAACTGGCTAGGTGGCAGTACTGCTAACAAGGATCTGGGGGTTATAATGGATCACAGATTGAATACGAGTCAACAATGTGATGCAGTTGCAAAAAAAGGCTAATACCATTCTGGGGTGTACTAACAGGAGTGTCATGGGAGGTAATTGTCCCACTCTACTTGGCACTGGTGAGGCCCTCAGTTGGAGGACTGCGTCCAATTCTGGGCACCGTGCTTCAAGAAAGTTTTGGACAAACTGAAGAGAGTCCAAATGAGAGCGACAAAAATTATAAAAAGTTTAGAAAACCTCACTGTGACGGGGATCACTCAACACTGCAGCACCTCCTGCTGGCTGTCTTGAGGATTAGCTCTGTTCATCAGTGCACCCTCCTCTGGTGGTACCTCACTGCCACCACTTTCATTCCAAGTCCTGCGCCACTCCCAGGACTGCAAGGTCCTCTTCAGTGACACTGCCCTCCGGCTGTGCCACACTCTGTGGTTCCCCCCTTCTGAGGGACCCGCAATCTCCATCCAGTTACTTCCCTCAGTCGCAACTGCAGTCCATTGTCCCTGGGCTGCTCCCCATGCAGCTCCAGCACCCTCTTCTGCCCTTACCTCAGGGCCTCAGCCTGCAGGCCCTAGCAGCCAGCCAGGAGCTCTCTCTAGCTCCCCCGGTCCCTGCTTGCAGCTCTGCTTTGTCCCAGGTGCTGGCGCTCCTTCCTCCTGCTAGGAGCCTGGTTTTCTCCCCTCAAGCTCCAGTCAGCTACTGAACTCTGCTCTGCCCTTTGGCCCTTCTTATATGAGCCTGCCACCTTGATTGGCTGCTCCTCTCAGCCCCTTTCTAATTGGCTGCCTCCAGCGCAACCTCCCTAGGGCAGCTTTTAACCCCTTATGGGCCAATGTGGAGCAGATGCCCCATCACACACCCACTCCCTTAAGACTGACCGCCCCAGGGGGTGTATAACCGTCCCTGCTTACCACGCAGCTGTGCCCGCAGGACGTCCCTCTCCTGCCTCAGGTTCTCTACCAGGAGGAATAATCTGCCTCCCTCCTCCAGGGTCTGGGTCCCTACCACAGCCTGTCCTGCTCCAGTGTGGGTTCCCTTGTCCACCTGGGTCCTCTCCATTCCAGTCATCTTATCCACCACCTCCCTACCTCCCCCTGCTGGACGTGGGAGATGGCTCTCTGCCAGGTCCTCGGTCATCACTGCCACATCCCTCTTGACAGTCTCTGACCTAACCTCGTTCCCGGGCACCCCTTTGCTACCCTGCCTTCTCCTGGGGGGTAGTACCTTCTTATATGGCCCTTCTCACGGCACCGACAGCAAACTCTCTGCCTCCCTTTGGCTAAGGGCCTCCCATGGTCCTTCCCTTGCTTAGCCCCTTCCCCAGGGCCAGTCTCAACCCCACCACTCAGGTCCGGACACTCCCTCTGCAGGTGCCCCTGTTGCCCACAGGCCCAGTACACCCATCCCCTCCCTGTTCTTCTCACAGGTGGGGCTTTCTTGTGCTCTATTATCTTCCCCTTCTCTGGGTGAGGTTTCTGTCACTCATCCTGGTAGGGACACTGCCTTCCAGGCTATGTAGTCTGACCTCCTGTACAACACAGGACAGGCATGTCCCTGAATTAATTCCTGTTTCAAGTCTACGAGCCTGGATGAACCAGAACAGATAGTTTAAAGAACATCTTGATTTAAAAAAGTTTCTGGTGATGGAGAATCCACCCCAGCCCTAAGTCAGTTGTTCCAATGGTTTATAACCCTCATTGTTTCCAATCCTTTAGTCATCTTGTGGCTCTTTTCTGAAACCTCACCAGTTTCTCACCATCTTTCCTTAAGTGTGGAGACCAGAGCTGGACACAACATTACAGTAGCAGTCACACCAGTTCCAAATAGAGGGGTAATAGAACCTCCCTACACCTATACAGGCGAGTCTCATCTTATCCTGGGGTTATGTTTCGCTGTCAGCGCGTAAAGCGAAAATCGCGTATAGTCAAAATTACATTGAGTGTAATGGCGGGCGGAATCTCCCGCACTATAGGTACAGTATTTAAATTGTTATTTTTCTCTCTTTTTTTTTTGTTTTTGCTGACCACGCAAAGCTGAATTCGCGCATGTTAAATGCGCGTAAGATGAGACTCGCCTGTACCTACTTGATATTCCTCTGTTTATACAGCCACAGATTGCATTAACCCAGGGGTTCTCAACCTTTTTCTTTCTGAGGCTCCCCCACAACATACTATAAAAACTCCACAGCCCACCTGTGCCACAATAACTGGTTTTCTGCACATAAAAGCCAAGCCGGCGCTAGGGGGTGGCAAGCAGGGCAATTGCTTGGGGCCCCACACCACAGGGGCCCCACGAACTACATTGCTCAGGCTTCAGCCCCAGGTTGTGGGGCTCAGGGACCTGGGGTTCAGTCCCATGTGGTGAGGCTTCAGCTTTCAGTCCTGGGCGCCAGTGAGTCTAATGCTGGCCCTGCTTGGAGGCCCCCTTGAAACCTGCTCGAGGCTCCCTAGGGAGCCCCAGACCCATGGTTGAGAACTACTGCATTAGCCCTTTTGGCCGCAACTTCGCAGTTGATAATATCCAGCATGACCCCCAAGTCTTTGTCAGAGTCACTACTTCCCAGGATAGAGCCCCCCCAGCCTGTAAGTATGGCTGACAGCCTTTGCTCCTCAGGGTATCACCTTACATTTAGCTGTATTGAAACAGACATTGTTTGCTTGTGCCCAGCTTACCAAGCGATCCAGATCTCTGTATATCAGTGACCTGTCCTCTGCGTAATTTATCACTCTCCCACTCTCTGTGCCATCTGCAAATTTTACAAGTGATGATTTTATGGTTTCTTCCAAGTTACTGATAAAAATATGAAATAACATATAAATCTCTTCCCCCTGTAGGTGTTTGTAGACCAGAGTCAAGAAACCTCTTAACCTTCTCTTGCGTAAACTAAATAGACTGATCTTCATAAGTCTCTTCCTATATGGCCTGTTTCCAGCCCTCAGATCATATTCTGGACACCAGAACGGGACACAGGATCACAAATGTTATATACAGAGGGAATGCCACCTACATACTCCTACTTGATACCCTCCTGCTTATACGTCCAAGGACTGTGTTCATCCTCTTAGCTACAGCATCCCACTGGGAGCTCATGCTTAGCTGATTATCCACTTGATCCTAAGTCATACAACACGTGTGACGTTTGGAAGGTCTGTTTGTGATTTGAACAAAAATTTTCCAGAGAAGAATCAGAACCAACAAATCTATTTCACTTTTTGATCCATCCCAAATGTGAAGCTGCATCCATAGAGCCCATATGCCATTTCACTCATTACACGAGTTAACCTTTGTCCCCCCCCTCAATCCAACACAAACACACACACACGGAGCATTTTAATAATCTGCAGTGCTCGAGGTCGCTGTGTGCCAGACGGGGGGGAGTGGCTGGAGGGCTTTGCTCGTTTTGCCCTTCCTGTCTCCCAAAGGGGTCTCACCTTCCACCACTGTGAGGTTCACTAATTTCCCACAGTGGGCAGTGCTTGCAGGAGACAGGCGACATACATCATTGCCGGGCTCACCATGTGTGACAGGATTATGATGTGTTTTTCACAAAGTATGCTTTGTGAGGTATCAGTTTAAAAGTCTTAATCTGCTGAGTATTAATATCCTGTTAAATTGTATGTGCTATCTTTGTATCTAGAATTATGAAGTCTGTTACTGAAGTCTGTTGTGAAGTTAAAAACAGCCTTAACCAGCCTTTCAGGTACAACAATGCAAAGACCAAACAGCGGTAATGGTCCATTGAGGAAAATACACATACTCACAAGGATTACCCGAGGAATTGGGTACAATAGAAACCTCTCAGAGATAGCACTACACAAGGGGACTGTTTAACTCGGGTCACAGGGAAAGATCTTTCCAGCAAGATGGAAGAAGCTATAAAAGGAGGAAGTGGCGTCACCAAGGGGCCTTGCTCCCCCTACAACACAGCACCTGAAAACACCTAAGGAACAAAGACTGAACTGGGGAAGGAGGTCCCAGGCGGGGAAAGAAGGAAGCCTGCCTGTGAATGGAAGCTTGGTGGACTGTTTGTACTATCTAAAGGATGAGACACTGCTTGATTCAAATCTGGTCTAGTGTATAGGATTTAGATTGCATTTTTGTTTGTTTCCTAGGTAATCTGCTTCGATCTGTGCGGTCACTACTTATAATCACTTAAAATGATTATAAGGGATGGGGGAGGGATAGCTCAGTGGTTTGAGCATTGGCCTGCTAAACCTAGGGTTGTGAATTCAGTCCTTGAGGGGAGCCATTCAGGGATCTGGGGCAAAAATTTGTCTGGGGATTGGTCCTTCTTTGAGCAGGGGGTTGGACTAAATGACCTCCTGAGGTCCCTTCCAACCCTGGTATTCTATGAATCTATAAAATCTATCTTTCTGTAGTTAATAAATTTGTTGTACATTTTCATTTACCTGAAACAGTGTGTTTTGCCAGAAGTGCTTGGGGAATCTGCTTGGGAACAGGAGCTGGTGCACTGTCCTCTCCACATTGAGGGAGGTACGGACTGGGTCATAAATTTATACTGGGCACGCTTTTGACCAGGACAAGACGGTACAGCTCTGGGGTCCTAGGCTGTGGTGCTGGGGAGAAGCCTTCATGTAACTGCAGCTGGGTGTGTCCCTGCCTGTGTAAAGGTTTGTGCAAGTGCAGGACTGGGAGCGATCTGCAGCTTGTCACAGCAGCACAGTGTGAGAGGGAGCTCAGGCTGGTGAGACAGAGGGCTCAGTGGTACCCCAGCTCCAGGTTGCATCCCCAGGGGGGCCGTCACACTGTGTTCCTCCCAAATCAGGCTAAACGGGCTGTTACCAAAAGGGTCAGCAAGTTGAGGGATGGGCAACCCACCGGAAGTGACATCGTGGCCGATCCCATGGACAGAAATCACAGCACCTGCAATCCCATTGTTGTTCTCATCGGACACCAGCCCTTTGATACCCTGATGAACCTGCAGATAGACAGACAGAGTCACTCACTCCTGAGAGCTGGAGCCTCTCTCCCTGTCAGGGTCCTGCCAGACCCTACTGGAGCAGGAGAACAGAGCCCTGGTGATACTCCATTCTGTAGCTGGGCTGGCCTTTCTCTGGCTGAGCCAGGGCTGGGGGCAGCAGTATTGCTGGAGTCGCTCAGTGCTGCCTCCAAAGCACCAAGAGAGGGAGCCCCAGGGCCACCCTCCATGTTCCCAGCTCTGCTGGTGCCCCCCACCATTGCATCTCTTCCCCCTGCAATGCAAAGCAGGGAGGAGAGGGGAGGGGCTAGGGATCTCAGCCCCACATGAGGTTGGTATCAGGGTCTGCGTGTGGCCCCTTTACCTCCTCTAAGTAGGTGAAGAGCGCCTCACGATTCGCCAGCCACTCCTTCTCCAGGTCCTTTTGAGGTGGAAATTTATCGCAGCTCAGCTCCAGAGTGATCTCAAAGCAGTTGGTGTAAAGATAATTAAAGTCCTGCATGCCTGAGAGGAGACAAGGAGAGGTTGTGGCCAGGCCCAGAGACATGCCATGCCCCCTCCTCCAGTACAGCCCTCCCCTCTGCCTCCTTCCCAAGGACACTCCCCATCTTCCCCCCAAATATACGGCCCGCCTCTTCTGTCCTCCCCAGCAGCCCTTCCCATATCCAGTCCCCCAAACACCCACTCATCTCCCCGGCATTCTCCTCAAATCTTTCTCACAGCCCCTCTCAGTGCTGCCTCTCTCTATCCTCTTTGCAACCAAATTTTCCCCTCCTCTACCACAACACCCACCAGGCGGGGCTCTCCAGAGCTCTGTGCTTAGGAGCTGCATGTGCCTCTCCAAGTGCACAAGTCACAGACCAGATGGAAACATTATGATAGTCTCATCTGACCTCCTGCAGGGCTCAGGCCAGAGAATTACACCAAATTGTTTACATTCTAATTAGATCTTCAAAATGTTATTCTATTAAGTTGAATAAATGTGATATGGCAAACAGGTACCCAATTCTCAACAGTTTGCATTTCTTCTAAAACATGGTGTTATGAAAGTTCTACCTTGCTTTGCCTATTATGCGGGAAAATAATAAATTAAGAAAATAAGTTGTTATGGACAGGGATAAAATGTAGGGTCAGATTTTGTAAACCCATTTTAAAATGAAGATAACATTTAGGATGTTTTTATGAGTTAGAGATGTCAGCTTCAAAACCAAAATTTGTGCCCATAAATCCTTTACTTTTACTTTAGTGCTTTGATGTATTAAGGTAGCATAATGAAGTTAAAAAAAAACAACAACCAGCATTTGTCACAAACATCAAGTCCTGACTTCAGTAGTCTTTCAAAGACTTGGAACATGAGATCACAGTAAACTGACACAGCCTGGTATAATATCTCATTCCCAGTCCTCCAAATACTGGGGCAGACCTACAGGAAGAACTTGGTATTTATAACCTAAAAACCCTCAAACCCAAAACTTTCTGTAAAAAGACAGACATCATCTTCATTCAGAAAATGAATATTCAGGTACTATGGTTAAGGTCAGTAATATATTGTCAGTTTGAAGCTTGGAAAGTTACTTGTGCAATTCCCAACACACTTTCATTTGCTAAATGTTTCAGCAAACTGCATTATAAAAGAGCATTACAGCTGACAAAAAAAGTGAAACATTTATCACACATAATTGCTAGATGCCATATTTTACTTTATGCATCCTTTTGTGCTAAGGAATATTCATTGCTGGCTCAGAGAGCTCCTCGGACAATTCTTTTGCGCAAGTTTTTGTGTCCTACAGATCAGAAAATGTTTAATTTTAGCTGTTGCTGTTTAACATCCTCCCACGTTACTCAGAATAAACTATTTGATTATCAGCACAAGCTGTGACTGTGCCATCCAGCTTCTTCCCAAATACAGAATAGAAATTTTAAAGCATTCCTAGTTAGTAATGGACTATACCATTGCTAGGATTTCTTCTGCGCCTAATATAGTCTTTTTAAATCCTTCTTGATGTCCTTAACCCTACTGGACATGGTATCAATGGAAATCTAACTTCCCTTATCAACTGCCAACACTCATGACTGGCAGTGTACAGCCAATGATATCAACTTTTTCCATTATTATTTGTTGTTGTTTTAATTTTATTGCTGCTTTTGTGTCTTGTCACTTCCACGTTGTGGCCCCTGCCAGCTTCATACTCAAGGTTTGACAGAAACGAGTACTCCTGACCAATCCCCCAGAATCTGGGTACTCATCACTCACTGAGGGTGCACCCCCATATCCTAGTACCCTTTCCTTAGCCATTCTCTCCACATACTGTCTCACCAGCCCTTATCCCTGTACCCTCCCCCTCGGCCATTACACCTCCGCATTCCCTCCCTCAAACCATAACCTGCATACCTCTTCCCCAGCTATTACCCTCTCCCCTCGACCCTGCTCATCCCTTCCCCAGCCCTTGTCTGTCCCACTACCTCCTCTGCAGCCCAGACCTCCCATATCCTCACCTCCCCTGTTCCCTCTGGACCTTTCTCCAACTCCCAGTTCCTGCTCTTCCAGCCCTTACCCTTGCTGAGAGAATACCAGGAGGCCCCATTGGTGATGCCATCTGCAAACTGTTCTCCGCAGGTTGGGCTCTGGTGCATCGAGTGGTGGGCGTAGGAATAGGCTTTGGCCAGCTGCAGAGAGAGCATGAGGCTGGTCATAGCGCTGGCTTCGCTCCTCTGGCCCATGTCCCTCAGTATGAGTCTGCTCCCATGTACACTAGGGACAAGCAGGAGCCCCTCCAATTGAGCTAAACCCACGTGAGAGAGAGCAGGCCCAGCACAACCCCACCACTGTTCTTCACACAGACCCCCCCCCACACACACCATCATAGGAACCTATACCCCCGCCCTGCCCACATGAGCTTGGGAACCTGCCCCCAGCCCCTCCCCCAGCAGGGGAACCTGACCCCCGCCCTGCCCACATGGGCTCGGGAACCTGCCCCCAGCCCCGCCCCCAGCAGGGGAACCTGACCCCCGCCCTGACCCCATGGGCTCGGGAACCTGCCCCTAGCCCCTCCCCCAGCAGGGGAACCTGACCCCCGCCCTGCCCACATGGGCTCGGGAACCTGACCCCAGCCCCTCCCCCAGCAGGGGAACCTGACCCCAGCCCAGCCCACATGGGCTCGGGAACCTGCCCCCAGCCCCTCCCCCAGCAGGGGAACCTGACCCCCGCCCTGACCCCATGGGCTCGGGAACCTGCCCCCAGCCCCTCCCCCAGCAGGGGAACCTGACCCCCGCCCTGACCCCATGGGCTCGGGAACCTGCCCCCAGCCCCTCCCCCAGCAGGGGAACCTGACCCCCGCCCTGACCCCATGGGCTCGGGAACCTGCCCCCAGCCCCTCCCCCAGCAGGGAAACCTGACCCCCGCCCTGACCCCATGGGCTCGGGAACCTGCCCCCAGCCCCTCCCCCAGCAGGGGAACCTGACCCCCGCCCTGACCCCATGGGCTCGGGAACCTGCCCCCAGCCCCTCCCCCAGCAGGGGAACCTGCCCCCCGCCCTGACCCCATGGGCTCGGGAACCTGCCAACGAAGCCCCTCCCCCAGCAGGGGAACCTGACCCCCGCCCTGACCCCATGGGCTCGGGAACCTGCCAACGAAGCCCACGGAGAATTCGATCTGGGGGATGCCATTGCACAGTCAGGTGGGGTTGGCCCATCCCCCTCCTGAGGTTTGCCGCCCAGTGGGAGCCCTGACAGGTGGGGTCGGGGGATGGGCTCTGTTGCAATATAAATTCAGTCTAACTTGTAATGGGAAATCCAGGACAGCACTTTCTGATTGGAGCCCGGGCTTTGACTCTCATTGCCATAGCAACAAGATCCCGCCTCTTCAGAAAGTAACCCTTGGAGGCCGAGGTCACCCATGTCTTTTTGAAGGAGGCAGGTCAGCCTGAACTCTGTTTACCCCTTTCAGTCCCTGCTGCTCCCTACCTAGACACAAGAGCCCGTAGGAGCAGAGAGGAGCCCAGTCTCCTGTCTCTGGCAATGGACAGGCCCGGAGGAAGGTGCAAGGAAGCCCATAATGGACATTTATGGAATAGCCAACCCCTCGGGCAGTTTCTTCCAAGGCCCCAGGAGGCAGAGGTTGGGTCCGACCCTGGAAGCAGGAGATTTATCATCCTGATACATTTTTATCCCAGCTGTCGAGCCTGGATTCTCTCTGCTCAGTGATCACTGCCCAGCAGTAAAGCGAACCCTCTGTCTGCACAGGCTGCCTTGGGAAACACGGTGGAAAGTCAGACGTGACTTCAGAGCACACACCAAACTGCAGGTTACCGCAGTGCAGGCCCCTCAGACTCTCTCCAGAGAGGTGGGTGGGGCAAGGAGGAGGAAGAGTAAAGCTGATTAGTTGGGGGCTTGTTAGTGTCACAGAGCCCAATCCTGCTGCTATTGAAGCCCCTGGGAATTGAGGGCGCTCAGGCCAACTTTGGCAGCTCTCAGCACTTTGCAGGCTCAGACCTATAGAAAGGCTTATTGCACTGATAAGGAGAGGCTTGTACCTAGACTTTCTTGTGCATGGGAAATGGGCCAGATTCATTCCTGGTGCAAACACCATGGACATCAGTGGTGTTTATACCAGGGATGTATTTAGCCCAACATCACGTTTTTGTCACATGTCATCTTATTGCCTGTTTCAAAGAGATTATTGCAGATGATTAAAAACAAAGGCTGGGCTAAAACTAGAACTTCCGTTCCAAACCCCATCACTTTTGTTTGGGGGCTGGGGGACCAAGGGGGGGTACTCTGGATTCAAATCCCAGACCTAAACCCTCGACCCCAACAGTCTGGATCAGAAAAGGAATGAAGAAGAGCTGATCTTGTGAGATCTGACATGTGGGGCCCAAGCCTCGTTAGGGGCTCTCATGATCCTCTCTGTGCACCTTCCGGAACAGCTTGTCATCAGGAGTGGGGGACGGGGTGTTGCTTTTGCGCTGATAGCCCCGGCTCCGCTGCTCCTGGGCTTTGTCGTAGGGGTAATTCGCCACTAGAGCTCCACCGTGGAGATTGGCTGAGAGGACAAAGTTGTGGCGGCTCATCCACTGAATGACAGCCAGCGTTTCTGGCTCCACCTGCAAGCGAAGGAGACACCGGCATGAGAGTCCGAACCATTGCAGCCCTGGGCTCAGTGCGAAGTCTCAGCACAGCCTGGCTCGTGGATAGTGCTCGGGGGAGGGGGGTGATAGGGTGCTACCTCCTAGCCTGGGCTCCATATGCCTCCCCTCCCCTTCTCTGCTGTCCACCACCACCTGCCCTGTTACCAGCCCCTCTCTCCCAGCCTCGCACATCCTGATGTGACCCATCCTGCTCTCTCTTCCTCCAGCGCACATCTGGAAGCCTTCCACTTCTCTTCAGATGGCTGAACTGCTCATGCAGGCCTGAACATTTGCTGCCCTGACCATGGCACCTGCCTCCTCCATAGCTGCCAAGGTACCTGCCTTGCCCCTACAGTCTGTCCAAACACTACTGCCAGAATTGCTCTCCGGCCCATCGCCGAAGGCCATGATGCCTCCCCATTGCTCAGACTCAAGGCCCTGCCCAGCCCAATCCCACCTGCGTGTCTGACCTTATTGCTGACCATATTCCCATGAACCTTCCACTAGGCAAAGTGCACCAACTTTGACAACCTGTTAATTTCCTTCTGTGCCTCTCTTTTTCGGGCATCCTTCCATGCTGCCCTGTGTGCCTGGCCCATCTGCCTCACTTCTCTCTTCATTCAAATCTTCTTGTCAAAATTCACTTCTGCCATGTCATCTACCGAATCCATGCATCCACCACTACCCGGAGGGCAGCAATCACTCACCAAGCTGGTCTAGCACTTTACTCACCCCTGAGGAGAGCATGCTGGGGGTGTGTCACATTTTCACTTGTACTCAAAGATTTCAGACATTTCTAAAGCTGGGGCTGTTATGCCAGACATGCCTCCCTGCGACACCGGCACACAGGGCCAGAGTTAAGGGAGGCTGGGGAGCGGTAAGAAGTCATTTTCATATGTCAAGTAGTGTGTAAACGCTACACACAGTGTTTTTAGACAGAGCAACTCAAACTATTAGAAAGTCGAGATTTTTGGTAAATCTCATTTTAGACACCCCATTTGACTAATTGCTTTCATATCCCTCCCAAAAAATAAAAGTATTCACAGGATTTTTCAGACAAAAACACTTTTCTAATGCAGACTTATAAGGGATGGAACTCAGGGTGTTCACTAAAATGGGCAACTGCTGGGTCAGGTTCCTCTTGAAAGCCCTGTGAGGCAAACTGTGTCATAGAATCATAGAAGATCAGGGTTGGAAGGGACCTCAGGAGGTATCTAGTCCAACCCCCTGCTCAAAGCAGGGCCAATCCCCAACTAAATCATCCCAGCCAGTCATAATGTTCTTCAGACAAAAACCAATACCTGGGGCCCATAGAGGAGATGCTGTTTCTCTGAAAAGGGGGGCTGGGAAGTACAGAGCAGGGGTAGGTGTTTCTCCATGCGGGCGGTGCTGGTGCAATTCTGTATTGCTGCTGGAAATCCCTGGTCCATACCTGGCTTTTCCAGTTGGCTGGCAGAGGGATGTGGTGATTGGGGCCACCATTTTTTTCATTGTAGTACATGAAAGTGTTGAGATCGGGGAAGTTACGGTTCAAGTCAACTCCGTTGGCATTGTTCCTGCCCGTCAGGTACCCAATGGCGTCCGGGTCCTGGAGGGAGAAGGCACATAACTCCTGTCAGACCAGGGAGAGGGCAGGCGCAATCCAAACACCATGTGGGAAGAGCCTGGATAGTCCCAAAAGCTACAAAAGGTAACTGGGCTTCGGTAGTGTCTGAGACCACCAGATATGAGTCACTGCCGTCCAGGGGAATAAACAGCACTCTCCAAGCATGGTACAGTGAAGGGTCAGTATCGTTATTGCCATTTCCCAGAAGGGGAAACTGAGGCACCACCTGAGTAAGCAACTTGCCCAAGGTCACGCAGCAGTCAATGACAGAGCCATAACTAGACCAGCCTGATTTCCATGCCCATGGACCATGTTTAACAGCACCAGGAGAGTGGGATGAATTCCAGTAGGGACAGGGAAATCATACACAATGCACCTGAGTACTGGGCATTGCACCTTTACGAATGCGATTTACATTTATTTTATCGGACCGTTGTTTGCATTCTGCATCCAGCATTAGTGTGGTTAATGCCAATAAAAATCATGGACCAGAGATTAAATCCGTCTGATCCGGATGAGCCCTTCCAGGGCCCAGCGTATCCCACATCTGCCAACTGCGGGGCAGTTTGTTCCCCTTCTGGTGGATGTGGTGCTGCCAATGTCAGAGACAAGAGACTAGATTAGATGGAAGCTAACAGCGCACCCGCCTCCCAACCCCCCCACTCATGGCCTGGGATGGTGCTGCAGCATCCTACCTCAGTTTCCCTCTTCTTCAGGGCTCTTTTAATAAACTCCACGCACATGTGTCAGGCTGGAGATGTGACTTGGCCCTCCAGCCAAGCCACAAACTTAACCCCTTCCAGGCTTCCAACAGGACAACAAAAAAGTCCCAAGCAACACAAGTTCTTCTGCCCTTTGTGGGCATTTCGTCAGCCCACCCTTTGGGCCCTGTTCACAGCCCTTTTCTGGGCTACCTTTGAGTCTTTCCCTGCTCCAATACAGAGCACTAACCCCCAGGCTCAGTCCCTTGGAGTCAGGGCCGGATTAACCTTTTGTGGGCCCCCATGTAGTCGTTGTGGGCTCCGAGTGTGGGCCTGGTGTGGCAGTGCCATTGGTGCCATAGTATACCCGGTACTGAATCTCAGACATTTTTCATTTTGATCACACACCTCTACATGACTATCTGCATTGCTATACACAGCTCCCTCAGCCCCCAGTTCTTCTCACTGAGCTGTACCCATGTGGGTTTACCAGTGTCCAGTGAGCCAAACTTTCATAGTGATCAAGGAAACTCCCCACAGATTTATCTCCTTCCTCAATCAGACCTTCTCTAGCCATGTCTCCAGTACCCCCCTATGTCACCAGTCACTGGATGTGGTTCTGGTCTCAGCTCAGAGTTCCACAGCCAGCAGATACGTGATCAATTCCGACAAATCCCTCGCTCAGCCCCCATCCTGCCATGTGAGCAAGCCACCTGCAAACACCATTTCCCCAACGTGAGGACTTAGCCCTTGGGAATGGAAGACACCAGCCTTTCTCCCTCTGCTCCCAGCTACATGCTAGTCTACTACCTGGTCACCACCACCTCTCCCCAGGCTTGTTTCCTTTCTACCTTGGACATGCTCCCCCACCACCTGGGGCTGTTCTCCCGCTGCAAGCCTGACCTGCTGCCTCTTTCCCTGCTCCCCTTGACATTCCTTTCCTACGGGTGACCTCGGTTCCCTGAGGTTAATTCCAGTTTCTTTATCTGCTCTAGCTTAATGGCCCCAGTAGTCACAGAGCCACCTGCAGCTTCTCTGGCTACAGCCATGGGGCCAATTGCCAGAGGCCAGCCTTCGATAGCTGCAGCTGCTAGTCAAGGGAGGGGTGGCAATTCCAAGGCTGATCCATATTATAAGACTGTCCTACATAAATGAGGAAAAGCTGAAGTGCCTTTGATATTCTTTTGTTCCACTCTTCGTTTCTATGGGGAATTTGCCAATGCAATATCACTGTCTTCCTTTTAAACAAACAAAACTAAAAAAAAAAAAATGGTAATGGCTGTTGAAAATAGCAATTCCCGTCCTAGTTAGCACTGGGGAGCTGCCAGCATTTGTTGCTCAATTTTATCCTACTTTTCCGACAGCAAGTTACAGTGGATCCGCATATTTGATTTGGGAGAAATGAAGTAACAGCTCCTGTTCTGCTTCTGCTTCCATGGCTCAGATGTGGAAATCCTCCTACATGCCTGGGACTGTATCTAAAGCTGCCCAGGTCCTCTAGTAAAGCCCTTCCTGCCTTACTTATTTTAACTTCTGGTGGGATCCACATATCTCCCTTGCTAGGCTTCAGATAGAGAGGGGCACTGTCTATTTAGTGCACTCAGTTCCTTCTTTGGGGCTTGCCAGGCGAGGTCACACCAGCATCCCTAAGCCAGTCTGGGGAAGTCTTCGGAGGGTGATACCTGGGCCAAAGCCGCCTACTCCTTGGGCACGCTTGTTCCCCACTCACCCTGCCACCCCCTTCCAGCAGCCAGCTCCCCACCCACAGCAAGCTGCAGCACATGGGGTCTCAGCTTCCCCACTCCCTCACCCTCCCTTTCCTGTTGATAGCTGCCAAGGGAATTCTGGGAAATGTAGTTCCTTCCCTGCTCCAGGGCTGGCTCTATAGGCAGGGAGCTGGCCAAGGAACTACAGCTCCCAGGGCCCTGTGGGTTCTCAGCTCCCAGGCTGGATCCCTGCTGCTCCGAGGCTCCGCTTCTGCAGCACTGCACGAGGGGAGGGAGCGAGTGTTATGGGCCATTCTGAGCTTGGGCCCGGCTATGGAGCCATTGGCACCATGGTCAATCCGGTACTGCTTGGAGTACCCAGTCTCCTACAGACGCTGTCTCAGGGCCTTCCACAAGAGCCCACCACCAGTGCCTGTGGTCCCACTCCCAGACTGAGCTCTCAGAGCCCTTTTATAAGGATCAGGTGACCAATAAGCTATCAGCTGACCCTAGGGTTACCATACGTCCGGATTTTCCTGGACATGTCCGGCTTTTTGGTCGTCAAATCCCCGTCCGGGGGAAATTCCAAAAAGCCAGACATGTCCGGGAAAATAGGGAGGGGTCGTTGGGCTTGGATCTGCGCTGGGGCCGGGGCCGGAGCTGCTGGGGCCAGCGGTGCTCGGCCGCCAGCCGGCGGCGGTGCTGGGGCTGGGGCCGGTGCCGCTGGGGCCGGTGCCACTGGGGCCCGATCCGAGCTGGAGTCGCCGGGGCCGGAGCCGCTCAGCCGGTGCCCCAGGGCCAGAGCCGCTCAGCTGGGGCCGGTGCCCGTGCCCTGGGGCCCGAGCCGAGCTGGAGCCGCCGGGGCCTGGGCGGGCCGGAGCCACTCGGCCGGGGCCAGTGCGCTTGGCCGGAACCAGGGCTAGTACCCCGGGGCCCGAGCTGCGCCGGGCCGGAGCTACCAGGGCTGGAGCCAGTGCCCGTGTCACAGGGCCGGAGCCAAGCTGGAGCTGCCGGGGCCGGGGCACTCCGCTGGAACCAGGGCCGGCGCCCCCGGGGCCCAAGCCAGGCTGGAGCCGCCGGGGCCGGAGCCGCTCAGCCGGGGCCGGTGCGCTCGGCCGGAACCAGGGCTAGTGCCCCGGGGCCCGAGCCGAGCTGGACTGGAGCCACCGGGGCCGGAGCCAGTGCCCATGTCACAGGGCCGGAGCCAAGCTGGAGCCGCCGGGGCTGGGGCGGGCCGGGGCCAGCGCACTCCGCCGGAACCAGGGCCGGTGCCCCCGGGGCCCGAGCCAGGCTGGAGCCGCCGGGGCCGGAGCCACTCAGCCGGGGCCGGTGCCCCGGGGCCCGAGCTGAGCTGGAACCACCGGGGCCGGGGTGGGCTGGGGCTGGCCCGCTTGGCTGGAACTGGGGCTGGCGCCCCAGGGCCCGAGCTGAGCCGGGCCCGAGTCGCTCGGCCAGGGGGCCAGACTGGGCCACGCCTCCTCGTGCCCCCACACCCCAGCTTACCTGCTGCCTGCCTCCCTGTTTCAGGCTTCCTGGGAACATTTGATTCACGGGAAGCAGGGGAGGGGGAGGAGCAGGGGGTGGAGCGTTCAGGGGTGGGGGCGGAGTTGGGGTGGGGACTTTGGGAAAGGGGCGGAGTTGGGGTGGGGCCGGGGAAGGGGGCGGAGTTGGGGTGGGGCCCCTTGGAGTGTCCTCTTTTTGTTATTTTAAAAAATGGTAACACTAGCTGACCCCCTTTGCCCCACCTCCCTCAGGGTGGGAAGCAGCTACGTCACAAGGGGCTGGTCCCATCCTGCCTTAAAGGGACCCATTACTCTGTGCAATGGACCTTGCCAATCATCCGGTCTGGCAATTCCTACGTTCCTATGCATTCAATTTTCTATCAGATTAGGGCTACTCCAATTCACGTTGGGGGCTGAACCAGCTTCATTTGGGGGCCATAAGGGGGTGGAAAGCTACTTTACCCTCGCACACAACACTCTTGATTCAGCATTGAGCACTGCTTGGTGGGACCAGAGAATCTGATGGCCACAGGCCTCCTTAATCACAGGACCAGTCTTCCTCCCATCCTGCTCTTGGCAACATTTCTCAGCTGTGTAGGGGACATGCCCCCAACACTGTGTGGATTCAGCAACTTGCCTTCTTGGGCAGCAGAGAGGTGTCCCCTTAAATGAATCACTTACCTACTTAGCCTGGGGGCCATGTTCTACCCTCCCACCCTGCAACTGCTGTGGGATTTAGCTAGGGCAGATTGGCCCAGTGCCTGTAACTTCTGCAGGGTTAGAGTCAGATGTCCAGGTACAGGGTTTCTCTACAATCCATTGACAGTGCCATGGCTCTTGGGATCTTTAATATCTGACACCCACCTGACACCCACCCCAGAGCAAGACTAAAGGAGGACAGCAGGTTTCCTGGTCAGCTCCCAGTCTGTCACTCAGAGAGGGCAGATGCAGGTCAGAGCTAGCTGGGCTCTGGGAGACTGAACTACAAACAAAACAGAGTCAGCTCCCTGAGGACTTGTAAAGTCCACAATCTGTAGTAATAATGGAAACAATAGAGCCACAGAGACAATGGTGAGGGGCCCAAGTGAGGTAAATTACAGGCTGAGGACCTGGTCGCTTTGGAGGTCCAGGCTGGGGTGAGATGTGCTGAAGGACCCATGGTCCCCAGGCTGGGGTCCAAGTTGGGTGAAACACACATTGAGGGAGCAAGGGTAGGGGGATGGGATGAAACACAAGCTGAGAGACCAGGGATTTGGAGGTTGCAGGTGGAAGAGACAGCAGAATGATGGTCTCTCCCTGCAATCATAGACACATAGAGCAGGAAGGGTCATCTAGTTCAGTCTCTTGGGGATTGTCCAGGGTTACTTTGTTCTGCCCGAGCACAACAGGTGTTTGTCCAGCCCATTCTTAAAAATTTCCAATGACAGGGATTCCACAACTTCCATTGGGAGCCTGTTCCAGAGCTCAACTCCCCTGAGCATTATAAAGATTTTCCTGTTATCTAACTTGAATCTCCCCTGCTGTGGATTAAGCTCCTTACTTCTTGTCCTACCTTTAGTGGACATGGAGAACAATTGATCACAGTCCTCTTTATAACAGCCTGTAACAATTTTGAAGACTTATCAAGTCCTCTCCCCTCAGTCTTCTTTTCTCAAGACTAAAGATTCACTTTTTAAAAAATCCTTCCTCATAGGTCAGGTTTTCTAAACCTTTTATCATTTTTGTTGCTTTCCTCTGGACTCTTTCCAAATTTGTCCACAACTTTCCTAAAGTGTGGGGCCCAGAATTGGACACAGTATCCAGCTGAGGCCTCTCCAGTGCTGAGTATAGTGGGACAACTACCTCCCATGTCTTACATACAATCTTCCTGTTACTATACCCCTGAAAATGATATTAGCCGTTTTTGCAACTGCATCACATTGTTGACTCATTCAATTTGTGACCCTTTGTACCCCCCACAAATCCTTTTCAGCAATGCTACCGCCTAGCTAGTTATTTCCCATTTTGTAGCTGTGCATTTGATTTTTCCTTCCTAAGTGAAGTACTTTGCACTTGTCTTCATTGAATTTCAGCTTGCTGAATTCAGACCAATTCTCCAACTTGTCAAGGTCATTTTGAATTCTAATCCTGTCCTCCAAAGTGCTTGCAACCCCTCCAGCTTGGTGAAGATGGAGGCAAAATAGGCATTAAACATCTCAGCCTTTTTGATGTCTGTTGTTAGCTTTCCATCCCCACTAAATAGTGGATCTACACGTTCCTTAATCTTTCTCTTGCTCTGAATGGATTTACAAAACCTCTTATTGCCTTTTGTGTCCCTTGCTAGGTGTAACTCATGTTGTACCTTTCTGATTTTGCCCCTACATGCCTGTGCTATTCCTTTCTATTCATCCCTAGCAATTACTGGTGGAGGAGGCACTAGGGTCCTACAGCACAAGAGCATGACATGCCCCTGCCAGGTAAGAGGAGGAGAATGCTTGCCTGGTACCTGGTTGGCAGCCACTTCATATCCGTCTGGGTTCATGGAGGGCAGGATGTGGATGCGTGTGTCCCAGATGAGCCGTGTGATCCGTTCGTTCCGCCGGCGATACTCCTCACACAGGAACTCAGAGAGCTGGATCAGCAGCTCCCTGCCCAGAACCTCGTTCCCATGCATGTTTCCAACATACTTGAACTCTGGCTCCACTGGGGAAAAACAAGAGTCCCAGTGACACCATAACCAGGGAGGGTGGGGGCTGAGATATGGTACAGAGCCAGATACTCCCCATGAACAGGGAGCCAACATTCAGTGGGGCAACCCAGTGACATCTCTGAGCAGAACCAACAAATGACCCAAATGATTTGTTTGTACCGTGCCTAGAAAATGGGGTCCTGGGCCAGGACGGGGGCTCCTAGGTACTCAGATAAGTAATAATGTTCTCTTTCATTTAATAAGTAAACTCACTAATCAGTAATAGTATCTGCATTCTCTTACACTGCCCAACCCCTCCACTGCCAAAGTGCAGCAGGAGTGGCCTCCCTAGGACCTACCCCGAAAGCATGGCCCACCACCGAGACACTGCCACTGCCACAGTAGAACACAGTGGTTGTTTAACAGCTGCTCAGCATCAGACTAGGACAAGAAATGCAGCAGAACACATTGAACAGAGGGTCACTGTTCAGACACTGGGGCGGGGAGGGCAGGTGCAGGAGAGTTACTGCTCCAATACTGGGGGGCATAACCATGGGGTGCTCTGAAGCTGGACGGGGTGCAGGGCTATCACGACTTTGATACAGAGGGAGCAGGGAAGTCACTGGCTCAAACTCCATGAGGAGCAAACTATTTACGCCGGTCTCTCCCTTGGCCCAGAACTCCCCTTCACTGTTTGTTCTCAGTGCTGCTCGTTGGCATGTCACATTCCTGACTTCACAAGCCTCAAGATGCTTTAAATTAAACTGCAGGATAAACTCACTCTCTCAGCCTTGGCCTAGCCCCAGATTCTTTCCTATAAAGATGCATTGAAAGCAAGAGCTGCCCCGTTAAACCCTCTTAAGCTCCCTCTGGCCAGCGCTGGATGTGGGCCTGAGGAGGCTGCCTCCCTGGAGCTCCGCACAGCCTGTTCTGTCAGCGTAATGACAGTAAGCTTATTGCCTGAGTCCCCTGTTGAGAGCAGCCTGCCCTCGGCTCTCCAGTGTTCAACTCTAGGGAGTGACACAGTTTCGGATCTCATCAGTGATCTACAACCCATCCTGGACAATGATCCCTCACTTTCACAGACCTTGGGAGGCAGGCCAGTCCTCGCCCACAGGCAACCCGCCAACCTTAAGCATATTCTCACCAGCAACCACGCACTGCACCATAACAACTCTAACTCAGGAACCAACCCATGCAACAAACCTCGATGCCAACTCTGCCCACATATTTACACCAGCAACACCATCACTAAACTGGGAGGCATGGTAGATACGCTGGAGGGTAGGGATCAGATACAGAGGGACCTAGACAAATTAGAGGAGTGGGCCAAAAGAAACCTGATGAGGTTCAACAAGGACAAGTGCAGAGTCCTGCACTTAGGACGGAAGAATCCCATGCACTGCTACAGACTAGGGACCGAATGGCTAGGTAGCAGTTCTGCAGAAAAGGACCTAGGGGTCACAGTGGACAAGAAGCTGGATATGAGTCAACAGTGTGCTCTTGTTCCCAAGAAGGCTAATGACATTTTGGGCTGTATAAGTAGGGGCATTGCCAGCAGATCGAGGGACGTGATCGTTCCCCTTTATGCGACATTGGTGAGGCCTCATCTGGAGTACTGTGTCCAGTTTTGGGCCCCACACTACAAGAAGGATGTGGAAATATTGGAAAGAGTCCAGCAGAGGGCAACAAAAATGATTAGGGGTCTGGAGCACATGACTTATGAGGAGAGGCTGAGGGAACTGGGATTGTTTAGTCTCCAGAAGAGAAGAATGAGGGGGGATTTGATAGCTGCTTTCAACTACCTGAGGGGGGGTTCCAAAGAGGATGGAGCTCGGCTGTTCTCAGTGGTGGCAGATGACAGAATAAGGAGCAATGGTCTCAAGTTGCAGTGAGGGAGGTCTAGGTTGGATATTAGGAAACACTATTTCACTAGGAGGGTGGTGAAGCACTGGAATGCTTTACCAAGGGAGGTGGTGGAATCTCCTTCCTTGGAGGTTTTTAAGGCCCAGCTTGACAAAGCCCTGGCTGGGATGATTTAGTTGGGAATTGGTCCTGCTTTGAGCAGGGGGTTGGACTAGATGACCTCCTGAGGTCCCTTCCAACTCTGATATTCTATGATTCTATGATCACAGGATATAACCAGATCAGCTACAACATCACCGGCTCATTCACCTGCACGTCCACCAATGTTCTATATGCCATCATGTGCCAGCAATGCCCTTCTGCTATGTACATTGGCCAAACTGGACAGTCAATATGCAAGAGGATAAATGGACACAAGTCAGATATCAGGAATGGCAATATACAAAAACCTGTAGGAGAACACTTCAACCTCCCTGGCCACACAATAGCAGATGTAAAGGTAGCCATCTCACAGCAAAGAAACTTCAGGACCAGACTCAAAAGAGAAACTGCTGAGCTCCAGTTCATTGCAAATTTGACACCATCAGATCAGGATTAAATAAAGACTGTGAATGGCTATCCAACTTCAGAAGCAGTTTCTCCTTCCGTAGTGTTCACACCTCAACTGCTAGCAGAGCACCTCACCCTCCCTGATTGAACTAACCTCGTTATCTCCAGACTGATTTATACCTGCCTCTGGAAATTTCCATTACTTGCATCTGAAGAAGTGAGGTTCTTACCCATGAAAGCTTATGCTCCCAATACTTCTGTTAGTCTTAAAGGTGCCACAGGACCCTCTGTTGCTTTTTTCGGAGCTGAGTTCCACGGGAGGAGGGAGAGGGACAGCACACGGGGGAACGTGGATTTATTAGCCAAGGACAGGGCCTGAATTGCACCAGGTAGCTGGAGGGATCCCAGAGCATCGGTGCCATACATCCACATGAGTAAATGGGACACTGAACTCTACACTTTTTGGAATTTCCTAGTAGTCATCAGGGCCAGCTCTTACCCAGACCCTAAACTCAGCCAGACAGGGAAGGCAAAGGGTCTGATGAGAACCAGACCAAGCATCTAGGCCAGAGCCCCTTCCTCATGTCCTCCAGAGGCAGAGAACCCAGCGTATGAGGGAGGGGGCAGGGCATCCCTTACCAGATAGCAAAGTGCCCCATACCCACCTCGAGCCCTTCTCCAGTGGCTGTCAAGCAAATCGCTAGCGAGTTGTGCCTGACTCCACAGTCACCCCCTAGGACCTAATGGCTAAATATATCCTAGAATCATAGAAACACAGGCGCTGACTCCGTGAAAAAAGTTAGTGGGTGCTTAGTACCCACTGGCAGCCAGCTCTCTTTCCCCCCCCCCCCCAGCGCTCTCCCAAACAACTCCTCCCCCTCCTGCCCAGCGCCTTCCACCCGCTGCGCTGTTCCAGCGTGCAGGAGGGAGGGGGAGGAGCGAGTGACAGGGCATGCTTGGGAGAGGGGGCAGAACTGGGCAGGAAGAGACGAGGCAGCGGCATAGTGGGGGCAGGAAGAGGCGGGGCGGGGCTGGGGTTTGGGGGAAGGGCTGGAGTGAAGGGGGGGCCTGGAGTGAGCGGGGGTTAAGTACCCCAGAGAAACCTGAAAGCCGGCACCTGTGCATAGAAATGTAGGGCTGGACAGGACCTTGGGAGCACAAGCCCAGCCCCCTGCACTAAGGAAGGACCAAGTATAGCGAGACCATCCCAGAGAGGTGTTTGTCCAACCTGTTCTTAAAACCCTCCAGCCATGGGGAAGCCTATTCCACAGCTTAACGCTCTTTCTAGTTATAAGGATTTTCCTAATACTGTAGAACCTCAGTGTTACGAATGCCTCGGGAATGGAGGTCGTTCGGTAATTCTGAAATGTTCATAATTCTGAACAAAATGTAATGGTTGTTCTTTTAAAAGTTTACAACTGAACATTGACTTAATACAGCTTTGAAATTTTACTGTGCAGAAGAAAAATGCTGCTATTAACCGTCTTAATTTAAATGAAAAAAAGCACAGAAAGTTTCTTTCCATGTCAAATCTTTTTTTTAAACTTTCCCTTTATTTTTTTAGTGGTTTACCTTTAACATAGTACTGTACTGTATATGTTTTTTGGGGGTGGGGTGGGGAGGGCGTGTCTCTGCCGCTGTCTGATTGGGTGCTTCTGGTTCCAAATGTGGAGCGAGGTTGACTGGTCAGTTCGTAACTCTGGTGTTCATAACTCTGAGGTTCTAATGTATCTAACCTAAATCTCCCTTGCTGCAGATTAAACCCATTACTCCTTGTCCTACCTTCAGTGGACATGGAGAACAATTGATCACAGTCTCCTTTATAACAGCCCCTAACAGATATGAAGACTGTTATCGCATCCCCCTCAGTCTGCTTTTTGCAAGACTCAACATGCCCAGTTTTTTTAACCTTTCCCCATAGATCAGGTTTTCTAGGGTTACCATACGTCCGGATTTTCCCGGACATGTCCGGCTTTTGGGGGCTCAAATCCCCGTCCGGGGGGAAATCCCCAAAAGCCGGGCATGTCCGGGAAAATCGGGAGGTCAGCCGGGCCCGCGGGGAGCCGGGCCGGCCGGGCCGGCGGGGAGCCGGGCCGGCGGGGAGCCGGGTCAGCCGGGCCGGCGGGGAGCCGGGTCAGCCGGGCCGGCGGGGAGCCGGGGGGTGCGCCGGGCCGCCGGGGGCCGGCAGTGCTGGGCGGGCCGGGGGTGGTCGGCCGGGGCCGGCACCCCAGGGCCCGAGCTGACCCAGGCTGGAGACGCCGGGGGGCCAGCCTGGGCCGCGCCTCCTCCCCCCACACCCCCCTTACCTGCTTCAGGCTTCCCGCGAATCAAATATTCGCGGGAAGCAGGGGAGGGGGTGGAGACTTTGGGGAGGGGGCGGGGTTGGGCGGGGCTGGGGGTGGGGCCGGGGGCCGTGGAGTGTCCTCCATTTGGAGGCACACAATATGGTAACCCTAGGTTTTCTTAATCTCTGATCATTTTTGTTGCTCCCCTCTAGACTCTCACCAGTTTGTCCACATCTTTCCTGTAGTGTGCTGCCCAGTACTGGGCATAGAACTCCAGCTGAAACCTCACCAGTGCCAAGTAGAGAGGGACAATTACCTCCCATGTCTTACATGTGACATTCCTATTAGCCTTTTCCATAACTTCTTCACACTGTTGGCTCATATTCAATTTGTGAGCCACTATGACCCCAGATCCTTTTCAGCAGTGCTGCCACCTAGCCAGTTATTCCACATTTTGTAGTCGTGCATTTGATTTTTCCTTCCTAAGTGAAGTACTTTGCACTCACCTTTACTGAATTTCAGCCTACTGATTTCAGAACAATTCTCTAATTTGTCAAAGTCATTTTGAATTCTAATCCTGTCTTCCAACATGCAACCATTAGAAATACAAGACTCAGTGAGGACATGGAGGCTTCATTCACTGACTCTCAGGACCAGGGCCATCTCCCTGCCACTCCCAGACCGAGGCTGGATTGTCAGGGCAATCTGAGCTCTAGTGATTGCAGAGCTGAGTCACCATAAACTTCTCAATAGTTCCCCCTCCCTTCCCCGGGTATCTCTGCACTGCAATGAAAAATCCACGGCTGGCCCATGCCAGCTGACTCGGGCTTGCAGGGCTCGGGCTAAGGGGCTGTTTAATTGTGGCGTAGACATTCAGGCTCAGGCCTGGCTCCTTCGCATGTGCACTAGGGCATGTGCAGAGTTCACCCCTAGCAGTCTAAAAGACTAGAGCAGGGTAGTAAGTAGTTAGTAGTGTTAGGAGACTGTTTCCTGGTAAGGGCCAAGCTGTTGTTTGCTGTAGAGTGCTAGTACCTCACCGTCACTGCCCAGGCCCCAGAGGAGGTGCTGCTGGGCTCCTGAGAGTGGATGCAGCATCTCCTGCTTGATTTCACCAGCTGGAAAGAAGTAGGCATGAGGCACAGGCTGTGATCGCACTCTCCCCAACACCTTGGACTTCCTTGCATCAGAAGACAGACAGCCTCTCACCTAGAGGAGCAGTTGCCTTCCCCCCACTCCAGCAGGTTCTGCCAGGGCCGCCCAGAGGATTCAGGGGGCCTGGGGCAAAGCAATTTTGGGGGCCCCTTCTTTAAAAAAAAAGTTGCAATACTATAGAATACTATATTCTCGTGGGGGACCCTCCAGGGCCCGGGGCAAATTGCCCCACTTTCCCCCCCCTCTGGACAGCCCTGGGTTCTGCTCACATGGGGCAGCCAATCCAATCTAAATTTGATGGGTTTTGTCTGCAAAGCAGAGAAAGCACTTGTAACCCTAAGAACGCCTCAGTGCCAACTGGCAAAGGGCTCACTGTTCTGTTACAGCAATTCCTATCAGGCCTGACAAAGCCATTACACCCAACACGCTGCTTTCACAGTATTGATCCAAAACGGGTCCTGTGAGGTATCTAATAAAAGCTTACGTCATGCTGATCCTCAGAACCATGCCAGGATGTGCGGATGGATGCTATTTAAAAAGTTGTGTATATTTACTGCACACATGTTTTAAACTCCAAATCAAGGCAGGGATGACAAACAGGTTTTGAGACAAAGGAAGATGATTCACCTGTCTCATTGTCAGCTATGTAAATTAAGCATTGTAAGCCAATACAATGGAAGCCCATTTTTGCATATGGAGTCAACAGGAGAACACAAAGACAACTTGGAACCAGCAGCCCAGGAAAGAGTTATTGGGGGTCATCCTGATTCAGGAGGGCAAAAACAATGGACTTTGGGGTCTAACAGAAAGGCAAAGAGACATATTTTTCATCCTTCACTGAGGAAGCAAAAAAGGACAATGCTTCTGCATTCACAAAAGTTGGACCCTAGCCATGTTGGTTAGTAATGGCTGGAGATTGCTTTGGGTGAGAAACTGCTTTAGACAAAGATTTTAGTCTATTAAAGCTAAGTATAAACTCTAAGAAGCATGTAATACTTGTTTTTTATGTAACCTATTCTTCTTGTTAGCCATACTCACCATTTCTTAACTCTTTGATGGTAATCTGATGATTGTTTTCACTATACATATATCTCAGTGCTGTGATGTTACAAGGACCTGAGCATGAAACATTGTAGCTGGTTTGGCTTCCCTGGCTGCTCCCCCCAACACGCCCTGTGCTCAGCACTGTTGGGCCACAGTGAGAGAGATGGGAGAGAGCTTTGCACCAATTCACAGCCCTCTGTATGTCATGGCAGGTCAGACTCAGTGCAGGACTTCAGCCCCCCACCATGGCCTGTCCCTGCCCTCCCATCACAGGCATTGCATGCCCAGCCCAGTGCCCTGTGGAGGGGCTCGGCCAATCCAACCCATTACAGACTCTTCCAGCCAGCGTGGTGATGGTGGGGGACCTTGTCTTTCCCCCCTCCCATCACAGATCACCTCGGCCTAGTACAGTGCCCTGGGTGGGTCAGGGTGTGGTGTGAAAAACTGCCAATTACTAACTGGGGCAGTGAAACGGAGGGGCCCAATGGGAATTCCAGCTGGTGCCTTCATCATTAAATTCACTTGGATTTAAAACTCAGAGTCCCATTTAATGTGCCTGACTGTGCTAAGGCTCCTCCCCATGTGCACTGGGCCATGTGCAGAGGTAACCTCTAACTGTCTCCATGGCCGTAGGCTTTTGGGTCCCTGTCAACCCCCATATCTGCTTCACCCTGTCTCCCTGGTTATGGGGCCTACTAACTCACTTGCTGAAGTGGGCGTTGTGTGCCTACAATTACAGTATGGGCCGTCCGGACCGCGCTGAACATGGAGGCTACTGAGCCTAGCACAGTCTAGGGCTGTTCGGAAAGCACCAGATCCCTGTCTGACAGTGACTTCCCTGAAGGAAGAAGTCTGGCCCCATAACCTGTACCATGTAGAACGATCTGGGGGGTGGGGTTTGGCGTGGCACAGACAGCAGCCTGCACAGGTACAGGGCCCCCCAGGAACCTCCTCTCATTCGGTACTTACAGAGTTCATGGATTCCAGGGTTGTCACTGAATTCCAGGACGTAGAGATGTCTCCCCTGGACACTGCGGCCAATAGTGTAAATCCTGGTGATATCAGGACACTCGTTGTGCACATTGAACAGGGCCTGCACCAGCTGCTCATAGCGGTGGTGGAAAAAGTTCACAGAGGCTGCCACTTCGATCAGAAGCAGGAATCTCACAAGAGGCCAGAGCAATTGAGACATCCTTAGCACTGGGATTAACTCAGATCTCAGAGCTCCCTTCCTGACAGGAACTAAAGTGCAAACTCAAACCAGCTCTCTCCAGTTTCACAGCCAAGTGCCAGCCCACTGCACCTGCAGGGCGGTGGGGGCTGGGGTCAGGGAAAGAGTCTCTGGAACTGGGCTGCGAATGCCCCCGCACAGCTTGGAATGCTTTCCAGCTCTGAGCGTTAGCATCAGGGCTCCCACCCACCCCAGAGCCAGGATCACTACAGAGCCAGCTCTATGTTTGGAAAGTTTCACTGATTCCTGTTCATTTATTAACTGGATGGTAAACAGGGCCCTGAAGCCACTGACTGTCACTGCAGGAGAAGCGCAGGGCTGGACAGCTGGCTACTGTGAGGTTCAGGAGACACAAAGGCTCCACAGCTGCCATGTCTGTTGGCTTGCAAAGCAAGAAAGAGAACAGAAGAGGGACACCAAATGCAAGAGGAGCCCTGTTCAGAGACCAGAGGAACGGGACATCTGCGGGGGATCAGCGACTTGGCCTTCACAGCACTTGCCAGCAATACCCAGCTCTTCCAGCTCTGGGTCCCAACGCGCTTTACAAAGGACAAGTTGGCATCATTATGCCCTATTTCATAGGGGGGAAACACCACCCAGCAACTGAGGGCTGGAGCTGAGCACAGAGCCAGCATTCCCAAAGCTCCAGCCACTGCCTGTGCTACCTCTTTAATGACCAGAGCAGCCAAAACACTGGGTCAGATCAACAAACCAACCAAAGCCAAAGTATTTGAGGTCAAGAAGAATTTGCCAGCCAGGAGCAGGGCTTTGTGCCCCTCCCTCCCCATCCCCATTGGGATGTGAGACGCTGTGCCCACCACTCCCACGGGAGAAGCCTGCTCCCCCAGCCCCTGCTCATGGGGCAGAGTGGGGCAGTTCAGAGCTAAATGCTGTTTCAGTCCCAGGTTTATAACTTCTGCCCCTGAGGACCCTCCATGGGCCCTCCCTGCTCCCCATGTCCCAGAGCGAAATGCCTGTCTTGGTCAGGAGCAGACAACACAAGGAACCTTCAGCACCATCTGGGCATGCCTTGAGAAAGGATCCCTCAGGTAACCTATTCCACACACCCCTCCACTCCATAAACCACCTGTCCCCCCCACCCCTCGGGGAATGGATGCTGCACAGCACCCATTCCCCACACCCTGGAGAAGGGGGTCCATGCGGCACCATTCTGGGATCCATTTCCTCCATTATTCGGCAAGGATTTTCCAGGTAAGGGCAGCATGATTCTGGGGAATAGCTGTTTATTGCTACTAAAGCAAGTATTGTAGGCTGGTAGGCAAATCAGGGACAGAGGGGTCTATCTGCAGCCTGCAGCACCAGGAGAGGCGGGAGTACCCTCCTATCTCCAGCCACCATTAGAAATTCGTTTGGCTGGGTCAGTCCTGCGACATCGCCTGCTCACTGAATTCCTCCACTCAAAATAAACTTCCTGACCCTGCTGAGCACAGTTCTGCAACAGCCTCTAGATCTTGTTCCACATCGCACCCTGCCGTCATCCCCTTCACTACACCAGGCCAGTGTATCCTTCGTCTGCTCCTGTCTTGGTGCCTTCTCCCATGCTGGCCCCCACCCCCAGGTTCCCAGTCAAAGGCACCAGGCCCCCACCCCACGCCTCATTTAGGGCCCCATTATATGGAAAGAGCAAATCCTTAAAACTCACAATGACTCAGTTTGGGGAGGCACAGACATACAAGGAAAAGGAATAAATATACATTTAATAATATATTAACCCCCTTCTTCCACTCCCAATTTAACTCCTTGCCCCCGTGTCTCATCTTCTGTCTCAGGAGGTGATATGCTCTCAGGAGCAGGAATTGTCTCTAGTTGTGCTTTGTACAGGTGCTAAATACATCAGATAAGAAATGGTGCAGCAGGCACCAGCCTCCGTTAATGCTTGCAGGAAAAAAGCAAAAGGCATAATACTTGGAAAGGGCTTTGAGGGATTCTGTAGGTGCAGATGGCAGGTGCCCCGGGGCTGAAGAGAGCGAAAGGAGGAAACCGGTGTGACCTCTGAGCACTAGTGGGCTGCAGTGGCTTTTGGCAGGGAAGGTGGACTCAGAGGTGGTGGCAGATTTCTTGTGTAGGATGGTGTTACTCAGCCATTGAAACACTGTGTCATGGGCTTAATGAGATACTGTTACACCTGGTCATGAGCCCTTCCCTCCGCCACGCCCTCACAGCTCTGCTATTCACAGGTGGCCTGTGACTGATGCTGTAACAGGAAGGAGCCTGGGGCCCTAATGGTGGAAAACATGCCAAGATTGCTCTGGGCACTGGTGGTTTGGTAAATCTCCCTTCTGGCCCTAAGGAAATAATGAGACACAGAAAGAACTCGCAGTAAGTTTACAGGGGAAAGGAACCATGAGCAGAAAATTGGGGGAAGGTGAGTAGCAGGTGGTACTGGTATTTGTTAACACCTGTGAATAGGTAATGAAGGAAATGAAATTTACAGCAGATACCAAATGAGTTGCAAACACCAGTGAGGATAGTGAAACAACACAAAGAGCTCTAGGTGTTAGAAACAGAGACAGGAAAGAAAATGAGACTTACTTTGGAAAAATGCAGCTACTACAGCTGGCAACATTTATCCAAACCCTAGAAATTCAAAGAGGGAGAAACCGGGAGGCAATGATAGTGAGGAGTGAGGGTAGGAATCTGCAATATGAGAGGGCAGCAAGAGAAACAAAAAAGCCAATATGATCCCAGGTTTCACAAGCAAAGGCCTCAGGTCACAGGAGACGGTCCCTCTAAACACAGCCCTGGAAGACTCCAGCTGGAAGATTATTTGCAATTTTGGGCATCTTGTTACCAGAGAGATATTGGCAAAACTGGAGGGATTTTCAGGGAAGAACCAAAAAATGAGCAGGGGCTGGAGGGAAAGATTCAGTAAAGAAAGATTAAAGAGCTAAATATATTTGACTTGGCTAAATGACAATTTTTTTGAGGGGGGAGACCGACATATCTACAAATAGCGGCCATGCATAAACATTATAGGTGGAGAGGGCTGATTTAGGATACAATCCAAGGGGACATGATTATGAAGAATCGGATCAAGCTGAACAGAAAATGTAATTTGAAGCTCAGGAGAATCTTCCTGATGGTGACACCTCAAGCCGGAGCCCCACCACTCACTGGGAGGCAGATGGATCCCGCTGGAGAACGGTCTTGATTTTTAATAAGGATACCAAAGTTTATATGTGCGTAAAACGAACAATCTGCTGCAGCAGGGCTGGGCAGCAAAGCTAGGGATTCAGAATGGTGTCAAGGAAAGTGTGTGATCCCAGTGACCCTCTGGCCTCAGCATATGCCCCAGAGCCCTGTGGGGCACACACCCGGCAGCCCCTAGGCTCTGGCACAGGCCCCTCAGCACTAGCACACGCCAGCTTCCCCAGTAAAATTCTGGGTCTGGGGTGTGAGCTGGTGCTCAGTGCGGAGAACCAGGCATAAGAAACACTGGCTAGCGTCAGCATTACAGATCAGTGTTTTCAGAATGGGAGTGAAGGGCTCATGGCCCAAGCAGCAAATCCCAAGCAGTCAGAATCTGCCATCCTGCACTGTTCCCACCGCCATGTCATCTGCCCCAAACAAGAGACTCCAGCAACTCAGCTTGTTCTACTAGGTTTTAACGATAGGCCCAGGGAAGCATTTGCAGCCAGTGGCTGCATGGGGAGGTTGTTGGGCTTGGGAGTGGGGAGTGAGTGGGGTTGTTTTAAGTCGGTAGTTAGAGGACAGGATGGTGCTGGAGGGCTGGGCACCTACCCAGCCTTTAGCCCTGCATGAGTCTCAGCCCTACTGCTGTGAAGTTTCAAGCCTGACCTTTGTGAGAAGGGGAGAAGGTGAAATTTATCAGGCCTGGAGGGAGCAGAGTCTGATTGCATTGCGGGCCCCTGCTGCAGTCTGGAAAGTTATAAAGTCCAACTCAGGAAGCCTGTTGGAAAGGGGCTGCTCAAAATTGGAGCCAGGAGTCACAGACCTAGGGAGGCCTTGCACACACTGGGCTACATTCAGCCCAGGTTCTCTGCTGACTCCCATGCAAGGGCTGGGGAAACACCCTGCAGGCGCAATGAGACTTGAGGAGCTCAGTCTGTTCAATTTACTCAAAAGAAGAGCAAGAGCCAAGAGGGGATGTGATTACCGTGTAGAAGTAATTGCACAAGGAGAAAATACTGGGGACTAACAAGTTCTTTCACCTCGAGGAGAGAGGCAGAACAAGAACCAATGGCTGGATGCTGAAGCTCGTCAGTTAGAAATGAGGCACAAGTTTTTAAAAGGGTGATTAACCATTGGAACAAACTACACAGGAAGTGGTGGGTTCTTCATCTCTTGGAGTCTTCAGATCCAGACTGGAGGCCTTTCTGTAAGATACGATTTAAACAGGCGCCAATTCCTGAGCTCGATGCAGGGCTAACTAGTAAACCTCTTTGGCCTGTGCTATATGGGAAGTCTGGCCTTAAAGTCTATGACTCTGGTTTTGGGCAGCTTCCCTACGCAGAAAGTCCTTGAGGGTCAGAGCAGGGGGAAATGGCCAGTGCAGAGAGACCTCAGGCCAGCTCCAGTCCACGGCATAGACAGTGCTGGCCTGGAAGGAAGGAGGCTGGCGGGATGTATAGATTCAGCGCATTCTCTATAGAGCCTTGGCCTGCAGAGCTCCTATGGGGATGCCAGATTAAAATTGCCCTTCTCAGTAGTGACCACCTCAAGTCCTCAAATATCCTAGATCTGGCTCCCATGAATCATGAGATGAGCGTAACAAATCGTAAGATTAAAAAAAACCACCCCACACATTGAGCGTTCTTTTTCTTTGCCTTCTGAGCCTCAGGGTTAGAAACTTGCTTTTTTGAAAGAAAAGAAAAGAAATCTGAGATTCTCACCTAATCACAATTCCAGGAGCTGGGTTTTAAGAAAAAACACCAAATAGCTTGAGACTCGCAATTAAATCATGAGAACTGGCAACACTGCTTCTCCCACAGAGACCCCAAGACATCTGTCTGATCTCCCTTGGCATGATTCCCTACTAGGACAGAAAGGGCCAGTCTGGAATGGGACATTAATTTACCCCTCTCTCCACACCAGCTTCAATTAATCTGGCTCGTCAACTCAGAATTTCCTGACATTTGGCAATTCCAACTCCCCAGCCATAGGGCAAAACTCACTTACAGCCATCACTTACCAGAACTCAGGGCTGCCCACTCAGTGACTGCTGACCTGAGAAGGGGGAGAGAACTAGACTGCAGGCTGGGGCAGACCCTCCATCCCGTTCTGACAGCAAGAAGGGACTGTTAGCCCAGTGGAAATGGCTCCCTCAGGGAACACTCTGCAGAAGGAGGTTCCCTAGACAATGCAGAGTTGGTGGAAGGAAATGGGATGTGTCAGAGTCACTATTCTCAGCTGGAGCAACCCTGATCACATACTTCATTTACAGGGCAAGCGATTCCCTTGTATTCCCCCATTCCAGCGCTGAGTGCAGTTTGAGCAGAATGAAGTCTCTGGCCCTGGGATCATTCTAGGGTCTCAGTGTCTTTGCAAATGACAGAACAATAGGTAGAGTGGTAAATAATAAAGATGCCAGGTCAGTTATACAGACCAACTGGATCGGCTGGTAAGCTGGGCCTTTTGATATGGCCAGATGCAAGGTTATATCTAGATTAAAGGGCAAGGGGAGAGGGCTGCAGAGCCCAGCCTCCAGCCTGAGTCAGAGTGGCTACATGGCTATTTTTAGCCCCACAGCACAAGTCCCACGAGCCCGAGTCAGTTGACCTGGGCTCTGAGACTCACTGCCACAGAGGTTTTTTTTGCTGTATAAACATACCCTTGGTGGTCTTGGTAGATAAACCAAACGTGGGCACCCAACGTGATGCTGTAGCTAAGAGGGTGAATGTAATCCTTAGATTTATAAAGAGGGTAATATCAAGCAGGAGTAGGGGTGAGGTCTTACCTCTGTATACAGCATGTCAATGCTTCAAAAAAAGGATGTTCAGATATTGGAAAGTATTCAATAAAGAGCTACAAAAACGCCTTGAGATCTAGAAAAGCTGCCTTAGAGTGAGAGTCTAGAGCAGCTCTATTTAGTTTATCCAAGAGAAGGTTCAGAGGTGAGTTTATGATGGTCTACAAGTACCTACAAGGGGGAAGAGATTTCTGACAGTAAACGGGTCTTTAATGAGGCATAATGAGATCAGTGGATGAAAGCTGAAGCTAGACAAATTCATACTAGAAATAAGGTGCAGATTTTGCACAGTGAGGGTAACTGACCATTAGTACAATGTACCTACGGTTGTGGTGGGTTCTCCATCACTTAACATTAATGCAAGACTTGATACCTTTCTAAAAAAATATGTTCTAGCTCAAACAGAAGTTATGGGTTCGATACTGAAATTACTGGGTGAGGTTCTCAGGCCTGTGTTATACAGGAGGCCAGACTAGATGATCTTAGTGGACCATTCTGGCCTTAAACTCCATACATCTCTGTCTGCTGAAAGGAGGTTGTGCCAAAGAGGATAAAGCTCCCTCCATCTGATTCCCCTCCACAGCTCTGCTTGGGGACTAAGTAGATACCGCTATTTGCCAACCCTTTACCCCACAGCCCTGGCTTTGGGGAATCTCCTTTCCTCTGTGCCTCCAAAGCAGGGAATCACTATCAGGGGAGGAGATTTGCAACTGGCTCCTTTTGATGTATGAAGATGCCTCACAGTGTTTTCTGCTTGTTATCGAAGTTGAGTCCCAGCTTCCACTCCAGTTCTTTAGCAAAAAGTGGGAAGAGTGACATCACAGGAGGCTGAAATCTGATCAGTTGCTATCCCATACTAAAGGCTAGAAAATGGGCTGGTGTGTACATTTGGGAGGGGCTAAGGGGGGGTGCAGATTGAGGTTGAGATGTTAAGTCTAAGCAGGGGGAAAGGAAAGAATGTTCAGATTGTGACTAATTTTCATGCACGTCGCAAACACAAACATGAATCCATTAATCAATATTTGCATATTTCAGTTTACACTGGTGCCAGGTGTCTTTTAAAGGAACATGATCTACTAAACACCCTTCCCTGGGGCCTAGGTTTCTGTGTGATTAGCATTGCCAGAGAGATGGTCCCACTGCAAGCGCTGGAATCTTGTAGGTGTGCTGTAGGGTCCAGTCTCCAGGGAACCCCGCCTGCAGGTACACTATAAATCCAACCTGTTTGCAAATCATCCTTGCCCAATGTGAGTTATTCCTGGAGAGATCAGCGGTGTCTGGCTAAGAATGTGTGTGACCAGATAGACAGGTCCCTTACATCAGACTCAATCTGGACAGGGGCCTGCTATGGGCCAGTGATAAGTTCTGGGAGGTGGTGAGAGAAGAGGTTTTCTTTCATATATACACCAATCTTCTGTGGAAGGAACATTTTGCCTTCTAGTATTTCAGGTCCATTGCCAGGGCTCAGTCAAGGCTGCTGGCCTCCTCCAGACCCAACATCTTCTGTTCCTTTCCCCCTCACATCTGCTTGTCCCATATTGGCGTCCGGCTGTGTGGCCAGCCAAGCAGTGGGCAGTTGGGATCCAGAAGGTTTTACATGGTAGGCAGAGCTAGGACACAGCATGCTCCTGAGGAGCTGAAGGTGGCCAAGGGTAGCAAGCTTGCTTTGTGCTGGTGCGGATGCCCTGCTCAGACAAGCTCTGAGCGGCTGTGGGGAAAGGAAATAGATCTCTGCACAGTGCAATGGCTTCCGGCATAACCCTGAGATTAGCCCCACAGCCAGCTTGGCGCTTCCAAATCACAGCAATTCCCTCAGGGATTACTGCTGCCTCTGTCTAAACAAGACCAAAAAGAACAAGCAGCATAAAGAGCCGAAAAGCTGCTGCTTTATGTGACCAATCCAAGAAGGGATCCCAGCAAGATACATCTCAACAGAGAAGAGGAGCCTGTGCATCCGTCAGTGCAGGCGTGAGCCAGAGGAGAAGATTGAATGCCCTTGTACAGGCAGGAGCTTCAGTGAAAGGCAGGAAGGACTCTGCTAGGTAAGGCTGGCTCTGCAGGTAACCTCAGAACTCTGTGCGACAGCTGGTGTGGCAGGGGCCCATTACAGCCTCTACTGCGGGATTTGCCACTCTCTAAATGAGTCCCTTCTGCAGGCACTTTGGTTTGTGGAAGGTAAGCCAGCTAAGCAGGAGCACAGCCACCAACACGAGAGAGCAGAACACCATGAGCCCCACATAACTGGCATGGGAGAGAGGGCGTGTCGGGGGCTTCTCTGCAGGGATCATGTTTGTCAGGTTCAGCATGTAGCCCAGAGTCCAGCCTGCATCACTGCTGCCAATCTGGAAAAGAGGACAAGACCCAAATTACCGACCAGGACTAAGGAACATACAGGGAGTGGGCTGGTATGGACAAGAAGGTCAGGTCTCTTCTAGGGGCAGTGGTATGGGGCAAGGTGTCTGTGTGTGTGTGTGGGCGGGGGCAGGGTGGAGGTGGTGTCACAAGTGTTATAGCCCCACAGAGATGGGGTGGTATATAGGGTGTGGGTATCATAGGCATAGCCCTCCCTATCTCAAAACTCTCTGCATATGTGAAGTTACCTTTCCAAGGAACTGGATGTTTTGCCATTGCTCCATGGTGAATCCATAGCCATTCTCCAGGAGGGAGAGGATGTAGGTCCCGGAGAAACAATATTCACTCAGGTACTTCTCTTTTATCTTGGGAAATTCTGCCTTTACCTGCAGCAGGACAAAGACTTTACTTGCCTGCTGCTCCACATGGTTACCACAGGCCTGGCTTGCACCAGAGACCTCTCTCCAGGTGCTGGCAGCATCTGCCCACTCCATCATTAGCATTAATCTAGATTCTAGCAACACCAGATGCTCCAGAAGTTCTCCCCTAGCACTGAATGGATGGTGGGAAGTATTTATGTATGTGTGGGCCCCTCCTAACAGCCTCTCACCAGCAGAGATGTCACTTAGCCAAAAGTAGAGCAGGAAAGGACTCCTACAGACACCACAGCAAGCAGCGCCAGAGAGCAGGAGAAGGTACGTGTGCTGTAAATCGGCATAGGGAGGATTCCGCACAATGGCAAGTCTAGAGGTTCCCTAGAAACGGGGTTTGTGAGGGGGAAGTTCACCTGCTGCCTGGCTCCCACACACAGCCATCACCACCAGGGCTGATCCCTGATTCCTGGTGCTATTGCAGAGGAAGAGTCTCACGCTGCTGCAGCCGGTCACTCTCTTACCTCGTGCCAAGGTCTGGAGCAGAAGCTTTCCACAGCGCTGGTCGCTTTGTCTAGAGGGACTGGGCTCTTCTCTGTCGTCAGGTTTAAAAAGTTCATCACAAAGTAGAAAGCAGAAAATGCCTGAAGGGGAGAAAATTTTAAACCTGTTTAGCCTTAGTATGGAAAGCAGAGTCCAAATCCGAGCAATGACGCCAGGGCATGGGGCTCCCTCTGTGAATCCAAAGCATTTGCGTAAACAGAAATCCCAGCATGCGTGTGCGTTCCAGCTTGCATAGAGCTCCATGAACATGCCATGGGCTGCACATCTGGGTGTCTGGGGAGAGGGTTTTGCAGCTGGCTAGGTCAGGATTATAGGCACCAAGTATTCACACTCTCGTGGGGGTGGAGCAAAGGAGAGCGACTCAACCGTCACTGCCTTCTATCATAGGTGGGGTTGGTAGCACTGCCTATTGTTACGTTTGCATGACACTTCCCATTAAGAGCCTCTTTTCAGTTGCTTATAACTTTGCCAAACTTGAAAGTTCCCACACTGGGTGTCTACCTCAAGCTAGTGTGTTGTGGGGGAAGTTGTTTGTTTTGTTTTTTTAAAAGTTTCAGGCAAAATGTTTCAGCTGTTTCTAAGAATGAGTTTCGGGGAAAATACAGTGTTTTTCTGATATTAAAAAATTCTGGTAACTGTTTCCTTGAGAAGCAATAGCAGGGACTTGAAATCGGTCAGGGGAGTTGTCTTGGTGTCAGCAATGTGCCTTTTGTTCCCATGAAAAGCTGCCCAAATTTGGCCAAGTTATAAGCCTTTGAAAAAATCTGTTTGAATTCATTCAGGAAAGACTTCCTAAAAAAAAGTTTAGCAGCTAAAATTTCCAAAGATTCTGTGCACACTGAGCATGCTTCCTCCCCTCACAGTTCCTCTATGTGTCGGACGGTGCATGCATCATCCCCACAGAACACCTGAGTATGTTCAAATCAGGGCTGCAAGGGTGAAGCCAGACTTTTCCTGCAATTACAGCTCCTGGCTGCTGTAGGCCAGCCCAAGGTGGGCACCGGAACTGAGAGCAAGGAGCCTCTCTCTCCTCTGCTCTCATTTACTCTCCTAATGGTGCCCAGGCAGCATGGAGGAGGAAACTACATGATTCAAAAGCAGAGAAGACAAGAGCCAGACTTGTGGGAGGGGAAAGGCATAGATTGTGACAAGGAGCCTGGGGAGCTGGGACTGGAGAGGGGAAAGAGAGAGAAACTGGGAATGGGAGCTGGGGAGAGACGGGGACTGGGAACCAGGGGAGGGAGGGAGACTAGGACAGAGAGCAGGGGAGTGGACAATGCGACTGCCTGGGCAAGGAGACTAGTAGTGAGAACTGTGCAGGAGGGTTTGGAGGCTGGGACTGGTCGGGCAAGACAACGGAGACTGGGAGACTGCGTGGGGTGGTGGGAAAGATAGATTGGACGAGAAGCTGGGGCGTGGGGATTGGGATTGGCTGGGCAAAGAGACAGGGACTGATAGTGGAGGGGGGAGACTGGGACTCTGGAGGGCAAGAAGAGTGGGATGGGGATGAGACGTCTGAGGAGTGGAGACTGGACTGAGTAGTTAAAGAGAATAGGAATGGGATGAAGATCTGGGGGTGGGAAAGAGAGAGAACTGGGGCAGGTTAGAAGGGACATGGCAGAAGGGGTCTATGTCTCATGCACAACACGGCTCAGATTGGTTAGTGATCAAGGCAGCTAAGAGTGCATTGGCCCTGGCAGAGGTCCAGGCTGGCCTCCTGTCACCAGGTCTTGTGCCATTATTTTGCTGTGTAGATCATCTCAGAGTTCACTGCCCCACAAGCTATCAGTGCCACTCTGCGTATCTGACCTCCAGGCACTTTCTCTCTCCAGAATGCAGTGACACAAACACAGGCAGTGTGGGAGGTGGGGGGGGACCACAAACTTGTGTGACATATGGCTGTGATGTACAAAAATCTGCTGTGTGGACATAACTTAAACCAGATTTGTTATAACTAGGTCAGATGAGTTCTCTCGTGGCATTTACAGGCTCAGTCCACACTATAAACAGCCCCCTGCCCCCCCAAGTACCTCAGTCTTCCCTACAGCCCCCCGGGAACATACCCTAAGCAGACCTTCTGTGTCTGCTCTGGGTTAGAGCATGCCGCCGGTCGTCCAGACTCACCCCAAACTCCCCTTGTAACGGAGGCAGGAAAATCCCATTGAAGGCGCAGCTGGAGTAAGGGCAATAGCTAGTGTTGAAGATCTTCTGGATGGTCATTCGGCACCTTTGGTAATCCCCATTCCCCTGGAGGTGAAGCTGTGTGAATGGAAGCTGCTGCTCACCATTAGCTATACAGGGGTTGGTGTAGAGGTCACTTATATTCATAATCCTCAAATATCCGAGGTGAAAGCAGGGATCCAGGAGGCTGCCATTCTGTGTGCTCTGCAGGTAAAACAACCCAGGCCATTGGCACTCAGTTCCAGAGAACGGGACCATGAAAACAGCAACAGGATGTACTGACCTAAGAAAGCTGTCCTGGAACTGGGGACAGATATAACATGCCAGGATTCTCATACCAACCACAAACTCATCCTCTGTACTCAGGAGTCCTGCTTTCTGAGTCGTGCTCAGTCACAGGCTTCCCGTGTGGCTGCAGGCAAGTCATTTGCAGCCACATTTCCAAAGTTAGGCACTCAAAATGAGTGGGAATTTGAGATACTTTGGTCCTGATTTCCAGAGGTGCTGAGCACCCACAGCTCCTGCTACCTTCAGTCAGAGCTGTGGGTGCTCAACACCCCCAATATCAGACCCCGGATATCTCCAAGCTGGGTACCCAAGAACAGAGGCACTCCAAATTGGTGGCCACGGTTGAAACCTCTGGCCTTCGTTCCTGGCTGTAAGTCAGGGATAATGAGACTTCCCCACTGAAATCCACTATTGTGAGGCTCAGGTTCCAGCCTCACCCGGCTGCACCACAGTGGTGTGTGCAAATAGCAAATGTCGAAGGTGGGGAGGGTCCAGAAACTCTCAGCCCCACAGGTACCGGCCCTGGAGCTCTCACACTTGCCTGTAGGTCACTGGCCAGCTTCAGGCGCAGAGCCTGGTCCTTCCCGTAGCACAGGAAGCTGTGCGTATACACGTTGTAGTTCTTGCCATAGAGACGAAAGTGCAGCGAGTTCTCTTGAGATTCAATCAACTCTTGGTCTGGTGCAAAGGTGATCTGAGTGGAGGCTCCACCAAGGTCCAGGGCCCCTGATGTCCCCCGGCTGGATCTCAGGTGAGGCAGAAAGTTCAGCCAGCCAGGCTTAAAAGAAAACAGGACAATGAGACAAGGCTACTAGCCTGGGGGTGAGAGAAACAGGAATAAGGTTGGGAGGAGAGCGAGAGAGAAGGTAGCACAGGGAAGAAGGGAGGCATGGGGGCCTGGAGCAGGGCACAGGGTGTGAGGAGAACCGGGTAGAGGGGCAAAATGAGGGTTCAGAAGAGAGAGGAGATGATGTACAGCAGGTGTCCATGGGAGGGGTAGAACACGCAATCTGCAGCTGAACGATCCCTATGAGAGATAGTAAAAAAATATGACACACCTCTCTCTAGTGCCGTGTATGCCACAGAACCCCAAACACTTTACCAACACTACAGAGGAATCATTCTGCCAGCCACTGAAATGCTCCCACTCTGGGGTGGAACACAATAACTGTTTAAAAGAACACAGATTTAGGACAGGAAATTAAGGAGGATATCTTGTGTATCTGAAACTGCAGGAGGAATTCCAGAAGGTTTCTGTTTCAATGCACTAACAAATTGTGCGGGCACCAATTGTGTGGCGCCCATTATGACACCACCTCACATATGAGAGCGGATGCATTTAGTTTCCTAACGAGCCCTTGGAAGCTGGATTGCTGAAGAATTGTGTGGGGTCACTTTCTGACCCCTGGTAAAAGGGGTTGTAAAAGAAGCCCAGTGCTGGCAGAAGCCCTTTTGCCAAGTATGGTTTACAAAGTCCCACCCGCCCACATTTCTGGAGTACACCACTTGCCCTGGCTATTGGATGTGTTACCTGCTTGAAGTTGCCCAACAGGTAATTAATGGTGATCCAGCCATAGGCTCCTTCTTCCTGACCACTGATGACTCTGGCACCCTGGAAGTTGAAGGGGGATGAGCGCAGCGTCTTCTCCACTGCAGAGAGGACTCGGTCAGCCATACTTCTGTTCTGCAAGCTGGACGTATAGAGGAAAGGACTGAGTGACTCCAGTCTAGAAGCTCTCAGCAGCCTGTTGGTTTTACTCTACCCCCCAGGACACACTTGAGGTACTTTTGGTAAGACAGAAGTGCAAGCTGGATCTAACACACTAGATGTTCTCAGTGACATCATTCCTTACTGTCTCACCATCCCAGCTTGTCCACCGCTGTTTCTGATGCTCACTCAGTTGCCACGGACAACAGCAGTCACTTCCTGAAGCAGGGCAGGAATCCCCACAGGCACCCCCCACTGAGCACACCCATTAGAGGACATCACTAAGGCTAACATTTAGACACATGTATTTTAGTCACGGGTATTTCTGGATAGGTCATAGGCAATAAATAAAAACCCACAGCCTGTGACCTGTCCATGACTTTTACCAAAAATACCCCTGACTAAATCTCTACTTCTGGGCCCCACAGCTCCGGGGGGCCCCTGATGGGGGGGGGCCTGCTCCAGTGCTGGGGGTTGACTGTCCCCTGGTCGCTGCTCCTGGGGACTGCTCTCTGGATGGCTCCCAGGCACCCCAAGCCACTGCTCCAGCTGACCCAGGACCACTGCTGCTCGGGCAGTCCCCAGGGCACCCCGAGGACCGCTACTTAGAAGGTCCCCAGAGCCAGCCACACCAGCTGCTGTTCCAGCGGTCCTTGGAGCCAGCTGCCCAGAGCCTCCCGAGCAGTGGCTGGTGTGGCTGGCCCTGGTGCAACCCCTGGGACCCTACTTGAGTGGTCCCCAGGACCAGCTGCTGCTTGCATGGTCCCCAGAGCCAGCTGTCCGGGGCCTCCCAAGCAGTGGCTGGTGTGGCTGGCCCCAGGTACCGCCGGAGCAGCTGGCCCCGGTTGCTCCAGCAGCGGCTAATGAGGCTGGCCATGGGGCGCTCAGGTGGCCCTGAAGTCAGCCGCACCAGCCGCAGGGGAAGTCACGGAGGTTACGGAAAAAGTCACGGAATCCGTGACTTCCACGACCTCCATGAAAGAACTGCCGTCTTAGACATCACACCCCGGGATTCCCCTCACAAGCCATTGTATCACTGCTACAAAAGAAACAGCATGCCACACTGTACCTTCATGGAGTCTCTGTAGGCAATACTCATCTGGGAGTAACCTGGCCAGCCAAGATGCCAGGAGTAGGGATGGGGATATGCCTCCGTTTCACTAGAATACAAGAGATGTCCAGGCATCCACTCATATGGGCCAGTTTGGGATGATACTACCACCATCTGAGTGTCCCTGTAATGGGGCCAGTACAGTGCATGGGCACTGTATGGGGAAAGAAAGTCAGGGCAGGGAAAGGAGTCAGAGCAGAGTGGTGAAGGGAGGAAGCAGAAAGAGAGGGAGAAGACTTGGTGGGGAGAGCAGGGGGAGTCTGAGGTGAGGAGAAAAGAGGGGCAGATTGTGTGAGGCAGAGATAGCAAAGGCTGATGGAGGAACCCTGGATATCCCTTGGTGTCTCAGACACCGGAACACTCATTCCCAATGATTCCCGGTCAGAAGGTTCTGTTCTACACGCAGGATGGGCTCACACGTGGCTGAGCCATTCCCGTGGATGGGAAGGAGGAGGACTGAACAGGACACAAGCTGTGTAGTGTGGGGCCAGCACAGTCCCATGTCAATCTATTGAGGGGCACCAGTTATGAAATCAGCCCTTGGTATTTCCCGTCCCTGAGGGTATGTCTACACTAGAAACGTAAGTCACCTGCTGTGAAATTGACAAGACAGCCAACAGTTGGAGTGTCTACACAGACACTGTCGCCCTAACTACACTGAGGTAAGCCATATGTACCCACGGAGGTGAAGTCATTGTTGGTGTAGTAGGGCACTTACATTGTCAGGAGCAAGGCTGTAGTATGTACACACTGAGATTACACCTAACTGTGTAGTGTAGACCAGGCCTGAGAGAAGGTGAAGGTTACATGTCTGCAGTACCTGAGCAGCCGCATTCCAGCTGTAGCCCCGAGGTAGACAGGGGTCTCTCTGTGCTGCTGTTCTGGAACCACTTCCTGAGCTCTTTTCATGCAGTGCTGAAGGGAGAGGCCAGCTTTCTCTGTGTCCTGGGAGTAACCTGAGATCCCCAGACCTGGGAAGAAGGGGAAGAATATGACATTCCATTTCATGCTCTCTTAACCGAGTCCTACAGACCACAGTGAACCCTGCATATTACTCCTAACCTCTATTGCAGAGACATCAATAGCAGCCCTCCTATTAAACCCAGCCTTAAAGCTTGTCTAATAGACTGCTAAGAATTCCTCCTCTATCAAGTAAGTGTTCACATCCTTATGCTGGGGGTGGGTGAAACTTCATGGAAGCTGGTGGCTGAAACAACTGCCCGTCACGCAGAACAAATGTAAAAAGCACCTGAGCTCCTTTATGGAATAGACACACCTGAAACAGCAGGAGCCACCACCCAAAACACAGGCCACCTGCAAAGGCTGGTTAGGAATCTGCGCTATGTGGGCTGAGGGGTGTGACTGGGGACTGAATGTAAACACAGAGGGCTGGGTATTGTTGGAGGGAGTGGGGTGTGAGAGAGAGAAAGGCAGGAGAAACACCACAGAGAAGGCCCCAAGGAAGTCCCAGAGACAGCCAAAGAAGCACTTATAGTGTGACCCTGAGAAAAAGCTGAGTGAGAGAGAGCAGGAGCACACACTTTTGGGTAGAGCGTCGGTTGGAAAGAAGCTGGGAACTGTGAGCAACACACCTGGGCACATGGAAAAACAGTTGACAAGAAGGTGTGAGTAACAGTAGGGGGAAATTAGTATGGTAAAATTAGTTTTTGTAATGACCCATCCACTCCCAGTCTGTATTCAGGCCTAATTTAATGGTGTCTAGCTTGCAAATTAATTCCAATTCTGCAGTTTCACACTGGAGTCTGTTTTTGAAGTTTTTTTGTTGAAGAATGGCCCCTTTTAAGTCTGTTATTGAGTGACCAAGGAGGTTGAAGTGTTCTCCTACTGGTTTTTGAATGTTATGATTCCTGATGTCAGATTTGTGTCCATTTATTCTTTTGCGTAGAGACTGTCCGGTTTGGCCAATGTACATGGCAGAGGGGCATTGCTGGCACATGATGGCATATATCACATGGGTAGATGTGCAGGTGAACGAGCCCCTGATAGTGTGGCTGATGTGGTTAGGTCCTATGATGGTGTCCCTTGAATAGATATGTGAACAGAGTTGGCACAGGGGTTTGTTGCAGGGTTTGGTTCCTGGGTTACTGTTTTTGTTGTGTGGTGTGTAGTTGCTGAGGAGTATTTGCTTCAGGTTGGGGGGCTGTCTGGAAGTGAGGACTGGCCTGTCCCCCAAGGTCTGTGAGAGTGAGGGATCATCCTTCAGGATAGGTTGTAGATCCTTGATGATGCGCTGGAGAGGTTTTAGTTGGGGGCCGTAGCATTCCGTCACCTATAGTCCACCTTCTTGTCAACTGTTTGAAATGGGCCACCCTCATTACCACTACAAAAGTGATTTTTCCTCCCTTGGTATTCTACTGTTAATTGAATTGTCTCGTTAGACTGCCCCCCCATTTGGTAAGGCAACTCCCATCTTTTCATATACTATGTATATATACCTGCTACTGTATTTTCCACTCCATGCATCTGATGAAGTGGGTTCTAGCCCACGAAAGCTTATGCCCAAATAAATTTGTTAGTCTTTAAGGTGCCACAAGGACTCCTCGTCGTTTTTGCTGATACATACTAACAAGGCTATGTGACGTTATGAGTGTAAAATAATATTTCATTAAAAGATGACAGGGCCAGAAAGAGTTAATTAACTCAGACTGACCTGACCCATGGGTGAATTGTAGAAACTGGTTAGGAAGATATGTAAATGAATAGAGCTTTGAAATGCAAGTCTGCATTGTTAGAGATCTCAAGGGTAGATGTTTGCTCAGGGCTTGTGATGTAAGCAAACAAGTCTTGTCTATTGCTGTAACTTTAATTCGAAGATCAAAAAGGAATATTAACATTTATGATGATACTTGTGTGAAATAGTATTATTGTGTATATGTCTCTTTTGAAGGTTGTGGTAACCTGTGTCTGAACTGTTTAATGGATAAATTACCCTTTGCTAATTGCCAGGATGTTTGGAAGGAGAATTAAGCCTATTGTTTTCTCAGGCTGAAAGGCTGCTGGAAATGTATAAGAACCCTGGGACATGATGCTGTATCATCTCACATCTGCTTTGGGTTTCAAGAGGGGGAAACCTTAAGCCACAAGGATTGAGATCCCCAGTCATTGACTGGAGCCACCCTGAATATGGACATTGGACTATATAACCTATGGACTATTTCTAAAAGGACTTTTGGCAATGACAAGCTCACCTCTGCTCTGTATCTGAACCTCAAGAATTGAATTCAAGTCTGTCTGTAGATTGATCTTTTAACCAACACTCTCTCTTTTCTTTTTTAATAAATTTTAGCTTAGTTAATAAGAATTGACTATAATGTGTATTTTGGGTAAGATCTAATTTATAATTGAACCTGGGTATGTGGCTGATCCTTTGGGGGTGGAAGAACCTTTTCTTTTATATGATGAAGTAAGATTTTCAGTAATCATCATATCTAACAGGTGAATCTGGACGGAGACCTGAGGCTGGGCACTTTAAGGGAACTGCGTTGTTTGGATTTCTAAGTAACCAGTGCGGTACTATAGAAGCTGTTTTGTGCTGGCTTGGTAAATCTAAGTATTGGAATAACCACCAGCTTCTGGGGTTTCTCTGCCCCATTTTGTCTGCAGTTCACTCTAATTGAGTGACCTCAGCTGGCTCCCACGGGCAGCACCGTCACAGGCTACCACTCTGAAACCTGGGAAAAAACAGTTACTCACCTTCTCATAACTGTTGTTCTTCGAGATGTGTTGTTCACGTCCATTCCGATCAGGTGTGCGTGCATTGTGTGCACAGTCGTTGGAACGTTTTCCCTTAGCAGCTCCCGTTGGGTCGGCTGTGGAGCCCCCAGGAGTGGCACCCTCATGGCACTCAATATATGACCCTACTGACCCGACCCCCCTTCAGTTCCTTCTTGCCAGCTACTCTGACAGAGGGGAAGGAGGGTGGGTATTGGAATGGACGTGAACAACACATCTCAAAGAACAACAGTTTTTCTTCTTTGAGTGCTTGTTCAAGTCGATTCCAATCAGGTGACTTCCAAGGTCTCCCCCGGAGGTGGGGTCGGAGTTAAGGATTTGCTGACTGGAGCACCACTCTGCCGAATGCTACATCATCTCTGGAATGCTGGCTGATAGCATAGTGAGTGGTACACGTATGCACCAATGACCAGGTTGCCGCTCTGCAGATCTCCTGAATGGGGATCTGGGCCAGGAAAGCCGCTGATGAAGCTTGTGCCCTTGTGGAGTGTGCCGTAACAGCCGGGGCTGGGACCTTAGCCAGCTCGTAGCATGTGTGGATGCAGTCTGTGATCCAGGAAGAAATGCATTGGGAAGAGACCGGGAGCCCTTTCATCCAGTCTACCATCGCAACGAACAGCTGGTTTGATTTCCTGAAAGGTTTAGTGCGCTAGATGTAGAATGCTAGTGCATGCTGGACATCTGGTGAGTGAAACCTCTGCTCCTATGCACTGGTATGAGGCTTGGGATAGAAGACTGGTAGAAAAAGGTCTTTGTTAGTATGAAATTGGGACACCACCTTGGGAAGGAAGGCTGGGTGAGGCCTGAGTTTCACCTTGTCCTTGTGGAAGACCGTGTACGAAGGGTTGGAGGTTAGCACTTTTAACTTGGACACCCTCCTAGCCAATGAGATAGCGACCAGGAATGCCATCTTCCACAACAAATACAGAAGGGAGTAAGTCACCAATGGCTCGAAAGGGGGCCCCATTAGTCTGGAGAGGACCAGATTGAGGTCCCATGCAGGCACAGGTCTTCGAGTCTGTGGATATAATCTTTCCAGGCCCTTGAGGAAATGGCCTACCATAGGGTTGGCGAACACAGAACGTCCCAACTCTCCAGGGTGGAAGGCAGATATAGCAGCGAGGTGTAGCCTGATGGATGACCCTGCTAGGCCCTGTTGTTTCAGGTGAAGGAGGTAATCCAGAATGAGTAGTATAAGCGCCTGGAGTGGAAGTGTGCGATGCTGGGCACATCAGCAAGTGAACCTCTTCCACTTAGCTAGATAAGTGGCTCTGGTGGATGGTATCCTGCTGCCAAGCAGAACCTGCCTTATCGGTTCCAAGCACAGGAGCTCCATTGGGTTTAACCGTGAAGCTTCCATGCCGTGAGATGGAGGGACTGGAGGTCTGTGTGGTGAAGGTGACTGTGATCCTGGGTGATGAGATCTGGGTAAAGCGGTAGCAGGATCAAAGTGTCCACGGACAGCTCCAGAAGCGTGGTGTACCAATGTTGGCGTGGCCATGCTGGGGCCAACAGAATTATTTCTGCCTTGTCTCTGCGGATCGTGAGCAGTACCTTGTATGCGAGTGGGACCAGTTGAAAGGCATACGTGAGGCAGTCCCCCCAGGGTAGCATGAACATGTCCGAGATCAAGCCCGGGGTGTGTTTCTGGAAGGAGCAGAATGTTGGGCATTTTTCTGTTGCTCCGGGTGGCAAACAGATCTACCTGGGGAAACCCCCACCTTCGGAAAATGGAATGTATGACATCAGCAATGAGTGGTCTATCCGTCCGGAACCACCTGCTGAGGTGATCCGCTAGTTTGTTCTGCACTCCCAGGAGATGTGACGCCTCCAGGTGAATGGAATGGGCTATGCACAACTCCCATAGCTGGAGGGCTTCCTGACATGGGGGGAGGAATGGGTTCCACCCTGTTTGTTGATGTAAAACATGGCAGTGGTGTTGTTGGACATCACTGCCACGCACTGATCTTGTAGTCGGGACAGGAAGGTCTGGCAGGCTAGTAGCACCGCTCTGAGCTCCTTAATATTGATATGGAGTGAGAGCTCGTCCTGCGACCATAGGCCTTGCGTTCGGAGATCTCCCAGATGAGCCCCTCAACCCAGAGCTGACGCGTCCATTACTAGGGACAGAGAAGGTTATGGGCTGTTGAAGGGGACTCCCTCGCACACTGACTGAGGGTCGAGCCACCATTGGAGGGACTCAAGTACTTGCTCTGGCACTGTGACCACTGAGTCAAGGCTGTCGTGCCCCAGGCGGAGACCAACGCGAGCCATGCTTGTAGGGGTCTGAGCCTCAGTCTAGCATATCGGACCACGTAAGTGCAGGCTGCCAAGTGGCCGAGGAGACTCAGGCATCCCCTTGCTGTAGTGGTCGGGTACTGCCTGAGGTTTTGAATAATGTCTGTCATGGCTTGGAACCGGGTCTCTGGCAGCAGTGCCCTTGCCTGTACCGAATCCAGCGCTGCCCCGACGAATTCTGTTCTTTGGGTCGGTGATAAGGTTGACTTGTTCACGTTGAGGAAGAGTCCCAGTCTCTTGAAAGTGAATCTGACTAATTGGACTTGAGACTCTACCTGCTCCCTGGAGCGCCCCCATATTAACCAGTCGTCGAGGCAGGGATATACCTGCCCCTGCCTCCTGCGGAGGAAGGCTGCTACGACTGACATACACTTGGTGAAAACTCGGGGAGCCGTTGATAGACCGAATGGGAGGACCATGAATGGATAATGTTTGTGGTTGACCACAAACCATAGGCATCGTCTGTGCGCAGGCTGAATGGCTATGTGAAAGTATGCATCTTTTATGTCAAGGGCACCATACCAGTCTCCCGGATCCAGGGAAGGGATGATCGTGTTCAGGGAGACAACGCAGACCCTCACTCCACCTGGGAGTGAAGGACCTCCTGCTGAATTGCCGCCACAGATCGCAATCGCGGCTTTTTTTTTTTTGGTTTTGGCTGCTTGGGGCGGCCAAAATCCTGGAGCCGGCCCTGGACCCACCGCCTGCTCAGTTCCTTCTTGCCGGAACACTCCAACAGAGGGGAGTGGGTGGGATTTGGAATAGACATGAGCAACACATCTCAAACAACAACTGTTACTAGAGGTAGGTAACCATTTTTTCTTCTTCGAGTGCTTGCTCATGTGCATTCCAATAGGTGACTTCCAAGCAGTTTCCCTGAGGGAGGGATCGGAGTTCACTTGGTTGCTGAATGCAGGACTGCTCTGCCAAAGGCTGCATTGCCCCTCACCTGCTGGGTAATGGCGTAGTGTGACGTGAAGGTGTGGACAGAGGACCATGTTGCTGCCTTGCATATGTCCTGTATAGGGACCTGTGCCAGGAATACTGTGGACGACACCTGTGCTCTTGTGGAGTGCGCCGTAAGCGGAGGGGCTGGAAGTTTTGCCAGGTCGTAGCAAGTCCTGATACAGGATGTGATCCACGATAAAGTGTGCTGGGATGAGATCGGGAGCCCCCTCATCCTTTCTGCGATTGCAATAAAGAGCTGTGATGACTTACGAAATGTCTTTGTGCGCTCAGTTAGAATGCTAGGGCACGCCTGACATCCAGGGAAATGGAACATGCGTTCTCTGTTACTTGCATGAGGCTTAGGGAAGAACACAGGTAAAAATATGTCTTGGTTCACATGAAACTGTAAAGTATCAGAGGGGTAGCCGTGTTAGTCTGAATCTGTAAAAAGCAACAGAGGGTCCTGTGGCACCTTTAAGACTAACAGAAGTATAGGGAGCATAAGCTTTCGTGGGTAAGAACCTCACTTCTTCAGATACAAGTAATGGAAATTTCCATTACTTGCATCTGAAGAAGTGAGGTTCTTACCCACGAAAGCTTATGCTCCCTATACTTCTGTTAGTCTCAAAGGTGCCACAGGACCCTCTGTTGCATGAAACCGTAAGACTATCTTTGGCAGAAACGCAGAGTGAGGGTGTAGCTGCACCTTGTCTTTATAAAAGACCGTATAGGGGGGCTTGGAAGTCAGCACTCTGAGCTCGGATACCCTTCTGGCCATGGTTATGGCCACCAGAAAGGCCACCTTCCAGGAAAGGTAGGACAGAGGGCAGGTCGCCATGGGATTGAAAGGGGGCCCCATGACCAGGCTGAGGTCCCACTGGGGAACGGGTACATCGTACCTGGGAATAAAGGCTGTGGAAGCCCTTGAGAAACCAGCCCACCATGGGATTGCCGAAGACAGACCTACCCGCTGCCCCCGGTGGACGGCTGAAATGGCAGCCAGGTGTACCCTGAGAGATGATATTGCCAATCCCTGCTGCCTGAGGTATAACAGGTAGTGCAAAACAAGGGGAATTGGCGCTAGCTGTGGTTCGGTGCCCCTCTGAGAGACCAGATGGAAAAACGCTTCCACTTTGCCAGGAGATTCAGGTTTAGGGCCACTCTTCTAAGAAGGTCCTGGTGTCCCCTGGTGTCCATCGCTGGAAGGGTGGTGGTGGTGCCCACCCCCCCCTTGTCTGGCGAGGAGGAGGTGGCTCGTGGGACAGGGTCTTCCTGCACCTCTGGCTCTCTGGCAGCTGGGTCAGGTACCTTGGAGCCCCCCATGACTGGAGGTGGCGCCAGTATAACTGATGGTGCAGGTTTAAAATGTATATAATGCCTTTTGTCTGGCAAAAAAAAATTTCCCTGGAACCTAACCCCACCCTTTACATGAATTCTTATGGGGAAATTGGATTCCCTTAACATCGTTTCGCTTAAAGTCGCATTTTTCAGGAACATAACTACAACGTTAAGTGAGGAGTTACTGTACCGACACCTCACCTCTTGTCTGATCCAGCACAGACATCATCTTTTACCAACTACCATGTTGGTATTTATACACCCCATTAATGACATTTACAATTTCTTAAAACCAATAAACTCCAAATAGCAATTTAAAAAACCCAACAAAAATAAACAGACGTAACATCCTCTGCTCCCATCAGGGAAATGCCTGGACTTTCCCTGTGCAGGCTCAGGTTCTTTGCACTATCAGAACAGAAAAGTCAAGAATAAAGGCCCACCATTCCACATACCCTGATACCTACTCCTGAATGCACTCCTAGCTTGGCTGCTTCAACTGATCTCACCTACTACTGGTGTTCTCATGTCTAATGAAGTATTGCTCACCAGTGTTTTCCAGCCAGACAAGCAACCTGTCAGCATATTGCCTAGGAGAAGGATGCAGGGTGTCTCTTGCTATCTTTACTTATATCAGAACCATCCTTTGTTCTTTTTCATAAACAGGTCACCCTCTGCTGATTGTTTTTCCTGTGACTGCCCTTTCTTGTCAACTTTGCAATCTTCTAATCAGCATCTGGCTCCATACGCGTATGTTGTGAGACACAATGACCAGACAGGAGATAAATGTCTGCTATCTCCTGCTTCAAAGGAATCTGTTTAAGGCCTGTCATCTCATGGTTACCTGCCTTAACTCCAAGGGTATGAGAACATAATTTCCAGTATAGATACATAACTCTTTATTATCCGCATATGCATTTCAAAGAGATTATGATGACCAGGGGGCTCTGGCTCTTGACAGAGACCTTAGATGTCATCCTTTGGTGACCTTAATATGCATCTGACCCAGGGGATTCCTGTAAAACCCTATGCACCCCTGGTACTCTATGTCGGCTGGCACCAAGTACCAGGGCTTGATTTAGGGGCAGGTGACCAAGGCGAGCGCTTGGGATGTCAGGTGTGAGGGTTGCCAGGGTCGGAGTGCTGTTTTTATTGTTAGCGACAAAAGGGAAAATAGAATGTTTGAACTAAAATGTTTCAGCTATTCTGTATGTGGATTCATTTTTCACTAACCTCCTAGAATGTTCTGGACCTTTGTAGAATCTCGGGGAACCCTCCAGACTTTCTGAGAACTACATTTTCTTCGAACCTCCTAGAATGATGCCAGCCATGCCCGTGCAGATAGCTAAGGGGCAGGGCATCGCCAGTCAGTGAGATATAAGAACGAACTGAAGTGAAATGAGAACCCAACTGTGACATTGTGAACCTTGTTTTATTGTGTAATTGTAAAAAATAAGGTATTCAAAAGTTTAACAAATGGGGGAGGGCAAAGACGCTCCTCGCCTGGAGCGCATTTGGTCTAGGGCCAGCCCTGCCAAGAGCTTCCTGGATCACACAAAGGCCCATTTACACGATGATTTTAAGAAAGTATTGCCAACCTGAATATGATCTGGGTGTCTGGGTCTATGTGGTTATTTAATAGCTCGTTTGGCCATTCTTATGTTTAAGAACTAATCAAGGAATACAGACTACAGACATACTAGCTGCCCTGATGAACTGGAGTTATGTTTATATACAGATAATGTGGTGCTTCTCTTATAGAGCATATCAGCCTGTTCAACTGTATGGAGAATAGGGTAGCTGTGATCAGAGATGCACTGTGTATTGACCAGTCCTGAAAGTACTTGACGCAGCAGTTCCGGTCAGTAAAACTGCGTGACTTCTCAGCAGCCTGCTGGGATTTCTTCTGGAATCCCCAGAGGTCACTTCTGCAGCAGAGATTTTTTTCTACGGCACTGCGATTCGATTGAGGATATTTTATCTGTTTTGCAAGGTTATAGAAAGCTCTGGCTAGTAGATGTCTAACAGGATGGTGGTGTTTGCACCTCCCCATTAGTAGGTGCTGACTCTGCTGCAAAAGTTAGTTGAATTCTGCTCACTCACTGCAGCAGATGGCATTTTACCCCACCAGGCTATGAGGGAAATGGAAGTGGATCTCTGCTAGACAGGATCTAGAGTGGGGATGGAGCAGTCCTGAGGGCTGAATCTAGGAGTAGCCCACACTGAGGAGACGGTAAGAGCTTAGCTTTGTGTCATTTTACTGTTGATTTCTGTATTAACAAAACCAAACAGGAGAGGCAGGTTGGCCTCTACACAGGTGAGGAGTGATTTAGGGCAGGTTGGAAGTTGTACCAGTTGACAAGCATTACATTATTTTCACCATCCCTCCTGCACTCTCTGTTCATCACCTCATCGCCCCTCCTGTTCCCCCCTTCCTCCTCCCTCGTGGCTTACCTTCTACTTTACACACTTCCACCTGGTGCACCACCCCAGTGTCATTCTCCTTCTCTGCTGGCCACTCATACACGTACAAGTTAGTGTGAGACGAACCAGCATCCAGCACAATCCCGTACTGTGGATAAAACAAACCAGTTATCTCTGGACCAATGCACGGGACACTGTGAATAGTAGTCAGTGAGGCCAGACAGTGGGACAAGAGCACTCTTCACTTACTGGGAGCACTAGTAAGTGTAGCTACAGCAGAGGTGGTGCTAGCCCATTGGGGGCCCTGAGCAGGAATATTCCACCCCCACAATACTGAAACAGGCAAGTTCTTATAATAAAAAGCGAATAGGGGACCCCCCTTGAGCTACTCAGAGCCCTAAGCAATTGCTTAGTCTGCTTATGCCTAGTGCCAGGGTCAGTCAGCTTGTGTGTGTGTTTTTCAGCATGCTGTCCAGTTCCGCACAGACAGCTGGTTAGCAAACCTTGAGTACAGCCCACTCATTCAGCAGACTTTCATGTACTCATAAAGAAAGACCACAGGCACGGTTCAGTGACACAGGCACTTGGCCAGGTTTATTGCCAAGACACAGTTCTAGCGCCCTGTCTCGGTGGTTACCAGTACCTTAACACGAGTGCCCTACGGTAGGGTTACCATATTTTGTGCCTCCAAATGGAGGACACTCCACGGGGCCCCGGCCCCGCCCCCAGCCCCGCCCCCACTCCGCCCCTCCCCCAAAGTCTCCGCCCCCTCCCCTGCTTCCCACGAACATTTAATTCGCGGGAAGCCTGAAGCAGGTAAGGGGGAGTGTGGGGGGAGGAGGCGCGGCCCAGGCTGGCCCCCCGGCGGCTCCAGCCTGGGTCGGCTTGGGCCCTGGGGTGCCGGCCCCGGCCCCCGGCCGACCACCCCTGGCCCGCCCAGCACTGCCGGCCCCCAGCGGCCCAGCGCACCCCCCGGCGGCCCGGCCCCGCGACCCCGGACCGGCTCCCAGCCCAGCGCACCCCCCGCTACCCCGGACCGGCTCCCGGCCCCGCGGCCCAGCGCACCCCCCGGCGGCCCGGACCGGCTCCCGGCCCCGCGCACCCCCCGCTACCCCGGACCGGCTCCCGGCCCCGCGGCCCAGCGCACCCTCCGGCGGCCCGGACCGGCTCCCGGCCCCGCGGCCCAGCGCACCCCCCAGCGGCCCGGACCGGCTCCGCGCACCCCCTGCTACCCCGGACCGGCTCCCGGCCCCGCGGCCCAGCGCACCCCCCGGCAGCCCGGCCCGGCTCCCGGCCCCGCGCACCCCCCCCCGCGACCCCGGCTCCCCGGCCGGCCCCGCACCCGGCCCGGCACCATGCCCCCGGCCCCGTGACCCCGGCCCGGCCCCGCACCGGCCCCGGCCAAAGAGGCCCCGGCCGAGCCCTCCCTCCCTCCCTCCCGATTTTCCCGGACATGCCCGGCTTTTGGGGATTTCCCCCCGGACGGGGATTTGAGCCCCCAAAAGCCGGACATGTCCGGGAAAATCCGGACGTATGGTAACCCTACCTACGGCAAGGAACAGTTCAGTCAGCAGCAGGAATTTCTGCTGTCCCCTTGGCCGAACAAAGAATTAAGGCAAAATACCCCGACACTTATCGGCTACGACAAACAAGAATACACCACCATATGTGTTTCATGACATTTGTTTGTTACCTCCCCTTGTTCCTGATATCTTGGACAAAACCTCCCCAATCATTATTCTGTCAAACCATCTTATCTTGTACTAGATGGGGATGGATCTGCACTAGCTGGAATATATTTATGTAAATATCTAGTGCCTTGTACACTAGCAACAACTTTGCCAAGGTCGTGTACTGGGCAGTGAACTTGTGAGCATCTGCTTTAATCCATGGCCTGACTTTGGTTCACAGCCTCTGGTTCAGGCCTCAGATCTTGCCCCAGGCCCAGTGCTCCAGGCTCTCTCTATGACAGCCGGCTCTGAGCTGCATGCACTGAGCATCAGTTGAGACACCGCTGGTATTGGGTGCCCCCAGGAACGGGGCAGATCACTGGCCTTCCTCGCAGTCCTGGCCTGTAAAGTTTCCACCAAAGGGAGCACAGGTGCTGACTCCATGGGTGCTCCAGGGCTGGAGCACCCATGGAAAAAAATGAGTCGGTGCTCAGCACCCACCAGCAGCCAGCTCCCCACCGGAGCCTCCTGTCTGTCTGCAGCCCCATCAATCAACTCCTCCCCCTCCCTCCAAGTGCCTTCTGACTGCTCCGATCAGCTGTTCTGGGGCATGCAGGAGGTGCTGGGGGGGAGGGGGCAGAACTGCGTGGGAAGGGGTGGGGCGGGAGGTTGAGCACCCTGGGGGCCCGGAGGAAGCTGGCACCTGTGAAAGGGAGTACGAACTTGGAAGCTATAGTGTTACAATGGAACTGACCGATGGGTTAGTACAGAGTCACCTATGAAAACCACCAGAAATGGGCTTGTTTTTACAGGGAAATTGGGAAGAGAAAATGCTTGAGGTTCAGGGAGATAACAGAGGGAATTAGCAAGACCCAAAAGATGTGGTGGGTGAAACACCTGAAAATTCAGGGGTGTCTTGGAGCTACCCAGGCCCCACCCAGTTATGCTGTTTCTCTTGTAATGGCCCCCCTCACAATACCTTAATATTCTTTGGGAGTGGCTTGTTCTGACTCACTGCCATCGCAACTAAGGCAATCGCAGCCAAAGCAAAGAGGAACCCGAGGATGAGCAGGGCCTTTCTAGGCCAGGATGTCCTTGGTTTGATACCTGTGACTGGCAAAGAAGAGCAGATGTTAGGAACCATGCCAAGCACTCAGAGCAGCAGCCACAGCTATTGCAGGTGATGGGACAGTCAGCACTGTTCCTTCTCTCTGCCACAGTACAGGATGTCTGACTGGCCTGCCCAGGGAGAGCCATGGCAGGATCTGGCATGTACAGTTGAGAACGTGACTGCAAGGCCACATTGTTAGCCAAATGGGCTCGTTTCCCCCTGGAGCTGCCCAATTACCCCAAGGAGGCACGGGAGTCTAGAAGACGGCTTTAAGTTTTTATTGACCAGTCAGCTGAGTGGGTGCTCTCCTCGGCTAATGCCAGAGAGAGAGCGCCCCTTACAAGTGCGGAGCAAACCTTTTTATACCTAGCAACAAACACGTTAGCATGCATACCTGATACGCGTATGCGGAAGGAACATTTCAAAAGGCCTTGTATGCAGATTGAGAGAGAGGCAAGGGAATGGATGTATAACAGGATGCGGTTTAACATTTGCTTGAACTCATCACTTCTTTCCACAGCACCCCCTTCCCCCCCCCCACCCGCCCCACACTCCACTCTGAGGCATATGTTAGACTGAAATAGCAGTGTCTGTCTGTCTCACCTAGGGTGGTTTGGCCGCCTTGTGTTATCACATAATCTTGCTGCACAGAAGGCTGCAGCGGGTGTTTTGCAGAAACAGTCGTTGCTCCTGATATAACAGCTGGGCCTATAGGCAAATAGTTGACCTTTTGCTCTAACAACATCAACCAAATGTGGATTATAACAAAATGCAGGGGCAGCAGCAACAGGCCCAGATAGCCCCTTCAAACCTGTTCTTCACAACATACATTAACACAAACTTGCAAGTAATTTAACACTACGCACAAAGATGGGCAATACAGAAAGTTGTGGTTCCCATGGCAACCACTACTTGGGCTCACTGTGAGCTGTATATGCAGCCTTCCTGGCACTGTACGGAGTGGGGGTCTCAACCGCCCCCCCACCCCAGTGCAGCCTCTTCTGAAATCAACCCTCACCCCAGCCCATGCCAGCTCCAGTCACTTCCCGCCCCCATTGTCACCTTCCCCTCATCCCCGCCACATCTCGGCTCCAGTCACCTTCCCCCTGCTCCACCCCACATCGTCACCATCCCCCCCCACAGCCCCATCCCAGCTCCTCTCACCTTCCCCCCATCCCCACATCCCAGCTCCAGTCACCTTCCTCCCATCATCACCTTCCCCCCCACCCCAGCTCCTCTCACCTTCCCCCCTACCCCCCCATCCCAGCTCCAGTCACCTTCCCCCCCTCGCCCCATCCTGGCTCCAGGTCTCCTTCCCCCCAACCTCTATCGTCACTTCTCTCCCCGCCCCATCAAAGCTCCAGTCACCTTCCATCGTCACCTTCCCCCCTTAGCCCTCCAACAGCTTCAGTCACCTTCCCCCTCCACCCCATCTCCCAGGCTGGATCCAGTCATTCCCTCCCCCGACTCCATCCGGGTTCCAGTTATCTTCCCCCATTCCCCTCTGTCCCATTTCCATGGCTGTGTCCAGTCACCTTCCTGTATCCCATTCCATCCCACCTTGTCTCCTTTGTAGGTGGACATAGAACAACATTAAATCAAAGTGAGCTCCTTTCTGCAGCTCCACCTGCCCCTGTCTCCTCCTGCCCCCACCAGCCCCTTCTCCCCTCCCAGCCCTTTCTCCCCCTTGGAGTACCTCACTGAGGAGCATCCTGGCTCTGCCACCAGACCCCAGTTGAGTTGATCCTGCTGGTGGCTTGTGTCGCTCTCCCAGAGGCGGCTATAGGCTCCTAGCAGCCCTCCTCTTGTGGGTGGAGCAGCCCCGGTGGAGGTAGACGCTGCTGGGCTTCCCCTCAGTAGCTGTTTCTCATTGTAAGGAAAAACTCGTTGCCACAGCTAGAAACAGCTGTACAGGAGAAGCCAGGATGCTCATGTGAGCAGCAAGTGTTCTGCTGACCCAGTCGGAGTTGCCCTGGGGCACCCTAGTCACTTAAATTCTTGAATACTGTGCGGTGCCCTGCAAACACCACTCAGCCCTGTACCGGTATGGGGCAGTGCTGCACCCACTGCTGCCCATGTGACTCAGGCACTCGGGCTTTCCCCAGAGTGTACAGTCGATTTGGGAACCCTAACGATACAGGTCGGTGTAAACTCATGACCCACGTCCACTCAGCAACCCCACAGTGCCGGAGATCTGCTCTTTCACCCTGCACTTCCAGCATAAGTGAAACAGCATCATACGTGGTGACAGCCAGTACATCACTGCCCTCTCCCCGACGCAATGTTGGAATCCAGCCCAGCTGGACAGGCATCAAGCACCCCACCCCAGAGATTGGAGCCCAGCCCAGATGATCAGGCATCCCTGCCTTTGCTTCTAATTTTGGTCTCTGTTTTTGCAGGTCTCCTGCTGGCCCAGTTCAGTCATTGGGTCAGGTCCCAGAACAAAACAGGATCCAATGGCTTTTCTGGTTCCAAGTTAGTTATCAGCGAGAATGATGCTGGCAAGGCTGATGAGTGATTCTGCCACAAGGACCTCACTGCATTGAGAGAAATGAGCCAGGACAGAGACGTCACTGGCACAGGAACTGGTCAGGGAAAGCAGGAGAGCAGGACTGTTCCCCTCAGTGTATAGGCCAGGAACTCAGGGAAGATAAGAGAGCCCTGTCAAATATGAATACCTGAAATCCCTGATCAGCAGCGGAGCCTGCTCCGGGTGCAAGGCCCCCTGCCCAGCTCATAGCTACTTTCCCTCTAAATATTGATGGAAAGACAAACAGGTCATGTCTCAAGCAAACCAGAAAACCAGCTGTAAACAAAGGCATCTTGCATGTGATACAGAAACAGTACGCTAGCGTACTGAGGAGATCTTGTGGCACCTTACAGACTAACACATTTATTTGGGCATAAGCTTTTGTGGGCTAAAACCCACTTCTTCAGATGCATGGAGTGAAAAATACAGTAAGCAGTATCTCTCTCTCTCTCTCTCACAGCACATGAAAAGATAGGAGTTGCCTTACCATGTGGCGGGTCAGTGCTAATGAGGCCAATGCAATCAAGGTGGCCGTTGCCCATTTCCAACAGTTGGCAAGAAGGGGTGAATATCAAGAGAGGGAAAATTACTTTTTGTAGTGACCCATCCACTCCTAGTTTCCTGAACTTAAAAAAGTCAGGACTACACCCCTGTAAAGAAATGTCCTGCTATGGGCCAACCTGGCTTAGTCTGCACCAGGACTTGCATTTAAGAGCAGTCTCAAGCCTTGGGCTTGTAGCAGGTGCTAACATGAAGGTGCAGAGGGAGGAGGAACTTCCCCATTACAGGCACCAGCACTTCCCAGACAATGACCCGAGAGGCTGTTCTAAGCCCCAAACTCAGCTACTATTTAAAAGAGGAGCTCTGCCAGTACTGAAAGAGACTTCACCTGAGTGGGTGGCAGGTACCTGGAATCAACCTCTGCTTCTGCAATTCAGCTCAACCACCCAATGACCCGATAGGGTATTGGGGGGAGGTATAGCGTGAACCTCTCTTCACTCACCATGAATTACAGGACCTTTGTGCAGAATATAACACACACAAAACTCTGATTAACATGGAATGCTTTCCTTCATGAGTCCACATTTAAGAGCTGATTTTTGCTCTTAGACCTGAATGCCAGTACCCAAGGCACAAGGGGCCACATCCTGGCTCATGCTATGGGCCCCGGGCACTGCTGTGGTGATGAACAGAGTCTGTAAAACTAGTGTAACCAGCCAAATGATGAGTCTCTAGTGTGCGGGAAACCCTGGAGGGTGAAGAGCAGGTGTAACTAGGTCTACATTTAAATCGCTACAGCGGCATAGTGCTTCAATGAAGATACCGCTACACTGACGGGGGAGTTTCTCCCATCAGCGTAGTTAATCCACTTCCATGAGAGGCGGTAGCTATGTCAAGGGGAGAAGCCCTCCCGTTGCCGTAATGCTGTCGACACCTGGAGTTAGGTCAGTATAACGATGTCATTCAGGAGTTTGGATTTCACACCCCTGAACAGCACAGTCAAACCGATGTAAGTTTGTAGTTAGACATGGCCTAGCTCTTTGCCACACTCCCTTGAAACCTCCAACATGGAGGAGGAGGGGGTAGGCTGGAAGAGATGGAATAGCCCGAAGGGCTAAGGCATTTCAGCAGTCCTTGCTGGCTGTTACCAGCGGGCTCAAATTAGGCTGATGCCCTGCTTAAAGTGAGGCTATTCTAACTTTTGGGGGTGCTGAAACAAGCCTTAGGCAGTCCCAGGATCGAGGGGATGTAAGAAAGGAGCACAACCATACAAGCGCCTCATGTTCGGGCCAGGTACTGCTCAGCCAAGGCCAAGGACTGGGCCAAAGACCCGTGTTTCAGTTCAGATGCCCTCCACTGGAAAATTGTCACACTAACAATTACCAGCACAACTCTGAACAAATATATCTGCTTTGGTAAGGCAGAAGAGATGCCACCCCTTTCTCTGAATGCCCACATCAAGTGGGCCCTGGCTATCAAGGGAGTCACAGCTAGGAATAATTAGTCACATTTTATTAAGAAAAACAGCACACCTAATTGTCAAGACAGGAAACCCATGGCAACCACACAATCTGGTGCCCATGAGTCTTGGGGTAATGCTAGGGAATGAGGAAGGCGTTCCTGTGAACCCTGCCTAGCAACTGGGAGTTCATGGAGCTCTTCACTAGCATATACAAGAGGAGCTGCTTATTGATGGCCCAGTGGATCCCTTGTTGTCCATTGGGCATCAACAGAAGGGTTGGGAGCTTATCAAGTGGTTTTCTTCTACAGGGTGGGAAGTACTTGTGGCTGCCTGTGCAGTTACTGTGGACTGCAGGATGTTATGTATTCTATGGAGTTCCTAACAGGGCCACCCGGGGGCAGAGGGCAAGTGGGGCAATTTGCCTCAGGCCCCGGGCCCCGCAGGGGCCCCGCGAGCCCTGGCCGAGAATCCCTTCCCTGGCTACTCATCCGGCAGCGGTCCGGGTCTTCGGCAGCATTTTGGCGGCGGGTCCTTCAGTGTTGCCAAAGATGCAGAGCGAGTGAAGGACCTGCCGCCGCTGCAGACTCGGAGCGCCGCCCGGTGAGTACAAGCGCCGCAGTGGGTGGTGCCTTTTTTTATGTCCGCTCCCCCGCTTTGCCCCAGGCCCCCTAAATCCTCTGGGCAGCCCTGGTTCCTAAAGCCTATCTAATTAGGTGAGAAATATCTAAAGGCTGAGAACCCATTGACTGTGACCTGTCCAGAAAGGCAGCCAAGCAGACATGAAGCCTAGCAGCTTAGGAATGCTCCAGATTGCAAAGGGTTAGCTTCCATTACATTTCCAAAGCAATGAGTAGGGATTTACCTGCTCTGCTGCCACACTCATTGTGAGAACATGGGGAGTCAGTCTACGAAATTCCTCAGCAAGGAGTCATTGCAACAGCTCAGAGTCCATGGAGTTCCTGCAGCCTATCCACTGGCACAGCTAAGGCTGACCAAATGGACAGAGACATATGGAGCCTAATTCTGACCAGGTGTATATGGGTGAATACTGTAAGTCAATGGAGAGTACATCAAGTCTGGATTTGGCCCATTGAGTCTGCAAACATTTGCGAAGGTTCACGGTGTTCCACAGTGTATTGCCCGAGGTAGAGGAAGATGCCAGCTGCTGAAAAATCAGTGCCTCTAATCCATTATGGGGATACACAGAGGCCATTCACATTATCCTCCTGTGACATACAGTGGGATACTGTAACTGCAAATTCTCTCTACAAACATCATATAACTTACCCAGTGTGTAGAACCTGCATCAACTTCTGAAGTGCCTCAGTCAAAACACACCAGGAACATGCCTTGCCTCAAACTCCCTGTGATCAAAACCTGCAGATTCCAAGTTCATAAATACACTCCATTCTCAAATGAACCCAACTCCTTCATTTATCAGCTCCCTCCGGAAGTCTGCTTCACCCCAGCTATAATCCCAAAACCTGTCCCCCTGACTCCATCTCTTCCTCCTCTTATTCATTCTTAATCTCTCTCTCTCATCTGCCTCCTTTCTTTCCTTCGAACATGCTGTCATCTCCCACGCCTCAAAAAAAAAATCTTTGTGGGACCCCTCCTGACTTCCTGAATAGATTCTTCAGCAAAAATGGCCAGCAGTGAAATAGTTAATTTAAAAATTTAAGTTATCGTGTTTCAGAGTCAACACTTACAGAGCTGAATAGGACATTTCATACTCGCAGAACTATAGTCTCTGGCTCCCTGTAGATTCAAGATCACATCACTGAACTACTTTAATAGCTATTGTAGCAACTAAAACCCCAAACTATGAGTTATTACTATTTAGGAATTGCCCAGGTATCAAGGCCTTTTCTAAAAGACAGAACAGAGGGCTGAGAGAACAAAAATTCAAGATCTAGTGGCTAGATTTCCTTCTATAAGTCTGAAGAAATTCAGTGTTGCTACAGCCTTTCGCAAGACAGTGAAGCTAAAGAATCTTGACTTCCCCTTTTTCCCTGTCTATGAATAAAATAATTAAAAATCCTATTAATTTAATATCAATGTTATATGTGCCAGATACAGTAGTAGAATGAGGAACTTTAAACTGGACCTTTCAGCAGCTAGCAGTGTTGATGGAGAAACTGCAACTTGAGCAAGCATAACTGCAAAATTGGCCAAGGGATGCACCAGAAAGGAGCCTGTGGAAATCAACTTGCAGTGATAAGTTGGTGTCCGGAGCAAGCCAGCCCAAGATATTCCCAAACAGCTATGGCCTAACTTTTCTTATACAAGCTTGTGTGACAAAATGTGTTGCACAAAAGAGTCTAGAAATTTCTGGTCCCAGTTGCAAGAATTCAAAAGCTGATGTCTCTTCCCTGATTGGATGATGAGAGGACTACTGTCCTTCTGGTTGGACATTTGGAATCTTTGGACGAAGTATGGATCACCATCTGATTGGTCCACGCCAGCACCTCCAAGAAAAGGAACCAACTTGGACCACCCAGCAGTTATGGGATAAAATAGCCTGTCTCCTTCAGCACATCACTTCCTGAAAGCTAAAGAAGCTTGGAAGACAGTAGACTGAGGTCCTGGGCTGGCTACCTGGGAGTCCTTCTGGTGACATCAAGTACCAATCTCAGATAGGCGCCTGTAACTGGTCTCTTTCTATTTTTCAGCAGTTCAGGTTGTCCATCAGCTCGCTGGGAAAAGACTATAGTTATGTCTGTCTTTCGTTCCACCTGTGTTTGAAGTGTCAACTTCTGCTGTGAACAATAACTGAGATGAAAGCGGACTGCTGAGCAAAGAGCTGGCATTAAGTAACACACAGACTGTCTCTTGGCCTAAATCAGTCAGCTGACCATTTCCTGAAACAGAGTGCCTAATTAGTGAGGAAGTGGACACGCTTTGGTATGTCTTTTAGAGATTGCCACAGATTTACAGTGTACATCTTGTTTTGTGACAGGTTCCAGTCAAGACTTAGGGTGACCAGGTGTCTGGTTTTCGACTGGAACACCAGGTCAAAAAGGTACCCTGGCAGCGCCGGTCAGCACTGCTGATCGGGCCGTTAAAAGTCCAGTTAGTGGTGCCGTGGTGCTAAGATAGGCTAGTCCCTACCTATCCTGGCTGGCACCGTGCTGCGTCCTGGAAGTGGCCAGTAGGTCCAGCTCCTAGGTGTGTGCGGGGGGGGAACACGGGGCTCCATGTGCTGCCCCCGCCCCGAGCACCTGTTCTGCACTCCCATTGGCCGGGGGAACCGGCCTTTGGGAGCTGGGGGGGGAGGGGCGGTGCCTGCGGGCGAGAGCGGCGCATGGAGCCTCCTGCCCCCCCCACACCTAGGACCCGGACCTGCTGGTTGCTTCCGTGGCGTATGCACTGTGGTGGCAGCCTGGACAGGCAGGCAGCCTGCCTTAGCCCTGCGGACCGGGAGCTCCCTGAGGTAAGCCCAAGCCCCAATGCCCTGGACCAATCCAGAGCCCCCACAAACCCAGAGCACCCTCCTGCACCCAAACCCCTCATCCCTAGCCCCACCACAGAGCCTGCACCCCCAGCCTGAAGCCCTCATCATCCCTGCACCCCAACCCCCTGTCCCAGCCCAGAGCCTCCTCCCACACCCTGAACCCCTCATCCCCAGCCCCACTCCAGAGCCCTCACCCCCTCCTGCACCCCAACCCCCTGCCTCAACTCACATCCCTCTCCCGCACTCCAAATCCCACAGACATCCCCCCCCAGCACCCCAAACCCCTCATCCCCAACACAGAGCCAGCATGCCCAGCCCAGAGCCCTCACCCCCTCCCACAACCCAACCCCCAGCAGGGCTGCCCAGAGGATTCAGGGGGCCTGGGGCAAAGTGGGGGAGCAGACATAAAAAAAGGCACCACCCGCTGCGGCTCTTATATTCACCGGGCGGCGCTCCGAGTCTGCAGCAGCGGCGGGTCCTTCACTCGCTCCGCGTCTTCGGCAGCACTGAAGGACCCGCCCCCAAAATGCCGCCGAAGACCCAGAGCGACTGAAGGGCCCGCTGCCAAAGTGCCGCCGAAGACCTGGACTGCCACCGGGTGAGTAGCCAGGGAAGGGATTCTTGGCCAGGGCTCGCAAATTGCCCCACTTGCCCCCCCCTCTGGGCAGCCCTGACCCCCAGCCCACTGAAAGTGAGTGAGGGTGGGGGACAGCGATCCACCAAGGGAGGAGGAATGTAGTGAGCGGGGGGCAGGACCTCAGGGAAGGGGCAGGGCTAGGGTGTTTGGTTTGGGGAAACTAGAAAGTTTGCAACCCTATCAAGACTGCTGTAAAGTAGCTTTAAAACTGAACACGTTCCTGTTGCTAACTAGGATTATAAACACTACACTATAGACTGTCTACTACAGTTAATGGTTTCATACGGTCTTTAAGTTCTCAGAGTATATGGACATAAAATGAGACTGAGTGTGCAAGCTTTTTGTACTGGACCCTGTCTATACCGAGACAAGGTGGGTGAGGTAATATCTTTGACTGGACCAACTTCTGTTGGCGAGAGAGACAAGAGCTCTGTGCAAGCTCGAAAGCTTGTCTCTCTCATCAACAGAAGTTGGTCCAGTCAAAGAGATTACCTCACCCACCTGATCTCTCTAATATCCTGGGGTCAATATAGCTCCACCACTCAGTCTAGAGAATCTGTAAGAAATGTAGGAGTTTATTTTAGGTAGTTAGGAGTGTTAGTCAGACATTGGGCTAATATCCTTCTGTGAGAAACACATTAAAAAGGTCTGACTATTATAGATAAGGGAAGGAGACCCTGGTGAATTGGCGTGTAAGTAACTGACCAAATTGCCTTGTAATTTAGTTTTGAATTGTTTTTCCTCAGCTGGAGTTAATAATAAGTTGGCACAAGTGAGGCCCTGTTCGAGGGACTCTTACTAGTCAAAAATCTAAACAAAGTCACTTTCCCAAGCTAGTAATTGAGTATAAATGTTATTTTCTGTTGTGATTGTGTGATTTCATTTTTTCTATTGTGAAAAAACATGAATGCTTATAAGTCGACCAACTTTCTAGTCTGTTTGCACCAAATCATAGTCCACTACCATTTTTGTCTTCTTATATTCTTCTATACTATTATAAGTTTCAGAGTAACAGCCGTGTTAGTCTGTATCCGCAAAAAGAAGAAGTGGGCTGTAGTCCACGAAAGCTTATGCTCTAATAAATTTGTTAGTCTCTAAGGTGCCACAAGTACTCCTGTTCTTCTTTATACTATTATAAGTTGCTGTGGTTAAGGATAATCAATAAAACTTAATACAACTAAATTCAACTCTCAAGTCTTTTTCTTTAATTAAGCAATCAAAATTAAAAGAACCCTCTAGGATAAGTATAAAATTAAAGTGATCTTAAATTTGGTTAAGGAAATAGATCTGTGTTGTAAAGAAAGGCCTTGAGTAGCAAGCAGAAGGAAGGCCTTGAAAATAATGAGTTGCCAGGCCAGAAGGAATGAAGTAGGGAGGACGTCTTGTTCAAAGAATAACTAATGAGGTAAGGGGAAGTTTCTAAAAAGAAGCCTCTGACTGATGGGGGTGATTGTTGATTATTTTATATAAGAGAAAAGGAGCCAGCATGGCCCTTCCCAAACCCACACACTAGTGTTAAAGCCTGTGTGAGCCCAGAGAAACTGTGGGGCAGCAAGGCAGGAGGAAAGAGGGGAGGGATAGCTCAGTGGTTTGAGCATTGGCCTGCTAAACCCAGGTTGTGAGCTCAATCCTTGAGGGGGGCATTTAGGGATCTGGGACAAAAATCTGTCTGGGAATTGGTCCTGCTCTGAGCAGGGGGCTGGACTACATGACCTCCTGAGGTCCCTTCCAACCATGATATTCTAAGGCCTTGGGGAGAAAGGTGGTTGTAAATCTTATCTGGATTAAGACTGGAAATAAGGTTGAACTGTCTCCAATTGGTTTTCATCTGAAGTCAGTACTCAGCCAAATGCAGTACATCTAGGAACTAAGATTGCAGGTTATTCCTACAGCGGAGGTTCTCAAACTGTGGTCCATGGATCACCAGTGGTCTGCGAGCTCCATTCAGGTGGTCCGCGGATAGTTCCCTCTCAGGTGCGCGCCTGGGCGGCTGCACACAAGAGAATGAAGGGTCACCCACGTAATTAGTGGAGCCACGCAGGCATGGCTCCACTAATTAGGTGCCTGGACCATGGGGAAGATGCACATGTAAAGTGAAGTGATGGCCTTGGGGGGGGGGGGGATAGGCAGGAGGGGCAGTGGGGTGAGAAGAGGGGAGTGGAAGGAATTTGGGATGTGCAGGGCTGCGGCGGCCAGAGAAAGAGGCAAACTTTCCCCAGCTGCAGCAGGGCTGCGGCTGCCAGAGAGAGACCCCCCTCCTTCCCAGCCCCAGCTCAGGGGCTGCTGTGGTGGGGGAGAGACCCCCCTCCTTCCCAGCCCCAGCTCAGGGGCTGCTGGGTGGGGGAGAGAGGGCACATCCATCGCATTAGAAAGGTAACACTACTGATATTAAAATATGAGTTGTGTGCTTTTATTTGTAGAACAAAAAAAATGTTAATTATTATTAAGTTTTTTTATATAGCACTTTTATCCAAAGCGCTTTACAACAGTTAGCTAACAGTACAAACAACATTTGGAAAAATCATTAAGTGGTCCGCCGAGACCCTCAGCAATTTTCAAGTGGTCCACGAAAGAAAAAGTTTGAGAACCACAGTCCTGCAGGATGGGAGCCTGTGTCTTGGAAAGCAGAGACTCAGAGAAGGTCATCGCAGACAATCACCTCCACACGAACTCTCATTGCAGTGCAGTGGCAGAAAGAGCTAATATTGTTCTTGGATGTATAAAAAGGTGACTATCAAGTAGAAATAGGAAGTGATCTTACCTCTGTACACAGCATTTGTGAGACCACCACGAACATAGTGTGTCCAGTTCTGGGATCTGCACTTCAAGAAGAATGTGGAAATACTAGAGAGTTTAAAGGAGGGCCACAAAAGTGATCCAGGGCAGGAAAATAAGTCTCACAATGGGAAGCTAAAAGTACTAAACTTAATTCAGTTTATTGAAGAGATGGTTGAAAGGTGACTTGACCACAGTACAGAGGTACTTCCACATGGAAGAGAGATCTGATAGCAAGGGGCTTTTCAACCTTGCTGTCAAAGGCATAACAAGTTCCAATGGCCGGACGTTGAAGTTAGGCTAATTCAGCCTTTAAATAAGATGCGAGGTCCTAGCAGTCAGCGTGAGTACACATTGGAACAGCTCACTGGGGAGGTGGTGGATTCACCACTTGGAGTCTTTAAAATGAGATTAGATTTTTTTAAACGGTTTATTTTAATCCATCATCTGCAAGAAACAAGCCTGTTTCTCAGTGAGAGACGCTGACAATGTGACGCCGGTGGCTCAGGAGGCTGCAGACCCACAATGGCTCTAAGTCAGGCAGATGGGGTGCAGCAATCCCCATATGCTCACGTTCACTCCGTGTCCCAGACCCCTGCTCTTGCTGTCCTGTGACTGTTGCAACCACTTTACTGAGCACACGCACACAGCACTGTGTTGGGTACTAGAGCGGCCCATGGACCTTTCTGTTACATTCAGAGCTGTGATTGGGGCCTGGGATGGAGAAAGATTTATTTTACGCTGCTTTTTTCTCTTCTCTCTTTTGTAAGTGGGGCAGGATCCCACGTGTCCCAAGGCAGAATTAACAGCACTGTCTGATCCTCCATGAACAGCGAGATACTGCTGCTTGCCTAGCCAGATGTTGGCTCTCTGATTGTTATTAACTACTGTGGATATTAGGGTATAAGGGCATGGTATCTATGCACATCATCGAAGACCCTGGGCAGAGAGCCTACGGCGATCCTGCAAACCCAAGAATGCTTGTAACTGCAAAAGCCGAGAGGCCCCAGTTCCTGAAATGAAGGAACAATCAGTCTCTCCCTCCCCCACCCCCGTAGCGCATTGTGCAGCCTGGAAGTGCGCATACTGGGGCTTTGTGCTCAGTGTGGAATCCCATGTTTTGTGTGTGTGCTGGCAGCGAGGAGACGGTTTGTTTCCGATGAAGTGATGTCATGGAGGTTACAGACAGGACTTCCCTGTGACCCAGCCAGGACATTCTGACAATCTCCCCATTCACTGCATCAGCACCAAGCAAATTCCTTCCATCTGGAGACATTCCCACTAAATCAGTGTCTGCTCCAACAGCACAGACAGCTCAGAACATTAGATAGCCGCCCCAGCTGCACTTCTCAGCTTGTTTACATGGAGCGAAGGGGACCTCAGATATACTGACCTTCTTCCCAGCCCCATGCAAAACATGAGTAATTGGACTTTGCACAAAAAAATCTAAGAGGTGCCAAGGGAAAAGGAACTATCCCCACCATTCAGCACGGAGCAGCTGCACACCTGTTCTGCTACTACAGGCCAGGAAGCCCTTTCGCGTCACCTACATGGAGAGTTAGGGGCTGTGGATCTGGCCAGTGCTCTGCACCCCCTCACCAGTCACTAAACTTTCCTGTGTGGAGTTCCCTTGTGTGGCCTCCCCTCCATGAGCCCTGGCCTACAGAGAAAGCACAATGATCCTGCTGGTTTGAGCTACCACACCTGAGGAAGGAGGGGGGCACTTGCCCTTAAAGCAGCTATTTCATTCTGACTCAACCTCCCCCTGTTCACATTGGATCACGAGATATTCCAAAGCAAACTGCGAAGAGTTATAAAGGGCCATCACAAAACTGGGTGACTGAATTTCACCTGCTATTTTGTTGCCCAATGTTGATAAATGCAAAGTAATGCACACTGTAAAACAATCCCAACTATACATATAAAATGATAGGGTTTAAATTAGCTGTTACTACTTGAGAGAGATCCTGGAGTCGTGGATAATTCTCTGAAAACAGACGCTCAATGTGCAATGGCAGTCAAAAAGGTTAACAGAATGTTGGGAATCATTAGGAAAGGGATAGATAAGACAGAGAATATCATATTGTCTCATATAAATCCATGGTACACCTACATCTTGAATACTGCATACAGATCTGGTCACCCCCATCTCAAAAAAGATATATTGGAATTGGAAAAGGTTCAGAAAAGAGCAACAAAAATGATTAGGGGTATGAAACAGCTTCCATATGAGGAGAGATTAATAAAACTGGGGCTTTTCAGCTTGGAAAAGGACACAACTAATGGGGGATATGATAGAGTCTATAAAATCATGACTGGTGTGGAGAAAGTAAAAAAGGAAGTGCTATTTACTCCTTCTCATAACAGAAGAACTAGGAGTCACCAAATGAAATTAATAGGCAGCAGTTTTACAACAAACAAAAGGAAGTATTTCTTCACACAATGCACACACAACTTGTGGAACTCTTCACCAGAGGATGTTGTGAAGGCCAAGACTGTAACAGGGTTAAAAAACAAACAAACAAACAAACAACTAGATAAGTTCATGGAGGACAGGTCCATCAACAGCTAGTAGCCAGGGTGCGCAGGGATGGTGTTCCTAGCCTCTGTTTGCCAGAAGCTGGGAATGGGTGACGTGATGGATCATTTGATTACCTGTTCTGTTCATTTCCTCTGGGGCATCTGGCATTGGCCACTGTCGGAAGACAGGATACTGACTTAGATGGACCTTTGGGTTGACCCAATATATTTGTTCTTATTCCCAGCCAAAAAGGCCAGGAATTTCATTTTTCAAAAAAATCTTAGACACTGCCGAAGCTGATAGTCCCATCAGGAAGCGCTGGCACAAGGAACTGCCACAGACCAGCGCAATCCAAACACTACTCCAATCCCAACAATGCATCCAATTGCAGCGGTCCCTGGCCCTGGCAATATGCAATCGCTGTGCCGTGATTAGACACTTCACTTCCTTCACCAACTCTCCCACCACTAAACATCCTCTCCTGCCTTAAAAAGATCCTGGTGCCACAAGCCACCGGCCAAACCTCAGCAATGCAGACTCTCCCCAGGGCCAGGCATTCCGGTATGTGCCATGCAAACGTGCTAAGTAATAATGGGGCTCCCCATTCTCCCTCTTCCCATGAGTCTTTGCTTATTAAGAAATTCTCAGCTACCCAAAATGCCTCAGGCAACAAAATACAAAGAGCAAAAGCCTGTGCCGATGAGCACAGAGAAGGAGCTGCATGAGGAGAGCCCTAGAGAGATTTCTTCATGCACAGACAGTTTTCCTCTCTTAAGTTTCACTTCCCATCAGAACAGGAAACTGTAGCAAACTGGCTGCAGAACTACAAACAGGATGGGAGGCTGGCCCGGCCTGGGGAGAGCATGTCCTATGGGCAAAGTCACTTACTGTTCCAGCCAGTGTGTGGAGATGGGGGGAGGAGGGGCCCGCATATTCTCTGGGCATAATTATCTCTGGCACTGTGCATGTGAAGAGGAGGATACATACCCTGGGCGCAGCCATTGGGTTCATCTGTGCAGGGGGAAGGCATCATAAAGCACTTCCTATGCCTGTGGTTTCCAGTTACATTTCTGCTTTTCTTTGTTTTCATGGTTTGTGTGTCAGGCCCTTAGAAAGCCATGTGAGTTGCTCTCCCTCAACATGGATGGCAGGGACTCATTTTGGAGAGAACTCTAGAAACATCTGAGCTGCCACTAGTTCTAGCAAATAAAGCAAATGGCCACTTGTCGTTGGTATAGAACAGCAACCTCATTTCCATATGGTCTCCATTTCTGTATGTTCTGGGACAAACGGTTAAGGATGTATCAGAAGGAGCAGAGAGAGCAATGTCAGGTTGCATTAACAGAGGCACAGCATGCAAGTTACAGGAGGTGACAGTACTGCTCTACTTGGTGCTGGGTAGGCCTCAGCTGGAGAACTGTGTCCAATTTTGGTCACCAGTGTATAGAAAGGATGTAGAGAAACTGGAAAGGAATAAAGGATCCAGAGGTAAGTGACAAAGATGATCGAAGGGATGGAATGCAAGCTATATGAGCAAAGGCTAAAGGAACTGGGTATGTTTAGTTTGGGGAAAGAGTAGATTAAGAGGGGGGGACATGACAGCGGTTTTCAAATACTTGAGAGAACAAATTTTCTCTATCTGTGTGGCAAGAAAGGCTGCCATAAAAGAGAGCAGGACTAGAGGCAATAGGTTCAAAGTACAGCACAGCAGATTTAGATTAAATCTCAGGAACATAAGAAGGGTCATACTGGGTCAGACCAAAAGTCTGTCTAGCTCAGTATCCTGTCTTCTGACAGTGGCCAATGCCAGGTTCCCCAGAAGGAATGAACCGAACAGGTAATCATCAAGTGATCCATCCCTTGTCACCCATTCCCAGCTTCTGTCAAACAGAGGCTAGGGACACCATTCCTGCCCATCCTGGCTAATAGCCATGGATGGACCGATCATCAGAAAAAATCTTCCTAACTATAAGAACAGTAGGACAATTGAACACAGGCACTGACTTTTCAAACTGCCGGAGGGTGCTGGACCTTGTCCTTGAAAAACACTGTATAGGGCAGCTCAGAGATAAGTGCCCTAAACTCAGAGACCCTTCAGGCAGACGTGATCACCACCAGGAATGACACCTTCCAGGAGAGCAGAAGAAGGGAACAGGAAGCCAAGCACTCAAAAGGGAGCTCATGAGCTGCATCAGCACGAGATTCAGGTTCCACGGAGAGATGGGCTCTCGGACATGGGAACAGAAGAGTCACTCCAGACCTTTCAAGAACCGGACCATCAGGTCATAAGCAAAGACCGACCTGCCGTGGAATGGGGGCGTGAAAGGCTGATACAAGGTCCATTTGGCCACTAATTGATGAAAGAGACATGCCCTGGAGCTTGAGATGCAGAAGGTAGTCAAGGATTGACTGCAACGAGGCCTGCTCAGGCCTACCTTGGGTTGAGGCCCAGCATGTGAACAGTTTCTATTTGGCCAGGTAGGTTGCTCTGGTGGAGGTCAATAGGACCTGCTGGACACAGGCCGAGCACTTCTGCTCTTTGGCATACAACTACCAAGCTGTCAGGTGCAGCGCTGCCAGGTTCGGGTGCAGGAGCCTGACACGGTTCTGGGATAGGAGATCTGGCCAGAAAGGCAGCTGCAGCGGGGCTGTAATTGACAGGTTCAGCAGCGTGCCGAACCAATGTTGGCGAGGCCAAGCCGGGGCTATCGGGATCACTTTGCCCCTGTCCTGCTTGATCTTCATGAGGACTCTGTGGATCAATAGCAAGAAAGCGTAGATCAGAGCCCCTGACCATGGGAGTAAGAAGGGGTCTGACAAGGAGCCCCTGTCAATCCCCAGAACTGAGCAGAACATATGGCATTTCCTGTTCTGGCAAGTCGCAAACCAGTTTTGTTTGCGACTTGCCAGAACAGGAAATGTCCACTTGGGGAGATCCCCACTTTCAGAAGATCACGCTGGCCACCTCGGGGTGGATAGACCATTGGTGGAGAGACAAGAAGGTTCTGCTGAGGCCATCTGCTATATGCTCCTGGTCCTCAGGAGGTGCGCAGCCATGAGATGAATAGCATGCTGTACACACAAAGTCCCAGAGCCGGAGAGCTTCCTGGCAAAGGGCTGATGACCTGGCTCCGCCCTGCTTGTTGATATAAAACATCGTGGCAGTATTGTCTGTCAGGACTTGAACCACCTTGCCCTTCAAGTGGGACCAAAAAGCCTGACAGATCAAGCGTACCACTCTGAGCTCCCTGACATTTATGTGGAGGGATGGTCGACCCATGACCAGCAGTCTTGTGTGCTGAACTCGCCCAGGTGGGCTCCCCAGCCTAGGTCTGAGGTGTCAGAAAACAGAGGCAGCAATGGGGATGGGGCTGTGAAGGAAACTCCCTCCAACACTGATCTGGGGTCCAACCATCATGCCAGTGATGACCAGATGTAGTCCAGCACCTTGGACTACCAGGTCTAGGTTGTGCCTGTTCGGGATGTAGACCAATGCCAGACACGCCTGCAGTGGCCAGAGATGGAGCCAGGCATTACAGACCACATAAGTATAGGCTGCCATGTGGCCTAACAATCTCAGGCAAGTGTGGGTGGTGGTGAGCGGGTGGCCCCTTACACGGGAGATCACATCCGACATGGCTCGGAAACGAGCCTCCGGAAGGAAGGCTCTGCCCCACATGGAGTCTTTCAAGTCGAGACCGGTGTACCAGTCTCCCGGATCCAGGGAGGGAATGATGGAGGCCAGAAAAACCATGCGGAACTTCACCTCTTGAGATATTTGTTGAGTTGCCACAGGTCCAGAATGGGTTTTAGGCCCCCTTTTGCCTTTGGGATTAGGAAATAGCGGGAGTAGTATCCTTTCTCCCTCATTTCCCCCTCATTTCCCGAGGGATCTCCTGCAGCTGGGGGCAGTGGAGGAGGTTGTTGACCTCCTGAACGAGGAGTCGCTCTTGAGAAGGGTCCCTGAAGAGGGATGGGGAAGAGAGGGGGGCAAGAATTGCAGGGTGTAGCCCAGAGATACAATTTCTAGCACCCAATGGTCTGAGGTGACCCGCGACTAGGCTGAACGGTAGGGACAAAGATGGTTGAGGAAAGGATGAGACGGATCCGGGGAGCTGACTGGGGTGTACTCTCGACTGCACCCTCAAAACAAACGCTTCTGGCCCACATGATGTTACGCTGTGCCAGGTTGTGTGGGTGAACGGGAGGAGGAAGGGCAGCAACGACTAAAACTGGTGTCCCTATCCCTTCTCCTTGCAGATCCCTGTTGAGACTGCCCAGGCCTTGGCAGCGTGTGTGGCCAGAACTGCTTCCTCGCCAATTGAGGTGTATGCAACCCCAGTGAGTGGAGGGTGGCCCGAGTGTCCTTTAGTCTGTGCAGCCTCACATCAGTCTTCTCCGCAAAGAGTCCAACCCCATCAAACAGGAGATCCTGGATCGAGCACTGCATCTCCTGGGACAGGCCTGCAGTCTGAAGCCAGGAATTGCACCTCATGACCACTGCTGAGGTGACCATCCTGGCCACCGAATAGGCTGCATCCCACGCCATTTGGAGGGAACACTGAGCTGCTGTAGTACCCTCCTCAGCAAGGGCCCCAAATTCTTGGGCCACATCCTGGGGCATGGAATCCTTGAACTTATGGAGGGAGTCCCATAAGTTGAAGTTGTATCTCCCCAAAAGAACCTGGTGGTTCATTACCCTGAACTGAAGACTAGCCATAGAATAAATTTTCCTTCCGAAAAGGTCCGGTCTCGTGGCCTCCTTATTTTTGGGGGTGGAACTGGATTGCCCTTGTCTGTCTCATTGGCCACAGAAACAACCAACGACCCCAGGGGCGGATGGGTGTACAAGTATTTGAACCCCTTGGCAGGGACGAAATACTTCTTTTTCACACTCTTGGGAGGTGGGCAGGATTGAGGATGGGGTTTGCCTGAGGGCTTTGGCAATATTTAGGACCTCTTCGTGCACCAGAAGCACAACACGTGCAGGGGTCGATGCAGAGAGCACATTAAACAAGGTGTCCAATTGCTCTGCCATCTCCTCCACCTCTAGGCCTAAGTTCATGATCACCCCTCAGAGCAGGGCTTGGTGCTCCTTAATCGTTGGTGGGCTAATGCGAGAGGACCCACCACAGCCCCACCTGGGGGAGGGCCAGGGACATCATCTCCCATGGGGGAAAGGGGACTCGGGGCGGGTATCTGCTTTTCCATCCCAGTGTCTGATTGCGCTTTGCGTGCTGAGCCCGGTGCTGCCGCTGGTGCCATCTGATGCTTGTCTGAAGCGGTGACCAATGCTTGGTGCGAAGGGGGCATCGGCATAACCGGCATGCTCCAGGCACTCCAACAGGGCCATTGCACTGACCACTTGCCCTGCTGCCAGGATGGCATCGCGGAGGTGGACGCAGCCTCAGGAGCCCAGTCGTGACAGTACTTTCTCAGCGAGGGGCTAAACTCCCTCACCGTGCCAGAGGAATCCTCCTCTGGAGGCCACAGCGGGGCCATCGATGCCTGAGTCTGGTGGCTAACCAACACCATGGGTGAACGGTGCCTTCAATAGCGGATCGTTGGTGCCGGGAGTAGGGGGAGCAGCACCGTGTTGGGAAACGTTCCCGTGGTCTAGGTGATGGCGATCAACGTCATGGAGAGGGTCAGCAGGAGGATGACCGGTGCCAACCGTATGGTGACCGGCACCTTCCTTTGGGCAAGTCTCGTCAAGAACGGCGGAGACCAGGATCATGGTGCCGGCAGCGGCACAGGAGGCAGCGAACAGGGCTGCTAACAGGGGAGTTTGAGTGGGAGTTTACAGGGGGAGGTGGAAGGGGAGGCAGGAGGGTGCGGTGCCCTGTGTGCTGTGTTTCCCCAGGTGCAGTGGGCAGAGACTACAGCAGCCATGAGCCAAGCAGCGGGGGACACAATGCAGATGATTGCCGATGGAAGCTGCGGTATGTACATAGTCCTAGCGGGGGTGCCTGAACAGAGGTATGTCTGTATTAAGTGTCGCCTAATAGAGCTGCTGGAAGAAAAGATCAGAGGGTTGGAGATGCAGGTAGATACCCTGGTGGAGTTTAGAAGGGAGTTTGAGCAGCTGATGGAGGAAAGGCAAGGAGGGGCTGAAGGGGAATGCTCAGGGGTGCAGGTGGAAGCAGGGGCTAAGGACTGTGAGGGGGGAATGTCAGACGGAGAACAAGGGCAGTGGAAGCATGTGACCGTGAGAAGCAGGCGAAGGAAAAGGAGGGCTAGTGAAGGGGAAATAGAACTCAGGAACAGGTTTGGGTGTTTGGATAACGAGGAGAGGGTGCAGCAGGTGGTAACTGAAGGTGGAAGGGTGAGGAAGAAGAGAAGAGCAGCTAGTCCAATAGAGAGAGGGGAGGAGTTGATGGAGACAGCACCAAATCTGGGCCCCGGGAGGATACAGAATGGCACAAGGGGGAGTATAAGGGAAAATAGTAACAGACAAGAGTTGCGACTAGAGGGAACAGGGGATAGCTTAGTAGATCGCACTGTCACCAGGCAAAGGCAGGTTTATGTGATTGGGGACTTCTTACTGAGGAGGTTAGACAGGCCTGTGACCAGGGCAGACCCTGAGAACAGAAGGGTGTGCTGTCTACCGGGCGCTAAGATACGGGATGTGGACCTGCGGTTGAAAAGGATCCTAAAAGGAGCAGGTAAGAACCCCTTGATCATCCTTCACGTAGGAATGAATGACACGGCTAGGTTCTCGTTCGAGAGAATCAAGGGAGATTATGCCAGACTAGGGAAGACGCTCAAGGAAATCGAGGCTCAGATCATCTTCAGTGGGATTCTGCCTGTTCCTAGAGAAGGGCAGCAAAGGGCTGACAGGATTGTGAGGATAAATAGCTGGCTAAGGGAGTGGTGCTATAAGGAGGGCTTTGGGATGTATGGCCACTGGGAGGCTTTCGGGGACAGACAGCTGTTCTCACGGGATGGACTTCACCTGAGTAGGGAAGGAAATAGACTTCTGGGAGGGAGGCTGTCTCATCTCATCAAAAGAGCTTCAAACTAGGAATTTGGGGGAGACTGTTGGGAGATGTCCAGTTAATCTCCACGCCAGATTCCAACATTGAAAAGGAGGGTGATGAGATAAGAACAGATATAGCTAGGGGGAAGGTATTGGACATAAGAAGGGGGTGGGGGGGATGGACAGTACGGGGTCCATACCAAATTGCATAACTAATGGGAGAGAGGCTAAACAGCATACATTAAGATGTTTATACACCAATGCGAGAAGCCTAGGTAACAAAATGGAGGAATTGGAGCTCCTGGTCCGAGAAATGAAACCGGATATCGTAGGAATAACCGAAACATGGTGGAACGGTAGTAGAGTACAGGTATGGAAGGGTATGTGCTGTTTAGGAACGACCGGAACAAAGGTAAAGGTGGGGGAGTAGCATTGTATGTCAATAAGGAGGTAAACTGTAAAGAAATAATAACTGATGGAATGGATAAGACGGAGTCTGTCTGGGCAATACTCACACTGGGTAAAAGAACTACTAGAGCCTCCCCTGGGATAGTGCTTGGGATGTGCTATAGACCGCCGGGATCTAGCCTGGATACGGACAGAGAACTATTTAATGTTTTTAGGGAAGTAAATACTAATAGGAACTGTGTAATCATGGGAGACTTTAACTTCCCGGATATAGATTGGGGAACAAATGCTAGTAACAATAATAGGGCTCAGATGTTCCTAGACGTGCTAGCTGATGAATTCCTTCATCAGGTAGTAGCTGAACCGACGAGGGGGATGCCATTTTAGATTTGGTTTTGGTGAGTACTGAGGACCTTGTTGAGGAAATGGTTGTAGGAGACAACCTTGGCTCAAGTGATCATGAGCTAATTCGGTTTAAACTAAATGGAAGGATTAACAGAATTAAATCAGAGACTAGGGTTTACAATTTCAAAAAGGCTAATTTTAATAAACGAAGGGGACTGGTTAGGGAAGTGGATTGGGCTAACATATTTATGGATCTAAATGCGGATGGCGCCTGGGATTATTTCAAGTTGAAGTTGCAGGAGCTGTCGGAGGCCTATATCCCGAGGAAGGGAAAACGGTTAGTAGGCAAGAGATTCAGACCGAGCGTCTCACAGGGGTGATTAAGAAAAAACAGAAAGCGTACAAAGAGTGGAAGAGGGGAGGGATCAGCAAGGAAACCTACCTTATTGAGGTCAGAGCATGTAGAGATGGAGTGAGAAAGGCCAAAAGCCGTGTGGAGTTGGACCTTGCGAGGGGAATTAAAACCAATAGTAAGAGGTATTATAGCCATATAAATAGAAAGAAAACAAAGAAAGAAGAAGTGGGACCGCTGAAGACTGTAGCTGGAGTGGAGATTAAGGATAATCTAGGCATGGCACAATATCTAAATGCATATTTTGCATTGGTCTTTAATGAGGCTAATGAAGGATTTAGGAATAGTGGCAGCGTGACAGAAGGGAATAAAGGAGGGGGGATTGACATTACCGTATCCGAGGTAGAAGCCAAACTTGAACAGCTTAATGGGACTAAATCGGGCGGACCGGATGATCTTCATCCGAGAATATTGAAGGAACTGGCGCGAGAAATTGCAAGCCCATTATAGATTCATTAAAAATTATCGCTAAACTCAGGGGTGGTACCATTGGACTGGAGAATAGCTAATGTGGTTCCTATTTTCAAGAAAGGAAAAAAAAGTGACCCGGGTAACTACAGGCCTGTTAGTTTAACATCTGTAGTATGCAAGGTCTTGGAAAAAATTTTGAAGGAGAAAGTAGTTAAGGACCTTGAGGTCAATGGCAATTGCGACAAATTACAACACGGTTTTACGAAAGGCAGATCGTGCCAAACCAACCTGATCTCCTTCTTTGAGAAAGTAACAGACTTTTTAGATAAGGGAAATGCAGTGGATCTAATATACCTAGATTTCAGTAAAGCGTATGATACAGTACCGCACGAGGAATTATTGGTTAAATTGGAAAAGATGGGGATCGATATGAGAATCCAGAGGTGGATAAAGAACTGGTTAAAGGGGAGACTGCAGCGGGTCGTACTGAACGGTGAACTGTCAGGTTGGAGGGAGGTCACCAGTGGAGTTCCTCAAGGTTCGGTTTTGGGTCCGATTTTATTTATTACTGACCTCGGAACCAAATGTAGGAGTGGGCTGATAAAGTTTGCGGATGACACAAAGTTGGGGGGTATTGCCAAATTCGGAGAAGGATCGGGATATCCTGCAGGGAGACTTGTAAACTGGAGTAATAGTAATAGGATGAAATTTAATAGTGAAAAGTGTAAGGTGATGCATTTAGGGATAAATAAGAATTTTAGTTATAAGCTGGGACGCATCGGTTGGAAGTAACGGAGGAGGAGAAGGACCTCGGAGTCCTGGTTGACCGCAGGATGACTATGAGTCGGCAATGTGACGTGGCCGTGAAAAAAGCTAATGCGGTCTTGGGATGCATTAGGCGAGGTATATCTAGTAGGGATAAGGAGGTGCTGCTTCTGTTATACAAGGCACTGGTGAGACCTCATTTGGAGTACTGTGTGCAGTTCTGGTCTCCCATGTTTAAAAAGGATGAACTCAAACTGGAACGAGTACAGAGAAGGGCCACTAGGATGATCAGAGGAATGGAAAACCTGTCGTATGAAAGGAGACTTGAGGAGCTCGGTTTGTTTAGCCTAACCAAAAGAAGGCTGAGGGGGGATATGATTGCTCTCTTTAAATATATCAGAGGGATAAATACCAGGGAGGGGGAGGAATTATTTCAGCTCAGTACTAATGTGGACACGAGAACGAATGGATATAAACTGGCTGTGGGGAAGTTTAGGCTTGAAATTAGATGAAGGTTTCTAACCATCAGAGGGGTGAAATTTGGAACAGCCTTCCGAGGGAAACAGTGGGGGTGAAAGACCTCTCTGGCTTTAAGATTAAGCTAGATAAGTTTATGGAGGGAATGGTTTGATGGGATAACGTGATTTTAGTCAATTGGTCAACAACGTGGCATCGCTGGTGAATAGTATCAATGGTCAATGAGGGTCTGGCTGGAGAATCTTGCCTGCATGCTCGGGGTTCTACTGATCGCCATATTTGGGGTCGGGAAGGAATTTTCCTCCAGGGTAGATTGGCAGAGGTCCTGGAGGTTTTTCGCCTTCCTCCGCAGCATGGGGCGGGGGTCGCTAGCTGGGGGATACTCTGCGACTTGAAGTCTTTAAATCACAGGATTTGGGGACTTCAACAGCTGAGTTAAGGGAAAGGGGTGGGTCAGCTTTTGTGGCCTGCATCATGCGGGAGGTCATTCTAGATGATCATAATGGTCCCTTCTGACCTTAAAGTCTATGAGTCTATGATCTGAAGCGGTGAACTGGTGATCTGAGTTGACGCGGTGATCTGGGGCGGGGCGACAAAGAGCTCTGCCTCGGCTCTGGAGACTGGCAGTGTTCACTCGCCTTCTGGGAGGCTTTCACGGCTGGCTTGCCCTCATAGGGAGCCTATGCCGGGTTCATCGGAGCACGCAGTATCGGTTGCACTGGGACAGTCCTTTGCTTTCTGAGCACCGGGTGGGGCTGAGAAGGCTTTGGCTCCACCATGAGTCTGGGTCCCCTACCACTCCCTGAAGTCAGTGGCGGATCGCTTTGGAGGTGAGGAGTAGAAGGTCCCCTAGGGGATGTATCCCCATGCAGTTCCAGGGTGGGCAGGCGGCCTGAACATGGTCCTTTACCCAATGCCCCTTGGTCCTTCTTGCTCTGTGCCAGGTCACACTTTTTCGACTTCTTGGGCACTGGCAAAGGGGATTGGTGCTGGGTAGAGCCCGATGCCGGGGGTGCACTGGCAGTCAAGTCCAGCCGGGACTGCTCTGAGGCTGGGTGGAGAGCAGCCTCCATGAGGAGAGCCCTCAAATGGATGTTGCGGTCTTTTTGTGACCTGGGATGAAAGTTCTTACAGATGCGACACTTCTCTTTTACATGTGATTCCCCCCAAGCACTTCAGACAGCTGCCCTGGGGGGGGGGGGGGGGTCACTAACAGGCATAGGCCTGTTACAGTTAGCCCAGGGCTTAAAACCCAGAAACTGGGGCATGCCACCCCACCTGGGGCAAAATCCATGCCCCTAATTTACTAACTACAGTACGTAACAACTACTTCACTAGCTAACTACTGTAAACAAACTATTTAAAGCTCTAATACATGAAGTGAAAAAGGAAACAGCTGACCACTTGCTAGGCAAGGGAGAGAGGTGCTCGGACCAACCACCATGGGCGATAAGAAGGAACTGAGAGGGCATAGGGCTGGCAGCGCCTGATATACCTGACACATGAGTGTGGCACTTCAGAGGGTGCCACAGCCGACCCTACGGATACCGCTAAGACAAAAATCTGACAACTGTGCACATGGGCGCACACACCCCTAGAATGGAATCGACATGGGCAAGCACTTGAAGAGCCACCACTGGTTTAGACACAACAAATCCTGCATCGTGGCAAGGGGGTTATACTAGATGACCCTTGCAGTCCTTTCTAACTTTATGGTTCTATGATTCTACTTCCCTATCACAGAATATAGCTGCCTTCTGCCTCCCTCAGAGGGTTGCATCTGTGTTCATTACTCTTTAGAGCCTAAACCTGACCTCTCAGAGGTCAGCTTCACAGTCAGAAGTTCCTAGAATTGTGGAGAAGAGTTCAGCTGACGGCGCTCAGCATGAATACCATGCTCTGTTCCTTGTGCTGATTCCATTTCCACTACAAATAACAGGAAACAAGTTATGTTCTGGTATTTTTAATAAGAACTAGTGGGAAGAGCCAGGCACAAAAGCCCATTGTAGGGCTGTAGAACCAGGGAACTATAGAATCACAGAAGATTAGGATTGGAAGAGACCTCAGGAGGTCATCTAGTCCAACCTCCTGCTCAAAGCAGGACCAATCCCCAACTAAATCATCCCAGCCAGGGCTTTGTCAAGTCAGGCCTTAAAAACCTCTAAGGATGGAGATTCCACCACCTCCCTAGATAACCCATTCTAGTGTTTCACCACCCTCCTAGTGAAATAGTGTTTCCTAATATCCAACCTAGACTTCCCCCACTGCAACTTGAGATCATTGCCCCTTGTTCTGTCATCTGCCACTACTGAGAACAGCCGAGCTCCATCCTCTTTGGAAACCCCCCTGTCTGGTAGTTGAAGGCTGCTATCAAATCCCCCCCCCCTCATTTTTCTCTTCTGCAGACTAAATAAGCCCAGTTCCCTCAGCCTCTCCTCATAAGTCATGTGCCCCAGGCCCCTGATCATTTTCATTGGACTCTCTCCAATTTTTCCACATCCTTTCTGTAGTGTGTGGGGGGGACGGGACCCAAAACTGGACGCAGTACTCCAGATGTGGCCTGACCAGTGCCAAATAGAGGGGAATAATCACTTCCCTTGATCTGCTGGCAGTGCTCCTACTAATGCAGCCCAATATGCCGTTAGCCTTCTTGGCAACAAGGGTACACTGCTGACCCATCCAGCTTCTCATCCACTGTAATCCCCAGGTCCTTTTCTGCAGCACTGCTGCTTAGCCAGTCAGTCCCCAGCCTGTAGCAGTGCATGGGATTCTTTCGTCCTAAGTGCAGGACTCTGCACTTGTCCTTGTTGAACCTTATCAGATTTCTTTTGGCCCAATCCTCCAATTTGTCTAGGTCACTCTGGACTCTATTCCTACCCTCCAGCATATCTACCTCTCCCCACAGCTTAGTGTCATCTGCTAACTTGGTGAGGGTGCAATCCATCCCCTGATCCAGATCATTAATAAAGATGTTGAACAAAACCAGCCCCAGGACCGACCCCTGCGGCACTCTGCTTGATACCGGTGTGACATTATTGACATGAACTGTGACTGTCTAGATCATTGTTGCAACCAGGGTCCTATGGTTGCACCAGTTCTTGTACAGAGGAGGTCAAGTCGGGGGTCTATGGAAAGGTTGTAGTTTCCTGGTTATGATTATGGTGTCTGTATGTATGTGTCATTTTTGTATTTGAAGTTATGAATATTGGCTATGTACTTGTATCTACATATGTTTGATTCTAAGTAGCCTCAGTGAAGCCTTTGGGCAGCTTCTTGAGAATGGGCATTTACTGAGAATAGTCCTGTCAAGAAACACTTAACTGACAATGGACTTTGGGAGATGCCAATCCACAGCTGAGCTTTTCTGGGAACGTTCAAACTAATATATAAACAATGGCGTCGGCCTGCAAAAAGCTAAATCATTCATGGACATGTGACTTGCCCAGGTGGCTACAAACTCCATCTTGTTGCTGTGACTTTGCACAGAAGAACAAAGGGGTTTCCACTCACAAGAGAGAATATAAAAGGCCCTGGAAGCCTCTCCATTTTGTCTTCAACTGTCTTAAGAGATGGCCTCTCCATCCCAAAGAGATGCCTGAAAGAAATTGGAACAAAGGACAGTAACTATTGGGGTGTAAGTGATTGCTGGACCCAGACTAGGAAGGAGTCCAGTCTGTGAAAGAAGCTTATTGGAACATCTCTGTGGGTGAGATTTCATCTGTAATCAGTTTCTTAATGTATTAGGCTTAGATTTGGGTGTTTTGTTTTACATTGCTTGGTAACTTACTTTGTTCTGTCTGTTATTACTTGAAACAACTTAAATCCTACTTTTTATACTTAATAAAATCACTTTTTGCTTATTAACCCAGAGTAAGTAATTAATACCTGGGGGAGCAAACAGCTGTGCATATCTCTCTATCAGTGTTATAGAGGGCGGACAATTTATGAGTTTATCCTGTATACGCTTTATACAGAGTAAAACGGATTTATTTGGGGTTTGGATCCCATTGGGAGTTGGGTGTCTGGGTGCTAGAGGCAGGAGCACTTGCTAAGCCGTTTTCAGTTAAGTCTGCAGCTTTGGGGCACGTGGTTCAGACCCTGGGTCTGTGTTGGAGCAGACTGGCGTGTCTGGCTTGACAAGGCAGGGTTCTGGAGACTCAAACTGGCAGAGAAATTGGGCTCAGAGGTAGTCTCAGCACATCAGGTGACAGTCCCAAGGGGGTTTCTGTGACCGAACCCGTCACAACCGGCTGCCAACTAAACATTCAAACTGTTGATCACACTACCTGTTGAGCCAAACAATCTAGCCAACTGTCTATCCACCTTATAGTCTATTCATCCAATCCATACTTTTTTAACCTGCTGGTAAGAATACTGTGGGAGACCGTATCAAAAGCTTTGCTAAAGTCAAGCTATATCATGTCCACTGCTTTCCCCATATCCATAGAGCCAGTTATCTCATCATAGGAGGCAATCAGGTTGGTCAGGCATGACTTGCCTTTGGTGAATCCATGTTGACTGTTCCTGATCACCTTTCTCTCCTCCAAGTGCTTCAAAATGGTTTCCTTGAGGACCTGCTCAATGATTTTTCCAGGGACTGAGGTGAGGCTGACCGGTCTGTAGTTCCCCGGGTTCTCCTTCTTCCATTTTTTAAAAGATGGCACTATATTTGCCTTTTTCCAATCCTCAGTACCTCCCCCAATCGCCACGAGTTTTCAAAGATAATGGCCAATGGCTCTGCAATCACATCAGCCAATTCCCTCAGCACCCTCGGATGCATTAGAGCTGGACCCGTGGACTTGTGCATGTCCAGCTTTTCTAAATAATCCTTAACCTGTCCTTTTACCACTGAGGGCTGCTCACCTCCTCCCTATACTGTAAAAAGAACAGGAGTACTTGTGGCACCCTAGTGCCCAAGACAGCAGTATGGGAGCTGACCTTGTCTGTGAAGACCAAGGCAAAAAAAATCTGAGTGGGAAGGAAAGATCTACATCATAGAAACTTGGAAGATGATGTGAAAGCAGATTTTGGGAAACAGTAACAAAATAATGTAAAATGTTTAACTTGGAAAGACTTTATCTTCATGAATAGAATCTAGGAGCAAGGGTTGGGGGATGGGGCGGGCAGGGTCATCTGCAAGTGAAGGAGATCAGTTGGGGATGTTCCCTGGATGGCATGTCCTTCTGAAGGGTGTTATGAGTCTTTTAAGTACATGCTACACACTATGGTAATGGACACTATAGAAAATCCCAAGTTACAGAGAGAGTTTGGTTCAAGAAGTCAAACCCCAGATACACAAGGCACATAGATTGAGAGGCTGAAGTCTGGCCTTCAGTGTAACAGGTGCTTTACTTAAAACAAACAAACAACCAACAACAACAAAGAAAAACGCACAACTAAGGCATGGCCCCAAAGAGCAGCAAAGAAAAAAAAAAAAGCATATACAGAACAAAAACGAGTCTGGTGGCACCTTAAAAGACTAAGATTTATTTGGGCATAAACTTTCGTGGGTAAAAACCCCCACTTCTTCAGATGCATGGAGTGAAAATTACAGATGCAGGCATAAATATACTGACACATGAAGAGAAGGGAGTTACCTTACATGTGGAGAACCAGTGTTAACAAGGCCAATTCAGTCAGGGTGGATGGGGTCCACTCCCAATAATTGATGAGGAGGTGTCAATACCAAGAGCCAATGTCTCTTGGATACAGACTAACACGGCTACCCCTCTGATACATATACAGCACAGTACTTTGTTAAACAAACTACTAAAAAAATAAAGTTTAAAATAAAAAAGATTTGACAAGGAAAGAAATTGTTCTGTTCTTGTTTCATTTAATGGTTAAAAGCAGCATTTTTCTTCTGCATAGTAAAGTTTCAAAGCTGTATTAAGTCAAAGTTCAGTTGTAAACTTTTGAAAGAACAATCAATGTTTTGTTCAGTTATGAACCACCTCCATTCCCAAGGTGTTCATAACTCTGAGGGTCTACTGTATAGACAGATCTGGGGAAAAAGGAGTAAGAGAAAAAGTCAGTTTGCTACTAAATGCGTTGGCAATGAAACTCATAAATGCTCAATTGCCTTTTAAATTTCGCATGGGGCTTTCCTGCAGGGTGTCAGGAGCACCTTGTGATCCTGGGCCAGCAGAACAGCCCACAGGGAACAGTAATACCCAGAGTAGGTTAGAGTAACCCTGAAACTACTCTAATTTATGCTGGGACCAAACTGGTCATGGCTTAGGGTGACCAGATGTCCCAATTTTATAGGGACAGCCCCGATATTTGGGGCTTTTTCTGATATAGGCTCCTATTACCCCCCACCCCCGTCCAGACAGCAAGTGTGAAAAATTGGGTCACCCTATCATGGCTGCCACCAGGATGAGGGAACATCAGTGGTTTTGAGCCACCTTTTCCCATCCCACAGCACCCAGAATAGCATGCATGGACTGAAAGCTCTTGGTTTTGCATTTCCACAACCCAACAAGCCATTTGCATTCCTCTGGAACAAGGCAGGTCACAGATCCCAGTACACAGTGTGAGAGCTGGGGATCAGGCAGTCTCAGTCAAGGGGATCTGGCTATAGAGTGAACTTTCAAATCAGATTAGATTAATCCAGAGCCTTGATCACAATGCAAGACCTTCCTCTTGGATATAGGTTCTCTAACCAGATCCAGAGGAGGAGAACAAAAGCCAATCAAACACCACACCTTACCCCAAGCTGTTTCCCATAACCAAAGAAAGGAAAAGAGCTGAAGACTCCATGATGACCATAGAATCATAGAATATCAGGGTTGGAAGGGACCTCAAGAGGTCATCTAGTCCAACCCCCTGCTCAAAGCAGGGCCAATTCCCAACTAAATCATCCCAGCCAGGGCTTTGTCAACCCGGGCCATAAAAACCTCCAAGGAAGGAGACTCCACCACCTCCCTAGGTAATGCATTCCAGTGCTTCACCACTCTCCTAATGAAATAGTGTTTCCTAATATCCAACCTGGACCTCCCACACTGCAACTTGAAACCATTGCTCCTTGTTCTATCATCTGCCACCACTGAGAACAGCCGAGCTCCATCCTCTTTGGAACCCCCCCTTCAGGTAGTTGAAGGCTATCAAATCCCCCCTCATTCTTCTCTTCTGGAGACTAAACAATCCCAGTTCCCTCAGCCTCTCCTCATAACTCATGTGCTCCAGCCCCCTAATCAGGTTTGTTGCCCTCCGCTGGACTCTTTCCAATTTTTCCACATCCTTCTTGTAGTGTGGGGCCCAAAACTGGACACAGTACTCCAGATGAGGCCTCACCAATGTCGAATAAAGGGGAACGATCACGTTCCTCGATCTGCTGGCAATGCCCCTACTTATACAGCCCAAAATGCCGTTAGCCTTCTTGACAACAAGAACACATTGTTGACTCATATCCAGCTTCTCGTCCACTGTGATCCCTAGGTCCTTTTCTGCAGAACTGCTACCTAGCCATTCGGTCCCTAGTCTGTAGCAGTGCATGGGATTCTTCCGTCCTAAGTACAGGACTCTGCACTTGTCCTTGTTGAACCTCATCAGTACAAAATCCTAAAAATAGAAATACAGGGGCACAACATGTTGCTCTCCCAATTAATTAAAATTGGCTTGGATAGAAGCATTGTTAAATGGATTGAAAACCATAGGACAGCTATAAACTTAAGACAACATACTGAGATGACAGGTGATGCAGAGAACAATATCAGAGCAGCTCTTATTTAACATCTTTATGATCGATCTGGAAGAAGAATGAAAGAACTTGTTATTAAAAATGGCAAACTGCACGATACTTTGTCAGGAGGAGCTGCACATCCCAGTGAGGACAGAGAAGTGACATAAAAAGGAACTACAGAGGTTAGAGCCGTGGGCAGGAAACAAAGTGAGAGTCAACTTGGAAAAATGCAGACAATAAGCCTAGAGAAAATAACCCAACCCCCAGATATGTCAAAGAGGGAGAAACCTTGGGATAAGGAATATCTGAGAAAGACACTGACACTTCCCAGGGGTAGCCAGGTTGGGAGGCACCTCACAACCATCTGCTCTTAGCATGAGGAAATCCTGTCTGTGCCTGCCTGGGGTCAACTCCCTCACTCCACCAGCCATGGGCAACATAAGCACTCTCCTCTCAGCCTATGTAGGCCCTGATGTCTCTCTGCAGGTAAGCAATAGGCACACTGCTACCCCCGATTCCTCTGAGCGACCCCCTGGAGTGCTAGCCCCTGTTCCACAGGACTCACAGAGTCACTGTTCCCATGGGAACAATACACCTCAGCTTACCCATCTCACATCAGGATCATCGCTTCGCTCAGCTTACAGCACTTAAAGGTTTATAGTGAAGACAAGGCTAAGTTTATTTAACAAAGAACAGAGATTCAAATAATAGCTAGTAAGAAGTATTGGAAACAATTGGCTACATCTAAAATAAAATTATAGTACACCTTCTAGCGCTTAGACTTAACTGCCAAGACATTCTTGTGTCTCAAAGATAAACCCTGTGAGAAAAGCTAACAACCAGGTAGGCTGTGATCCTCTGTTCATATGACAAGCTCGCTGACAGCTTGTCCCCTAAGTGAAGGACCCTGTGGGTCTTTCTGCAATCCCCTAAAAATCCCCATTCTTTTGATCTTTATTCATAAAGTAGACATCCTCTGCTGATTATTCTTCTCCATGGCCTCAGTCTTTTGCCAACCTTGCAGTCTTGTAATCAGCATCTGGCTTCACATACAACTAGATTTGCATTGTGAGACCAGGGGCGGCTCTAGGCACCAGCAAAGCAAGCACGTGCTTGGGGCAGCCCATTTGCAGGGGCGGCAGGGATCCAGCGTGGGAGCTGAGAACCAACAGGGGGCCCTGGGAGCTGTAGTTCCTTGGTTAGCTCCCTGCCTATAGAGCCAGCCCTGGAGCAGGGAAAGAACTACATTTCCCAGCATTCCCTTGGCCACTACCAACTGGAAAGACAGGGAGGGAGTGAGGAAGCTGAGACCTCACACTGCAGCCTGCTTTGAATGGAGAACTGCACTGTGAGTAGGGATACCATATTTTAACATTCAAAAAAATAGGACACTCCATGGGGAGGGAGGGTAGCCCCACCCTGCCCCCATCCACTCCCTCCGACTACCCCCCACAGAAACCCCAACCCATCCAATCCCCCTGCTCCCTGATCATCCCCTCCTGGGATCCCTGCCCCAACTGCCCCCCAGGACTCCACCCCCATCTAAGCCCCACTGGTCCTTGTCCCCTGATTGCCCCCTCCTGAGACCCCCCCCCCCCCAACTTCCCCCCTAGGACCCCACCCCCTACCTGTCCCCTGACAAACCCCTGGGACTCCCATGCCTATCCAACTGCTGCCTGTCCCCTGACTGCCCCCCCCAAACCCCTGACCCATCTAACCACCCCTTCTCCTTGTCCCTTGACTGCCCCCCCCAGAACCCCCTACCCCTTCTCCAACCCCCCAATCCCCTTACTGTGCCACTCAGACCAGTGTGTCTGGCTTCGCACAGCGCCAGACACGCTGCTGCATACATGCTGCCGTGCTCCCCTGCGGAGCCACAGCCCCCGCCCCAGCACCTGCCTTCCAGATTTGGACACCTCAAAATTCAGGAGTGCTCAAGCTCAGTTTGGGCGGCTGTTACTTCATTTCTCCCAAATCAAATATACTGATCCACTGTAACTTGCTGTAGAAAAAATAGGATAAAATTGAGCAAGAAATGCTTCCCAGTGGTTATTAGGACTGGAATTGCTATTTTCAACAGCCATTGCCTTTTGTTTGTTTGTTTAAAAGGAAGACAGTGATATTGCATTGGCAAATTCCCCATAGAAAGAAAGAGTGGAACAAAAGAATAATAAAGGCACCTCAACTTTTCCTCATTTATGTAGGACAGTCTTATAATATGCATCCAGATATCCTCCAATCACACAAGCTGAAAATTGTTCCACTTTACTGCAGTTCTGTAACCATATGGGAACCAATCCTGTCTGTGTTCTGTGCACATCCAAAATTCCTGCTGAATGACCCGCCCTGGGAGCGAGTTACCAGTGACCCAGGGCTGCGGCGGAAGGAGGCTGCAGGGCGGGGGGAAGAGGAAGAGCCCAGGGCTGGGGCGGCAGGGTGTGTGTGTGTGTGTGTGTGGGAGAGCCCAGGGCTGGGGCGGCAGGGGGGTGCGGCGAGGAACCCAGGGCTGGGACGGGGGAGCAGCCAAAATTATTTTTTGTTTGGGGCGGCAAAAAAACCTAGAGCCGGCCCTGTTTGAGACACACAGTGAACAATACACCTTTGACCAGGCAAAGAAAGATATGCATCTCCTGTCCCAGGCCAAACTGCTCTTAACATCAAGAACATAATTTCCAGGATATACACATAACTTAAATATTATCCTTGCATATATTTCACTATTATAACTGTGTGTTACTGGCTGCTGGTAGAGACCACACATGCCACCCTTTGGCACAATATTATATAGAAATCAGACCCAGGGGATCCCTGTAAACTCCTATGCACCTCTTATGACCTCTGTAATCCAGGGATCCCTTGATGCCAACTGGCAGACATCGAGATGTTAAGAAGGGCAGCAAATCAGAAACGAGTTTATAAAGTGGGTGCAGCAGAGAGCTACAAAAATTATTTGAGGGCTGCAGAAAATGCCTTACAGTGAGACCCATAAATAGCTCAACCTGTTAAACTTATCCAAAAGAAGACTGAGAAGTGCCTTGATTACAGTGAATAAAAACCTTCACAGGGAGAGTATACGAGGTTCTAATAGGCTCTTTAATCTAACAGAGAAACCAGAACAAGAACCAATGGCCGGAAGCTGAAGCCAGACAAATTCAAATTGGACATAAAGTACACATTTTTAACAGTGAGGGTGATTAACCATTGGAACAAACTACCAAGGAAAGCAGTGGATGCTCCATCTCTTGGAGTCTTCTGGAAGATATGCCTTAGCTACATATAAGTCATTGGGATCAGTGCAGTGGTAACTGGGTGAAATTCTCTGGCCTGTGACGTAGAAGAGGTCAGACTAGATGATCTAATGGCAATTTCTGGTCTTAAACACTATGACAAATGTAGAGAGTTTACAGAAGAAGAACTCCAGTGATCAGGGAAGGACTGAGTTTGAGGAAAGAATGAGAGAAATAAATCTCTCCAGCCTGGCCAAGGGTGCGGATGCTAATACTTGTCACACAGGTGGACTCTTGCCCTTACTAGTAGGTGAACCAGTGAGAGAGAGTAGAGCAGCCCAAATCTATTGATAACTACTGACCCATCATACTGGGATGCAGTAGGGTAAAACCGAGGCACCCTGCTTCTCCTCTGTATAGAAGTGCTCCCCGGTTAGCATGTTCTTCAGATGGCAACTAGCTGTCTGGGGCCCTGGGCATGCAGGCTGGCTAGCGTCAGCAACCCCCTTGGTTACCTCCCTAGTGCTCCCTCAGAGCTAATTGGAAATTGTTATACAAGATGTGCCAGACATTCTGTTTTCCCATTAAGGCCTCTACACTGCTGTGACAATGCGGTTCTGGCGGAACCCAACTGAGAGTGCCAACTCAGGACAAATTGCTCAAATAGGGCAGTTACAACCCAAGGCTGGGGTTTTTCCACCTCTAAGGCAAACCAAACCAGCCAGACTAAGACTTCGGTCTCACCCCACTGGCTCACCGCAAGTCTCACAAGCAATCTCCTTAGACACTCCAGTTTCCCAGTATTACCACCAGTGCCACACGTTATGGGGACAAATGGTTATAAAAACCAATATCCCAGTAAAAGAAAAAGGTTCTCCTGATCCCAAAGGACCAAGCCCCAGACCCAGGTCAATGTACAAGTCAGACCTTACCCACAAATCACGCTACTGCCAATCCTTTAGAATCTAAAATCTAAAGGTTTATTCATAAAAGGAAAAAGATAGAGATGAGAGTTAGAATTGGTTAAATGGAATCAATTACATACAGTAATGGCAAAGTTCTTGGTTCAGGCTTGCAGCAGCGATGGAGTAAACTGCAGGTTCAAATCAAGTCTCTGGAATACATCCCCAGCTGGGATGGGTCATTCAGTCCTTTGTTCAGAGCTTCAGTTTGTAGCAAAGCCCCTCCAGAGGTAAGAAGCAGGATTGAAGACAAGATGGAGATCAGGCATCAGCCTTATATAGTCTTTTCCAGGTGTAAGATCACCTCTTTGTTCTTACTGTGGAAAATTACAGCAAAAATGGAGTCTGGAGTCACATGGGCCAGTCCCTGCATACTTTGCTGAGGTACAAGGCGTATCTGCCTTCTCTCAATGGGTCCATTGTATAGCTGATGGTCCTTAATGGGCCATCAAGCAGGCTAGGCAGAGCTAATCTCAGCTTGTCTGGGATGTCACCCAGAAGCATAGCATAAGTTTGCCATACAGACAGTATAGAGCCAATATTCATAACTTCGACTACAAAACTGATACATACATATAGACAGCATAATCATAACCAGTAAACCATAACCTTGTCCTAGACACCCCATTTGACCCCCTTTATACAAGATTTGGGTGCCACTACAGGACCTTGGTTGCAACAATGATCTATATGGTCCCAGTTTATGTCAATAACGTCACAACTGCATAAAGCAATGAGTTCCCCAGGTTGACTGAGTTGTGTAAAGAAGTACTTCCTTTTTTTGTTTTAAGCCTACTGCCTATTAATTTAATACCTTACTCATTTTTGTTGCTCTTCTTTGTACCTAATCCAATTCGAATATATCAGTTTTGAGATTATATGACCAGAACTGAATGCTGTATTCAAGGTGAGGATGTACCATGGATTTGTATAGTGGCAGTCTGATATTTTCTGTCTTATTATCTAACCTTTTCCTAACGATGCCCAACATTCTGCTAGTTCCAAAGAGTGGGTTACTACCGTCACTTTATACCTCATTTCACGATGTTGGCCACTCCATTAACAGACGTTACAAAGACACTAGTGATGAAAACAGTCCTGTGGATTCAGGAGTTCAAAAACTTTTTAAAAAAAAGAATAAAGGAAATCTTGGAGCAACAAACTGTACTCTGATGTCCAGACTTTTCATTACCATTTATCTTGCACATGGACAATCTGAAGTGGGCTTAGGAGTCATACTTCCGCAACACTTCCAAGGAGTAGAACATTCAATTCTTTATTTAAGCAGGAAACTCCAACAACAGGAAACCAGGTTCTCTACCATAGAGCAAATGCTTGGCCATACAATGGTCAGTAGTGGCTCTGTGATATAACCTTCTAGGACTTTCGTTCAAGCTAGTCACAGACTACATCTCCTTAAAAGGGATGCGGACAATGAAAAAGATACCAATGCCGCATTACACGGTGGTAGCTGGCATTACAGCCCCATGCTTTCACAATGACACCATTAGGGATCCCAACAGGGGAACACAGACTTTCCTCCCTCAACTAGGAGGGGACATTACTCTGACAAGACCAACACCCCGATTCCTCCCTACAGAGGGAGGTACATGATGGGGTGTACCAGGCCTGCACGGCCCCCGGCTGGAGGCCCTGCTGCACCCTGCCCAGGAAACAGCTTTCTGAGAGGAATAGAGCAGCGACTATTAGACCTCTGGGCTTGCCTAGAGAAGCCTCCTGGGGAGCAGCCATTTGGGAACCACTGAGAACTGGTCTTCCACCAACTAGAAGGGCAGGGTATCAGCAACAGCCAGTCAAGGCCCAGCAGGCTGAAATAATTGGAGCTACCTGCTGCTAGCAAGGCTGTTCTTGGCTGGGGCCCAGGGAGCAAGGAGAGATGCTCCCTAGGCCACAGCCAAAGGAACCGGGTTGGGACAGGATTTATTGCTGGCCACAGTCAGTGGCAGGAGTTCAGGAGGAACCTGCTGATTTAACTCCATAGAGGAAGTTGAGCCGCAGAAGGATAAGAAAGCATTTTATTTAAAACTGGCCCCGAAAGGCAAGGCTCATCTTGTTTTCTGTACCCCAGGAGGGGTTTGAACTGTGTGCCCTGGCCGGAGGGCTGAGCCACAGATGACCTTCAGAGGTAGGCTGAGAGCCTGCAGTGAACACTGGGAGCTGAAGAAAGTGTCTGCATCACACCCTGACACCAGGGGAAGGGTGCACTCGAAGTGGTGAGTGCCACCCACCACAAACTATAACAGAAGTGTCCAGTGTGTGTGTGCCCAGTCCAAAATGGAAGTCAGGCTTTAGAGCAATGGTCATGGGTTCTGATCTAGAAAATGCCCTCCTGCCAGGACACGGTCAGGACTGGTTCCATGGCAGAACACAGACAGACACCGCATCAGAGTAAGTCTCTGGATTAACTACTTCCTCCTCAAATAACAACACCATTGATTTCTCTGGTGCAGAGCAGAGACTATAATGAAATCTGACAAGAGAACAATGCAGCCTGTCCCTGGGTGTTACTACCAGCCTCCGAACCAGGGAAGTGAAACAACTTCTCCCCATGATCTCAGATTAACAAAACGAAATCTGGAGCTGCTGCCAGTCTGTCACATGGTGAGCAGATCCCTGGGATGGTACAGAGAGACCAGAGTCACTAAAAAGCGATCCAGACCTGTTCTAGAGCCACAGGGATGATTACCAGTTTTGAAAACATGTCAGAGAGACAGACTCAAGGAGCTCAATCTATTAAGGTTAACAAAGAGAAGGCTAAGGGGTCACTTGATTGCAGTCTATCAGTACCTAACGGGGAACAAATATTTAATAAAGGGCTCTTTAATCAAGTAGAGAAAGGTCTAACATGACCCAATGGCTGGAAGTTGAAGCTAGACAAGTTAGGACTGGAAATAAGGAGTAAATTTTTAATGGTGAGTAATTAACCATTGGAACAATTTTCCAGGGGCTGGAAAATCACTAATAATTTTAAAATTAAAATTGGATGTTTTTCTAAACTATAGGAACTATTCTGGGGCCATTCTCTGGCCTGCGCTCTACAGGAGGTCAGACTGGATGATCACAATGGTCCTTTCTGGCCTTGGAATCTATGACTGTTCCTGCAGCCATCCTCACAGCAAAGCCAGCACATGGCAACAACATTCCCCACACAAACTTACTGTGACTGGAGCAGCTATGAGCATCCCAACACAAGCACTCTTCACCATTCACTGCCAGTCCTGCTAACAGGGTCTGGGACTCAGATGTCCGGGAGCTCTGTGATGTTACACCCCATATTCTTCATAGAAATATGGTTATGATATAAATATGGCTTAAGATATTTTATGCAAGATGGGGCTTGTAAGGCATCATTGGAAAGGTTATGATTTACTGAATGTGATTAGATACAGAAATGATATATGCATACAAACTGGATAAAGTTAGGAATATTGACTATGTAACAATTACAACTGTGTGTGTATTTGGGAGACACCCACCAGATAACAGGCCATCAGCTTTGATGGGCCATGAGGAAGAAACAATAAGACTTTGAAGATACTAATCTCTCCTCTTCCTGAGAGGCGTCCTGGAATGTAGCTGTGACACTACTAGGTCAGGTGGTCCTGTCACTTGGTACTAAACACTATCTTGGACTGCTAGTAATTTTCCACTAAAAGGAGGGCGAGGTCAAGACTGGGAAACAAAAGATTCCCACCTTATGTTAATTGTATTTAAGGCTGGGGAGTAAGGCAAACAGGACTCTCCTCCATTGCCTACCCAAGAAAGACTGCTGAAAGTACTTGGAGGGACAAAGGAACTAACCTGAGGGAAAAGGCAGGGGTGAGTCCAGATTGAGACAGGGGTCCAGTCTGTAAGAAGAAATAACTGGAACTCTAAGTTACAGAAACTCTGCAACTTGCCTAAAATACCATTTAGGGTGAGGAGTATCAGGGGGTAGCCGTGTTAGTCTGTATCTACAAAAACAACAAGGAGTCTGGTGGCACCTTAAAGACTAACAGATCTTTAGTCAGTCTTTAAGGTGCCACCAGACTCCTTGTTGTTTTTTTAGGGTGAGAAATTACTTCTTGAAACCAGTCTCTTTAAGATCTTAAGCTTAGTATGTGTATTTTGTTTTATTTGCTCAGTAATCTGCTTTGTTCTGTTTGCTATCCCTTATAATCACTTAAACAAATGTATTAACTATAAAAAGCAGATTTTATTATTAAACCCAGGTTGTGCAATTTCTAACTGGGGCGGGGGGGGGGGCACAAGAAGTTGTGCATCTCTCTCTTCACATTGAGGGAGAGGGTGAATTTTTATGATCTTGAGCTGTGCAGATCTTTCTATACAGTGCAAGACAGTATTTGGGGTTTACCTCTGCACAGTGGGTGTGCACACAAGCGCTGGCTGAATCTTCTCACACAGATCTGACTGCAGTGTGTGTCTGGAACTGGGTGTGGTCTTGCCTGGGTGTGTGCCGGAAAGGGGCTTGAGAGCCTGGCACACCAACCCAGTGCAAGGGAAACCCAGGCTGGCAGGGCTGGAGGTCTGAGTGGGACCCCAGCACACCTGGTGGCATCCCAGATGGGGGTGTGTGTCCAACCCATCACACTCCCAACAGCCAAAATTCCTGCACTGTACCTAGAGACAAAGGGAGCAGCCGGGACTGAAGCAATAAATATTACTTAGCCTGTCTATAGCACTTTTTAATCCAAGAGTGTTGTTAGCCCATAGCTGCTACAGTGACTGGCATTACAGACATACAGAAGACAATGAAGCTTCACAAGATCCTGGTTAGGCTAGTTTACTGGCACCACTTGTATCAACAGTGAATCCCCAACCCAGAGCAGGGAAGAGCCCAAACAACACAGTGAAAGGTACTTTATAAATACAGGGACTAAATTAAAGGGCTTATTATTGGTTGGTGCGGCTGCCCAAACTGCGGGGGAGCCACAGGTCCTGGCCATGCACCTCTTGGTTGGGGAAAGCGAGTTGGTGGACATTTGGGGCACTGTGACCACCTGTGTGCACCTGGAATACCAGAAAGAGGCATCTCCAGGGCAAAGTCTGAGGGTGCTGTAGGTGGGGGAATGGAAGGGCATGAACCACTTAAGCATGAACCTGACCAAATTAAGAAAAAGCTGCATGGAACATCTCTTTGCCCCCTGCTTCTCCAGTGACCAAGAGCTCAATCCTGCAAAGTGCTGAATGCCCTCAGCTCCTACTGAAGTCGTCACAAGTTGAGATAGCACCCTTGTGAGAAGCTGAGCAGAGTGCCTTGCAGGTTTGAGTCCTGTGTGCCTAGCTGACTGAGCAGGCAGCAGGAAGCATGGGGGTTGGTGTCTCATTAAAGTCACTAGTTTGGTTCAGGATCAGTGATTAGAACAGTTTACTGTCCAAACATTTATCCTGATACCAGCAAGAGTGTGTCTGTCCTGACAAGTCATGAAACAGCAGACTGCTGTCTCCTCATTTATTACATTATTTTTCCTAATATAGCAAGATCTCTGTGACAAGAAATTCACAATCTAGGGCTTGTGCCTGAAACCCTCTCTAGCTCACAGGGCTTCTTCCCCTCTCACCTCTCCTTTTCCTCATGCTTCTGGTGTCTGTCCCGCCCCATTCCAATCTATGCCTCCTGTGGCAAGGCGAGGCGCCTCCCCTATCTCCTGGGCCTTTGCACTTCCCCCTCTGGCAATGGCAGGAGCCTAGTTAAATCAGTCCCACTCTAGAGAGTGTTTGTCTTCCCCCTAGTATACTCTTATCAGTCCTTTCAAGTAGGCCTCAGGGCAGGCCCAAGGAGGGTTCCTCCAGCAAACAAAAAAATAAACCAACTTACAAAACAAAATGGGATACCTTTCCCCACCCCCTTTCCTGGGGTGCTATTGTCCTGCTGTCAGCCCCGGGGTGTCAGTCCTTCCCCAAAATGAGCACTCTGCTTTGGGGGTTTCACCCTGGAGGGAGGAGAGCAGCCTCTCACCCTGAGGAAGCCTGTCTTCCTACTGCCACTAGCCCTGCAGCAGCTTGTCTCTCTTCTCTAACATACCCACCGACCTCCCGGAACCCAATATGTCCCAGAACTCAACAGGACCACTCTCTTGTAGCTGACTTTGTCACACTCCTCTCCCCTCTCTTAGTTTTTCTGTCAATATTTAACATCCTGTATCCCATTTCTGCTCATCAAACTCCTGCCCCCTTCACTTATCATGGGCCTATTTCTTTCCCCTGTTCAAGGCAGCCCATTTCTACCATCTTCTTCCTTCCATCTCAAACCTCCCCTGGCAATGTGACTGCAGAGGGAGCACCATCTGAGGCTCCAGTGTAGGGAAAAAGAGCCTTTGAGGCCTCAGTTTTGGTTGGGGATGGAGGCCATGCTGGAGCCCAAGGCCTGGGCCTCATTACTCTAGTGGTGAATCTAGCTCAGGTGCAGAATTTCCCAAATCCAGATGGCCACCAGTGTCAACTCAGTACATTAACAATTGTCCAGTAGTGACAATGGGACAAACATGAACTGTCCCTGTGCGAGCTGGCTGCTGCTTTGCCTGTGGTGACCCAGAACGCGGCCTGCAGGCAGGAGGCTCCCCTTACTTTACTCAATGATGTCGCAGCAATTTCTCCCCAGCCCAGACACCCTGCCCCAAGCAATGCTTGGCTCTGCCAATTCCACCAAGTACCCATCCCATCAAGTGCCCTGCTCCACACTCCCAGCCATGTTCTTCACCCCACAGGGCATTCTCCTTCCCCCAGTTCCCTGCCCCACCTAACTCACCTCCCTCCCTTAGTCAGCCAGCTAGCCGTGCTCTGACCCACTGGCATCTCACCCTCACTGACCAGCCTCACCAGGCTTCTCACCCACCCCATTGTAATCCCTGCCTCGTTCTGACACTCACACTCTTGTCCTGTTCCTAACAGCTTTCCTCTTACATCAGTTTCCAGCTAATCTATCCAAAGTCAGTGCCCGGGGCAAGAGCCTGAACTCAGGGAGACCAGTGCAAGGGCAGCAGCACTACCTCAATCACGCTCTGTTGGGGTCAGAATTACAAGTGTTCAGCAACAAGCCATTCCCGCTGGACAACGGAGACTCTTCCACCCCATTGTTCAAAACAATGGGAGCTGCTGGGTGCTGTGGCCAGGAGTGGTGAGGGCCTTTCTCCCTACTGCACACCTCATGAGTTCCAGGAAAGATCTGCCTGAGCCAGGAGTGCTGGGCCCCATGTTTCTGTCTTTCCTACTCAGCCCCAATGCACCTCAGTGCCACGCTTGTAGGCTTGTCTCCTGCTGCCCTCAGCTAACCACACCCCTTCTAGAATTTTCTCATTCCCATAGGCATAAGAATAAGAATGGCCGTCCTGGGTCAGACCAAAGGTCCATCCAGCCCAGTATCCTGTCTACCGACAGTGACCAATGCCAGGTGCCCCAGAGGGAGTGAACCTAACAGGTAATGATCAAGTGATCTCTCTCCTGCCATCCATCTCTACACTCTGACAAACAGAGGCTAGAGACACCATTCCTTATCCATCCTGGCTAATAGCCATTAATGGACTTAACCTCCATGAATTTATCCAGTTCTCTTTTAAACCCTGTTATAGTCCTAGCCTTCACAACCCTCTCAGACAAGGAGTTCCACAGGTTGACTGTGTGCTGTGAGAAGAAGTTCCCTTTATTTGTTTTAAGCCTGCTGCCCATTAATTTCATTTGGTGGCCCCTAGTTCTTATATGATGGGAACAAGTCAATAACTTTTCCTTATTCACTTTCTCCACACCACTCAAGATTTTATAGACCTCTATCATATCCCCCCTTAATCTCCTCTTTTCCAAGCTGAAAAGTCCTAGCCTCTTTAATCTCTCCTCATAGGGGACCCATTCCAAACCCCAATCATTTTAGTTGTCCTTCTCTGAACCTTTTCTAATGCCAGTATATCTTTTTTGAGAGGAGGAGACCACATCTGTATGCAGTATTCAAGATGTGGGCATACCATAGATTTATATAAGGACAATAAGATATTCTCCATCTTATTCTCTATCCCTTTTTTAATGATTCCTAACATCCTTTTTGCTTTTTTGACTGCCGCTGCACACTGCGTGGATGTCTTCAGAGAACTATCCACAATGACTCCAAGATCTCTTTCCTGATTAGTTGTAGCTAAATTAGCCCCCCATCATATTGTATGTATAGTTGGGGTTATTTTTTCCAAATGTGCATTACTTTACATTTATCCACATTAAATTTCATTTGCAATTTTGTTGCCCAATCACTTAGTTTTGTGAGATTTTTTTGAAGTTCTTTACAGTCTGCTTTGGTCTTAACTATCTTGAGCAGTTTAGTATCATCTGCAAACTTTGCCACATCACTGTTTACCCCTTTCTCCAGATCATTTACGAATAAGTTGAATAGGATTGGTCCTAGGACTGACCCTTGGGGAACACCATTAGTGACCCCTCTCTATTCTGAAAATTTACCTTTATTCCTACCCTTTGTTCCCTGTCTTTTAACCAGTTCTCAATCCATGAAAGGATCTTCCCTCTTATCCCATGACAACTTAATTTACCTAATTTACGTAAGGCAACCTTATGAGCCTTCTCCTGACCACATGTGGCCCAGGGGAGGGTCTCTATCACCCCTCCCAGCATCCCCTGATATTTCCAGAGTGTTCTCTCCTGTCATGTGGCTTGTAAGTTTGACACCACCACTCTCCAGAACCATCATTTCCCCCAAAAGCAGGGCAGTGGCTAATGGGCAGGTAACGCTGGAACTGGTCCTTACTCCTACTGTTCAGAGCCCTGCTGCAGCTACTAAACTGTAGTCTTTCCCCAGGAATAATACCAAGCTCCTGTAGAGCCCTTTTCATCCATAGATCAAAGCCCTTTACAAAGGTCAGTATCATTATCTCCACTATACACTTGTGGAACTGGAGGCCCAGAGAGGTGAAGGACCTTGCTCCAGGTCACTCAGCAAACCAGTGTCATAGTGAGGAATAGAACCCCAGATCTCCTGACTCCAAATCCAGTGCACTATACATCACAGCACACTGCCTCCCTGAGTTTCTCATAGCCAGCGCTCCTGCCCTGCTCCCTACAGAGCCCCGGCTGGGACAGGCTGGCACTGGAGTAGCCAGGAACGCTGACACAGCTAGTGCTCCTTCCCCATTCCTTCCATGTGGAATATCAGGCTCAATGACAAGCTCTGCTTTCCCCAAATATAAAACCTTTGGTTACAGTGGCTGTGCTATCATTTCCAGCATTGTCCAAGCAGCCTCTTCAGACTTTCCTCCCTTCTTATGTCTGCTCTCTGCACCCTTCCCTGATATCCTAGGTCTTCTCCCTAGAATGCTTCCTTCTCATCATCTGTCTGCAGAGGCTCTGAATTCTCATCCTTCTCCTCCTCCCCTTGTCCTTCCTCCCCTTATTGGTGTGTTAGTGAGCTGTTGCTGAAGCTCTCAGAGGGGAGTTTACACTGCACTCCTTTCCATAATGTCGCTCTTGTCTCTGATCTATACTACAGACCTATAATCCATAGAACTAAATCGCTCATGGCTGTGAAAAATCCACACCCCTGAGCAATGTAGTTATACTGACCTACCCTCCCATGCAGACAGCGCTATGTCAATGGAAGAACTTCTCCTGCTCACATAGCTATTGCCTCTCGCAGAGGTGGTTTTATTATGCTGATGGCAGAGCACTCTCTCGTTGGCATAGAATGTCTTCACCAGACACGCTACATCAGTGCAGCTATGCTGCTGCAGCACTGTATGTATAGACAAACCCTCAGAAATCACAGCAGCAGTAACAGCAAAGTTACCACAGCTTTGCTTTCTTCAGAGGCCTGTGGGAAGAATGAAATAATAGACCATTGTGAGATGACAGTACAGAAGTCCCCATCTGGGGTTGCTAATTCACATTTTCCTGGCCCCGTGCAAAGCTTAAAAGCCAGCTAATGGCCTGAGCTTTGATTGAGAAGATAAAAGTCTACATTAAAAAAAAACCCCAAAATATTGTGCCTCATTCTACAGTGAAAGTTGGGTGATTTTTCATTCTCAATTCTCTTCCTTAGGAAGGACCTAATGCTGATCCGAAATACTCAGACCAAGCATTCTCAAGAGGAGCAAAAACATGGGAGGAAATACAAATTCTAAACCAAGATCCTTTAACTTAATTTGCACCTCAATTAAATTACAATGCCTTTGTCCAAATCAGAACTACCTTATGTAAGCGTATTCATCCCTGGTTAGGAAAACAGGATTTGTGTATAATCAGAAACAGGACCAGTCTCGCAGCTGCTGAGAATAAACACAGCTGGGAACATTCATCTCTCTTATTATTATTTGTATTACCATAGCGCTGGCCTAGGGACCAATCAAGGACCAGGACACTACTGTGCTAGGCTCTGCACGAACACAGAATAAAAAGATGGTCCCGGTCCCAAAGAGCTCACAATTGGAGATAAGAAACAATGTCTGGATACAGACAAACAGATGGTGGGGGTATAAGAAGACAATGAGACAACATTGGTCAGCACTACAGGACAGGCAGGGGTTTCAGAATGCCAGTGACCTGACCATTATCAAGATTTTGGAGGAATCACAGCAAAGATTGTAGCGAGTTTTGAAGGAAGACAATGAGGTAGCTTTGTGCATGTTCTTAGGAAGCTCTTTCCAAGTGTGAGGGGCAGCATGGGAGAATACACAAAGGTGCATGTTTGAAAATGTAACAAGTGAGGAATGGTGGCAGGAGTTCACATTTTTGCTAATGAACAAGAGCTGGTAAGTGGGGTGGAATAGGCCATGAGGGGTCTTGACATGAAGACAAGCAGTTTATGTTTCATGCAACAGAGAAGAGGAGGAATGCAAAGAGAGGAGTGAGATGGTCAGAGCAGCTAGCTAGGAGATTGCACTAGCATTCTGAATGGATATGCGTAGGGCAAGAGTGCATTTGTCAAAACCGTGAGAAAAGGATGTTGTAGTAATGGAGTGGTGATATGATGAAAGCAGCTGTACGGCTGGATAGGAAAGCCTTTATCTTAGAAATGTTATGCAGAAAGAATCTGCATGAGATGGGTTTGGCTGATTACATTCTATTCCTTTAAGCCACTCCCACTCCTCCCACTGGCTCTTTACTGCATTGCTACTTACAAGATCTAGCTCTTGCAGATCACGGTGTTGCTTTGGGTATCATTCCTGTTCAATTAAACTCATCTCCTCCCCTCCTGAGACTAAGTGACAACTGTCTGAAAAGCAAAACCTGGGCAGGAAGTGTCCTGCCAGAGAACCTCATCCCTGCTCTACGAGGGGACCGTCTCCAGAGTTGGGAGAAGAAGTCAGCTTTCATGTACACCTAGGATAGATGGGAAAGGAATTGTAGTGAAAGAAATGGAAGATATCCCATCTCGCTTATCTCCCAGAAGCCAAAGTAGGTATGTTCGGTTATACATTTTCCAGCCAAGCACTAGGCCTCACCCCTGTCCCCTTGGAGATGATCCCACAGCCCAAGAAATCTCACTATCAGCTAATGTGTCCCAATATTCAGCCTAAAAATCTCCTTAAACTCCTTCCAATGCTCTTAATTATAACTCCTTGCACCATGATAAATAAATCATCTCCATCCTTAGGGCCTGATTCTCCACTGACTCTGGTGCAAACTAGGTGTCAACTCATGGAAGTTAGTGACTGGCTGGTGTGAGAGGAGAATTAGGTTGGTGTAATGGCCCCCTGGGGAATACACCTAGTACGGAGCAGGTTCTGCTAGTTGCACACCACATCAGCAGGAGTCCTGGGATGCAAGGGGCATTCCAGGAAAGTGAGAGGGGGTAGCTGTGATGTGTCCAAGAAATCCCCAGGGTTGTGAGGCACCTTGCTGCCAAGCCTTGTCTGTGCCTGCCATGGGTGAGCTCCTCAACACCATAGCCACGGGCAACACAAATACTCCCCTCTCTCTGTACAGGCTAGATATAGGGATACTCCAACCCCTGAACTCTCTGAGCATCCCTCTGGAGTGTCCAGACTCTGGTTCACTGGACGCTCATAGTATTCACAGATTCGCTGTCCCCAAAGAAGCAGTGCACCTAGCTTACCAGTTCCACCTCAGATCACCACTCTGTTTAACACGCAGCACTTAAACATGTTTATAGTGAAAACAAGTTAAAATTTATTTAACAAAGTATAGAGATTTGAGAAGTAGCAAGCTGAAGTACTGGACACAAATGGTTACTTGTAAAATAAAATCCTAACACAGTCTAGAGCCTATACTTAATTACAAAGGTACTTTCCTCTCTAATGAAGTTTAGTTCACCCAAAGTCTTTGCAGTGTTTTCCAGTCAGGTTGTCTGTGACCTTCCTTTCACAAGACCGAACACACTGACAGTTTGTGTCCCCAGTGAAGGATGAAGGGCATCTCTCTGCACCCCAACTATCCATTGTCTTCACTCGTAAACATGGTCCCTCCCTGCTAGTTGTTTTCTCCTGTGTGCTCCTTTGTTGATTTTACAATCTCTTGATTAGCATTTGGCCTCCATTGTAAAGCAGACAATATACAAATAACCAGCCAGAAAGAGGTAAGTGTCCTTTCCCTCCTGCCTGACGGGGGCATGTTGATCACCTTCTGGTGACCTGCCTTAAGAATATAACTTTCAGTACAGATATATGATTCCTTAAACATTACCCATACATACATTTCAAAATGAGTATGATGAACAGTGGGCTACTGACTCTCAGTAGAGACATCACAAGCCACCCTTTGGTGAACTACTGTGCATATATTTGACCCAGGGGATCCTGGTAAAATTGTATGTGCCTGCATGCCTCTGCCAGTTAGCCCAAACAGGTTCCTCGGTGATAGAGGCCAGGATAGACCTTTGCACCAGTGATTCTGCACCCCTACAAAGCTATGCAGGGGCCTTAGAAGCAGCGATGCAAGTCAGGGGAGCCCTCAGGGGCTATTACCTAGTTAGGTAATCTTTTTCTCTGTCACTCAAGCTTCTTGATTATGTTTCTTGCTCTTCTCTAAGCTACTATCAGTTTTTCTATATCTTTCAGGTAAGGTGGCAAAATTTGCAGATGATACAAAACTACTCTAGATAGTTAAGTCCCAGGCAGACTGTGAAGAGCTACAAAAGGATCTCACAAAACTGGGTGACTGGGCAACAAAATGGCAGATGAAATTTAATGTTGATGAATGCAAAGTAATGCACATTGGAAAACATAATCCTAACTATACATATACAATGATGGGGTCTAAATTAGCTGTTACCGCTCAAGAAAGATCTTGGAGTCATTGAGGATAGTTCTCTGAAATCATCCACTCAATGTGCAGCGGCAGTCAAAAAAGTGAACAAAATGTTGGGAATCATCAAGAAAGGGATAGATCAGACAGAAAATATCGTATTGCCTCTATATAAATCCATGGTATGCCCACACCTTGAATAATGAGTGCAGATGTGGTCACCTAATCTAAAAAAAGATGTATCGGAATTGGAAAAGGTTCAGAAAAAGGGCAACAAAAATGATTAGGGGTATAGAACAGCTTCCGTATGAGGAGAGATTAATAAGACTAGGACTTTTCAGGTTGGAAAAGAGGCGACTAAGGGGGATATGATAGAGGTCTATAAAATCATGAGTGGTGTTGAGACAGTAAATAAGGAAGTGTTATTTACTCCTTCTCATAATACAAGAACAAGGGGCCACCAAATGAACTTAATAGGTAGCAGGTTTAAAAACAAACACAAGAAAGTATTTTTTCCATGCAACGCACTATCAACCTCTGGAACTCCTTGCCAGAGGGTTTTGTGAAGGCCATACTATAACGGGGTTCAAAAGGGAGCTAGATAGGTTCATGGAAGATAGGTCCATCAATGGCTATTAGCCAGGATGGGCAGGAATGGCATCCCTAGACTCTGTTTGCCAGAAGCTGGGGAGGGAGGGATAGCTCAGTGGTTTGAGCATTGGCCTGCTAAACCTAGGGTTGTGAGTTCAATCTTTGAGGCCACTTAGGGATCTGGGGCAAAATCAGTACTTGGTCCTGCCAGTGAAGGCAGGGGGCTGGACTCAATGACCTTTCAAGGTCCCTTCCAGCTCTAGGAGATGGGATATCTCCATTAATTCATTTTGGTTTTTTTTATTGTGTGACAGGGCATGGATCACTTGATTATAACCTGTCTGTTCAGTCCCTTTGGGGCACCTGCCATTGGCCACTGTCAGAGGACGGGATACTGGGCTTGATGGACCTTTGATCTGACCCAGTATGACCATTCTTATGTTCAGGTAATTACATGAATTACACAGTAGAGGACTATCCCCTTCTTGTACCAAGTAATGCTCTTATGAATACAACTCAAAATGGCAATGACCAATCCACTACTAGAAACACCTCCATTCAGTGATGATTGTGAATTACTTATTGAGATCTGCCAGTTAGCCAGTTCTTAATCAACCATGTACATTAAAAAATAGCATCCTGGTTTATTGATATTGTAAAGTGCTGTGCAGTACTAAGTCAGTCAAACACCGTACAAAAGTCTATGTGATTACCTTTATCTATCAAACTTCTAATCTCATAACAAATTGAATCAAGTTTGTGTGTCAAGACCTATTTTCTATAAAACCACATTGATTGGCATTAATTATATTCCTGTCTTTTAACTCTTTATTAATGAAATCCCATGTTAGTTTTTGTATCTTTTTACCTGGGACTGATGTCAGGCTATCATTACCTGGATTGTTCCACTTGGTCTTCTTGAATATCAACCCAACATTAGATCTCTTCCAGAATTTCCCCAGTATTCCAAGATTTACTAAAATGAATATCAGCCAGAGATCTCCTCAACCACCTCTTTTAGATTCTTGAATGCAAGTTATTTGGGCTTGTGCATTTAGAAATGCCTATACCTGGTAAATGTTGTTTAGCATCCTTTGTTACTAATGGACTGGAAAATGGTTCATCAGCCTCATCTGATATGACTAAATCATCATCCTTCTTTCAAAATACAGTACAGAAATATTAAATGTTGCTGCATAATTGCTAACAATTTTACTATCTCCATCTAGTAACAAACCCGTACCACTGCTATAATTTTTGTTCCTAATAAACCTAACTCTTTCACTTAGACCATCCAATGGGCTCCTCAAAACTCTTGGAGAGCTGAACTTTGGCATTTTATTTATTCTGGTTCAGAATGAATCATTTGCTGACACCCTGTCATTGTGACAATGGTAAAGAATTACAGAAAAAGAGTCACTTTCTTCTAACACTGAACAAAGAACTTTATTAGAATAAGAAATAATATTATCCCTAAAGACAGGTTTCAGGGTAGCAGCCGTGTTAGTCTGTATCCTCAAAAAGAACAGGAGTACTTGTGGCACCTTAGAGACTAACACATTTATTAGAGCATAAGCTTTCGTGGGCTACATCCGAAGAAGTGGGTTGTAGCCCACGAAAGCTTATGCTCTAATAAATGTGTTAGTCTCTAAGGTGCCACAAGTACTCCTGTTCTTTTTGATTATCCCTAAAGTTTCTCTCCCTGTTTCATTGCAAAGTTTCTGCCTAGAACCTTGCCCAGCCTCCTACTTGCCTGGATTCTTGCTACATTTCTTCACATCAGGCTGAAATTATAGATCAGAGCAGACTGTAAAGTGCAAGTTACAGTACAGAGTGTAAAATGGCCAGACAGAAAAAGCAGATTCTAAAGTAGGAAATGTTTCTGCCAGATGTTGAACATAACAGATGATAGGTGATATGCTTTCTGCTATGTGTAATATTCCAGCTGATTATAAAAGGAAGGCTCCATGACAATGCCATCTAGAAGCCTCATCATGTATTGAGAAAAGGTGAAGATTTAATTCTGCTGCAGGCTGCTCTGTGAAAAAAGGTTGCCATGCTGATGTCAATGTTTGGGCTAAATTTCAGCTCCAGGGTGTGTATATTGACGACATGAAACCTCATGCCAATGTGCTACAGGTGTCATGTTCGTACCTACTCATGTCACCAGGACGATAAATCTGAGATGCCAGCACCAGAATGGAGAGCAACTGTTAGCTCTAGCAGGAACCACCCTGCTGTCAAACAACCCCGCCACCAACAAACATGAGCTAAGAATCATTCTCTCCTCACGTGCCCCCATAAGACTCTCTGCCCTAGAATATTGCTGTGAGATTCCTCCCAGCTGCATATCAAGAGTCCCCAGGCTTTGAGAACTCCTTGTGTCCTGCTGCAGCAGCACCTTCATACCCAGTCATGCCCTTACCCCCTAGCAGGGCACCCTCACACCTTTATGCTCTTCCAAGTGTTTGCCCTTTTTTGCCCAAATATTCCCTGCCCTGTGTTGAGAGGTCTCATGGCAAGACTTCTACCACCAGAAGCACCCTCTGCAAGAAACACACCCTCCAAGGTTGTTCTCATTTTGCAGTCACACAGGGGACACCCACTCTCTTCATGACATGAGCCCCCAGTGGCTAATTTCACACATACCTGCTGTCTCCAAACTGCAGTGAAACAACAACTGGCAACCCTCTGGGCTGACATTCACATAACACAGCCCCAGGGCCAAAGGTTATAAACATCTTGCCTCCTCTTTTTTCTTTACAGACACTGCAAATCCTTCTTCCCCTCCCCCATCAACCCAAACCTACATACACACACACACACACACACACACACACACACAGGCTCAGAATCACTTGTCAGTGCTCCTCTACACTGTCTGAGAAACTGAACTCCAAGATGAGAATGGTGTGCTAATTTCACAATAGGGAAGGAATGCAGAAGACTGCAAGCAGCATAGACCAAAATAAATCTATTTGACGATGAATTCATCGTCTCAGAACATATGCATTGAGTTCTGTAATGAGAAATGAATGTGATTGTGTAGTCTGTGCTGCTCTGAGATGCATTTGGCTGCAGGAGGATCTCAAAATTAGTTCACTCCTGAATGACAAATCTCAATGAGTATAAACTTCTCATGAATATTCATTAACTTGTCAAACTTTTGTTTGTGGTGAGGCTGACGTCACAGCAGGTCAGAGCCATTTGAAAAGCGCCCCAAAGTCCCTCTCCCCCACCTCCTCTTTAGAGGCGGATTTTGCTTTTAAGTTCAGAGCAACACATTTTTGTTCTTACCCTTTGGCTCGTCCATCAGTGCCAGTGTTCTCTCCCCTCCTTTCTCAGCCTCTGCTGGCTCTGAGCTGCTTAGCGAGAGGTGCATGTGAAACAGAGCTATTTAACGGTCCATGGCTGTGGGAGGGGTTAGTTTAACTCTGTATGACTCAGAAGGAACTTAGAAGCAGGTCACCCTGTGATTTTTCATTAAGGCAGAAATTAACTCATGATTGCAACCTGCTTCAGTCCCAGGCTTCCACTAAGAGAGTGCCACAAAGTGTTTGGTAATAGGACGCAAAAGCTGCCAAGAGAATACCTTGTGCCTTCCCCTTTTGGGACGTAAGCAGAGGCAGATATATGTCTGGCTGTGCTGGCACTTTTCAAAGAAAAATAGTGTCTTGGACATAATCAGAAAGCAATTATTCATCAGTCTTTGAAGTAATCTAACACTCAGACTCCCTTGGCTCTGGCCAGACTGTATATGAGAGGAAGATCTACTCTTAAAAGGAGATAGCTTTGCCCTCCCTCACTTCCATCTGCTACATTTCACCACCTAGATCCAAACACAAGAAAAATGGAAAATACAGCTGGGAAAGGAGGGGGAAAAAAAAAGTTGATTTATAATTAATTTTTGCAAGCTTTGCTGCATCCACAAATTCCAATCACAACGGTACAAATCTGGGCTCTTCACCCCACCCCTTCTGTGCCCTGGGCCCCTCACCTTCACACACTTGGAGCTCCTGCAGAGAGGAAGAGTTGGTTTACTGCAGTGATCCCCAACCTTTTTCGTCTGAGCCATGGAGGACTGTGTCGGCGGATGAGCATCCGCCGAAATGCCGCCGACAAGCGGCAACGTCAATAGGCAGCACTGCCGAAATGCCGCCGACAAGCAGCATCATCCAGAGGCGTGGCCGCTGAAATGCCGCTGATTCAGCATTTCGGCAGCGACACCTCTGGATGATGCTGCTTGTCGACGGATGCTCACCCGCCAGCCACTACATGGGCGCACTTAGACGCCCCGGCAGGTGCCATGGCACCCATGGGAACTGCATTGGGGACCCCTGGTTTACTGTTTGGCTTGTGACACATGCCGCCTGCTTCAAAGAATGGCTAAACTCTGAAAAATGACTATAAAAATACTTTGCAGCCTACATGTTTATCATCTCTCAGTAATCCCAGAAACAGTTTGCTCAGTTTACAAGTAAAAAAGATAAGCAGTGTTGTAGCCATGTTGATCCCAGGACATTAGAGAGACAGTGGGTAAGATAATATCTTTTATTGGACCAACTTCTGTTGGTGAGAGAGACACGCTTTTGAGCGACACAGAGCGCTTCCTTAGGTCTGGAAAAGGTACTGTCACAGCTAAATACAAGGTCATAGCTTAGCATAACTAGTTAGCATATATTGTAAGGGACCATTCAAGGCTAAGTGGCCCATTAACACCCCTATAATCATAGGACAAAAAGGGAGGTTACAGATTGTTGTAATAACCATAAATCCAGTTTCGAGTAGCAGCTGTGTTAGTCTGTATCCGCAAAAAGAACAGGAGTACATCCGAAGAAGTGGGTTGTAGCCCACGAAAGCTTATGCTCTAATAAATTTGTTAGTCTATAAGGTGCCACAAGTACTCCTGTTCTTTTTGCATAAATCCAGTATCTTTATTAGGACCATGATTTTTAGTGTTTAGCCAAGTTATGACATTAAGCTCCCAGGCTTGTCTTTTGGAAGTGTTGCGCAGGTTCTTTTTGCTGCTTGGACTCTAAAGGGGCAAGAATCTCTAAGCATAAGCAAAAGACCCCCAGTTGTTTTGCCTGGGTTAGCCCTAAAGGACATATAGAGTTTGCTTATGATAGAAGTTTCTATTTAGCTACAGGCACGGTCTTTGGTTTGAGATCTGAGATTCAACTGACCTGGGTAAATGACTGGCACTAAGTGGCTGGGAGTAACATGACTATTGCTGTGATTTTTGGTGTATGTAACCATTTATGACATAGGCCAGCTTGCCTGGATGCTTAAATTCACAACTTTGCTAGACATTAAAAATCATGGTCATAATAAACCAACTCACCCCCCTTTTTGTCTTGACTACAGAGCTGTTAACGGGCCACTTCATCTTGAATGGTGCCTTAGAATATGCGCCAATTACTTATACTGAACTATCTGCTCAACCTCGTATTTAGTTGCCATCCTAGTGTACACTAGAATTGCTACAGTGACGCAGCTGTAGGATGTAGCTGTGCCATTGGAGCACTGCTGATGCAGACAGTCTCTCCCGTTGAGATAATTACACCTTCCAGAGCAGCAGTAGCTATGTCTGCAGGAGAGCTTTAACTTCAGCACTTCGTTTGGTGTACCTTCTATCGCTCTGCAAGTGGCTTTTCCACACCCCTGGGGGACTTAAGTTATACCAAAGTAAGTGCTAGTGTGTAGAAGCCCTGAGTACCTTTCCCAGACGGAAGGAAGAGCTCTGTGTAGCTCAATAACTTGTTTCTTTCACCAACAGAAGTTGGTTCAATACAAGTAAAAAGATGGTTGTTCTAACTGCTCACCTGGCAAACTCAGCCTTTGATCTGAAAGGCAAGCTCAGCTCTCTCTGGTTCACATATCACCATCGGTAATAAAGATTCTGCAAGTCACATTCTGCCCTTGATACCTGTGCAGCCTCATTATATTAACAGTTGTCAGTAAAGTCTGCACACCTCTCTGAATAAAGAGAGGTAGCAGATCTGTTCAGGAAGAAGGGGTCATTTTTACAGACACTTTTCAGAAAACAACAACAACAACAACAAAAAAACACCACATTAAATAGGTGGGCTATACCACCATCAATGTTGGTAACTGGGCAATAATCCATACTCAGGATCCATTCAGTCACTAACAAATGTGCCATAGACAGCATCTAGTCCATTCACCCCAGGATCAGTGCAAAGCTTCAGTATATCCATGATTGCTTTGTCCAGTCTGGGTTTAAACATTCTAAGTACTGAGGCTTCCACTACTTCCTCTGGGATACTATTCCACAGTATGAAAAATCTTGTCCAGAAATGTTTCCTGAGGTTCCTCCTAAATTATCTTTGTCTTAATTACATCCTATTGCTCCTAGTTCTCTCTCCTTGGAATACTTACATAATTAACATCCATCAGTATAGGCACTGGAGGGTTCCTATAGCGAGGAGGTTATTGTGCCCTGTGGCAGGTTATTTTTTTTTTTATAGCACCCAAAAGCATGTTAGGCACTTCACAAAAGATGCCTAGGAGATGGGTCTCTGACCCAAAGACCATGCAGACTAACCGATGGATTGACAGTGAAATGAGTCTATTGCATACTCAGAAAGGGTAGGGGCAAGGAAGGACATGGGTTTTGTGGTTATATGATTATGCAGTTATTCAATTTACCCCAAAATATGAATCCCCTGACTGAGGGAACGCAATGTGACCCAGCCAAGTATGGAAACCTGCTTTGTAGGGTCACAGAAGACAGTAGTCTATGGCAGGGGTTCTCGCAACAAATTTTTTGGTGGCCTCAGTGTGGCCACCAACTCTTGCTCGTGGCCATACTGACACTTTTTCCTAAAATTATTTATTTTTCCTAAAGTTAATAAAGTAATATGCACATATATACATCCAAATCATTGTAATTTATTTATGTAAGGTTTGGGGATTTTTTTTGTAGACTCCATAATAAAAATATTGCAGTTATCTGTTCTTTACTGGACCTAAGAATAGAACACAAATAAGGTGCTTTGCACGTTCTTGTCTTTTTTATTATTGTTTCTTTTGCTTTTTTGGTAAAAGTGGTTGTCTGTACAACAATTCTGAAGTAAATTTAAAAATGCTTTGACATAATAGAAGTCCAAATAACAACGAATCTGGGAGGCTTGGGTCTGGGGAGCGGGGGCACAGCTGCAGCTGGCCCAGGGCTCCTCTGGGAAGGTGGACGTGCTCAGTGCTTCGGCCGGCCCGGGGGGAGAGAAGGGGATTCACTCCAGGCTTCAGCCAGCCCAGGGCTCCTCCAGGCAGGTGTATGTGTGTGGGTGGGGAGGGGCCATCTCGGGGCTTTGGCCAGCCCGGGGCTCCTCCAGCCAGGAGGGTGGGGGGGGGCACTCAGGGCTTTTCCAGGCCGGGGGCTTGTGGTTCCAGCCACAGGGCTGGGCAGAGGGTCTCGGGGCTCCGACTGCAGGTGGAAGGGGTGGAGTCGGGAGCTAACCTCCTCAAAGGGAGGCTCAATCCACTGCCCATGTGCCACCACTTGCCTCCTCACCCCCCCACCCGCCGCTCGCTTCCTGCATCCCTCCTCAGTCCCCCATGCACTGCTCGCCTCCTGCATCCCTCCTCAGACCCCCACCCGTCGCTCGCCTCCTGTGTCCTGTCCCTCCTCAGATGCCCACCCGCCGCTCGCCTCCTGGGTCCCTCCTCAGATGCCCACCCGCCGCTCGCCTCCTCATACCCCCCCACCCGCTGCTTACCTCCTCACTGCCCTGCCACAGACTCCCCCCTGCCAGCCGTGAGAACCCCCCGCTTGCTGGTGGCTCATCGTTCACCTCCTCACTCCCCAGCTTGGAGCTGGACCCGCCCCCCTGGCTCGCAGCTTGCCTTCTTACTCCCCTACCAGCTCCCCCACCAGCACTTGCCTTACTGCTCGCCTCCTCACACCCGCCACTGCTTGCGGCCAGACTCGCCCCCACGTCCGCCCGCCTCCTTACCCTACTGCTGGCTCACCACTTGCCTCCTTACTCCCCCGCCAGACTCCCACCCACCGCTCGCCTCCTCACCCCCCTGCCCACCTCGCCTCTCGCCTCCTCACCTCTGTGTCCCACCTGTGTCTCCAGAGAGGCCGCACATGCAGAAGCAACAGTGAGCAAAGGGAGGGGCTGATGCTCCCCCTCCCCACTGCCCAGAAACTGCCATGGCCGCAGGGAAACCCACTGGTGGCCGCATTTGAGAAATGGTGGCCGCATTTGAGAAATGGTGGCCTATGGAACTTCCCCATGGCCCAGAGTGGGGGAGGGCAGACTCTGTAGCATAATGCAACATGCTCGTTTAGACTCGGTCTGGAAGGGGAAGCAGGATACAGCTTTTGCAATTTGACATGTTTTCTCCCTCTGTTTATGGGTAGAATTTTAAATGTTAGTTACAAACTACGGAAAGGTAACCATAGCTACTATGTTACTGAGGTTTCTATAAAGAAAACAAACCCCCAAAGGCAGAAAAGCATTTGTACTCTGTTAAGGTTCCAGACAATCTGGGGAGGAAGTTTTAAAATACAAAAATAAAAAAAAAAAAGAGGAAACCAGATGTAATTTCCACACAGCTCAGGGTCTGGAGGGAGAATTCAGCCTGGAAATCAGAATAACAAAACTGACAAATGGCTGCTAGTCTCCTACTACTGGAGGTGCTGAAAACCAGAGTTGACTGCATCTGAAATAGCAGGAGAAATTTTTCCTGCACCCAGATGGTGATCACCTTAAATTAGGGTGACCAGACAGCAAATGTGAAAAAAATCGGGACGGGGGTGGGGTGGGGTGGGTAAATAGGAGCCTATATAAGAAAAAGATCAAAAAATCGGGACTGTCCCTATAAAATCAGGACATCTGGTCACCCTACCTTAAATGCTAAAATCTGTTGATCACAAGCCTTTATTATTTTATCACAATTAGCATAATTGCAGATGCAATATTTATTCATGCAAATGTCCAGTCCCTTCTTTCTAGCCTTACCAAGTTATTTGCCTCAATAATATCCTGCTCCAGTAGGTTCTACAGATTAATTGTATGACATATAAACAATAATTTTTCTAGTTGTTTAAAATTTGCAAGGAGATAGGACATGCTGCCTTAAAATCCAAGCACAGATTGGAATTTAGGACATGGTAGCTTGATGACCAGGGAACAGGAGAGGAGGGAGGAATGGAGAAAGTTACAGTGGAAGCCAGAGAGAATCCTTCCCTAGGGAGAGCAGGGAAGGAAACAGCCACAAGAAAACGTGCTGGGTGGGAGCTTGGGAACAAATCTGCAGGAATTAAAAGCCAATGACATTATCTCTGGGGATTGAGTGGGTATGAAGGTTTCTGAAACAATTAATCATGAAGTGGAAAACAGAAGGTGCCTTTGCCAGTCCCTAATGCAATATTAAATAGATCCACATTGTCTTTGCTTGCAGCAGGTTGCAGAGAAGGAGGGGAAGAGGGAAGTTATGCATGCAGCTGTGGTAACCATTTTCTACATATTTCAAAAGCAAAGCCAGGTGGCAGATTCAAGAATCTGTCTACATGTCAACACTGGCCTTGACAGAGGAACGTCAAGAACTGCTTCCTTATTTCACCATCAAACATCAGCAGTCATATAACCAGCCCAGGAAGAAGGGCAACAGGGACACATTCTCATACGGTATCACTCAAAACAGACAGATTAGAAATGGTAAATCCCGAGAAAGACAAAGAACATACTTAAAGGCTGGGAGGAGGAGGAGACTTCCGTACAAGGAGAGATTAAAGAGACTAGGACTAATTTACTTTTGGGAAGGAGGAGACCAAGAGGAAACATGATAGAAGGATATAGAAGAATGCACGGCCTAGGAAAATTTGTTAGAAATCATGTTCCCCAATCCTATAACATAAAAACAAGGGAGCGCTCAATTAAATTAAAAAGCAAGAAATTTGGAATGAATAAAGAAAATATATCTTTGTGTTGTGTAGAATTAACCTATGACATTTGCTTTAACAGGATGTTACTTAGCAAAAGCCTTAAATTATACACTTATATTAAGAATTCTGGCATCAGTCAGTGGTTCTCTAACAACTCATTAACTCAGGACCCACTTTTACCAAAGCTAGTTGTTGTCAGAGGCTACTGGTGTGGTGCTCTGCTTTCTCCTATGTTGATATCACTCGGCTGCGTGCATGTGTTCCCTCTGTGTGCTGCCCCAGCTCTGCAGATAGCTGACACAGCAAACCCGACGAGAACCCCCAATGACCACAGACTCTAGTAAGGTACGAAGGCACCTCGGCCAGGTTTACTGCGACCTTGGACACAATTGCAGTTCCCCGTAGATTACTTAGTCTACCGGGCATACTACGAGAAAGTGCCTCTTGGCAATGGACTCAGTTCAGTCAGTGGCGGGACTTTCCACTGCCCCCTCGGCTGGACAAAGACACCCACTCAGGGATGCATTCTTATACACAGATACAAACAAGTTACACATCACTCCTGACGTATTGAGATGCAACCCCTCTACGCAGCAAGGTACAACCCCTCTACGTAGTAAGGTGACGCCTCTCACCTTGTACATGTTGGTTCGATCAAAAACAACTCTATCCATCATTTTACCCTTTTGCCCCTGTCATTGGGATGGGTCGGCCTGTTCCATGTTATCTTTGGAATGTTCCCGTATAGTGTGTTCTGTACTGTAACTTTGCGAGGTGAATATATATTTATGCAGCATCAGCCCTTTCCTTGCCAGCTTCTGTGAGCAGGGCCTGCCTCTGGCTCACAGCTTAACTTTGCTTTATGTTAGCAAAGTCTTGACCATTACTTTAGTGTAGGCCTTAGAGGCCCGGTATGAGGCCTGATACCAAGGTTTATATCTCAGGGCCTCCTCTTACTACACACTCCAGTTAGGAAGGGGTAGGAGTGGCAGGGGGGGGATAGAAGCCTGGCAAGAGCTACCAAGACTGCAGGAACCCTGAGGATCCAAGAGGGTGCTGGAAGAGGTTGGGCTGCTGACCTCTTAGAGCCTGAGATTTGACCAGGCCGGCAGAGGCCTGTGAAAGAACTCCAGCTAGATAGGGCTGAAGGTTGCTTATTTTGGGCCTTTATTTTGAGGATTATTTTGAATTACTTAAACAATGAGGAGTCCGGTGGCACCTTAAAGACTAAGATTTATTTGGGCATAAGCTTTCGTGGGTAAAAAACCCCACTTCTTCAGATGCATGGAATGAAAATTACAGATATAGGCATAAATATTGGCACATGAAGAGAAGGGAGTTACCTTACAAGTGGAGAACCAGTGTTGACAAGGCCAATTCAGTCAGGGTGGATGTGAATAATGTCGAGCCCAAAACAATCACTGTGGAACCCTTTTAGAAACACCTCTGTTCAATGATGATTCCCCAATGATAACTACTTTTTGAGATCTGTCAGTTAGCCAGTTTTTAATGCATTTAGCATGTCCTTTTTTATACTGTATAGTGCTAATCTTAGGGGCAGTATTAACATATCGAGGGCAGAATTAATTGTATTATTTAGGAACTCCAGGAATGTATTTAGGGAGCAGCATTTTTACCTTCTTAAAAATACTTCTAAACAACTTTAAAAATCTCTTTTCCACAATAATCTGACAAGCCAGACCTGTGGTCCTTTTCAGCTCACTGCTGTAGGTTCCTGTGGTCATTGCCACATTTAATCTGTCCGGAGCGGAAGTGTATCTAGGGAAGCTAGTGGGGAGCAGGATATTCATAGAAACAGAATATCAGGGTTGGAAGAGACCGCAGGAGGTCATCTAGTCCAACCCCCTGCTCAAAGTAGGACCAACCCCAACTAAATCATCAAGGGCTTTATCAAGCCGGGCCTTAAAAACCTCTAAGGATGGAGATTCCACCACCTCCCTAGGTAACCCATTCCAGTGCTTCAACCCCCTCCTAGTGAAAAAGTTTTTCCTAATATCCAACCTACACGTTCCCCATGGCAACTTGAGAACATTGCTCCTTGTTCTGTTGTCTGCCACCACTGAGAACAGCCTAGTTCCAACCTCTTTGGAACCCCCCTTCAGGTAGTTGAAGGCTGCTATCAAATCCCCCCTCATTCTTCTCTTCTGCAGACTAAATATGCCCAGTTCCCTCAGCCTCTCCTCATAAGTCATGTGCCCCAGCCCCCTAATCATTTCCATTGCCCTCCACTGGACTCTCTCCAATTTGCACACATCCTTTCGGGGGGGGGGGGGGGGGGGAAGAGGAGTGTTCCAAACTGGACGCAATACTCCAGATGTGGCCTCACCAGTACCAAATAGAGGGGAATGCTCCTACTAATGCAGCCCAATATGCCATTAGCCTTCTTAGCAAGAATGGCACACTGTTGACGCATATCCTGCTTCTCGTCTGTAATCTGCAGGTCCTTTTTTGCAAAACTGCTACTTAGCCAGTCGGTCCACAGCCTGTAGCAGGGCATGGGATTCTTCCGTACCAAGTGCAGGACTCTGCAGTTGTCCTTGTTGAACCTCAGATTTCTTTTGGCCCAATCCTCCAATCTGCCTAGGTCACTCTGGACCCTACCCTACAGCGTATCTACCACTCCCCCACATCTTAGGGTCATCCCCGATCTTGCTGAGGGTGCAATCCATCCCATCATCCAGATCATTAATGAAGATGTTGAACAAAACCAGCCTCAGGACTGACCCCGGGGCACTCCGCTTGATACCAGCTGCCAACTAGACATCTAGCCAGCTTTCATCCAATCCATACTTCTTTAACTTGCTGGCAAGAATACTGTGGGAGACCGTATCAAAAGCTTTGAAGGGAGTCAGGGGAACATGGGTGGTGACAGGAGTCTAGCAGCTTGGAAGGGGATTATTGGGGGCAGTGAAGAATTTGAGGGGATCCCAGTGCAGACTCACCCATTGTGGCCCTACTTCCTGTTACAATCTGAAGAGCCCAGGCCACACCTTGCCAGCAAGGCCCTGAGATGACAAACTCCTTCCTCCGCTTAACTCCATCTACCTGTGCACCAGCAGGGGAAGCACTTTGTAAAGGAGTGGGGACCTCTCCCTGCACTAAATGTCAACCCAACAGCAGATTCCAAGGGGGTTGGAGGAGTCAGTGCAGGAGAATCTACACTCAGTCCCTGCAACCCAGCTAGGTGCAGGAAGGACTTTAACAGGGAGATTCCCAGCCACTGGCATATTCTTAATTTTAGGACTGTAAGCAGAAGTGAGTCCTAATTCAGCCCCTTTCCCACAGATGGGGCCAGGCCCCAGAGTTTGAGATGGCTGCTCTAGATCATAGACTAAATGGTTTTCATTTGTTTTTAATGTGTAATTTTTATAATCAAATGTTTTCTAGCATAAGGAACCCAAACAAATTAAATACTTTAGGCCTCATTCGTCTCTCAAGTGTTACCCCAGTGTCACTCAACTGCCCTCAGCAGAGGTGAACATGACTGAACCTGGTGTAAGTGAAGGATAATTAATTCTGGGGAGCAAAATGCTAAAATTCTCAGGTTTAAGGATTGCTAATTCAAAGTTGGTTTGATGCTTTGCCTTCAAACTACTGGGCCCTGAAACTCCAGTAGAACAAAAATAAGTTTAGCATGTTAATTGCTGACATGCCAAACTTAAGCGGATAGTTTTCTGAGGCAGAAAGAAGGAGTGAATATAGGGCTCATAAGGGAGCCCTGCTTGCAACCTTAATTACAGAGCTTCTACAGACTGGTTTTATATTAAAGATCCTCCTGAATGACACATAAGACAATAACCGGTTGACCAATTTTCTTCATACTTACCAGAAAAGAAGAAAACAAAATGAGCTGCCATTCTGTAGAATATCCACCACTATAAATAACAAAGATTATATAATAGATTGAACAAACCTGCAAACCCAGAACTAGCATGCTGATCATCTAGCCCCTAGACCCAACAAAACAAAAATCAATCTGTTATAATGGTGAAGTACAGAAAGACCCTTTGGTCACTCTCTAGGATGCAAGCAGGTAGCAGAATTAATTGTATATACTGTGACAAAGTTCCTCCTCTATCTTGGTGGGTCCTGCGCTTATTGGCGGATTTTCTTGCCTCAGAGATTCACCATGTGGGTTGGGGAACAGCCCAGAAACCTTCCCCTCTGGAAGAACCCACAGTCCAAGTCAATTGGGAGGTTTGGGGGGAACCCGGGCCCGCCCTCTACTCTGGGTTCCAGCCCAGGGCCCTGTGGACTGCAGCAGTCTATAGTGCCTCCTGTAACAGCTGCAGGACAGCTACAATTCCCTGGGCTACTTCCCCATGGCCTCCTCCAAATACCCTCCTTAGTCTCACCACAGGACCTTCCTCCTGGTGTTCGATAACGCTTGTGCTCCTCAGTCCTCCAGCAGCACACCCTCTCAGCTCCTTGCGCCTCTTGCTCCCAGCTCCTCACACTCACACCACAAACTGAAGTGAGCTCCTTTTTAAAGCCCAGGTGCCCTGATTAGCCAGCCTGCCTGCCTTAACTGGTTCTAGCAGGTTCCTGATTACTCTAGTGCAGCCCCTGCTCTGGTCACTCAGGGAACAGAAAACTACTCATCCAGTGACCAGTATATTTGCCCTCTACCAGACTCCTGTACCCCACTGGTCTGGGTCTGTCACAATACACATAACGTAACCTTTGCTTGATTACAATCTCTGTTCATTAAGCCTAGCCTGTGAATGAGCTTTCGGGGAGATTTAACTAGATTGAAAAATTGAAGGGGCTGTAACAATCCTTTTTTGAGCTGTAGTGACTCAAAGAAATGTTCAAGTCCTCATTTCAAATTAGGTTAACTTCTTACCTATACCTCAAAAAATGTTTTCACACATTGCCTCCTTTACTCTAGTGAATAGGCAAACCCTGGGTCAAATCTGGACTGCCAGATGCTTTTGAATGGACCCTGAAATCTTTTTATTTACTTGCTATCGTTGTTAGGGATTTTTTTATTATTTTCTCTGGAGTCTGGACCTTGACTATACCTTGACCAAGAAATTTGGACCTTGAGGAAAAAAGAATTGACTATCCCTGGCTAAGGAGATATCTTCTGCAGTCTTCAAGTCAAACCAATTTTGTTAACCAAAGTTACTGGAGAACTAAAAATAAGGCTGACATTTAAACCAGGTTTAAATTACTCTAATCGCTCCCAAATACTATTTTTCTTGCATTTACTTCCTGTATTTTTCCCCCCGGGGCATTTATCTTTTGTAGGACTCTAACTAGATTTTAACAGACTCCACAGTGATGCTATAGATTTTAATTCCTTAATTTCTCCCTTCAGACTGTTTCTAAATAACTCCATAATTTTCTCCTTTCTTGATATTCAGTGTCAGGTTATCTGGGAGGAGCATCTCCTGAAGTCGTGTCAAATTTGAGATTAGTATCACAGCAGTTAAGGTTCTAAACCCTATTTTCATTCCATTGTAACTTTCTCAAAAAATCTCTCATTGGGCTGAAATTTCCATGCTTTATCTCAACCATAAAGATATCTCAGAAAAGTGTGTGTGTGGAGGAGAGGGGGTGTTTGGAGGTGGGGGGGGGGACATGAGCCATGTGAGTTATGAGCCTGAAAAAATGTTCCTTTTAAAATAATTAAAAAGCTCTTCTTTGTCCCTATTCTATGAGAGCCAGGAAATGCCACACTAATTTAGACCAGTGGTCCCACTAGTATGTTATATCCAGAGCCGGCTCCAGGCACCAGCGCAGCAAGCGCGTACCTGGGGCAGCAAGCCACAGGGGGGCAGCGTGCCGATCACCGTGAGGGCGGCAGTCAGGGAGCCTTTGGTGGCATGCCTGCGGGAAGTCCGCCGGTCCTGCGGCTTCGGCGGCAATTCGGCGGCGGGTATGCCGAAGGTGCGGGACCGGCAGATCACCCGCAGAAATGCTGCCGAATCCGCGTGACCAGCGTGCTGCCGAAGGCCGCCTGACTGCCGTGCTTGGGGCGGCAAAAAACATAGAGCCGCCCCTGGTTATATCCTGTCTGGTCCTTTGAAAAACTGGAAGATCGCTTACATTTTCAACTTCAAGTTCAGTACATATGTACAGATAGCCATTTTGGTTTGTGCTAGCTTGGCCCTTGAGTCCATGTGACTTCTTTCTGAGGAATGGCAGAACTAATTCTTCTCCCTTCTGATAACTTATTTTTTGCTGCATTCAAAGCTCACTCTCAGTCCATGAATAAGATTATCATAGTTACCCCTCGATTCTTTCTTTGTTTACTTCTTCGGGGCCCCCTGAAAATTCTTCCACCATTGGCACAGCGATAGCCCAGTAACAGCAACTACACACACAAACATGTATGTATACACATACAAGTTTTGTGACACCTAGTGGCTATTCTTACCAAATGCACCAATTCAGTGCTGCTATTCCCAATTGACATCTTTTCACTCCAGAGTAAATCTTCCTCTCCAGGAGCTCATGTGGTGGTACTGAGCATCTACCCCTCCACGTGGTCACTGACCATCCAGTCTACAACACAGTTGTCTCTAGGGAGAGGACATGTTATCTTCTCATGCTTTGCCTTTTTGTTCATCTTCCTCCCTCTGACAATGGGTAACTTAAACTTCCCTCCTGGCTTATTCTATTAATATTCATGTTTATTATGGTAGAAGATCTCACAAAGGCTTTTGACCTGCTCAGCACAAAGGGCCTTTTCCCAGTGTTGGAGAGAATTGGTTGTCCGCCCAGTTCTCCTCAGTCTGGTTTGAGCCTTCCATGATGGCATAAAACTACAGTCAAATCTGAGGTTGATCAATCTGACAGCTTTGACAGTCACAGTTGTTTCAAACAGGGATGTATTTTGGCACCAGCACTCTTTGGTATATTCTTCTCTCTGTTGCTTTGTCATGCTTTCTCATCTAGTACTGAAGGTATACATCTGCATACAAGATCAGATGGGAAATTCTTTAACATTGCATGTCTAAAAGCAAAAAAGAGGCAAAGTTAAATGCCTGTTGATAACAGAACTTGTTTTTGCAGACGATGCAGTGCTCATTGCACACACTAAAGAGGAGCTCCAGCAACTTTGGCACAGCTTTGCCTTAGCAGCTTGTGATGAATTTGGACTAAACATCAGTGTATATAAAATGATTATGGCACAAGGTGTGTTGATTACACCAGAAGCTTCAATGGCTAACATCCTGATAGAAGTTGTGCACAAGTTCTGATGTCTAGGATCATCTGTATCATAATCTCTCTCTAGATGACTAGCTTAATTCTCGCATCAGAAAGGCAGCTACCACATTTGGCCAAATGACCAAACGTGTTTGGCATAACAGGAAACTAACATTGAAAACCAAGATACAGGTCATGTTTTCCCCAGGAATTGAAATTAGAGGGGGGTGTTCGAATTTACAGGGTGGGGGTCAGGGCCCATGAGGGGTGAAATCGTGAGAGTGAAGATGGGGTCTATGGCACCATAGTAAAAACAGAAAAATGTTTCATGACCATTTTATTAGATTTAACTCATGTTTTAAAATCACACAAATTAAAGTTGGCTACTCAAGCCCTCTATGAAACACTATATCTCATTCTTCCTGGTTTCTTGTTATAATTTTGCACAATTATGTGAATGAACTTCTTGAATGTAGTGCGTTCATCTTCAGTGGCTTCTCGTGTGTCCGGTAGTTCCATTCCTTCAATTGATATGCTCATTAGTTCATTCACGTGATCAGGCAGAAGGTGACATCTTTCAGAATCCAAAATTGTATTCAATGACGAAAAAGAATGCTCAACTGTAGCTATTGTAACTGGGACTAGAAAGAGATGAATTCCTACTTCTTTCATCCCAGGAAACATAGCATAAAGATAGGGTTGAGCCATTAGTGATGATAAAAAAAGAAGCTGAAGTCAAATCTTCATTCATTCGTCATATGATAGTCCACTCTGTGTTCAAATTCTCTATTCTGTCCTGATCACATGGCAGCCTCATTGCAGGTAGTGCCAGGGCCGAGAGTTTGTCGGGGGCCCTGGAGCGGGGTCCTTCACTCGCTCCAGGGGCCCAGAAAACTCTCGCCGCTCCCAGGCCCCCGGAGCTTTTTCCACTCCGGGTCTTCGGCAGTGGGGGGTCCTTCCGCCCTGGAACCCGCTGCCGAAGTGCCAGGTCTTCAGCGGCAATTCGGTGGTGGGGGCCCCTGCTGCCGAAGACCCCAGGCCCCCTGAATCCTCTGGGCGGCCCTGGGTAGTGCCTCACTCCACTCAACTGTTTTATAGGACAGGGATCAGTAAAAGCTATGTAAAGGTTGAGAGAATCCAGAAGTCGCTTTTGTAGAGATGTAAGAATCAAGCCTGTGTACTTTTTCAGCTGGCTTAACAAACACTTCTTGTCTTCTTCACTTAAGGATTCAATATAAGTGCCTTCATCAGTCAACTTCTGGACTGAAGTCTTTGCTTCTTCCAGTACTTTTTCAATTGATATCTCTCTGACTGATCCAAATGTAACTTCTCTGGCTGGACAGAGATCTAATACTGTTGTAGCAGATGCCTGGATGACATTGTTTAATGATCCAAGTGGTTTCAACAGTAGACTTACAAGAGAGAGAGAATGGCGATAGTCTTCTCTGAACTTAGTAACAAAAGTAGTCCACCAGCCCAACTACATAGATCTGTCCCATCTCGGTAGATATTTTCCAAAGCCAGTAATAATGGTTGCAGTAATTTTAAGACAACAGCCAAGGATCACTCATGAGAACAACCTGGGAAAACTCACAGGCTGACTAATTTGAACTTCAGTCCCAGTGTATTTTTTCCAAGATGTTCAGTCTTTTTGGACTCTTGCTGAAAAAAGAATATCACGAAGACATTAAATTTATGACTTTTTAATGCCTTTTGAAGATTCTGCAGTTCATACTAGTGCTAGTTGGAGTAGACGGCCTCTGCAGTGTGTACAGGAGAGATTAGGGTTACACTTTTCTCTGAGCAAAGCTTGTACTTCACTATGTCTTCTAGAGAAGTTTGCAGCTCCATCAAATGCACAAGCAGCCATCTGTTTGGGGTTCAATTTATAAGCATTTAACTCTTCTAAGAAGTGGGTTGTCACAGAATTAATTGGAATTAATTTGCAAACTGGACACCATTAAATTAGGCTTGAATAAAGACTGGGAGTGGATGGGTAATTACACAAAGTAAAACCTATTTCCCCATGCTAATTTTTTCCCCTACTGTTACTCACACCTTCTTGTCAACTGTTGGAAATGGGCCATCCTGATTATCACTACAAAAGTTTTTTTTCTCCTGCTGATAATAGCTCACCTTAACTGATTACTCTCGTTATAGTTAGTATGGCAACACCCATTTTTTTCATGTCCTCTGTGTATATATATCCTCCTACTGTATTTTCCACTGTATGCATCCGATGAAGTGGGTTTTAGCCCACGAAAGCTTATGCTCAAATACATTTGTTAGTCTCTAAGGTGCCACAAGTACTCCTGTTCTTTTTAGAGAAAGGTCATAACTCTGCACCTTTAACTCCAATTTTGATACATATACAGTATGCTTAAGTGATTTCAGTTTGGGATTACCTCGGCACTTCAAGTGTATCAAACCATCATGGCCCAGATCTATAAGGAGCTGATTGGGTGGAAATAACCGTTGATATTCTACTAATTGGTGGTGAAAATTTATCAACACTACACTAGGAAACTGCATAATATCTTGTACTATGCCTCCTTACAACCCAATCTATAATGTGTAGGAGGAAAAAAAACTGTGATGATGGGGGACTTCAATTTGAGTGACATATGCTGGCCATCTCATGTTGCCAGTACTAAAATATCCTTGGAATTTCTAAACATTATAAATGACAAATTTTCTAATTCAAAACGTGTTGCAGCCAACATGAGATAATTCTTTATTAAATCTTGTCTTAACAGATAAAGAGAATCTAATCACGGACCTAAACATTAATGGTAGCTTAGGTACAAGTGATAATGACTTGATCACATTTATAATGTGCAAGCAGAATAAAATCTAGACTGGTAATACATATACTTGGTGCTTTATCAGGGCCTAGTTCACAAAACTGAAAACCATTATAAGCCAAATCATATACCAGGAGGAAGAACTTAATCAGAAAAATGTGAACAATAATTGGGAATCATTTAAGAAAACCATACTAGGTGCCCCAAAAGCCACAAGTGAAGAAGAAAGTGTACTGCTTAAATAAAATGCTGTGGTATAGAGGGGAAGTGAAGGTAGCTATTAATTTTATATATATAGCTCATAGGAATTGTAGAAACCTGATAAGGGAAGCTATGGCACACAAGGAGGAATCTATGACCAGCAGAATCAAAGACAATAAGGTGGGTGATCCAGTGGTTATACTTGGACTTTCAGAAAGCCTTTGACTGGCCCCTCACCAAAGGCTCTTAAAGCAAATTATGCAGTCATAGATTAAGGGGAAAAGGTCCTCTCATGGATCAGTAAGGGGTTAAAGGACAGGAAACAAAGGTTAGGAATGAATGGTCAGCTTTCACAATAGGAAGAGGTAAATAGTGGGGTCCCCCAAGGATCTATACTGGGACCAGTGCTGTTCAACATAGACATATATGATCTGGAAAAAGAGGTAAACAGAGAGGTAGCAAATTTTGCAGATGATACAAAATTACTCAAGATAGTTGAGTCTAAAGCTGACTATGAAGAGTTACAGAGGGCTCTTGGGGGAGGGGAATAGCTCAGTGGTTTGCACATTGGCTTGCTAAATCCAGGGTTGTGAGTTCAATCCTTGAGGGGGCCACTTAGGGATCTGGGGCAAAATCAGAACTTGGTCCTGCTAGTGAAGGCAGGGGACTGGACTCAATGACCTTTCAAGGTCCCTTCCAGTTCTAGGAGATAGGATATCTCATTTAATTTAATTTATTTTAAATCTCACAAAACTGGATGACTGCACTGAAAAGGTTGATGAAATTCAATGCTGACAAGTGCAAAGTAATGCACACTGGAAAACATAATCCCAAATGTACATACAAAATGATGGGGGTTTAAATTAGCTGTACCCAGAACTGGGTTTACCGTGGCGCCACTGGCACCAGGCCTACGCTCCAAAGTTCTTTGCCCCCCGCTCTCTCCTGCGGGGACAGCGGGCAGAAGCTTGGTAATGCGGGCTCCTGCTGCAGCAGGGCATGCTTCACTAGCAGCCAAGCTCCCCTCTCCCCTGCCTCTTCCCTGGAGCGTGCTGCGTTCCTGCCCCTCCCCCTCCCAGCACTTTCCCCACTGTCAAACAGCTGTTTGCCAGCATGAGAGAGGGGGAGGAGCTGGGCCGCAGGACGCTCACTGCTTGGGGGAGGAGGCGGAGAAGAGGTTGGGGCAGGGCCTTGGGGAAGGGTGTGGAATCGGGGCATACCCCCTCCAGCCCCCTGCCGTGAGCCACTCAGGGCAGGGGGCTGGGAGCACCCCCACGACCCCAATCCACACCCCCACCTCCTGCCCCAACCCTGAGTCCCCTCCCTCACCCTAACTCCTAGTCAGACCCTGCACCCCTGTCAGTCATTCTCTGTGCACACAGCATCATACCTGCCTAGGGCTCTGCAACAATCACACACCCTTATCCCACCACCTAGATACTTAAGAAATGCATAGGGGAAACTGAGGCACCCACACAGTATTCAGAAAAAACATTAAGAACATTCCCAATTCATCACACTGGAGGAGGGGCAGCTCAGTGCAGAAAGAGATGAAGAGAATGGGCTAGAACCAGGGAGAAGGTAGGTACCTGATCTATTCGGGCAGGGGCAGGGGGGGAATACTGTTTACCCCCTCCCCAGCCTTGCTGTGCTTGCAGTTTACCCCCAGCCCCTCCCTTGCTCCAGGGACCAACCCTAGCTCCCGACCCGCTGTGCTTTTGCCCCCGGCCCCTGCCTTGCTCCAGTCAGGAGGGACTAATCCTACCCCCATACCCCACTGTGCTCATCTTGCCCCTGGCTCCTGCCTCGCTCCAGCTGGGGACCAATCCCCCACCACCACCATGCCCCACTATCAGGGTGGATAAAAATCAATGATTTTATTTAAATCAGATTTTTTTGATAAAATGCTTTTTGAGGAAAAATCCTATCTAAAGATAGTTTTAGTTAAGATACATTATATCTCAGTATGGAATAGGGATTATAAATTCTAATTCTATAGTATGAGACAATATATTCATGTAATGCTTAAGAAAAGTTTTGTAAATGGGTTCTAATACCCAATCTTATTGAGTTCCACAGGCTTCTGTATAGATTATTTAGGTTAATCTTTCTATCTACCCAATGGGACTCAGTGCTCAGTCTAGAAGATACTATCCGCGATGCTTAGTTTTGCAGTTCTCAAACTGTGGATTTGTGTCTCCAGAGGTAACATGCTTGTTAATAGCAAAAATGCTTTTAAATAAATAAATAATATATAGAGGTGAGAAATAACAGACCTCAACGCTATTGTCCCTCTGCAAATTTGTGTACACAGTCAATCCCTTACCTCTCTCTAAAAGTGAAAAGTTTCAAAAAGTTCAATGAATAGAAGATAGCTGGAGGCGGAATAGATCTGGACAAGGAGAAGAAGTCTGGAGATAAATGTGAGAAGCGAGGGACATATGCTTTTTTGTTAAAATATTATGTTTGCTGTTGAAGAAAAAAATCCAGAATACTTGTTGTTGCTTTAGTTAAATAAAACAATTTAAATGTCTCTCTGTCTGGTGATCTTCTCCTCCTAATACAGCATGGCAAGAAAATCCTCCAAATATTAATGATTAACCTGTTGAATTGGAGATAGTTCATCTCTCAATGACTTCATAAATATCTGCTTCAATTACCTTTGGTAAATGAAATAACCAAACAATCATTCATTTTCTGATATAGCTGTAAAACTCATCTGAAGTTTTCAAAATAAATCACTGTTTAAAAATGTATAGTGTGTACCTTCTAAAAATGAAACCACCATCTACCTCTGAATTGTGAAGAATGTGTATTAAGGTTATAACAACCAACAAGAATGCACTTTTCTGTAGAAAACCATGATTAAATTGAGTCTTCCTGACTAGTGATTTAAATCATGATTTAAATCAAATCCACCCTGCCCACTGTGCTCTTGCCCCGGCACCTTCATTCCTCAGTGGGGCCCACAAATATGATTGGCGCCGGGCCCACAAAAAGTTAATCGGGCCCTGCCTGTTACCACTCAAGAAAGAGATCTTGGAGTCATTGAGGGTAGTTCTCTGAAAACATCTGCTCAGTGTGCAACAGCAGTCAAAAAAGCTAATAATGTTAGGGACCATTAGGAAAGGAATTGATGATAAGACAGAAACTATTATAATGCCACTATGTAAATGCATGGTATGCCCACACCTTGAATACTGCATGCCGTTCTGGTTTCCCCCAAAAAAGCTATCTTAGAATTGGAAAAAGTACAAAGACAGGCAACACAATTGATTGGGGTATAGAACAATTTCCATGTGAGAGATTAAAAAGATTTAGAAAAATGATGACTAAGGGAGATGATACAAATGATGATACAGATGATACAAAACTAGTCAAGATAGTCAAGTCCCAGGCAGACTGCGAAGAGCTATAATAAGATCTCTCAAAACTGGGTGACTGGGCAACAAAATGGCAGATGAAATTCAATGTTGATAAATGCAAAGTAATGCACATTGGAAAACATAATCCCAACTATGCATATAAAGTGATGGGGTCTAAATTAGCTGTTACCATTCAAGAAAGGGATCTTGGAGTCATTGTGGATAGTTCTCTGAAAACATCCACTCAATGTGCAATGGCAGTCAAAAAAGGAAACAGAATGTTGGTAATCATTAAGAAAAGGATAGGTAATAAGACAGAAAATATCATATTGCCTCTATATAAATCCATGGTTCGCCCACATCTTGACTACTGCGTGCAGATGTGGTCACCACATCTCAAAAAAGATACATCAGAATTGGAAAAAGTTCAGAAAAGGGCAACAAAAATGATTAGGGGTATGGAATGGCTGCCGTATGAGGAGAGATTAATAAAACCGGGACTTTTCAGCTTGGAAAAGAGATGACTAAGGGAGGATATGATAGAGGTCTATAAAATCACAGCTGGTGTGGAGAAAGTAAATAAGGAAGTGTTATTTACCCTCTCGTAACACAAGAAATAGGGGCCACCAAATCAAATTAATAGGCAGCAGTTTTAAAACAAACAAAAGGAAGTATTTCTTCACACAACGCACAGTCAACCTGTGGAACTCTTTGCCAGAGAATGTTGGGAAGGCCAAGACTATAACAGGGTTCAAAGCCTGGAAAACAAGCAGGGAGAACTGGAAGTCCTAGCACAGTCAAGGAATTATGATGTGATTGGAATAACAGAGACTTGGTGGAATAACTCACATGCCTGGAGTACTGTCATGGATGGATATAAACTGTTCAGGAAGGACAGGCAGGAGGAGGTGCATTGTATGTAAGAGCAGTATGACTGCTCAGAGCTCCGGTATGAAACTGCAGAAAAACCTGAGAGTCTCTGGATTAAGTTTAGAAGTGTAAGCAACAAGGGTGATGTCGTGGTGGGAGTCTGCTATAGACCACCAGACCAGGGGGATGAGGCTTTCTTCTGGCAACTAACAGGAGTTACTAGATCACAGGACCTGGTTCTCATGGGAGACTTCAATCACCCTGATATCTGCTGGGAGAGCAATACAGCAGTGCACAGACAATCCTGGAAGTTTTTGGGAAGTGTAGGGGACTACTGGCAGAGCTCTTCTTGACCTGCTGCTCACAAACAGGGAAAAATTAGTAGGGAAAGCAAAAGTGGATAGGAACCTGGGAGGCAGTGACTATGAGATGGTCGAGTTCAGGATCCTGACACAAGGAAGAATGGAAAGCAGCAGAATATGGACCCTGGACTTCAGAAAAGCAGACTTTGACTCCCTCAGGGAACTGATGGGCAGGATCCCCTGGGAGAATAACATGAGGGGGAAAGGAGTCCAGGAGAGCTGCTTGTATTTTAAAGAATCTTTATTGAGGTTGCAGGAACAAACCATCCCGATGTGTAGAAAGAATAGTAAATATGGCAGGCGACCAGCTTGGCTTAACAGTGAAATCCTTGCTGATCTTCAACACAAAAGCAGTGGAAGCTTGGACAAATGACCAGGGAGTAGTATAAAAATATTGCTCAGGCATGCAGGAGTGAAATCAGGAAGGCCAAATCACACTTGGAGATGCAGCTAGCAAGAGATGTTAAGAGTAACAAGAAGGGTTTCTTCAGGTATGTTAGCAACAAGAAGAAAGTCAAGGAAAGTGTGGGCCCCTTACTGAATGAAGGAGGCAACCTAGTGACAGAGGATGTGGAAAAAGCTAATGTACTCAATGCTTTTTTTGCCTCTGTCTTCACGAACAAGGTCAGTTCCCAGACTACTGCACTGAGCAGCACAGCATGGAGAGGAGACGACCAGCCCTCTATGGAGAAAGAAGTGGTTCAGGACTGTTTAGGAAAGCTGGATGAGCACAAGTCCATGGGGCCCGATGCGCTACATCCGAGGGAGTTAAAGGCCTTGGCTACACTAGCGCTGTAAGTACTCGGAGAGGTGGAGTACTTACAGCGCTGGCGGCGTGACTACACTCGCGCTTCACAGCGCTGCCATGGCAGCGCTGTGAATTGCCAAATGTAGCCAAGGCCAAAGGAGTTGGCGGATGTGATTGCAGAGCCATTGGCCATTATCTTTGAAAACTCATGGTGATCGGGGAAGGTCCCGGATGACTGGGAAAAGGCTAATGTAGTGCCCATCTTTAACAAAGGGAAGGAGGATGATCCGGGGAACTACAGGCCAGTCAGCCTCACCTCAGTCCCTGGAAAAATCATGGAGCAGGTCCTCAAGGAATCAATTCTAAAGCACTTAGAAGAGAGGAAAGTGATCAGGAACAGTCAGCATGGATTCACCAAGGGCAAGTCATGCCTGACTAACCTATTTGCCTTCTATGACGAGATAACTGGCTCTGTGGCTGAGGGGAAAGCAGTGGACGTGTTATTCCTTGACTTTAGCAAAGATTTTGATAAAGTCTCCCACAGTATTCTTGCCAGCAAGTTAAGGAAATATGGGCTGGGTGGACTATAAGGTGGCTAGAAAGCTGGCTAGATCATCGGGCTCAATGGGTAGTGATCAATGGCTCCCTGTCTAGTTGGCAGCCAGTATCAAGCAGAGTGCCCCAAGGGTCGGTCCTGGGGCTGATTTTGTTCAATATCTTCATTAAAGATCTAGAGGACAGTGTGGACTGCACCCTCAGCAAGTTTGCAGATGACACTAAACTGGGAGGAGTGGTAGATATGCTGGAGGGTAGGGATAGGATACAGAGGGACCTAGACAAATTAGAGGATTGGGCCAAAAGAAATCTGGTGAGGTTCCACAAGGACAAGTGCAGAGTCCTGCACTTAGGAAGGAAGAATCCCATGCAGTGCTACAGACTAGGGACCGAATGGCTAGGAAGCAGTTCTGCAGAAAAGGACCTAGGGGTTACAGTGGAGGAGAAGCTGGATATGAGTCAACAGTGTGCCCTTGTTGCCAAGAAGACTAACAGCATTTGGGGCTGTATAAGTAGGGGCATTGCCAGCAGATCGAGGGATGTGATCATTCCCCTCTATTTGGCATTGGTGAGGCCTCATCTGGAGTACGGTGTCCAGTTTTGGATCACTTGATGATTACCTGTTCTGTTCATTCTATGACGGGTTGAATCACAGAAACCCCCTTGGGAGCTGCCACCTGATGTGGAAAGACTACCCCTGCTCCTGTTTTCCCTGCCAGCTCAGGACTCCAGCACCCTGTCTTGCTGAGCCAGACACTCCAGTCTGCTCCAACACAGACCCAGGGTCTGAATCACTTGTCCCAAAGCTGCAAGTTTACCTGAAAACAGCTCACAGAAGTGTGCTTGTCTTTAGCACTCAGATGGCCAACTCCCAATGGGGTCTAAACCCAGATAAAGCTTATGCAGGGCAAACTCATAAATTGTTCACCCTCTATAACACTGATAGAGAGATATGCACAGTTGTTTGCTCCCCCAGGTATTAATACATACTCTGAGTAAATTACTAAATAAAAAGTGATTTTATTAAATACAGACAATAGGATTTAAGTGGTTCCAAGTAGTAACAGACAGAACAAAGTAAGTCACCAAGCAAAATAAAATAAAATGCGCAAATCTATGCCTAATCAAACTGAATACAGATAATCTCACCCTCAGAGATGCTTCAGTAAGTTTTTTCTCAGACTGGACATCTTCCAGGCCTGGGCACAATTCTTTCCCCTGGTACAGCTCTTGTTCCAGCTCAGGTGATAGCTAGGGGATTCTTCATGATGGCTCCTCTCTCTCCTTTGTTCTCTTCCACCCCTTTATATATCTTTTGCATAAGGCGGGAACCCTTTGTCCCTCTAGGTTTCCACCCCCCACTGGAAAAGCACCAGGTTAAAGATGGATTCCAGTTCAGGTGACATGATCACATGTCACTGCAAGACTTCATTACTCACTTGCCAGCACACACATATACAGGAAGACTCACAGGTAAACACAACCATCTGCAGACAATGGGAGTCATCAAGATTTCAAACCATCATTAATGGCCCACACTTTACATAATTACAATAGGCCCTCAGAGTTATATTTATATTTCTAGTTTTAGATACAAGAGTGGTACATTTATACAAATTGGATGATCACACTCCGTAGATTATAAGCTTTGTAATGATACTTTACAAGAGACCTTTTGCAAGAAGCATATCCCAGTTACGTTATATTCGCTTTTTACCATATTTTTCTAAAACTATCCCAGTTACATTATATTCACTTATTATCATGTTTTTATAAAACCACATAGACTGCACAACGTCACACATTCCCTCTGGGGCACCTGGCATTGGCCACTGTTGGAAGACAGTATTCTGGGCTAGATGGACCTTTGGTTTGACCCAGTATGGCCATTCTTATGATCGAGGTCTATAAAATCATGACTGGTGTGGAGAAAGTGAATAAGGAAGTGTTATTTACCCCTTCACATAACACATGAACCAGCGTCACCCAATGAAATTAATAGGCAGCAAGTTTAAAAAAAACATAAGGAAGTACTTCTTCACACAACGCACAGTCAACCAACCTGTGGATCTTGTTGCCAGGGGAATGTTGTGAAGACCAAACCTATAACAGGATTAAAAAAAGAACAAGATAAATTCATGGACGATAGATAGGTCCTTCAGTTGGCAGGGACGCAACCCCATGTTCCAAGTGTCTCTAAGCCCCTCATTGCTAGATGTTGGGACTGGATGAGAGGGGACAGCTCACTCAATGGCTGCCCTGTTCTATTCATTTGCTCTGAAGCCTCTGGCACTGGCCACTATCAGAAACAGGGTACTGGGCTAGATGGACCATTGCTCTGACACTGCATGACCGTTCTTATGACTGTGTCTTCGGCATTGGTGCATCGCACCACTGGTATTATCATGACAGGTTTCAGAGTAGAAGCCGTGCTAGTCTGTATCCGCAAAAAGAAGAACAGGAGTACTTGTGGCACCTTAGAGACTAACAAATTTATTAGAGCATAAGCTTTCGTGGACTACAGCCCACTTCTTCGGATGCATATAGAATGGAACATATATTGAGGAGATATATATACACACATACAGAGAGCATAAACAGGTGGGAGTTGTCTTACCAACTCTGAGAGGCCAATTAATTAAGAGAAAAAAAACTTTTGAAGTGATAATCAAGCTAGCCCAGTACAGACAGTTTGATAAGAAGTGTGAGAATACTTACAAGGGGAGATAGATTCAATGTTTGTAATGGCTCAGCCATTCCCAGTCCTTATTCAAACCGGAGTTGATTGTGTCTAGTTTGCATATCAATTCTAGCTCAGCAGTCTCTCGTTGGAGTCTGTTTTTGAAGTTTTTCTGCTGTAATATAGCCACCCGCAGGTCTGTCACTGAATGACCAGACAGGTTAAAGTGTTCTCCCACTGGTTTTTGAGTATTTTGATTCCTGATGTCAGATTTGTGTCCATTAATTCTTTTGCGTAGAGACTGTCCGGTTTGGCCAATGTACATGGCAGAGGGGCACTGCTGGCACATGATGGCATATATCACATTGGTAGATGTGCAGGTGAACGTATTATCATGACACGCACACGCTTCCCGGAACAGGAGACTGCACAACCTCGGCTGCAGGAGGGAAGCACTGGGGAGACCGGACCAGATTTACTGGGGACGAAGCCGCAGGGCGATGGCACAGCTGGCCCCTGGCTCAGAGCACCGCACTGTGGAGCCGGGCGCTGCTCACACATCCCAGACTGGGTGGGGACTCGGCAGGGGGCGCCCCGAGCCCCCGGGCTGGGTCAGCCCACGAGGGGCGAGCTCTGTGGGTATCACCTTGCCCGCTGTGGGAATGGAGCTAGCTCCCCATCGCAGTGGTCTCCGAAGTGGGGTGTGCACACCCCAGGGGGTGCGCGAGAGGATCCTTGGGGGTGCGCGGCAGGAGGAGCGCTTTTTTTTTGTAATTATTATTTGCTTTGTCAGGCGGGAGTCCGAGCAGCTTTTTTTCTGCTTCAGCAGTTCGGGCAGGGGGTGCGTGATCAAAACATTTTTACTGATGGGGTGTGCGATCAAAAAAGTTTGGAGCCCACTGCTCTATCGCCCTGGGTCCCGCTCGCGCCCAGGCCCAGCCCCCACGAGGCGTCGGCGACTCCCTACCAACGGGGCGGTGCTTGGGGGAGGCCGAGGAGGTGACTGATGTACGCATGAGCACTGTGTGTGTGTGTGTGGGGGGGGGGGTGGCTTCGACACGCGCCTGCGCTAAGATTCATCGCGAGACCAGATCGCTTACGACATGACGTCAGACGTTAATGTATCGGTTCCCTGGCAACGAGTTGATGCTATGGGCCCGAGGCGGCTGCTACTCCCGCTCCTGCTATTGCTGCAGCCGCGGTGGGGGGCTGGGACCCCCAGCCCGACCGCGGGGATCAGCCCGGGCCCCCCCCGCCCGACCGCGGGGGGCAGCCCCAGCAGCCTCGCGCCCCCCAGCCCGACCGCGGGGCTCGGCTCCGGCAGCCCCGGCCCCCCCAGCCCGACCGCGGGGATCAGCCCCAGCAGCCTCGCGCCCCCCAGCCCGACCGCGGGGCTCGGCTCCGGCAGCCCCGGCCCCCCCAGCCCGACCGCGGGGCTCGGCACGACTCCGGGGGGAAGTTCAGGCCCCGGACCCCCCAGCCCAGAGGGAGGCAGCTCCGCGGAGCCGGAGCCCAGCGCGGCTCCAGGAGTCCAGGGAGACCCATCCGCTCCCGAAGGTGAGGAGGCGCCCATAGTCCCTTCTCGCTCATTCCCTGCAGGGCATTGCCCAGGCCCAGGGTGCGCTCCCCCCCGGCCCAGCCTGTTTCCTCCCTGCCCCATGCCCTGCTCAGGCTTCCCTCTCACCCTGACCTGGGCTGTCTCCTGACCATTTCCCTGCAGTACAGTGCCTGGGGTCCCCTCTCTGCTGACACAGCCTCTCTTCTCCTCCCCGTCCCCTGCAGTGTAGTGCTTGGGTTCCCCTCTCCATCTGGCTTGTCACTCCCCCTCATCCCCTTCAGGATGATACCCAGGGTCCTTTCCCATATCAGCCTGTCTCTCTCGAATCTCCCACTGGCTGGTCTCCCTCACCTACCCCTTACAGGGCGGTCCCCTCTCCCCCAAACCAGCTTCCCCCCCACATCACCTAGAGGACAGTGTCTGGGGTCACCTTTCCTCCGATCTGGTGTCTCTTTCTCTCTTCTTAGCTTGTTTGCCCACCTGTATCTGCAACCTGCATTCTGGATCCTGTGACATAAACTGCTGCTGTGATCCTGACTGTAACCTTGGCTGTGATCTGGGGGACTCCAGGGCTGCCTTCTCCTTCTGTCTTCCAGGCAGCACCAGGTAAGGTGTGAGGGATCAGCTTCCTGATGCTCTTCAATGCTGCATACAGATACCCTGGCAAAGCAGTGGTGAAAGGCCCAGGGCAGAGCTGATGCCAGACTGCTGTAATGTATTTTTGCCCCTTTTCAACCCAAGCGGCTAGTCAAACTCTGGGACCCAGGAGTAGAAATTGGTGATAGGCAGGTATATCTTTGATGCAGTTTTGTTTATTACAAATGTATCCCACACACCTCCTGGGTGTGGTGTTCTGTCCCATCTAGTGGCACCGAGACCACTTATCAACAGCTTTAGCTAAGGGCCATGGGGCTTTTAGCTCATGCAGTAGAGGCTCGTGCATTTAGCATCCCAGGTTTGATCCCACCCGCTGACGAACAGGGTCTGTCGGTGTTACACAAAGAATGTACAAAGTTCTGTGTCTCTGAATGCAGAGAGAATCAAATAGCAGGAAATGGCTTTTTTTCCCTACAGCACTAAGAGCATTCTTTTCTAGGTTTCCTACTGGGTCAGCCACCATGCTTTCAGCTGCTCCTTGAGGCTGTGTCGCTCTCTCAGGCTTTGTCTACACTAGCACCTTTGTCGGCAAAACTTTTGTTGGTCAGGTATGTGAAAAAAAAACACACCCCGACCGATATAAGTTTCACTGACAAAAGTGCCGGTGTTGACTGCGCTATGTCAGTGGGAGAGCCTCTTCTGCTGACATAGCTACCACTGCTCGTTGGGGGGTGGTTTAATTATGCTGGCTGGAGAGCTCTCTCCCACCGGCATAGAGCGGCTACACAAAAGACCTTACAGTGGCACAACTGCAGTGGTACAGCTGTGCTACTGTAAGGTCAGTAGTGTAGACATAGCCTCAGTCGGTTCTGGTATGGTCTCAGTTTCTGTGTATTCTCTCTTCCCCCCCACCCCAAAAAAAGACAATACTCAGCCAAAAGCTCTTGGGCAGGTTCACATATACCTTTTGTCTTGGGTGGGGTTTATGCTTACAGTTATGTTAATTGAAGGGTGAGTTCACACCTACCAATCTCAATGGGTTTTTTTAACTCCACTCATAACAAGCCTTCCCCTTCTAACACCCAGGCAGCAGTAGCTGAGGTGTGAGGGACTGGTTGCCTGATGCCCTTCCATGTTGCATGCAGACATCTTGGCTAAGCAATGGCTAAGGGACCATGATAATACTGATGCCTGACTGAAGTAAATAACATACATATGTGCAAGGAGATTGTGGTAACACTTTGAATCATAAAATCATAGAAGATTAGGGTTGGAAGAGGCCTCAGGAGGTCATCAAGTCCAACCCCCTGCTCAAAGCAGGACCAACACCAATTAAATCATCCCAGCCAGGGCTTTGTCAAGCTGGGCCTTAAAAACCTCTAAGGATGGAGATTCCACCACCTCCCTAGGTAACCTATTCCAGTGCTTCACCACCCTCCTAGTGAGTTTTTCCTAATATCCAACCTAGACCTCCCCCACTGCAACTTGAGACAATTGTTCCTTGAACTCTCATCTGCCACCACTGAGAACAGCCAAACTCCATCCTCTTTGGAACCCCCCTTCAGGTAGTTGAAGGCTGCTATCAAATCCCCCCCTCATTCTTCTCTTCTGAAGACTAAATAAGCCCAGTTCCCTGAGCCTCTCCTCGTAAGTCATGTGCCCCAGCCTCCTGATAATTTTTGTTGCCCTCTGCTGGACTCTCTCCAATTTATCCACATCTTTTCTGTAGTGGGGGACCCAAAACTGGCCGCAGTACTCCAGATGTGGCCTTGCCAGTGCTGAATAGAGGGAATAATCACTTCCCTTGATCTGCTGGCAATGCTCCTACTTATACAGCCCAAAATGCTGTTAGCCTTCTTGGCAACAAGGCACACTGTTGACTCATATCCAGCTTCTCATCCACTGTAATCCCCAGGTCCTTTTTGCAGAACTGCCGCTTAGCCAGTCAGTCCCCAGCCTGTAGCAATGCATGGGATTCATCTGTCTTAAGTGCAGGACTCTGCACTTGTCCTTGTTGAACCTCATCAGATTGCTTTTGGCCCAATCCTCCAATTTGTCTAGGTCACACTGGACCCTCTCCCTACCCTCCAGTGTATCTACCTCTCCCCCAAGCTTAGTGTCATCCACGAACTTGCTGAGGGTGCAATTCACCCCATCATCCAGATCATTAATGAAGATGTTGAACAAAACAGGCCCCAGGACCAACCCCTGGGGCACGCCTCTTGATACTGGCTGCCAATTAGACATTGAGCCATTGATCACTATCCGTTGAACCCGACGATCTAGCCAGCTTTCTATCCACCTTATAGTCCATTAATCCGATCCATATTTTTTTAACTTGCTGGCAAGAATACTGTGGGAGACTGTGTCAAAATCTTTGCTAAAATCAAGGTATATCATGTCCACTGCTTTCCCCATCATAGAAGGCAATCAGTTTTGTCAGGCATGACTTGCCCATGGTGAATCCATGTTGACTGTTCCTGATCACCTTCCTCCTCCAAATGCTTCAAAGTGGATTCCTTGAGAACCTGCTCCATGATTTTTCTGGGGACTGAGGTGAGGCTGTCCAGTCTGTAGTTCCCCGGATTCTCCTTCTTCCTTTTTTAAAGATGGGCACTATATTTGCCTTTTTCCAAACATCTGGGACTTCCCCCGATCGCCACAAGTTTTCAAAGATAATGGCCAATGGCTCTGCAATCACATCAGCCATCTCCCTCAGCATCCTCGGATGCATTGCATCTGGCCCCATGGACTTGTGCATATCCAGCTTTTTCTTTGCTTTCTCGCTGTCTGAACACTTCCAATAGAAACTAAAATCCAGACACAGTTATATTAATATCACTTGGTGTTTGTGTGATCTTTCTCCTGATGTTCAAATGCCTGAGGTCAGTTAAATGATTATGAGGGAGGAGCTGGGGATGTTTGGCCAGGGCTCATACATTGTCATGACAGTTTTGCAAGGCTGGACGTGATGACTTTATAATTAAATTATTAGGGATGGCAACTGAGAGGCAGGGGATAGGGAGACAGATTGGAGAGAAGGGGGAGGAGGTTGGGCTGGGCTGTTCTAGAAAGGGGGAGATTTGGGAGAAGGCTCATACTCCTGTGATTATGAGATTGTGGAAAGGACAGAGGAGATCCATGCTGGCCCTATATTGCATTGGGAAGAATGCTAAAGTGCCTTGCAAATATACAGATCACTTCTCACCCACAGCTCCTTCTAGGGTGAGACACAATAGCTGTTTAATAATGCAAAACAGCTTGTGTTAGGAAATTAAGAAGAATTCGGTATCCAGTTGGTTGGGGGGGTGGAGGGACATGGAATGTAAATGTATCCTTAGCGTTAGCTCTCTCTCTCTCTCCTGTTTTTTGTGCAGAACTGTGAGTCAAGTGTGCGTGGAGAAGTCTCTTATTTTCAGAAATAACACCCCTCATCACACTGAAATCGTCACTGACCCCCGCGGATATGAGTCTATGTTCTGTGTGCGTCTGAGTGATTGTAAGTAGTCTTACCCTCTGCACACTGAATTCCCAAGTTCTCCCTGATCAGGGAATTGGTTCTGTAACATCTTGTGAATATGAGGGGTGAACAGTCAGCTGTTCCACAGCACTTGCCAGCATCACTACAGGCCTACGGTGGGAGAAGGAGTTATGCGTTTTTGAGCTGAAGCTGGCCAAGAAATCTACAAGATTGCCACAAGGTATTATTGAGGCCAAGAGCTCAGTGTGATTTAAAAAGTTAAGACATTTATGAGAATAATTATAACATTCACAAGGATAGTAAAGAAAATAAGAATGCTATAAGGAGTATAAACCCTCTGGCTTCATGGCATAAATCTTGAGTTAGAAAGCAGCTTCCCCAGGGGCATGTTACTCCATAATGGGCCATTATGTGTTTTCTTGCATCTTCCTCTGAAGCATTTGGCAGTGACCATTGTCAGAGACCGAGACCAGACTAGGGCTATGGCTACACTGGCGCTTTACAGCACTGCAACTTTCTCGCTCGTGGGTGTGAAAAAACACCCCCCTGAGCGCAGCAAGTTACAGCGCTGTAAAGTGCCAGTGTAAACGGTGCCCCAGCGCTGGGAGCTGTGATCGGCCTAGATGAACCAATAGTCTGATCTAATCTGAAAATTTCTGTATCATGTTACTGTGCCTGCTCCTGAGTCTCCCTACTAGTTTGTATTTAAGTTCACATTTCCTTATTGTATAATATGTTTTTCATTCACCTGTTGCTCTTTCAAGGATCCATTCAAATATGCAGATTCATACGGCCTACGCTCAGCTGGCTAGGAAAACAAAAATATTTTACTTACTTGCTATGGGCCTGAGCCAAAGTGCTTTGAAGTCAGTATATCCCATTATATAATATATATACCAATGTAACAATTTCTCTTTCAAAAAGCCTGCAGAGGTTTATCAGCCATGTGGTATTTCTTCTTCTGGATCGGGGTGGCCAACCCGAGCCTGAGAAGGAGCCAGAATTTACCAATGTGCATTGCCAAAGAGCCACAGTAACACATCAGCAGCCCCCCCGTTAGCTCCCCCCTCTGCCCCCAGTGTCTCCCACCCACCAGCAGCACCGCTGATCAGCACCTAACCCTCCAATCCTGCGCCTCCCGCCCGCTGCGATCAGCTGTTTTGTGGTGTGCAGGAGGCTCGGGGGGCAGGGTGGGGGAGGAGAAATAAGGGTGTGGCAGACTCAGGGGAAGGGTTGGGGGCCTTGGGGGAAGGAGTCAAGTGGGGCCAGGGCCCGGAGCAGAGCCAGGGGTTGAGCAATGAGCACCCTGTAGCACATTGGAAAGTTGGCGCCTGCAGCTCCAGCCCCGGAGTCAGCGCCTGTGCAAGGAGCCACATATTAATCCTGTGAAGAGCCGCATGTGGCTCCAGAGCCACAAGTTGGCCACTCCTGTTCTGGATCATGGTGATGACATTAAAAACTTGCATAAAACAGGGAATAAACCCATCTACAGGTTTAGTTTATTTTTTTTTCACCTCTGATTCTAAAACATGCTTCTCCTGTACAGTAACTCCTCGCTTACCGTCGTCCCGGCTAACGTTGCTTCATTGTTACATTGCTGATCTATTAGAGAACATACTTATTTAAATTTGCGCAAATGTTTGCATATAACATTGTTTGGCCCTGGGAGCTTGGAACCAAGGTGGGCTAGCAGCCCCCCTATCAGCACCCTTCCACCCCCCCTCAGCCCCTCCTGCCCGCGACCCCGTGGATCAATAACTCCCCTCCCCCCCTGCACCTCCCGCCTGCAGCAATCATCTGTTTTGCGGCATTCAGGAGGCTCTGGGGGGAGGGAGGATGAGCAAGGATGTGGCGTACTAGGCAATGTATTAGCTAAAGCAGCCCCCTGCTTCTTCAGTTCATATTTCAGCTTACCAAAAGGTAAGGCCAAAATTTTCAAGGGTGTTTTTTAATATTGTGCCTCTTAATATGGGCACCTAACTGGCTCTGTGGATATGGGGAAAGCAGTGGACGTGATATATCTTGACTTAGCAAAGCTTTTGATACGGTCTCCCACAGTATTCTTGCCAGCAAGCTAAGAAAAAGATGAATTGGATGACTATAAGGTGGGTAGAAAGCAGGCTAGATTGTTGGGCTCAACAGGTAGTGATCAACGGCTCGATGTCTAGTTGGCAGCCGGTATCAAGCAGAGTACCCAGGGGTTGGTCCTGCAGATGGTTTTGTTCAACATCTTAATTAATGAGCTGGATGATGGGATGGATTGCGCCCTCAGCAAGTTCGCAGATGACACTAAGCTGGGGGGAGAGGTAGATACCCTGGAGGGTAGGGATAGGGTCCAGAGTGACCTAGACAAATTGGAGGATTGGGCCAAAAGAAATCTGATGAGGTTTGACAAGGACAAGTGCAGAGTCCTGCACTTAGGATGAAAGAATCCCATGCACCGCTACAGGCTGTGGACCAACTGGCTAAGCAGCAGTTCTGCAGAAAAAGACCTGGGGATTACAGTGAATGAGAAGCTGGATATGAGTCAGCAGTGTGCCCTTGTTGCCAAGAAGGCTAATGGCATATTGGGCTTTATTAGTAGGAGCATTGCCAGAAGATCAAGGGAGTGATTATTCCCCTCTATTCGGCACTGATGAGGCCACATCTGGAGTATTGCATCCAGTTTTGTGCCCCCCCACTACAGAAAGGATGTGGATAAATTGGAGAGAGTCCAGCAGAGGGCAACAAAAATTATCAGGAAGCTGGGGGAACTGGGCTTCTTTAGTCTGCAGAAAAGAAGAGGGAGGACAGGATTTGATAGAAGGCTTCAACTACCTGAAGGGGGGTTCCAAAGAAGATGGAGCTCCGCTGTTCTCAGTGGTGGCAGATGACAGAACAAGGAGCAGTGGTGTCAAGTTGCAGTGCGGGAGGTCTAGGTTGGATATTAGGAAACACTATTTCACTAGGAGGGTGGTGAAGCATTGGAATGGGTTGCCTAGGGAGGTGGTGGAATCTCCATCCTTAGAGGTTTTTAAGGCCCAGCTTGACAAAGCCCTGGCTGGGATGATTTAGTTGGTATTGGTCCTGCTTTGAGCAGGGGGTTGGACTAGATGATCTCTTGAGGTCTCTTCCAACCCCAATTTTCTATGATCTTGGGGTGCCTGGGGCTGGATTTAAAAAAACAAAACAAAATATGCATCTCCCATTTAATGGAGGTGTAGGCACTCAGCACTTCTGAAAATCAGACCATTGATGTCTTAAGTTGGGTACTGAGAAACAGAGGCACCCATGATCAGACTGATTTGGAAAATTTTGTCCGGAGGCACTTGCTCAAGATCAAAGTCTGAGGCAGAGGCAAGAACAGAGCTCAGATTTTCTTATTCCCTGTTTTGTACCTTAACTTCAAGGCCATCTTCCTTCCCCTTGGAATAGTCTCTTCTCTTCCTTCTTGAGAAAATGGTGTTTTGTGGCTTTTTAATCATCAAAAGGAAACAGATTTCTGAAATCCTTGCATGTCATAAAGCCTTTTGCTGAATCCGGGCTGCAGTGATGATGGCTTAAACAGGAATAGTTCCACCATGCAAGGATGCAGTTACCCAAATAGAGAATGCCTTTGAGGGAAATGGGGGGAACCCAGGCCCACCGTCTACTCTGAGTTCCAGCCCAGGGCCCTGTGGATTGCAGCTGTCTATACTGTCTCCTGTAACAGCTGCGTGACAGCTACAACTCCCTGGGCTACTTCCCCATAGCCTCCTCCCAACACCTTTATCCTCACCACAGGACCTTCCTCCTGATATCTGATAACACTTGTACTTCACAGTCCTCCAGTAGTACGCCTACTCGCTCTCAGCTTTTTGCACCTCTTACTCTTAGCTCCTCACATGCACCCCTCACTGACTGAAGTGAGGTACTTTTAAACCAGGTGCCCTGATTAGCCTGCTTGTCTTAATTGATTCTAGCAGCTTCTTAATTGGCTCCATGTGTCCTAATTAGCCTGTTTGCCTTAATTTGTTCCAGCAAGTTCCTGATTGTTCTGGAACTGCCCCTGTTACCTTACCCAGGGAAAAGGGACCTGCTTAACCTGAGGCTAATATATCTGCCTTCTATCACTCCTGTAGCCATCTGGCCCGACCTGTCACACTATCTATCCCTTTCTTAATGATTCCCAACGTTCTGTTAGCTTTTTTTGACTGCCGTTGCACATTGACTGGATGTTTTCAGAGAACTATTCACAATGACTCCAAGATCTCTTTTTTGAGTGGATAAACTAAATACATTGAGCTTTGTAAGGTTCTAACCTATAAGGCATGTTTCCCAAACCTCAGTGCATTCTTGTGCTCTTTTCTGAGTCATTTCCATTTTTTCAATATCCTTTTAGAAGAGTGGACAGTAGAACTGGACATAATATTTCGGTAATGGTCTCACTAATGCTGTGTTCAGGGTCGTTACCACCTCCTTACCCCAACTTGATATTTCCTTGCTAATGCATCCAAGAACCATGTTAACCCTAAAAGCGTACATCTATACTGCCAAAAAAAAAAAAAAAAAAAAAAAAAAAAAAGCCTGATGGCAGCAAGTCTTAGAGCTTAGGTCAGTTGACTTGGGCTGGTGGCATTCGCGCTACAGGACTAAAAATAGCAGTGTAGATGTTTTGGGCTTGGGCTGAAGCCCTGGCTCTGAGACCTGGCAAGGGAGGAAGGTCTCAGAGCCTTGTCTCCAGCCTGAGTGGGAAAGTATACACTGCTATTTTTAGCCCTGTAATGTGGGACCATGAGCCCAAGTCTGTTCACCCGGGCTCTGGCACTCACTGCTGCAGGTCATTTTTTGTAGTGTAGACATACCCTTAGGTCCATCAATGGCTATTAGCCAGGCTGGGCTGGGGTGGTGTCCCTAGCCTCTGTTTACTAGAAATTGGGAATGGGCGACGGGATGGATCACTTGATAATTACCTGTTCTATTCATTCCGTCTGGGGCCCCTGGCATTGGCCACTGTTGGAAGACAGGATAAAGGGCTAGATGGACCTTTGATCTGACCCAGTATGACTGTTCTTATGTTCTACAGGATCACACTGGGAGCTCATGTTCAGCTACTTATCTATCATGACCTGTAAATCCTTCTCAGTGTCCCTTCATTCAAAGACACAGGCCCCCATCTTGTAAGTTTGACCTACATTTAGTGTTCCTAGCTGCATGACCTTGGATTCATCTGTATTAAAATGCATGTTGTTCAAATGAACCCACTCTACCAAGCTCTCCAGATCGGTCTATATAACTGATTTGTCCCTTTTATTAGCCATTCTACAACTGTGTGCCCTCGGGAAGTTTTGCTAGCTGCAATTTTATATCTGTTCCAGACAATTTATAAAGTTATTGAATAGCACTGCGCCGTGAAGTGATCCCTGTGAGACCTCACTAGATAGCCCCTTCACACGCCTCCTCCCCACCCCCCCGATGACTATTCCTCTGTCAAGGGATGAGCTTCTCCAGCATGCCTCTTTGTGGCTCTACTGGTGCACTCAATGCCCCTTTCAGTTCTTTCATTCAATTACCAGCCTTAGCTTGGTTCAGAAACATGCATACCCTTTGTAGAGTCTGGTTTATTAAATTTTCTACAGAGGGTGACTGACTTTGTTAGTTGCCCCAGATCACCCTACTCTAGGTCCCAGTAAGATTCCTGGTCAGCTCTTTGTGCCCGTTCAGGAGAGCACCCCCCCTTCCCTGAGTTGGTGTTGTGCTTCAAACAGTCATTCTCTCTCTCTCTCCTTATCACGGGATCCTCGATCCTCCTAGCTATCTTCTTATACCAGGCTATACATCAATGTAAATCACATACTTGATTGTTTGTCCACACTTTGGTTCTTTATGTAATTTACTTGAGGCCAAATAACCAATATCAGTCAGGTTTATTGCTAAAAATTAATAATATAGTATAGGAAAAAAGATTCAACCTGATATCAGTTTCTGGGAGGCTATATTGTGCAGCATTTTAAAATTAATCTTACACAGAAGGTGTGCTTCCAAATTTCACATTTCCGCTGGTAGTATTTATAGGATGATTTTATAAGTTACAAAACTCTTTACACATCACTAAAATCTAGTTTGTACCAGTTCCTTAACTTGTTCTGTATCTTCCTTATCTTTGTTTTGGATACTAGCATTCCAGGTATTGGTCTTTGAAGGTAATGTACCTCTCTCCCCAGCCTGTAACAGGGCAGAACATTAATGTATTTTGTCTTTGACAGGATTTCCATTTCCTAATGCCAAATCTGACTTTAACTTTGCAAAGTGCTATACATAAATGAACAGGATTATAAAAAGACAGGCCAGTTCAGGCCATGTAACTGCTAGAAATATAATATAATACAATATTATGGTATGTTTATATTGTGTGCTTAATACATATTAATATATGCGGTGTGAATAATTCATACTGATGATGTGATAGATAAATATTAGCTGAACACATATTGGTCAACAGAAACAGTCACTCTTCTCACAGCAGACACTCTAGCCCTCCACCTTAGGGCTGGATTATAATTTAGCCAGTTTCATCCTCAACTGGCCTCTTTTTCCTCAATTAATCCTCAGGCTAGGAGGATATAGCAGGCAGCCTTCTGCTGCTGCTGTCTCCTCCCTGCTAGCTCAGGGCCCTGCAGGAGCCTTCTTACTCCCTATAGCAGTTTTGGGCAATCTGCGGCCCACCAGGGTAATGCGCTGGCGGGCCACAAGACAGTGTGTTTACATTGACCATCAGCGTGCACAGTTGCCTGCAGCGCCCAGTGGCTGTGCTTTGCTGTTCCCAGCCAATGGGAGCTGCGGGAAGCGGTGCGGACCACAGGGACGTGTTGGCTGCCGCTTCCCACAGCTCCATTGGTGGGGAATGGCGAACTGCAACCACTGGGAGCTGCGGTGGCCGTGCCTGTGGACAGTCAATGTAAACAAACTGTCTCGCAGCCCGCCAGCGCATTACCCTGATGGGCTGCAGATTGCCCACCACTGCCCTACAGTGTCTGCAAGCATTTGCTGCCCTGCTGGGAGGAAGGAGAGAACATTATTTATGCTGGTCCCCTTCTCCCAGCTCATTCCCAGTTGGTTGGGAGGAGAGGGGAGCCTTGCCCCGCCCTCTCTGGAAGGCTCCTGGCCCTAGGCCCTTAAAGGATACAGTTACAGGATTTTCTCCCAAGAACTACTCATTCCCAGGACTATTTCCTCCCCACATCCCCATTTGGTCCTCTTGGACCTTTCGAACCCTTGAAGGACCATGCCATGTGGTGGGGTGAGCTGACAACTACTACTGAGCTACTGCCCTTAAGGGGCAGACTACCCCATCACTTGCTCACTTATAATTACTTAGAGATTTATCATTTAATCAGTTTTTAAATTAACTTAGTATGGGCTACATTGGTTTGTATAGTGCTAATTTTTACTAAAATCAGAATATCATGTGGGACTAAGTCAAATGCTTTACAGAAGTCTAAGCATATTATGTCATGGTTACCTTTATCACCCATACTTGTAATAAAAAAAAAGATAAAATTTGTTTGACATAAAATATTTTCCCTGAAATTATGTTGATTGGCATTAAATATACTATTGTTCTTTACTAATTGCATATCAGCTTTTCCTTTTTCTGCCTGGCATTGATGTCAGGCTAACAAGCCTATATTTACCCAAGTCATCTCTTTGAGAACAGTGGCACAACATTAGCCTTTCCACAATCTTTGTCTAGTGATTTGATGGTGGATTTGTTTTTTTCCCTCCCCAACTTTAGCAAAGTTGAACTATTTCCAGGAGCCGCAAAAAGTTAAAAAATCAGATTTCTCGGTGTTCTTGGCACAGTATGGTGGACCATCATTCATTTCACCATCACAAGACCAGCCATCTTCTTCTGCATTTTACCGGGTGAGTTGGAAGAGCACTTACAAAAATCTAATTGTTTTTCTCTGGGGTTCTTGGTGGCAGCAGGGGGAATATAAGAATGCCATAAGGAGTTAGACCACTATTCTGTCTAACCCATTACAGTGGCTGGTGCCAGATGAACAGAACTGGACAAATTGGAGTGATCCGTTCTTTGTTGTCCAGTCCCAGCTTCTGGCAATCAGAGGTTTAGGGACACCCAGAGTATGGGGTTGCGTTCCTGACCATGTGGCTAATAGCCATTAATGGATCTAGCCTTCATGAATTTAGCTAATCCTTTTTCAATACAAGTATCAAAGGGGTAGCCGTGTTAGTCTGGATCTGTAAAAGCAGCAAAGAGTCCTGTGACACCTTATAGACTAACAGACGTTTTGGAGCATGAGCTTTCGTGGGTGAATACCCACTTCTTCAGATGCATGTTAGTCTATAAGGTGTCACAGGACTCTTTGCTGCTTTTTCAATAGAAAGAAGAACAGGCCTTCTCAACTTCTGATGGCAACAGAAGGTTGTGTGTTTGTTAAGGAAGTACTTCCTTATGTTTGTTTTAAACTTGCTGCCTATTAATTTCATTGGATGACCCCTGGTTCTTGTGCTATGTGAAGGGATAAATAACACTTCCCTATTCACTTTCTCCACCCCATTCATGATTTTATAGCGTCCAGCCTCCCATCCACCCTCCTCCTTCCCAGGGGTAAAACGGGAAGTCTGCTTCCCACCAAACTTAAACCCCTCTGCCTGTGATCTATACCTAATAGATGCTTGGGATTGTTCAAATTCATCAGCAAAAGTTGCAAGTTCTTTGACCATTTTTACCTTTTTATCCCATAAACACTGTTTTACATCATCATTACACATATTCAGGAACTGTTCCTGAGCTACCAAATCACACATTTCTTTAAAGCTTGAAATACCTTTTCCCCTTACCCACTTATCCGGTAAATCTCTCATTTAGTTTACATATGCCACATTACTCAATCCAGCCCCTCTCTTAAAGCTTCTAAATTTTACTCTATAAGTTTCAGGTGTAATCTGAAACTGTTTTAAAACCAATTCCTTAAATTTTCCATAATTTGAAACATCATCAATTGACATTTTATTGAATATATCCAGAGCTCTCATAGAGAACTTTGCAACCAAAATGGTCATCTGTTGATCCTCAGGAATCTCATGGAGCACACACAGCCTCTCAAAGGTGATGAAATATTCAATACTGTCTCCAGACTCGCTGGATGCAGGACACAACCCCTTCCACTTGTGGATTTTTGGAGAGGTTGAGCCCCTGGTGTCGGGTTCTGTTTCCTCCATTCCATTAAGGCTAGTTCATGCTTTCTGTCTTTTTCTTTCTCCTTGTGATGTTCCCCTGGTGTTATCTGGACTGGTGATCTGCTAGGCCACTTCAGTCCTCGACTCTGGGAGCCAGCCTTACCTACTCTGCTGTGAGAACCCCCACTCCTGGGATGTTCACGCACAGCCTCTGGATGTAAGCTGCTCCCAGCTACGTGAGTGGGCACTTTTGGCCAGCTACTGCTTGGATTGTGCAACTGAGTTACACTAGCCATTATCTCCGGTCCCAGACACAACCTTAGGAACCTCTGTCTTGCAGTGTCCAGTTATGCCCACTGGACGCTGCAAGCCTATATGGTTCATCAATTTAACAAAGAAATTGGTATGTTCCAGGCTTGTTATTCCAAGGGGAGTCTCTGCACTGCTTCAGGTAGAATAAACAAACAAATTTATTCACTACAAAAGATAGATTTTAAGTGATAATAAGTCAAAGCACAAGAAGTCAGATTTGGTCAAACAAAATAAAAGCAAAATACATTCTAAGCTGATCTTAACACTTTCAATGCCCTTACAAACTTAGATGCGTCTCACCACAGGCTGGCTGGTTGCCCATCAGCCAGGCTCTCCCCTTTGATCAGTGCTTCAGTCGCTTGGTGGTGATGTCTGTAGATGGAGGTGGAAGAGAGAGGAAGAGCATGGCAAATGTCTCTCCCTTTTATCATGTTCTTTCTTCCCTCTTGGTTTTGCCACCCCCCTTCAGGGTCAGGTGAGCATTACCTCATTGTAGTCCCTGACTGATCAAGGGTATGGGGGTGACTTACTCGAGAATCCAACAGATCCTTTGTTGCTGCCTAGGCCAGTGTCCTTTGTTCCTGTGAGGCTGGGCTGGGTTTGTCCCATACATGTCCTGATGAGGTGTGAACCGCCCCTCTGTTCCTGGAGAGTTTTGTCTGGGCTTGTTTTAAGCCATGAGGACACATTTTCAGTCTCATAACTCTATAAACAACAATGCTCAGTGCACCATGAGACTTCAAAAGACACCCGACATGACAAACTTTGCTTTGGATATCACACAATCATATTATAAGGAAGAACATGGGGATGCAGAGTGTTCCCCCGAAATACAGAGTTGTCACACTCCTCCATTGCTCGCTTCCAGGCTTCACTTTCTTTATCAGTCTCTAGCTGTCTCAGTTCCATGGCTAGTTTCTGGGTTTCCATGGCCCTCTCATGGGCTGCTTTTTGTCTGGCTTATTCTGCTTCCTGGAATTCCATACATCTTTTGTGTTCTTTTTTTGCTTTCTTCTATCTGCAATCTGTAGAGCTCCAACTTTTTGGTAGCTTTACTTGCACTCATTTTCCTACTTTTCTGCTCCTACTTCCCTTGCCCGAAATAAGCAAATAGAAAATAACAAACCAGTAATCACTTTTTCTGTTCCCTGGCCGACAGAGTTAAAATCACCACCAGTGTCTCAGAGCAATAAGCTGTGCACACAACCCTGCTCGCTGCACCACTGTGATGGGTTGGACCCCCCTTCCGGGGTGCCACCTGATGTGCTTGGGGTCCCACTGAGCCTGCCTGTTCTTTACTATTCTTTTAGCCGATTTGTCTAGTACAGAAGTTAGACTTACCAGCCTGTAATTGTCAGGATTGCCTCTGAAGCCTTTGGCATTATGTTAGCTATCCTCCAGTCGTCTGATACAGAGTTAGTAATTGTGGAGTTTCATATTTGAGTTCCTTCAGAACTCTTGGGTGAATACCATCTGGTCCTGGTGACTTATTACTGTTTAATTTATCAGTTTGTTCCAAAACCTCCTCTATTGACACTTCAATCTAGGACAGTTCCTCAGATTTGTCTCCTAAAAAGAATCCTCTCCAGTAAAGACTGATGCAAAATAGTCATGTACCTTCTCCATAATGACCTTGTCTTCCTTGAGTGCATCTTTAGCACCTCATTGTCCACTAACTGTTCGACAGAGTACTAGCAGCAGCACCCTGATCACTGACATTGCTGCAGCACAGAAAAGTCTGGAAACAGTTAACTACTTTCTGTTGGGGGATTATGAGCACCTGAGTGGTAATTACCAAGCCATTGATACAATTGGTAGTAATTGGTAGGAACGAGAAGCAGAGAGAGAATCATAGAATACCAGAATCATAGAATACCAGGGTTGGAAGGGACCTCAGGAGGTCATCAAGAAGCTCAGGGGGTGATCTGTGTGAAGAAGAGAAGTTGTGTGGAGAGTTTCTGCTGCAATTTGCTTGTGACTTGGTCTGTTTGAAAAAGTGTTGTGGAATGAAAGGTACCCTTAGTGAAAGGGAAATACCCTCGGCACATTTATGATTGTGAGGTAATGGAAGCAAGGCAGTGTGGCACGCCAGGTAGCTGAGGGAGAATCCTATGATGGGCTTGATACCGGCTGCCAAGTAGACATGGAGCCATTGATCACTACCCGTTGAGCCCGATGATCTAGCCAGCTTTCTATCCACCTTATAGTCCATTCAGCGCATACATCTTTAACTTGCTAGCAAGAATACTGTGGGAGACCATATCAAAAGCTTTGCTAAAATCAAGGGTCGGTCCTGGGGCCGGTTTTGTTCAATATCTTCATTAATGAACTGGAGGATGGTGTGGATTGCACCCTCAGCAAGTTTGCAGATGATACTAAACTGGGAGGAGAGGTAGATATGCTGGAAGGTAGGGTTAGGATACAGAGGGACCTAGACAAATTAGAGGATTGGGCCAAAAGAAATCTGATGAGGTTCAACAAGGACAAGTGCAGAGTCCTACACTTAGGACGGAAGAATCCCATGCACTGCTACAGACTAGGGACCGAGTGGCTAGGCAGCAGTTCTGCAGAAAAGGACCTAGGGGTTACAGTGGACGAGAAGCTGGATCTGAGTCAACAGTGTGCCCTTGTTGCCAAGAAGGCTAATAGCATTTTGGGCTATATAAGTAGGAGCATTGCCAGCAGATCGAGGGACGTGATCATTCCCCTCTATTCGACATTGGTGAGGCCTCATCTGGAGTACTGTATCCAGTTTTGGGTCCCACACTACAAGAAGGATGTGGAAAAATTGGTAAGAGTCCAGCGGCAGGCACAAAACTGATTAGGGGGCTGGAGCACATGACTTATGAGGAGAGGCTGAGGAAACTGGGATTATTTAGTCTGCAGAAGAGAAGAATGAGGGGGGATTTGATAGCTGCTTTCAACTACCTGAAAGGGGGTTCCAAAGAGGATGGATCTAGACTGTTCTCAGTGGTAGCAGATGACAGAACAAGGAGTAATAGTCTCAAGTTGCAGTGGGGGAGGCAGGGCCGGCTCCAGGCACCAGCTTAACAAGCAGGTGCTTGGGGTGGCCAAGGGAGAGGGGCGGCAGGTCCCTCACTCCCTCTAGGAGCAAAGGACCTGCCGCTGAACTGCCGCTGCCGATCACGGCTTTTTTTTTTTGTTTATTTGGGGCGGCAGAAATGCTGGAGCCGGCCCTGGGGGGGAGGTTTAGATTGGATATTAGGAAAACCTGTTTCACTAGGAGGGTGATGAAGCACTAGAATGCGTTACCTAGGGAGGTGGTGGAATCTCCTTCCTTAGAGGTTTTTAAGGTCAGGCTTGACAAAGCCCTGGCTGGGATGATTTAGTTGGGGATTAGTCCTGCTTTGAGCAGGGGCTTGGACTAGATGACCTCCTGAGGTCCCTTCCAGCCCTGAGATTCTATGATTCTATTATATGGGCAGGTTTCTTGCTTCAGATTAAAATACTGTTAGTTTTTGTGTCTTTAGCTAGTTCACATTCTTTCTTGGACTGCCTTATTGTACTTTTACACTTGGCCTGCCAGAGTTTATACTCCTTTCTATTTTCCTCTCTAGGAATTGACTTCTAATTTTTAAAGGAGGCCTTTTTGCCCTCTAACCATGTCTTTTATTCTGCTATTTAGCCATGGTTGAATTTTTCTAGTCCTCCTAATATGTGTGTGGTTTTTGTTTTTTAAGTTTGGGGTGTACTTCTAGTTTGAGCCTCTATTATGGTGTTTTTAAATAGTTTCTAGGCAGTTTGAAGACATTTCACTCTTGTGACTGTTACTTTAATTTCTGTTTAACTGATTTCCTCATTTTTGTGTTGTTCCTCCTTTTTGAAGTTAAGTGCTGCTGTGGTGGGTTTCTTCAGCATTTTTCCTTCTACAAGGATGTTAAATTCAATTAAATTCATTGTTGCCAAGCCGTTCAGCTATACTCACCTCTTGGATCAAATTCTATGTTTCACGTAGGACTAGATCAAGATTTTTCTCTCCCCTTTTGGGTTCCAGGACAAGTTGCTCGAAGAAGAAGTCACTTATGGTGTCTAGAAATTTTATCTCTACATACCTTCCTGTGGTGATACATACCCAGTCAATATGGGGATAGTTGAAATCCCCCATTATTATTGAGTGCTCTCTTTTTTTTTTCTATCGTCTCTAATCTCCCTGAGCATTTCACAATCACCATCTCTGTCAGAGAGTTGGTAGTACATTCCTACTGCTGTACTCTTTATTATTCAAGCATGGAATTTCTATCCAGAGGGATTTATGACCCAGTCTGATGAATTTAAGATTTTTAATGTTATTTGACTCTGATTTCTTTCGCATATAGTGCCACTCCCCCGTTAGCGTGACCTACTCTGTCATTCCTATATATTTTGTACTCTGTTATTACCATGTCTCCTCCTTCCACCAAACTTTCATGATGCCTATTATATCAATATCCTTATTTAATACCAGGCATTGTACACCTCTCTTAGTATTTAGACTTCTAGCATTTGTATATAAGCACTTGTACATTTTGTCAGTATTCAGTTGTTTAGCTTCGGGTGTTACATTTAACTAGGATTCTTATGTTTGATTCTTCCTCACTAGCTTCTACCTATACTTTACCAACATCTTTCTTATCCCCTTTAATAGAATATAGTAATAAATTCATCCCTAGGGGCTGGAGGAATAAGCTGTTCCCTTGTCAGTTTTCACCCAGCCCTTAGTTTAAAAAAATCTACAACTTCTTAAATTTTACATGTCAGCAGTCTGGTTCCATTTTGGTTTAAGTGGAACCCATCCTTCCAGTATAGGCTTCTCCTTCCCCAAAAGGTTCCCCACTTCCTCATAAACCTAAAACCCTCCTCCCTACACCATCATCTCATCAACAGATTGAGATCCTGCAGTTCTGCCTCTCTTTCTGGTCCTGCATGTGAAACTGGAAGCATTTCAGAAAATGCTGCTGTGTAGGTCCTGGACTTTAATCTGTTACCTAGCGACCTAAACTTGACCTCCAGGACCTCTCTCCTACATTTCCCTATGTCTCTGGTACATACATATACCATGATCATCAGCTCCTCCCCAGCACTGCACATAAGTCTGTCTAGATCCCTCATGATAGAAAGAGAGTCTCCTTCTATCTAACTTCTCTCCCCTACAACCCACATCCTCCCTGCAGTTCTTTTCACTCTCCTTATCTGAGGTCCATGAAACTGGATTATGCTGTTGAATGGGGTTTATGATTAGCTGTATGCATTTGGTGGCGGGGGAGGGTTTAAGGTGTAGGGGCAGTGGGACTCTGCAGGGGCTTCCAGGTGAAGGTGGTTGGGGCTCAGCGGAGGGGTCTGGGTGTGGGGCCTCAGCATGGGGGTCTGGGTGCTGCGGGAGTGGGGCTTGGTGGGGTGGGGGTCTGGGTGCAGCTAGTTGGGGGTCAGTGGCATGGAGATCTGGATGTGGAGGCTAAGGTGGTGGGGCTCATCAGGGTGGGGGTTTGAGTGCAGGAAACTCAGTAGGGGGTGGTCTGGGTGTAGGGGGGCTCCAGATGCACAGTTTGAGGTACAGTGGGTGGGGTTTGGGTATGGATGGCTAGAGGGATTCTGGTGTACGGGGTGAGGCTTGGCAGGGGTTTCTGGGTATGGGAGTCCAGATGCACAGGAGTTGGGTGGATGAGGGAGCAGCTTGCCATACAGTGACCCCTCCCCCTGCAGCTGAGGAGCAATGGGGCAGGAAGCAGGGGAGGATGCTGAGCTTCCTGCAGCTGGGGGAGGTTTTGGGGGGTGGGTCTGACACAGCCCCAGCCACTCCTTGCAGAGGAAAAGGAAGTCCCAGACTCTCCTGCCTCGAGCCCAGCCGGGACTAGCAGCGGATCCCGGCTCAGGGTAGGAGCCACTGGCTGGGGTGTCCCCAGCCCTGCAGTGACCTCTCTGCCAACTGCTCTGGGTGCCTGAAACTATGTATCTGTGCAGCTAGGGAGTGGTGCGTGACTGCTGTTGCAGTTTCTCTTTGCTTCTCTGTCAGAAAGTCATTTTTCTTCGGGGAAGAAAAGAAATCTGTGAGGGACATGAATTCTGCACACACACAGTGGCATAGAACCCCACAGGAGTAATAAGTATGTGTACTATGAGCATATTGAGCCATTGCTCAACAAAGGCAGAGTTAAAGTTGCATTGGCATGTATCTTAACTCTGTATTTTCTAGTTTTCAGAGGTCAGAGTTTTGCTAAACTTGGCGTGCTGGAAGGGTATGAGATACCTCTGGGCAACCTTAGTTCTGCATTAACAAAGTGGTTTTTTTTTTTTTTTTTTGGTCAGTGAATTACTTAGGAGTGGGGGGTTGTTGTGTTTGTTTTTTTGTTTGTTTGTTTGTTTGTTTTTAACAGCAAGAAATTTTGTTGGTAAGAGTGGTTATTTAGGCATTTGTAGTTCACACTTTAGGTTTGCAGTTGATACAATGCTATGGCTAGGTAATAACAAAAAGACTTTTTCATCAGTGGATCTCAAAGATCTTTACATCATTACACCATTTTCAGATGGGAAATTGAGTCTCAGAGGTGTGAAGTGACTTGTCCAGGTTCACCCAGCAGGCCAGTGGCAGAGCTATTAATTAACTCCCAGTCCAATGGTCTTCCCACTAAACCGCACAGATGCTAGGTAATTCCTAATTGCCACTCCCAACCCCCAGTACTTTTTGTTATCATGGATGGGGATTATGGTTATGTTGGGAGTGTGTGGAGAGTCAGTGAGAGAAATCCCAGACATGGTCTATGTCCCCAAATCATGGCAGTTTTTAACTAAGCGCATGAGAGAAAACTGGTGTGTCTCTTCTTCTCCAGTCCTCTCCCCCACCATTCCCAGTAACACCTTGGCTCGAGAAGGGTGAAACGTACATTTCTGGCTCGCCCTCCTCTTCCTGTTCCATTAAGCCATTCATTGGTATTGTAAAAGCCATTAGCATGTAATGAGCCATTGCTCTTGTGCTGTCTCCTGCCCTATGCTGCTGCATACTCATATCGTAGGCGGTAGTTTACTGGAAAGTTGTACACCTCCTTGGTTATGTAGCCTGCACTGCACACTGATCTGGGCCCCTCACTTCCACTACCTATCCCCAGCTGGGATTCCTGCCTCTGCCTCTGCCAACTTCCTCAGGCCCCCAACCCCCCCCCCCCCATTTTGAAACCAGAACCCTCCCCTATACACTCTGGCCAGTCTCCCTCTCCCAGAGGAATGCTGTGCACCGTAACTATTTATTTCCTGGATTTCAGATGTTTAAATGTGTTGGCTTAGGATGTCCCCCCTCTTGTGCCTCCCAGATCCTGGCTGACATAGGGGCCAAGGATAGGGATTCAGACAACCTGATAGGGGCAGCGTCTCTTAGATCTCAGGACACATAGGGGTCAGGGAAAGCCCGCAGGGGAAAGGCTCCCCCAGCTCTCAGCACACACAGTAGGGGAGAATTCAGGGCTGACATACCCCCTCTAATCCCCCAAGTTCCCTGCCACCACTCCCATCCTCTCCCTTCTCTACCCTACACTCCCATAAGGCACAGCAAATTTCAAGACAATCCAGGAATGTGTGTGGCTCGTGGACCACTTAGAAAAGTTGTCCTTTAAACAGAAAACTCTTCTAAATCTTAACTACAGCCGAGCTGGTACTTTGCTATAATATTGTATGAAATTTAATCATCAGCAACAATTTTGGTATATCCAGATCCAGCACAGAATAATCCTGAAAGTTTAGGAAGCTGGGAGAGGTGTGAAGTGGCCCATTCATTTCTGTGATTGTCTTGGCTGAACAAGAACATCGCATACAGATGAATATAGCCAGAAACAATAGTTCTGAGATGACAACTGCTCCAGTCATCTCTGTGGATGTTCCCATCCCCATCTCCCCAGTGCTCGAGAAACCTGTGATGTGCAGCAAGTTTGCCTGTTCTCAACTTCTCAGTAGCAGTGTACTCTTGATGCATGCTCCCAGCATACATGTCCTTAGCTTCCTACCCAGAGGGCAGGGCTTTGCCAGATGCTGGCTCCCATGGAAGGCAGAGAGTGGGGCTCTGACCTCCCAGAGGGAAAAGGCACCCATATCCCATGGGGGGACAGGGAGAGGGGCCAAGACACCCCCAGAATGGCAGGCCTCACCCAGACTCCAGCTTATATGAGGGGGCATAGAATCATAGAATATCAGGATTGGAAGGGACCTCAGGAGGTCTAGTCCAACCCCCTGCTCAAAGCAGGACCAATTCCCAACTAAATCACCCCAGCCAGGGCTTTGTCAAGCCTGACCTTAAAAACCTCTAAAGAAGGAGATTCCACCACCTCCCTAGGTAACCCATTCCAGTGCTTCACCACCCTCCTAGTGAAAAAGTTTTTCCTAATATCCAACCTAAACCTCCCCCACTGCAACTTGAGACCATTACTCCTTGTTCTGTCATCTGCTACCACTGAGAACAGTCTAGATCAATCCTCTTTGGAACTCCCTTTCAGGTAGTTGAAAGCAGCTATCAAATCCCCCCTCATTCTTCTCTTCTGCAGACTAAACAATCCCAGTTCCCTCAGCCTCTCCTCATAACTCATGTGCTCCAGCCCCCTAATCAGTTTTGTTGCCCTCCGCTGGACTCTTTCCAATTTTTTCACATCCTTCTTGTAGTGTGGGGCCCAAAACTGGACACAGTACTCCAGATGAGGCCTCACCAATGCCAAATAGAAGGGAATGATCACGTCCCTCGATCTGCTGGCAATGCCCCTACTTATACAGCCCAAAATGCCGTTAGCCTTCTTGGCAACAAGGGCACATTGTTGACTCATATCCAGCTTATAATAATAAAAAAAATAATAATTAATGGAGATATCCCATCTCCTAGAACTGGAAGGGACATTGAAAGGTCATCCAGTCCAGCCCCCTGCCTTCACTAGCAGGACCAAGTACTGATTTTGCCCCAGATCCCCAAGGGCCCCCTCAAGGATTGAACTCACAACCCTGGGTTTAGCAGGCCAATGCTCAAACCACTGAGCTATCCCTCTTGTCTGCTGTAACCCCTAGGTCCTTTTCTGCAGAACTGCTTCCTAGCCATTCGGTCCCTAGTCTGTAACAGTGAATGGGATTCTTCCGTCCTAAGTGCAGGACTCTGCACTTATCCTTGTTGAACCTCATCAGGTTTCTTTTGGCCCAATCCTCTAATTTGTCTAGGTCCCTCTGTATCCTAGCCCTACCCTGCAGCGTATCTACCACTCCTCCCAGTTTAGTGTCATCTGCAAACTTGCTGAGAGTGCATTCCACGCCATCCTCCAGATCATTAATAAAGATATTGAACAAAACCGGCCCCAGGACCGATCCTTGAAACCGGCTCCCAACTAGACATGGAGCCATTGATCACTACACGTTGAGCCCGACGATCTAGCCAGCTTTCTATCCACCTTATAGTCCATTTATCCAGCCCATACTTCTTTAACTTGCCGTCAAGAATACTGTGGGAGACCGTATCAAAAGCTTTGCTAAAGTCAAGGAATAACACATCCACTGCTTTCCCCTCGTCCACAGAGCCAGTTATCTCCTCATAGAAGGCAATTAGGTTAGTCAGGCATGACTTGCCCTTGGTGAATCCATGCTGACTGTTCCTGATCACTTTCCTCTCCTCTAAGTGCTTCAGAATTGATTCCTTGAGTACCTGCTCCAAGATTTTTCCAGGGACTGAGGTGAGGCTGGAAGTGGGGGGTCAGATCCAATTAGATAGGCAGAGGCCCCTCAGATCTTGGCACAGGGGAGGCAGGGGGAAGGGCTTAGAGACCCCCAGAGGGGCATGGTTCCCCATATCCTGACTCTCAGGGAGTGGGGGCTCAGCCCTCTCAAAAGAGGCAGCTCGCCTAGATCCTGACACACTTGGGCGGGGAAAATATGGGGGTAACAAGTGCCTCTGCCTGCAGAATGTAACCACTGAGTTTGTGGGTGATGGGTGTGCAGTTGAATGGACACAGCTCAACTCTTTTCTGCTAATAATGTTATGATTTTCTTGCTCCTCCAAAGGCGTAGTGTGTGACAAGCACTGTGGGGATAATTCTGAAGCGATTGAGACCCCAGAGTGATGATCTCAGCCATGGCTTGAGCCCTATCCTTGGGCAACAATACATTGATTAAAATTAACAAGCCTTCAGGAAACTTTTTTCCCTACAGGGGATAGTATTCTGGGAACCCTTGGTCAAATGATCACCAATTAATTTGAGTCATTAACTCTACCCCTGTACCACCAAATGAAGCACACCAAATTTCAAGGCAATCCAAGTAACCATGCAGGTTTTAGAGCACTTCAAAGAGTCAAGCTTTAAACAGAAAGCTGGTCTAAACCTTAACTCTAGCAGACCTGATGGTTTGCTATAATTCCTTCCTGCAATGATGGTGTTCAGTCCCTTGCACTTGGTATGGGTTTTCCATGAACACTTCGTAAATTCTCCAAATTTCCTTTTCAGGCTGGTGATCCAATCCAGACCTACTTTGCTGCATCATCTGTACTGAGCACACTAAGACAGCCAGTGGGAATGGGTGCCAATGGACTTTGTATTGATGGGAATCCTGCTGGTGAGTGTGGTGATGGTAGCAGTTCCAGTTTTATTGAGGATGACATTTCCTACTGATATTTTTTCATGTCTCTTGTTCCCTTTTTTCAGGTTTCCTGGAGAGTAAAAGCACAAGCTGTACTCGGACCTTCACCAACCTGAGCAGCAGCTGCACCACTGATCCTACCCTGGACGCAGCCTCATATTACCGTGACTTCACTATACTAAAGGTGCAGATTGTCTTCCCCACCCTCAGCAGCTTCTTGTACTGTGACTTGACATCCTGTTCTCCTGACATCAGCACTGTTTTGCCACTGCCTCTTCAGCTAATTTAGCTATTACTAAAGTAGAGCTCACTTGAGTGCAATTCTCAGGGCCTCCCAATCACCTTGGCCTGCCTTTCAGTACAGAAACTGATTTTAATGAAGGATTGTTTATTACTGTGAGCAGCCCATCCATTCCATTCTACGTTCCTACAGAACTCCTGGATCAAGAGCATCCTGTCTTGGTGACTTGCTGCTATTTAATGAATCATTTGTTTCTTCACCATTTCTTTTCACCTGTTCTCTTCAGGTAAATAAGATATCTCTTCACAACTTTTGTGGTGAAGAAACAAATGATATTTAAAGAATTTATTGTGGTTTAACGTAACATAAAAATGGCCCTACAGGGTCAGACCAAAGGTCCATCTAGCCCAGTATCCTGTCTTCCGACAGTGGCCAGTGCCAGGTGCCCCAGAGGGAATGAACAGAACCGATAATCAAGTGATCCATACCGTTGCTCATTCCAAGCTTCTGGCAAACAGAGGCTAGGGACACCATTCCTGCTCATCCTGGCTAATATGCTCCATGAATTTATCTAGTTCCTTTTTGAACCGTGTTATGGTCTTGGCCTTCACAACATCCTCTGGCAAGTAGTTCCACAGGTTGACTGTGCATTGTGTGAAGAAATACTTCCTTTTATTTGTTGTAAACCTGCTGCCTATTAATTTCATTTGGTGACCCCTAATTCTTGTGTTCTGAGAAATAGTAAACAACACTTCCTTATCTACTTTCTCTACACCAGTCATGATTTTATAGACCTCAATCATCTCTCCCCTAAGCCGTCTTTTTTCCAAGCTGAAAAGTCCCAGTCTTATTAATCTCTCCTCATATAGAAACTATTCCATACCCCTAATAATTTTTGTTGCCCTTTTCTGAACCTTTTCCAATTCCAATATCTCTCTTTTGAGATGGGGTGACCACATCTGCACACAGTATTCAAGATGTGAGTGTACCATGGATTTATAGAGAGGCAACATGATATTTTCTGTCCTATTATCTATCCCTTTCTTAATTATTCCCAGCATTCTGTTCGCTTTTGTGACTGCCGTTGCACATTGGATAGTTCTCTGAAAACATCCACTCACAATGACTCCAAGATCTCTTTCTTGAGTGGTAACAGCTAATTTAGACCCCATCATTTTATATGTATAGTTGGGATTATGCTTTCCAATGTGCATTACTTTGCATTTATCAACATTAAATTTCATCAGCCATTTTGTTGCCCAGTCACCCAGTTTTGAGAGATCCTTTTGTAGCTCTTTCGCAGTCTGCGTGGGTCTTAACTATCTTGAGTAATTTTGTGTCATCTGCAAATTTTGCCACCTCACTTTGTTTAGCCCTTTTTCCAGATCCTTTGTTAATTTGTTGAGTAGGACTGGTCACAGAACAGACCCCTGGGGCACACTACAATTTACCTCTCTCCATTCTGAAAACTGACCATTTATACCTACCCTTTGTTTCCTATCTTTTAACCAGTTACCAGTCCATGACAGCACCTTCCCTCTTATCCCGTAGCAGCTTACTTTGTGCAAGAGCCTTTGGTGAGGGACCTTGTCAAAGGCTTTCTGAAAATCTAAGTACACTATATCCACGTTTTGAGTCTTTTTTTCAATCTTCCCTCATAGGTCATGTTTTCTAGACCTTTAATCATTTTTGTTGCTCTTCTCTGGGCTTTCTCCAATTTGTCCACAACTTTCCTGAAATGTGGCACTCAGAAGTGGACACAATACTCAAGTTGAGGCCTAATCAGCACAGAGTAGAGCAGAAAAATTACTTCTCGTGGCTTGCTTACAATACTCCCGCTAATACATCCCAGAATGATGTTTGCTTTTTTTGCAACAGTGTTACACTGTTGACTCATATTTAGCTTGTCATCCGTTATGACCCCCAGATCCCTTTCCGCAGTACTCCTTCCTGGGCAGTCATTGCCCATTTTCTATGTGTGCAGCTGATTGTTCCTTCCTACATGGAGTACTTTGCATTTGTCCTTATTGAATTTCATCCTATTTACTTCAGACCATTTCTCCAGTTTGTCCAGATCATTTTGAATTTTAATCCTATCCTCCAAAGCATTTGCAACCCCTCCCCGCTTGGTATCATCCGCAAACTTTATAAGTGTACTCTATGCCATTATCTAAATCACTGATGAAGATATTGATCAGAACCAGACCCAGAACCAATACCTGCGGGACCCCACTGGTTATGCCCTTCCAGCTTGACTGTGAACCTCTGATAATTACTCTCTGGGAACAATTTTCCAACCAGATATGCACCCACCTTATTGTAGCTCCATCTAGGTTGTATTTCCTTAGTTTGTTTTTGAGAAGGTCATGCGAAACAGTATCAAAAGCCTTACTAAAGTCAAGATATACCACATCTCCCAAAATCCTTTTTTGTGTCACAGTTTTCCGAAGTATAGTCTGCTATTCTGGAAGTGCATCCGAAGAAGTGGGTTGTAGCCCACGAAAGCTTATGCTCTAATAAATTTGTTAGTCTCTAAGGTGCCACAAGTACTCCTGTTCTTTTTGAGGATACAGACTAACATGGCTGCTACCCTGAAACCTATTCTGGAAGTGTGATTGTAACAGGGATCTGCCCAATTTTGCTCTGGTGCCTCATTTTTCCTTAATCTCCCATGGGTTTTTCATCTTCAGCAGGTGACATAGCTCTCTGGCCAAGTCACAAAAAGATCATCCCTTTAAATCAAACCAAACAAACACACATCTTCCATCCTAGTCTCACGAGACACAGCCCTTTCTCCCCTAGGGTCTGTTTTCTTTTCTGCACCACACTCTTTCAGCACTGCACTTCTCTTGGGCTCAGCTCTGGCCCTCCTGGGCTCTTAGTTCCTTCATCCTCCCTGTGTTCAGAGGAGTCACCACATGACCTTGCTTGATGGCAGCATGAACAGTCTGTTCATCCTCTCCTTAATATTAGGGGAGATTAAGGGAAACTCATAGGGTGGCAGCATAGGGGTAACCCACATCCATCGTTGGTTATGGGTTCCCAGCCTTGGGTATCCTGAACAACCAGGCTGTCTGCCCAGTCATCCCAAACTTCCCTGTCTTCCTCCTGTGTTCTCCCAGCCTGCCATCCTTCTCTTTATAGAGCACTGACTCCCAGGTTTATTTTTTTCTGGAGTCCTCCCACCCACTCCTGCTGAAGCATCCATTCCCAGTGCCACTCTCTCTGGAGTCTCTCTGATCTGAGCTTGCTCTGATCACAGGTCACTAGCTTCCTTGAAGGCCCAGTTTAGTTGCATCAGCTTTGTAACATGACTTCAGCACTCTCTCCCTTCAGTTGGGGAGGCAAGCTAAGTGTGGCACAGGTGCAGCTGAGGTCCAACCCACGAAAAAGGTCAGCTCACCCTGTAACAGTGACCTACATTCTTTGTTCCTAGATGTATGACCTTGTAGGTAGCTGTATTAAAACACATTTTGTTTGACAGGGCCCAGTTTACCAAATAATCCAGATCACTGTGTATGACAGCCCTGTCCTACTCATTATTACCACTCCACCAATCTTTGTGTCAACTACAAATTTTATTAGCAGTGATTTTATATTTACTTCTGGGTCATTGATGAAAAGATTGAATAGCATCAGGTTTCAACCGATTCTGAAGAACCCCACTAGAAACACATCCCCTATTGATAACTGCTTTGAGATATGTCAGCTAGCCAGCTCTTAATCCATTTAATATGTGCTGTACTGATATTGTATAGTGCTAATTTTTTAATCAGAATGTTGTGTGATGCCCAGTCAAGTGCTTCACAAAAGTCTAAATCTATTACTTCTATGCAGTTACCTTTATCAACCAAACTTGCAATCACATCAGATAATTAAATCAGGTTTGTTTGTCAAGAGCTGTTTTCTATAAAACCATGTTGACTGCATTAATTATATTTCCAGAATTTGATTGATTTGATATCAGCTTTTCAATTATTTTTCTTGAGGTTGATGTTGGGCTAGCTGGCCTATTTTACTAGGATCCTCCTGTTTTCCCTTTCTGAATATTGGCACACCATCATTGCTGTTCTATTCTTTGGGAATTTCCCTGGCAGTCCAAGATTTATTAAAATGAATATTGGTCTAAATATGAATATGCTATTGAAATGGATGAGACACTTTGCTCCTCCCAGAATTCTTTTTTCAGGATGTCTGCAGAGTAGAACAGATGTCACTGTATCAGTTACACTTAGTTTGTATTTTCAAGGTTTACTTCACAACCATGGGACCTAGAAAATTACATTTTCGTAAATGAAAGCTGAGGTTCTTCTGTAATCATCTGATGCCAGTTGCGGGAGCCCTGGGTACAGGCCTGTAGTACCTTAATTTGGCTTTGCACACAGCAGGTCACTAGCAGAACCAGGAAAACAACATAGGTCTCCTGGGTCACAGACCAGTGCCGTATCCACTAGACCATACTTCTAGATTCTAGAGCACAAAGTTGGTGGCGAGTTCCACAGCCTTGGAATAGGCAGGGCTCTGCTTAACACCATATTATCTAGACACTGGTGTGTGTGATCTCCTAGTGACTCTGGGCACTTACAGTTAAAACACATCTGTTGATTTTTCTTTTCCAGGTCCCAGTTAACATGACCGATGTCCAGCTCATGCAGGTGAGACTCTGCCAATGAAAATAATTCCTGCATCTGAGATAAAGGGAATCCTGAGTCTTGAGCCAAGCACTTTGGGGGAATGGAAAAGTTCTGTGTCTGAGACAAGGCTTTGGAGGAGAAAGTCACATTGTCTCTGGAAAAGGAATATGGGGAAGGTTTCAGATATGAGATGGGGTATACTCTAAGGTGGTGTGTGTGTGAGTGAGTGAGTGGAAGATCTTTGACCTGGGATGGGCAGAGATGGAGTAGAGAGCAGGCCCTGGTTCTGGGATAGATTGGGAGTGGAGGGGCAGGTCACAGACAGAAATGTGGTTGAGAAGGGAAAGGACTCAGACTTGGAAGTGGTTTGGAAAGAGGAAGCAGGGGAAGGCCCCAGTTCTTCAAGTGATGATCCCTATGGTTTTTCACACATAGGTACACATGCAGGTCTGAGTCCGGAAATTCTTCAAAAGCAGTGTCAGTTGATCTGCACATGCAGTAGCTCTCCTTGTGCTCCCGACCAAGGATATCTGAGGCAGGGCGGGTCAATGCCTCTCCAGTTCCTTCTTACTTCTGCATAGCCTGAGTTGGAGTCATGTCCTCCTTCACTATAACCTGTAAAGTAGAAAATATTTTTAAGTAGTTTATATTGTAGTTTAGTAGTTTAATTTTGTAATAAGTTTAGAGTAGTTTTTTCCTCCCCAGTTGAGGGAAACCATCCCTGGTTCCGGGATTATGCCCAGAGTCCTGGGATTCAAGAACTGCGTCTCCTGCCCTTGCTCCTTCTCCATCAATGATGAACATCAACAGTGCTTGTACTGTCTGAGTGCAGCACGTATCTCTGCAAAGTGCAGTATCTGTCGATACTTACCACCCAGAACTTGAGAGGCACGGGGGCTTTGCCTAAGAAAGTACCTGATGGAGGAGGCTATGAGGCCCAGGAGAACCCCCTGTATGTCAGCCTCAACCAACCAGCCGTGTCCTCCAAGCATGTGCCTTGGAGTGGAGCCTCTAACACTGAAGCCCAAGGGCTCTTCCTTCAGGGCTCCCATGAAAGTAGAGAACACTCTGATGGGCACAAGGACAGAACCATGCAAAGGACAGTCAATAAGAAACGTGTTTCCTCCCTGAGCCGGTCCAGGTTGGGTGAGATGTCATGTCTCGCTCAGACCCAATGGAACTAGCTCTGCCAAAGACCCCCAGGTTGGAAGGCAAGGTGGGCAAAAAGAGAGATCTGCCGGTTCTGAAGGTGGTACCGAAGCGTAAAGCACAGATGCCCACCGGTTCTATGAGTCCTGGTCCACACCAATTGTCAGCACCGCCTTTTTCATTTAAAGACCATTCAACTGCAACAGATGAGCTGAGTCCTTCAGGTGTAACTGCTGGAACTCCTCAGACCCTAGGCTGTTACTTATGTAACACTGGAGGATATATTCAACTTGGTGGTGGTACAGGTGACTGCAGACAGTGCTTGGTGGCACTACCAGAAATTCACTCTGGCAGATAAGGGCTCTGAGAGACACGACCTCCTGGTAAAGAAGGTCTTCTCCTCCACAGGTCTGCAATTTTATGTCATTTAACGACCAACCTTTGTTAGCGAAATATGACTTTAATAACTACTCCAGGCTCGCGGACTTCAGAGATAAACTTCCTGTCGCCTTTTATTTATTTAAAGTGAAATGTATTACATCACCATGGGTTCGTCTCTGGTTGCTATAGTGAAACTCAAGGAGCTCAATCTATTTAGATTAACAAAGAGAAGGTTAAAGGGGTGACTTGATCAGTATGTAAATACCTAGGGGGGACAGATATTTAATAATGAGCTCTCCAGTCTAGCAGACAAAGGTATACAAGTTGAAGCTTGAGAAATTCAAACTAGAAATAGGCATAAAACTTTAATAAGGCTGTTGATTAGTCGCAGTTAACTCACGTGATTAACTCAAAAAATTAATCGTGATTAATCGCACTGTTAAACAATAGAATACCAATTGAAATTTAATAAAATATTTTTGGATGTTTTTCTACAATTTCAAATATATTGATTTCTGTTGCAACACAGAATACAAAGTGTACAGTGCTCACTTTATATTATTTTTTATTACAAATATTTGCACTATAGAAATGATAAACAAAAGTAATAATATTTTTCAATTCACCTAATACAAGTACTGTAGTGCAATCTCCTGCAAATTGTCTGAGCGATTGGCTGAACAAGAAGTAGGACTGAGTGGACTTGTAGGCTGTAAAGTTTTACATTGTTTTATTTTTGAATGCAGTTATTGTACATAATTGTACATTTGTAAGTTCAACTTTCATGATGAAGAGATTGCACTACAGTACAAGAATAGCAAGAATTCCTGCCTCTATAGCATCCCTATCTGATGTCCCAGGGCAGCAACTTGGAGTTCTGTTCACATGTTTGCAACATACTACGCTCTAGGTCAGGCATCAGCTGTGGATGCAGTGGTAGGAATGGCAGTATTGCAAGCATCTTTGTTGCCAGCTTCCTCGCACCTTCCTGCAGTCTGAACATTGCTTGCCAATCACCCAAGTATGGAATACACAGAGGGACCATCACTTGAAAAAGAAGGGGAGGTTACTTACTGTTACTGGAGGTTCTTCGAGATGTGTGGTCCCTAGCTGTATTCCACTACTTGCCCTCCCTCCTCTCTGCTTCAGATCCTGTTGGATTTGTAATAAGAAGAGGAACTGGAGAAGTGTTGACTTGCATTGACTCTTATACCCTCAGTCAAGACTACAGATAGGGACCACATATCTCTAAGAACCTCCAATTATGGTAAGTAACCTCCACATCAGGGATGGATGGTCACACTCCACTCTTTACTGGATTAACTGATTTTTTATTTTTGCTGCCTCCAGGTGAGAATCACCCCTGTCACACAGCCTGGAGCTCCCCAGATGGATGGCAACACCTGTCACAATGTTGTTTCTGAGGTACCTGAACCACCTTTCCACCATCATTGAGGCAGTGCAGGGCTGGAGTTAAAGCCCCAGGTCCTTGCCCTTTCTCTGACTGTCCTCTGTGTTGGACTTGCAGGTGATCTATGAAATAGAGTTCAATGGGACCCATGGAATCCAGAATGTCTCTGTCCAGCTTAAAGTGACCAGTGTCTCTGGGAACTCTCTGCAGCAGCGGTTCACACTTCAGTTCTGGGTCAGTGCCCTAGTTTCACATGGATCCTTGCAAGGGCTGGGTTTAGTGTCCTGACTTCATTTGAGTCCTTGAGTGAGGAGATCTGGTTAGTACCATGAGAGCATGTGGCCCTTGAGGGATCAGGGGTCAACATCCCAGTCTTATACGGGTCCTGTGGGGTATTGGGGTCAGTGTTTTGGTCTTGGGTATGTCCTCAAGATAGGGACAGGTGAGCTGAGTGCCCTGGTCTTATGCAGGGTTGGAGGGGGTTGGTGTCCTGCTCTTGGATGGTCTCTGGGGGAGGGGAGGGAAGAGATCAGGGTCAATATTTTTGTCCCAGGCATGTTATGTAAAGAGAGGATAGGAGGTAGTGCTGTATTTCACTTGTTCTGAGCAGAGCTGCTGGTGTCCTTTCCAGATGCTACTTGACCTGTGCTCTGGCAGTGGGGGATGGGAATTGCCCTGAAGGGTCAGTGACCTTTTCCATCTCCTTAGGTTCTAAGGCTGGAGGACAAAGCTGGGAAATATTAAATCTGTCTGTAAGTTAGTACTGGAGAGGCCCACTCTTGTGCCAAGTGGCTACAGTATAATGTGGGAGGTGGGAGGTTGTTTGGTTGACTCAGAACAACAGACGCTTGTTGAGGTAGTCGCCAAAACCCCTCTCCAGTGAGGACAGTGTAATAAGTGTGTGTTTGAGGGGGAGAATATCAGTGACCCAAAAATTCAGGGCTGTGGAAGGGTAAGTGTGAGTTCTTCCTTTGAGTATCCTCTGCATATTCCCATTCATGGGAATGCTCTGACCAGAGCAGCCTGAACGGTAAAATTCTATTAGAAGTAGCCATTGGAGCATCCACGCGCCTCCCTTGCTCGTCCCACTTCTTTCCCCCCCTCCCTCTCCTTCCCCAATTCCAGACATTCTAAGGCAAGGGTTTAAAAGGAGCATGGCGCTCCATTGCCTCAGTGCCTTCAGCTGTGGCCAGCTGGACGGTTACATTGTTGCTATAGGATCCTTTCAGAACCTATAAGTAGATAGGCAGTTTGTATAGGTTAGTTGGTACATAAGTTCACAGGGTTACACAAAGGATAACATGACAGATCAGAAGGCTAAGAAGCCTGGATTCAAAAGTTCTTCTTCGAGAGATGTCCCTGTGGGTGCTCCACTCCAGGTGTTGGTGCGTCCCTGCGCCTTCGCTCGGAGATTTTTCGCAGCAGTACTCTTACTGGCCACGCATGCGCAGAGGCTGTCCCCGCTGTGAGTCTAGGATAATAGTACGCATGCGTGGCCAATCTCCTCAGTTCCTTCTCTACCGTCCCCAGCCTGAGACGGAGCTCAGCAGGCTCGTTAGGAAATCCCTCACTCTTGCTACAATTACCTATTCTAGTAGTTAGTTTGTTGTCAGTTTTTGTTAGTGTAGTTCATTAGTTCTTTTATCTGTTATAAAAAAAAAAAATTTTCTCTCAGCCGCAGCCGCTTCTACCATGCCCGGCTCCACAGGCTTCAAGCGCTGCTCTATGTGTAAGGACGCTATCCCGCTCTCTGATGGCCACTCTCAATGTATAAAGTGCTTGGGGAAACCCACATTCCCCAAAAATGTGCCCACTGTAGCAAATTCAGTTCCAGGGCACGGAAGGAAGGGAGCTTAAACTAAAACTGCTCCTCCTGCAAAAGTCTATCGGGTCAGTTTCAGACCCAGGCGCCGACTCCGGCTCTGCTGCCCGCCACAGCCCCCCTACAAATTAGCTTTTGAGCTACACAGAGCTCTTCCTGAGGTCTGGAAAAGGTACTCAAGAGTGTCACAGCTAAATACAAGGTCGAACAGATAGTTTAACATAAGTAGTTAGCATATATTCTATGGGACCATTCAAGGTGAAGTGACCCATTAACACCCCTGTAGTCACAGAACTACAAGAGGGGTTAGTGGGTTACAGATTGTTGTAATTAGTCATAAATCCAGTGCCTGGATTTAAGACCATGACTTTTAGTATCTAGCAAAGTTATGAATTTAAGCTCCCAGGCTTGTCTTTTGAAAGTGGTGTGCAGGTTTTCTGTGAGGATCAAAACTGATAGGTCAGATATAGAGTGATCACTTTGTTGAATGTGTTCAGCCATAGGTGATGTGGTATTGTTGTCTATTATTTTCCTGTGTGAGTTCATTCAAGTGCGTAGTGATTGTCTGCTTTCACCCACATAGTCATTGGGTCATTTAGTGCACTGGATGAGGTACCCCCCGAAGTTGTGATAGGCATGTGTAAGACCCACAGGTCTTGAAAGCTGTGTTGTGGGGGGGTGTTGATCATTGTAGCAATGGAGATATGTCTGCAGGTTTTGCATCTGTTGTTCCGGCAGCTTCTGGTGCCACTTTGAGTTAGGCTGGGTCTACACTACCCGCCTGAATCGGCAGGTAGAAATCGACCTCTCGGGGATCGATTTATCGCGTCCCGTCAGGACGCGACAATCGATCCCCGAATCGACGCTCTTACTCCACCAGCGGAGGTGGGAGTAAGCGCCGTCGACGGGAAGCTGCAGAGGTCGATTTTGCCGCCGTCCCAATTCAGCTATGCTATTCGCGTAGCTGAATTTGTGTATCTTAAATCGACCCCCCCCCCCTGTAGTGTAGATGTAGCCTTAGTGTGTCCTGATATGTGGGGAGCTTGCTTCTGTTGAGCTAGGAGAGGTTGCGGGGAGGTTGTCTGTAGGACAGAAAAGAGGGTTCAGGAAAGATTTCTTTCAGGGTTGAGTTCCCATCAAGTATGGGTTTTAGTTTGACAATAGCCGATATGGATTCCAGCGTGAGGTGGTAGGTGACAACGAGGGTGTGTGGTCAGAGTGGGTTTTATTTCTGTATTTAAGCAGGCTCTCTTGGGGTATTTGGGTGGCCCATTCTATGATGCAATCTACTTCTCTGGGAGTGTCCTTGTTTGGTGAAGGCAGTTTTGAGTGTTTTAAGGTGTATATCCTGGACTTGCTCCTCAGACAATATTCTATGGTATGTGAGTGGCTGGCTGTAGATAAGAGTTCTTAGTGTGTTCGGGTTGGCTACTGGATCTATGAAGATAGGTGTCATGATCTGTGGGTTCCTTGTATATAGTTGTCTGTAGAGTGAAGCTGATTATGGTGTAAAGGAAGTTGATGCTAGTGTGGGACTGTTCCAGAGAGAGTTTGATGGATGGGTAGTTGTGGTGGAAATCTATGAGGGAGTTTAAGCCGTCTGTTCAGAGGATAAAAATATCATCAATGTATCTCAGGTATATCATTGGTTCTGTGATGCATTTGTCCAGTGGTGCAGTCCTAGGACTACAAGGGTGATAATGGGCCACTTCACCTTCAATGGTCCCTTAGAAAATGTAATAACTACTTATGTTAAACTATCTGTTCAACCTTGTATTTAGCTGTGACACTCTGAGTACCTTTCCCAGACCTCAGAAAGAGCTCTGTGTAGCTCAAAAGCTTGTCTCTCTCACCAACACAAGTTGGTCCAATAAGGTATATTGCTTCATTCACTTCATTCATTGTCTCTCTAATATCCTGGGACTGACATGGCTACAGCAACCTGTATACAACACTGTTAGAGCAGTGATTCATCAGGTGGATCTGTCTATGGCTGTACTGACAATTGAGCCAGTTACTGTATCTCAGAACACGTCAGGTGTGTTACTACGACCAGTCAGGCTGACTGCTTCTCTGAGAGTCAGCCAAGAACTGAAAAGGGTCAGGAGCTCTCTGCTGCTGCATCCTACAAAACCCCTTTGCCATTCATGGAGAAGAACTTCTCTCCGCTCTCCTTTTCCAGGAGGTTGTTGTGTCCCATCTGAGCTGAAAATGGATTGGGGCCAGAAGAGGGAGGTGGATCACAGATCAGAATCAGGGAAAACTTCTTATTATCAGTTCAGTGCTGGCCTTCTGGATCCGCAGGCACAGAGAGATTTCCAACCAGATCCATCAGTAGGGTTTTGGCCTGGGTGGCATCTATCTCCTTGGTAAGGTGACCTCGCTGGCTATTTCTGGCCCCTTATCAGGAAGGGCTGAGTTCAGATCTTCAGCAAGACAGTATCAGGAGGACATTCAGTTGTTCTATCCAAAGGATAGGGTCCAACCAATGCAGCTTACTCAGAACAAGTCACCTATGGAAATAGGTGAATTATTCAGTGAGGAGGAACTGGAGCTGGGAGAGTCTGATTCAGAATTAAGGGATGTGCCTTCTCTGGATGAAAATGTGGGGACATCTCAGTATCATCACCATCTGAAGATGCTATAGCCTTTCATGAGTTAATATTGCGAATGTCAAAGATGTTAGATATTCCTTCTGTTTTTGTGGTGGAATCATTGCATCCTATCTTCAATGTCTTTGGGGCAACGGCTAGTCAATGAGTCACACTTCTCTTGTTAGAGGGACTATTCAGTCTGGAATATTTCAGCCCATTCAGCCTCTATGTAAGAAGGAAGATAAATTATGTAATTCCCGCAAAGAAATACTGTGCTTCATGCTCATCTGCCTCTTAATTTGTTGATGGTCGAAGTGGTACTTCACAGTGGTACTTCACAGAAAAGGTGCCCAAGTTCACTTTACTCCATCAGATGAGGAAAGGAAGAGGCTGGATATATTAGGAAGAAAAATATTTTCTTCAGCTGCATTAAACATGCTCATGTCCAGCTACAAAGCTGTTGTGGCTGGGTACCAGTACCATTTCTGGAGCAAAATGTCCTCTTTTCTTAACTTTGTGTTCCTCTGGAAGTGCATTATCAAATGCTGTTTTGACTGAAGGACTGAATGTTGTCAAGCAACAGTTGAAAGCAGCTTTTGACTCCTCCGATACTTCAGCAAGGTCAGTAGCTTTGGCTGCCTCACTAAGAAGAGACACACTGTTAAGACCAATGGGATTCCCTCATGAGACACAAATGAGGATTGAGGACCATCCATTTGAAGGAGAAGGTCTGTTTATTATTCAGACTGATGAGGTATTAGAGAAGATGAAAAATGTAAGATCTTTTGCTAGATCTTTACGTTTCTTTAATACAGGGAAGAGGCCATATTCAATTCCCATTACACAGGTATCTAAAGTAATATGCCTTCTTCATCTCCTTCACTTCATTACAATTATCAGAGAAGGGCATACCCTTTCTAACCTCAATATTATTCCCCACACCACCAACTACAACAGAGAAAGAAATTTAAGCCTCGCAATAACAAAGGGATTGTTTCATCTTTGTTCTCTGCAGTTCATCTAAGACATCAGATTTGACATGAGAACACAGAGCTTCAAGCCAGTCCACCTGGGCATTGTTTATCCATAGTTTGGAGTCCAGCAGTCCAGTTTTTATTACCAATGGGAGTTAATAACATCAGACAGATGGATTTTAGAAGTTATTTCATGCATGTACATAATTCAATTCAAAACCTTTTCTCACAACAATCCACCTGCTTCATATCTGGGCAGAGATCAAAGTAATCTCAATTTGTTCAAAAATGAAGGTTAAGTCTCTGCTCCAGTTAGGTGCAATACAGGTAATTCCATGAGATCATAGAGGGAAGGGGTTTTACTCATGTTATTTTCTAATCCTCCAAAAAGATGGAGGGCCTTCACCCTATTTTGGATTTAAGCAGATTAAACACTTATATAAAGAAATTATGTTTCTACATGCTGCCTCTAACTTAGGTAATATTCTTTCACTCCAGGGTTGGTTTGCAGCTGTGGATTTAAAAGATGCGTACTTGCACATTTCATTCTATAAGACCATGTCAGTGGTTTGTTGTTGAAGAGGACCATTTTCACTACAAGGTCCTCCCTTCCAGGTTGTCCACAGCACTTCGGGTGCTTACAGAATGTCTGTCTGGTGAAGGAGCATATCTAATGCTCAGTACCTGATGCTCAATATCTAATTACTCCTGCACTTAGAACAGAAGAATCCCATGCACTGCTACAGACTAGGGACTGAATGGCTAGGCAGCAGTTCTGCAGAAAAGAATCTAGGGCTTACAGTGAATGAGAAGCTGGATATGAGTCAACAGTGTGCCCTTGTTGCCAAGAAGGCTAACAGCATTTTGGGCTGTATAAGTAGGGACATTGCCAGCAGATCAAGGGACGTGATCATTCCCCTCTATTCGGCATTGGTGAGGCCTCATCTGGAGTACTGTGTCCAGTTTTGGGCCCCACACTACAAGAAGGATGTGGAAAAATTGGAAAGAGTCCAGCGGAGGGCAACAAAACTGATTAGGAGGCTGGAGCACATGACTTACGAGGAGAGGCTGAGGGAACTGGGATTGTTTAGTCTGCAGAAGAGAGGAATGAGGTGGGATTTGATAGCTGCTTTCAACTACCTGAAAGGGGGTTCCAAAGAGGATGGAGCTCGGCTGTTCTCAGTGGTAGCAGATGACAGAACAAGGAGTAATGGTCTCAAGTTGCAGTGGGGGAGGTTTAGGTTGGATATTAGGAAAAACTTTTTCACTAGGAGGGTGGTGAAGCACTGGAATGGGTTGCCTAGGGAGATGGTGGGATCTCCTTCCTTGGAGGGTTTTTAAGGTCAGGCTTGACAAAGCCCTGGCTGGGATGATTTAGTTGGGGATTGGTCCTCCTTTGAGCAGGGGGTTGGACTAGATGATCTCCTGAGGTCCCTTCCAACCCTGATATTCTATGATTCTAAGAAGGCAGGGGATGTATGTATATCCATACCTAGACGACTGGTTAATAAAAGTGTCATCCAAGGAAGGGATCTTACTACATGTATATCAGATATGTTCACCGTTTGTCAATCTGGGATTACAGATAAATTGGGAAAAGTCATGTCTAAACCCTATTCAAGGGACTCTTTATAGGAGCAATCTTGCATTTATCTGTGGAGAGAGCTTTTCTCCCAGAGGTGAGATATATCAAAATAAACATATCTCCTCTTCCAGTTACCAAGACAACCATTCAGTTGCTGGGTCTATTGGCATTAACCACAGCAGTGACTCCTTATGCTCATCTTCAGATGAGAGACCTTCAGCACTGGTTAGCAAAGAACTATGAACCAGTGTAGATTATGTGCATTGAAAAATATTAATTCCACAACAAGTGCTAATGGGATGGACAGACAGTCAAAATGCAATGAAGTGTACACTTTTCTGTCCCCCATAACATCAGTTATAGTGATCACCGATGCTCCTACCTCAGGATGGGGAACCCATTTGAACAATGAATCATTGGAAAGAGATCATTGGTCACTAAAGGAAAGGAATGTACATAACAATATTTTAGAACTGAGAGCAATCAGATTAGCTCTCTGGCCTTTTCTACTTCAAATCAAAAACAAAGCAGTTGAGGTAGTAACCTACGCTAGGACAGCGTTATATTATCTAAACAAGCAAGCGGGGGACTCATTCTGTGGAATTATGCAGGGAGGCCAAGAGTCTTATTAAGTACTCTATAGAACATTATATGAATCCAGTAACAATTCACATGGCAGGAGAACAGAACACTCTTGTAAATCATCTGAGTAGATCATCAGGTCAGATCCACGAATGGAAGGAAGAAGTAGTGAATCACCCCTTCCGTTTATGGGGGGAACCCAATAATAGACTTGTTTGCATCCCGCAGCAACAGGAAATATCAGAGCTATTGTTCTAGGGCAGGCAGAAACAAGGAACCGGTACTGAACACTTTTCTAATACAGGGGAGTCAGGGCCTAAGGAATTCTTTTCCCTCATTTCCCCTCATTCAGAGAATGATAAACAAGATAAGACAGGGCAAAGCCTGGGTGATTTGAATAGCACCAGCATGACCCAGACAGCAATGGTAGCCGGCTTTGGTACATGTGTCACTAGGATTAGTGGAACCTTTATCACTGATATTGGACTTGTTGATGCAATAAACAGGGAAGGTCTATCATCTGAACTTTCAGTCCCTTCTCTTGACTGCATGAGGAATAGACCTTTAGAGGTGCTAGAAGAAAGCCTTTTATTAGAAGTACACGTTGTACTGTTAATTCTAGAAAGGAATTCACATGGATGTGCTGTAGTCTTAAATGGAATAGGTTTCTATTGTGGATTTCCATGTATAATGTGGATCCTTATATGGCATCAATTAATTATATATTAGCATTAATTGTATCTTAAGAAGACACCTCTTTCATTATCTTCAGTTAAGATTAATCTCTTGGCCATATCATGTATCCGTAGAGGGAAAATAAGTTTTTACTAATGATGAAATTTAGAGGTTTTTAAAAGGCCTTTGTATCCTCCAATTTTGTATCCTATAATTTGTATCCTCCAATAAGAATTCCTATGCCCTTCTAGGATCTGAATGTATTACTAGCATAAATAATGAGACTTCCCTTTGAACCTCTAGGACAGGGGTGGGCAAACTACAGCCTGGGGGCTGCATCCAGCCCTTCAGACGTTTTAATCCGGCCCTCGTGCTCCTGCCGGGGAGCGGGGTCCAAGGCTTGCCCTGCTCCAGTGCTTCAGCCAGGGGCTTGCCCTGCTTTGCGCATGCTGTGGCTCCGCGTGGCTCCCAGAAGCAGCGGCATGTCCCCCCTCTGGCTCCTATGCGTAGGGAGAGCCAGAGGGCTCTGAACTCTGCCCCAAACGCCGCCCCCGTAGCTCCCATTGGCCGGGAACTATGGCCAATGGGAGCTGCAGGGGTGACGTCTGCGGACGGGGCAGTGCACCGAGCCGCTTGGCTGTGCCTCGGTGTAGGACCCAGAGGGGGGACATGCCGCTGCTTCCAGGAGCTGCTTGAGGTAAGCGCTGCCTGGAGCCTGTACTCCTTATCCCGCACTGATCCCCCTCCTGCCCGCCGAACCCCTTGGTCCCAGCTCAGAGCACCCTCCTGCACCCCCAACCCCTCATCCCCAGTCCCACCCCAGAGCCTGTACCCCCAGCCGGATCTCTCCCTCCCCCCCTGCACCCATGCCTCAGCCCGGAGCCCCCTCCCACACCCTGAACTCATTTCTGGCCCCACCCCAGAGCCCTCACCCCCCCAGCCGGAGCCCTCACCCCCTCCCACACCCCAATTCCCAATTTCATGAACATTCATGGCCCACCATACAATTTCCATACCCAGATGTGGCCCTTGGGCCAAAAAGTTTGCCCTCCCCTGCTCTAGGGAGCTGGTCTTTATTTCACCTATCTGTAAAAACTCTGTTTTAGCAATCCCTTCTGCCAGGTGCATAAGTCAATTGCATGCATTAATGCTGATCCACCATTCAGTGTGTTTCATAAGGATAATGTGGTTCTTTGCACTCATTCTAAGTTTTTACCAAAAATAGGCTCCAATTTTGACATAGAACAATCTATAGTTTTACCATTTTTTCCTCCAAGCCCCATACTCATGATGGGGAAGTTAAATTACACATATTAGTTATGAGGAGAGCATTATCTTTTTACTTAGGCCATGTCTACACTAGCACTTACGTTGGCAAAACGTTTATCACTCAGGGGTGTGAAAAAACACACTCCTGGACGACATAAGTTTTGCCACCATAAGTGCTTATTTGCACAGCTCCATGTCGGTAGGAGATGCTCTCTCGCTGACATAGCTACCCTCGCTCATTGAGTTGGTTTTATTATGTTGATGGGAGAGCTCTCTCCTGTCGGCATAATGCAGCTACACGAGTGCTCTTACAGCAGCACAACTGTATCGATACAGCTGTGGTGCTGTAAACTTGTAAGTGTAGACATGGTGTTAGACAGGGCTAAACAATTTAGACCGTGCTCAAGGCTGTTTAGAGCTTAGAGACCAAAAAACAAGGGTAAAGGCGTTTCTGTACACATTCTAGGCGGGTTAGGCTAGGTATTTATGTTCTTATGCTCAATTTATAAGATTAATAAGAACATAAGAACAGCCATACTGGGTCAGACCAGTGGTCCATCTAGGCCCAGTATCCTGTCTTCTGACAGTGACCAATGTCAGATGCTTCAGAGGGAATGAACAGAACAGGGCAATTATTAAGTGATCCATCCCCTGTCGTCCTGTCCCAGCTTCTGGCAATCAGAGGCTCAGGGACATCCAGAGCATGCGATCGAAGAGATTATCCTTTCCTCAAGGCATCAAAACTCATTCAACTAGATCAAAGTCAACTTGCATGGCTTTCCCTAGACATATTCCTCTCGTAGAGACAGGTAGAGCAACAACTTGGAGTACTGTCCACATTTTTACTAAACATTACTCTTTAGACTTGGAATCTAGATCGGAGGCGAAGTTTGGTAGGGCATTCCTTGTTTAACTAGAACTTTGGGTCCTACCATCCCAGGTCAAAGTACTGTTTATTAATATATGCTGTGAGTGGGAATATGCAGAAGACACCCAAAGGAAGAAACGAGGGTTACTTATGTGTGACCAAGGTTCTTTGAGATGGACTCTGCATAGTCATACTACATGCCTCCCTTTCCCCACTGCCTCAGTGCCCTACTTACCAAAAGGCTTGGGGTCACGGGGGAAGGCACTGAGGCGGGTGAGTGCCACACTCCTTTTTAAGCCTTGCCCTGGAATGTCCAGAGTTTGGGAGGGGAAGGAGGCAAGGGAGGCATGTGGCCGCTCCAACTGCTACTGCTAGTAGAATTTTACAGTTTAGGTCGCACCACTCGGAGCATTCCAATGAGTTGAATATGTAGCATCCATCTCAAAGAAACTGGGTTACAAGTAAATAAGTTCATTTCTGGAGAACCACCTAACTCCCTATGGAGACAGCGTAACATGGATCATAAGTGTGATTATAGAATTCCTCAGGCTCTAGTACACTTTGTTGCAGAAAAATCTTAGGCAGTGTGAGTCTGATGCTTCAGTAACTGTCTCTGGGGCATGGGTACCCAAGTGTCAGGGCAGGCTGCAGTTTGGCTTGCCAGCTCCTAGGTTGCAGAGGTGCTGGTTAAGTATGGAAGAGGATTCTGAGACAGACCGAGATAGGAGTTTTGTTTTTAATGAGACTTTTAATAGGGTGATTTAAAAAAAAAAAACACCTTTAGTCACACTCAGCCCTGCCATAAGTAGGCTTGACTCCCTTGTCTGAAAAAGAGTTTTCCTGTTTATCCCATGGCTGAATTGTTTGGGGTGGGAGGGATAGCTCAGTGGTTTGAGCATTGGCCTGCTAAACCCAGGGTTGTGAGTTCAATCATTGAGGGGGCCACTTAGGGATCTGGAGCAAAATCAGTACTTGGTCCTGCTAGTGAAGGCAGGGGGCTGGACTCAATGACCTTTCAAGGTCCCTTCCAGTTCTAGGAGATAGGATATCTCCATTTATAAAATATATATCTATCTATCTTAATAAAAATTTAATCAGTTGTGCTGAATGAAGGTCTGATCTACCTGGTGCTGATGGTGTCACTTCCCTTTGTAACATTTTCTTTCCTTCTCTCTTGCTTTTCTCTTCTGCTTGCCTCTCAGCAGAGCAGGACCCCTTCGTATACCTTGCCAAGAAGTGGAAACCCTGGCTATATCATTGGGGCACCACTCTTGTCTCTAAACAGTGGTGCCAGGCAGCAAGTATCCTTTCTGATATCAGGTTTTACCTGTCACCATCACCTAGTATGGCTGTACCCTTTAGATTTTGGATTAACTGGGGAAGTGTTACGTGAGTGTCACATTGCAGCTTTTGTCTAACCTTTCCCTTGGGGATAATGGGAAAGGTTCTTTGACAGGGATCTCCAGACGTTCCTCTACACATGAAACACCCTCCCTAAGCTCATCCATTAGGTCATCACCCTCTCCCTGTTCAACTCCCTCCTGAAGACCCACTTCTACAAGAAATTAACCGGATGACTATAGCAACATTGTGAATGTCTAAGGAATATCTATGTAGTTAACACAGTGCTTGTTTGGTTTTTTGAGTATCTGCCAAGAGATAGCCATGTTCCACTTTGGGTGCTTTCCTGTACCCTCTGTCCATTTCTCTGTGTATTTCTTCAGAGAAAGGACCATGTTTGGGAAGCATTGGAAAGCACTGCTGGAAACAAATAACTGATAATAATATTGAAGGTGTCTTGACCATGACTGGATTGGAATCATGTGTAAGAGTTAAGGGGGATTTTAGGGATTCTCTAACTTTGTTGAGGGTGTCACTGGTATGTTTGGGTGGGTATTTCTTTGGTCACAGTGGTTAACTTGGTTAGGGGTGGGTTAGGTACATGTGCTACAATAACTGGCACTGTTGGTAGGAGGTTGCTACTAATTAAAGGATGATCTTGTTGAGGACTGGTTTAGTAACCCATGCTGTTTAACTTCTCTTCTATTTGACTTCTTGACACATAGCCCCTTCCCTCAGGTAACTATCTTACAGAGCCAGGGTGATGGAATATGCTCTCAGACTCTCAGGTACAAGGTACAGTTTGGAATGAATGTGAGGACAAGCTGCCAGCTCAGGTAACTATTTCCACCATTCCTTCATCTCCAATCCTCAGACAAGTTTGCAAGGCTTGGGTAGCACCCTCTCCTGTCATTGCCACACAGGGTTTGCAGGGCTCAGGTTGTGCTGTAGAGCTCATGTAGTATCTTCGTCGTAATTCCCCACATGGGACTCGGATCATCTCTCCCACACATGCTTGAAGGGTTTGAGCATCACTAGAGACAAGGAACCTCTACAAGAGGGGGCCCGTCAGAGCATCCTGAACACTATTAATTGTGGAGGTCTGTCGGAGAGGTTCTGAGGCTCCAGTTCTAAGCATGTATTTCACAGCACAATACAGGAATGCAGGGCTTGGATTCGAGGAGTAGTAGTATAATTAGTCTTGAAAGGATTAGATTTTTATTATTCAATATCACTAAAGATCCATTTTGCACCATATACACACAAACTGATGAAAAATATTTCCATTGATAATAATGGACATTTACAGATAGGCAAAGTAAAACAAGTGCTACTTAAGAGTTTGACTTGAAGCTGTTTACTTTGTATGTTTTGACATGTGATGTTGACAATGTGTGTTTTAATGGTTATAAAGCTTGAATTTTTTGAATCTCAAGATCTGCTTGTGATGGGTTCGGTCACAGAGATCCCTTTGGGACTGTCACCTGATGTACTGAAATTACCTTTGAGCCCATTTTCCCTGACACCTTGGGACTCCAGAACCCCGCCTTGTTGAGTCAGACACACTAGCCTGCTGCAACACAGACCCAGGGTCTGGGCCGTGTCCCCAAAGCTGCAGACTTTAACTAAAAACAGCTCAGCATGTTACCTGTCTCCAGCACCCAGACACTCAGCTCCCAATGGGATTCAAATCCCAAATAAATCCGTTTTACTCTGTATAAAGCTTATACAGGGTAAATTCATAAATTGTCTGCCCTCTATAACACTGATAGAGAGATATGCACAGCTGTTTGCTCCCCCCAGTATTAATCACTTACTCTGGGTTTACTAATAAACAAAAGTGATTTCATTAAGTATAAAAAGTAGGATTTAAGTGGTTTCAAGTAATAACAGCCAGAACAAAATAAGTCACAAAAGCAAAATAAAACAAACTCGCAAGTCTAAGCCTAATACATTAAGAAACTGATTACAGGTAATATCTCGCCCTCAAAGATGTTCCAATAAGCTTCTTTCACAGACAAGACCCCTTCCTAGTCTGGGCCCAATCCTTTCCCCAGTACAGTCTTTGTTAGACCCAGCAGACATCTCAGGTGGTAAGCAGGGGTTTTCTCATGACTGGCAGCCCCCGTTGTCTTGCTACACCCCCTTTTATAGCTTTTGCACAAGGCGGGAATATTTTGTTTATGCTTGTCCCCACCACTGCCTCATCAATGGAAAAGTACTAGGATTAAGGTAGATTCCAGTATTATGTGACATGATCACATGTCACTGTAAGACCCCTTGTCTCCATTCTTCCTGGGTTGGCCCACATGTACACAAGAAGGTTTGCAGGTAAATAAACCATTTTCAAACAATTGTCCTAGTCAAGGAGAGCCATCAAGATTCTAAACCACCATTAATCGCCCACATTTTGCATAATTACAATAGGACTTCAGAGTTATACTTCATATTTCTAGCTTCAGATACAAGAATGATACATGCATAAAAACAGGAGAAATATATTCAGTAGGTTGTAACCTTTGTTATGATACCTTACAAGAGACCTCTTGCATAAAGTATATTCCAGTTACATCATATTCACACTCATAAGCATATTTCCATAAAACATATGGAGTGCAAAGTCACACTGCTGTCATTGTCTGACCACAACCCCATAATTTTCCACAACTGTGCAAATTTAAATGGAGAAAATTGAGAAAAATCCTTAAAAATAAAAATTGATTTCTGTAAAGTGGTGTGTGTGTGTGTGTGTGTGTGTGTGTGTGTGTGTGTGTGTGTGTGTGTGTGTGTAAAATAACATAGGAATGGTCAGACCAATGGTCCATATACCCGAAGTATCCTGTTTTCTAACAGTGCTCAATGCCAGATGCTTCAGAGGGAATGAACAGAACAAGGCAATCATCAAGTGATCCGTCCTGTCTCCAATCCCAACATCTGGCAGTCAGAGGTTTAGGGACACCCAGAGCATAGGGTTGCATCCCTGCCCATCTTGGATAATAGCCATTGATGGACCTATCCTCCATGAACTTATTTAATTATTTTTTGAACTCAGTTATACTTCTCGCCTTCAGCACATCCACTGACAACATGTTCCACAGATTGACTTTGCGTTGTGTGAAGAAGTACTTCCTTATGTTTTGTTTTAAACCTGCTGCCTATTTATGTCATTGAGTGATTTTGGTTCTTGTGTTAGGTGAGGGTGTAAATCACACTTCCCTGTTCCCATTCTCCACATCATTCATGATTTTATAGAGCTCTGTCATATCTCCCCCTTAGTCATCTCGTTTCCAAGCTTTTTAATCTGTCTTTGTGTGGAAGCTGCTCCATACCCCTTATCATTTTTGTTGCCCCTCTCTGTACCTTTTTCATTTCTAATGTATCTTTTTATGAGATGGGGTGACCAAAACTGCAGTATTCAAAGTGTGGTCCTACCATGGATTTATATAGTGACAGTATGATCTTTTCTCTCTTATTATCTATCCCATTCCTAATGGTTCCTAGCATCTTGTTCACTTTTTTTGACTGCCGCTGCACACTGAGCAGATGTTTTCAGAGAACTATCCATGATGATTCTAAGATCTCTCTCTCTTTTTTTTTGGTAACAGCTAATTTAGACCCCATCATTTTGTACGTATAGTTGGGATTATTTTCCCCACTGTTCATTACTTTGCATTTATCAACACTAAATTTCATCTGCCATTTTGTTGCCCAGTCACCCAGTTTTGTGAGATCCCTTTGTAACTCTTCAAAATCTGCTTTGGGCTGCATTATCTTGAGTAATTTTGTATTATTGGCAAACTTGTCACCTCACTGTTTACGCCTTTTTCCAGATAATTTATGAATACGTTGAACAGCACTGGTCCAAGTACAGATCCCTGGGGGACATCACTATTTACCTCTCCCCATTCTGAAAACTGACCATTTATTCTGACCTTTGTTTCCTGTCTTTTAACCAGTTACTGATCCATGAGAGGACCTTCCTTTTTATCCCATGCCGGCTTACTTTGCTTAAGAGCCTTTGCTGAGGGACTTTGTCAAAGGCTTTCTGAAAGTCTAAGTGGACTGTTTCCACTGGCTCACCCTTGTCCACACGTTTGTTGACCCCCTCAGATAATTCTAATAGATTGGTGAGGCATGATTTCCCTTTACAAAAGCTATGTTGACTCTTTCCCAACAAATCCTGTTCATCTATGTGTCTGATCAGTCAGTTCTTTACTATAGTTTCAATCAATTTGCCTGGTTCTGAATTTTGGCTTACTGGCCTGTAATTGCCAGGACCAAATCTGGAGCCTTTTTAAAAAATTGGTGTCATGTTAGCTATCCTCCAGTCATCTGGTACAACAGTTGATTTAAATGATAGGTTACATACCACACTTTGTAGTTTTGCAATTTCATCTTTGAATTCCTTCAGAACTCTTTCATAGATCCTTATAGATTCATAGATTCTAGGACTGGAAGGGACCTCAAGAGGTCATCGAGTCCAGTCCCCTGCCCTCATGGCAGGACCAACTACTGTCTAGACCATCCCTGATAGACATTTATCTAACCTACTCTTAAATATCTCCAGAGATGGAGATTCCACAACCTCCCTAGGCAGTTTATTCCAGTGTTTAACCACCCTGACGGTTAGGAACTTTTTCCAACGCATTCTAGTGCTTCACCACCCTCCTAGTGAAATAGTGTTTCCTGATATCCAACCTAGACCTCCCCCACTGCAACTTGAGACCATTGCTCCTTGTTCTGTCATCTGCTACCACTGAGAACAGCCGAGCTCCATCCTCTTTGGAACCCCCCTTTAGGTAGTTGAAAGCAGCTATCAAATCCCCCCTCATTCTTCTCTTCTGCAGACTAAACAATCCCAGTTCCCTCAGCCTCTCCTCATAAGTCATGTGCTCCAGCCCCCTAATCAGTTTTGTTGCCCTCCGCTGGACTCTTTCCAATTTTTCCACATCCTTCTTGTAGTGTGGGGCCCAAAACTGGACAGAGTACTCCAGATGAGGCCTCACCAATGTCGAATAAAGGGGAACGATCACGTTCCTCGATCTGCTGGCAATGCCCCTACTTATGTCCAACCTAAATCTCCCTTGCTGCAGTTTAAGCCCATTGCTTCTTGTTCTATCCTTAGAGGCTAAGGTGAACAAGTTTTCTCCCTCCTCCTTATGACACCCTTTTAGATACCTGAAAACTGCTATCATGTCCCCTCTCAGTCTTCTCTTTTCCAAACTAAACAAACCCAATTCTTTCAGCCTTCCTTCATAGGTCATGTTCTCAAGACCTTTAATCATTCTTGTTGCTCTTCTCTGGACCCTCTCCAATTTCTCCACATCTTTCTTGAAATGCGGTGCCCAGAACTGGACACAATACTCCAGTTGAGGCCTAACCAGCGCAGAGTAGAGTGGAAGAATGACTTCTCGTGTCTTGCTCATAACACACCTTTTAATACATCCCAGAATCATGTTTGCTTTTTTTGTAACAGCATCACACTGTTGACTCATATTTAGCTTGTGGTCCACTGTAACCCCTAGATCTCTTTCTGCCGTACTCTTTCCTAGACAGTCTCTTCCCATTCTGTATGTGTGAAACTGATTTGTTCCTTCCTAAGTGGAGCACTTTGCATTTGTCTTTGTTAAACTTCATCCTGTTTACCTCAGACCATTTCTCCAATCTGTCCAGATCATTTTGAATTATGACCCTGTCCTCCAAAGCAGTTGCAATCCCTCCCAGTTTGGTATCATCTGCAAACTTAATAAGCGTACTTTCTATGCCAATATCTAAGTCGTTAATGAAGATATTGAACAGCCGGTTCCAAAACAGACCCCTGCGGAACCCCACTCGTTATGCCTTTCCAGCAGGATTGGGAACCATTAATAACAACTCTGAGTACGGTTATCCAGCCAGTTATGCACCCACCTTATAGTAGCCCCATCTAAATTGTATTTGCCTAGTTTATCGATAAGAATATCATGCAAGACTGTATCAAATGCCTTACTAAAGTCTAGGTATACCACATCCACAGCTTTTCCCTTATCCACAAGGCTCATTATCCTATCAAAGAAAGCTATCAGATTGGTTTGACACGATTTGTTCTTTACAAATCCATGCTGGCTATTCCCTATCACCTTACCACCTTCCAAGTGTTTGCAGATGATTTCCTTAATTACTTGCTCCATTATCTTCCCTGGCACAGAAGTTAAACTAACTGGTCTGTAGTTTCCTGGGTTGTTTTTATTTCCCTTTTTATAGATTGGCACTATATTTGCCCTTTTCCAGTCTTCTGGAATCTCTCCCATGTCCCATGATTTTCCAAAGATAATAGCTAGAGGCTCAGATACCTCCTCTATTAGCTCCTTGAGTATTCTAGGATGCATTTCATCAGGCCCTGGTGACTTGCAGGCATCTAACTTTTCCAATTGTTCTTTTTTTATTTTATCTGCTAAACCTACCCCCTTCCCATTAGCATTCACTAGGTTAGGCATTCTTTCAGACTTCTCGAAGACCGAAACAAAGAAATCATTAAGCATCTCTGCCATTTCCAAGTTTCCTGTTACTGTTTCTCCCTCTTCACTGAGCAATGGGCCTACCCTGTCTTTGGTCTTCCTCTTGCTTCTAATGTATTGATAAAAAGTCTTCTTGTTTCCCTTTATTCCCGTAGCTAGTTTGAGCTCATTTTGTGCCTTTGCCTTTCTAATCTTGCCCCTGCATTCCTGTGTTGTTTGCCTATATTCATTCTTTGTAATCTGTCCTAGTTTCCATTTTTTATATGACTCTTTTTTATTTTGTAGATCATGCAAGACCTCGTGGTTAAGCCAAGGTGGTCTTTTGCCACATTTTCTATCTTTCCTAACCAGCGGAATAGCTTGCTTTTGGGACCTTAATAGTGTCCCTTTGAAAAACTACCAACTCTCCTCAGTTGTTTTTCCCCTCAGTCTTGATTCCCATGGGACCTTACCTATCAGCTCTCTGAGCTTACCAAAATCCGCCTTCCTGAAATCCATTGTCTCTATTTTGCTGTACTCCCTTCTACCCTTCCTTAGAATTTCAAACTCTATGATTTCATGATCACTTTCACCCAAGCTGCCTTCTACTTTCAAATTCTCAATGAGTTCCTCCCTATTTGTTAAAATCAAGTCTAGAACAGCTTCCCCCCTATTTCAATCTTCTGAAATAAAAAGTTGTCTGCAATGCAGTCCAAGAATTTGTTGGATAGTCTGTGCCCCGCTGTGTTATTTTCCCAACATATATTTGGGTAGTTGAAGTCCCCCATCACTTCCAAATCTTGGGCTTTGGATGATTTTTAGTTGTTTAAAAAAAGCCTCATCCACCTCTTCCACCTGGTTAGGTGGCCTGTAGTAGACTCCTAGCATGACATCACCCTTGTTTTTTACCCCTTTTAGCCTAACCCAGAGACTCTCAACACTTCCATCTCCACCAAAATGTGTGTACATTTTTAATATATAAGGCAACACCGCCTCCCTTTTTCCCGTCTATCCTTCCTGAGCAAGCTGTACCCATCCACACCAACATTCCAGTCATGTGTATTATCCCACCAAGTTTCAGTGATGCCAACAATGTCATAGCTGTATTTATGTATTAGCACTTCCAGTTCTTCCTGCTTATTACCCATACTTCTCGCATTTGTATATAGGCATCTAAGATACTGGTTCGATCTTGCCTCCCAGTTTTGTCCTGACCCTCCTTTCTCTCTGCCATTATAGCCCACACTCCCTCTTGTTTCTGACCCATCTCCCAGGTCTCCATGTTCCCCACTTACCTGCGGGCTTTGCTCACCTGTCCCCGTCAAACCTAGTTTAAAGCCCTCCTCACTAGGTTAGCCAGTCTGTGTCCAAATAGGATCTTTCCCCTCCTCGAAAGGTGAACGCCATCTCTGCCTAGCAGTCCTTCCTCGAATAGCATCCCGTGGTAAAGGAAGCCAAAGCCCTCCTGGTGACACCATCTTCGCAGCCAGGCATTCACCTCCATGATGCATCTGTCTCTGCCCAGGCCCCTACCTTTGACAGGAAGAATCAAAGAGAATACCACCTTGGGTGAGTACGGTCTGGTGCTAGTGACTTATTACTGTTTAACTTGTTAGTTTGTTCTAAAACCTCCTCTATTGACACCTCAATCTGGGACAGTCCCTCAGATTTGTCACCTTAAAAGAATGGCTCAGGTGTGGGAATCTCCCTCCCATCTTCTGCAGTGAGGACTGATGCAAAGAATTCACTTAGCTTCTCCGCAACGGCCTTGTCTGTTTGGAGTACTCCTTTAGCACTTCGATCATCCAGTGGCAGGCTTCCTGCTTCTGATGTACTTAAAGTGTGTGTGTGTGTGTGTGTGTGTGTGTAAAAAATAAATTCTGGCAAGCCTTCATTATAATGAAGTACTCTAGGAAGTAAAAAGAGAGTCCTGTGGCACCTTTAAGACTAACAGATGTATTGGAGCATAAGCTTTCATGGGTGAATGCCCACTTCGTCGGCATTCTGCTTTTTACAGATCCAGACTAACGCGGCTACCCTTCTGATACTCTAGGAAGTGATATTCCTATTCCATGATTTACAGGGTCAATAATTTGGTTCATTCTCTTCCTGGTGATAGTGGAGATACCCTCCTCCTCCAACAAACAAACGAACAAAAAAAACAGGGTGACAGGATATCTGAGGCACTCCATCAGTCTCCTCAACATGCAGCAAATCACTGTCAGTGTTTTGTGCACTCTTCTCCCTTCTACTTTCATGGAGGACATGGGCTGAATCCATACAGAATTGAACACTAACATTTCCAAAATTCCTCCTTGTAGTCATTACCAAAGAAGTAGACACCTTGAAATAGGATCATTACTGAGGAAAAATGCTCTGTATTAAGAAGTGGCTTCTTTGCTCCAAAGGACTCAGACTGCCAAAGACGTGTTCTGTCTCATTTCCAGCATATCCCAAACAATGGAGGATGGAAACTGTAGCTACTTTCAGGAGAAGCTGTACCAGGCCCTCCAAGGGGTGAGCAGCCCACAGGCTCTGGCCATAATTGGCAGTGCTGAGCCAACCCAGACAGATCAGTGGACCAGCATCATTATCCGGAACTGCAGCATGCAGGTAATAAGAATGGAGGGCCAACTCTGAACCCAACTTCTTCTCTTCTGAGCTCGGCATGCAAGATGATATTGCTTTGGGGATTGTATGAGTGGGAGAGAGTCAGAGTTTGCTCTTCCTTTTTTGTTAGTAGCACTCTACTGGAGTCAAACAGGGTACGTATTACTCTGTGTGTCAGGACCACTGACCCAGTTCAGGAGCCCTAATGCATACAAATAGATGTTATTGTTCCGCACTCATGCTATCTAGAGGCTCATCTTTGACTAGGCAAGCAGAGAATTAGCAGGATTAACTTTTGTAATTCTATATTACCAGTCTATAAATGTTTTACTGGCCAGTTCTGAGACTGTGTGCAGTAGAGATCACGCTACACACTTCTTTGTTGTTGTTATAATGCTAGTATTATAATATTTGTGTTAATATTGGGCTCTGTCTGACCATTGAGTTATGCTACTGAATTATTGTCCTTTGAGACTTACCCTTATCATAGAATCATAGAATATCAGGGTTGGAAGGGACCTCAGGAGGTCATCTAGTGCAACCCCCTGCTCAAAGCAGGACCAATTCCCAACTAACTCATCCCAGCCAGGGCTTTGTCAAGCCGGGCCTTAAAAACCTCCAAGGAAGGAGATTCCACCACCTCCCTAGGTAACGCATTCTAGTGCTTCACCACCCTCCTAGTGAAATAGTGTTTCCTAATATCCAACCTAGACCTCCCCCACTGCAACTTGAGACCATTGCTCCTTGTTCTGTCATCTGCTACCACTGAGAACAGCCGAGCTCCATCCTCTTTGGAACCCCCCTTTAGGTAGTTGAAAGCAGCTATCAAATCCCCCCTCATTCTTCTCTTCTGCAGACTAAACAATCCCAGTTCCCTCAGCCTCTCCTCATAAGTCATGTGCTCCAGCCCCCTAATCAGTTTTGTTGCCCTCCGCTGGACTCTTTCCAATTTTTCCACATCCTTCTTGTAGTGTGGGGCCCAAAACTGGACAGAGTACTCCAGATGAGGCCTCACCAATGTCGAATAAAGGGGAACGATCACGTTCCTCGATCTGCTGGCAATGCCCCTACTTATACAGCCCAAAATGCCGTTAGCCTTCTTGGCAACAAGAGCATACTGTTGACTCATATCCAGCTTCTCGTCCACTGTGACCCCCTAGGTCCTTTTCTGCAGAACTGGTACCTAGTGATTCGGTCCCTAGTCTGTAGCAGTGCATAGGATTCTTCCGTCCTAAGTACAGGACTCTGCACTTGTCCTTGTTGAACCTCATCAGGTTTCTTTTGGCCCAATCCTCTAATTTGTCTAGGTCCCTCTGTATCTGATCCCTACCCTCCAGTGTATCTACTACGCCTCCCAGTTTAGTGTCATCTGCAAACTTGCTGAGAGAATCCACACCATCCTCCAGATCATTAATAAAGATATTAAACAAAACCAGCCCCAGGACCCACCCTTGGGGCACTCCACTTGATACCGGCTGCCAACTAGACATGGAGCCATTGATCACTACCCGTTGAGCCCGACGATCTAGCCAGCTTTCTATCCACTATACAGTCCATTCATCCAGCCCATACTTCTTTAACTTGACGGCAAGGATACTTATCCAACGTTTATCTATCTAAGGGCTGATCTATACTAGAAAGTTAGGTCGACCCAGCTACATCACTATGCTTTAGGGACGTAGTTAAGCTGACCTAACTCCTAATATAGACAGTACTAGGTCAACCTAGCTACTACCTCTTGGAGAAATGGATTTACTACAGTGACAGAAGAACCTCTTCTGTTGCTGTTGTGTCTACACTATAATGCTACAGCAGTGCAGCTGCAGCACTGCAGCTGTGCTAATGTAGCATTTGTAATGTAGACCTAGCCTAAGATTAAGAGGTGACTGGATCATAGTCTTCAGGTACTCACCATCGGCGTGCGCACGGGGTGTGCCGGATGTGCACGGGCACACCCTAATGCACGGGTGGACAAATGGCTCCACTCTCCTGGCAGCAGCAAGCTGCTGGCCCCTCCCCTGCCTTCCCAGGCCGGCCCCCGCCTGCCACCCCCCCTTCGCGGGTCTCCCCCCCCACCTGCCACCCCCCCCGTGGGTCTTGCCTACCACCCCCCTGCGGGTCTCCCCCACCCCGACCCCAGAGCGTCCCTGCCTGAAAGAAAGCAGCGTGCACCTCTCCTGTGCCTGCTTGTGCTGCTGGTGTAGCACATTCCTGCTCAACTGCTGTCTGCAGCCCCAGGATCCTAGTGCCCCCCATCCCCTTATGGCAGGGCAGGCTGCTTTTACCCTGCCCTTCCGCCCTAGCCCTGAGCCTCTCCAACACCCCAAACCCCTCATCCCCAGCCCCAGCCCTCATCCACCCTAGTCCTCTGCCCCAGCCCTGAACCCCCTCCTGCATCATGAACCCCTCATCCTCAGCCCTCACCCCTGCACCCCCTCCTATCCCCAAACTCCCTCCCAGAGCATGCACCCCCTCCCCCTTCCCACACACCCCTTTTTGCCCCCCAAACTCCCTCCCAGAGCCTGCACCCCCTCCCTCTGCACCCCCTCCCACTTTCAAACTCCCTCCCAGAGCCTGCAGCCCTCACCCCCTCCTGCACACCGACCCCCTGCCCCAGCCTGGAGCCTGCACCCAGCACCCAAACTCCATCCCAGAGCCTGCAACCAGACTCCCTCCCCCACCCAAACTCCATCCCAGAGCCTTAGGCAGGTGGGGGGCTAATACTAAGGGGCGGCACTCCGGCTGCTATTGGGGTGGCACGTCTGGGTCTTGAACGGCAATTTGGCGGCAAGTCCCTCTCTGAGTGAAGGACCTGCTGCCGAATTGCTGCTGAAAAGTGGAGCGGCACGATCGCGCTGCCGTGGCTTATTTTTTTTTGCCGCTTGGGGCGACAGAAACCCTGGAGCCGGCCCTAGTTGGATAAGGGGTGGGGAGAGTCAGGGGATCGGGAGCAGGGTGGGTTGGATGGGGGTGAGATCCCAGGGGGGTGGTTAGGGGTGGGGGGTCTCTGGAGGGGGCAGTCAGGGAGCAGGGGGGGTTGGATGGGGCATGGGAGTCCCGGGGTCTGTCAGGGGTGGGGGATGGATAGGGATCAGGGCAGTCAGGGGACAGGGAGCAAGGAGGGTCCTGGGGGGGCAGTTAGGGTGGGGGGGTCTCTGGAGGGGGTGGTCAGGGGACAAGGAGCTGGGGGTGGGGTTGACTGAGTCGGGAGTTCTGGGGGGGGGGCCTGTCAGGAGGCAGGGGTGTGGAGAGGGGTTGGGGCAGGCAGGGAGCAGAGGGCGTTGTATGGGTCGGGAGTTCTAAGGGTCCTGTCAGGGGGCGGGGAGCGGTTGGATAGGCGTGGGAGTCCTAGGGGCCTGTCTGGGGGCAGGGGTGTGGATAAGGGTCGGGGCAGTCAGGGGACAGGTAGGGGGTAGGGTCCTAGGGGGGCAGTCAGGGGACAAGGAGCAGGGAGGCTTAGATAGGGGGTGGGGTTCTGGGGGGCAGTTAGGGGCAGGGGTCCCAGGAGGTGGTAGTCAGGGGACAAGGAGCAGGGGGGCTTGGAGGTTCTGAGGGGGGCAGTCAGGGGGCGGGAAGTAGGAGGGAGTGGATGGGGGCAGGATGGGGGCGGGGCTAGGGCGGGACTCCCTGGGTACACACCCTAATGAAATGTGCTGCGCACGCCTATGGTACTCACATGGGGAAGAGATTTCTCATAGTAGGTGGCCCTATTCTAGCAGAAAAGGGCATAACAAGATCCAGTGATTGGAAACTGAAGGTGAACAAATTCAGACTAGAAATAAGGTGCACATCTTTAACAGTGGGGATAATTAACTACACCTCTACCCCGATATAATGCGACCTGATATAACACGAATTCGGATATAACGCGGTAAAGCAGTGCTCCAGAGGGGCGGGGCTGCGCACTCCGGTGGATCAAAGCAAGTTCGATATAACGCAGTTTCACCTATAACACGTTAAGATTTTTTTGGCTCCCGAAGACAGCGTTATATTGAGGTAGAGGTGTATTAGAATAACTTAGTTAGAAATATGATGGAAGTCTTTAATCAAGACTGGATATCTTTATAAAAGATATGTTCTGGCTCAACCAGAAGTTATGTGCTTCATGCTAAAATTACTGGGTGAGGTTCTGTGGCCTTTGTTATGCAGGAGGTCAGACTAGATTATTTTAATGGTCCTTTCTTGCCTTAAAATCTGTGAAAACACGTGGGTTCCCCTTTTTTTTTTCTCAGGCTGGGAATTGTGCCTCCTGCTGTATGGTTCCTGTGTCCTTGAAGATCCAGGTATTGTGGGCTGAGGTGGGCCTCCAGTCCAACCCACAAAGTCAAGTGCTGGGAGCACGGTATTGGTATCAGTGTCAGTCTCTGAAGGTATAGCACCATTATTATGCACCTCCACCCCCAAAGGCCATAACATGGAGCATATGGGTTACATGAAGTCTGAGGGATCCTTCATATAGCTCTGGTATTGAAGGGTTGGAGTTCACGGGATTTTATCATTTGTCCACATAGATTGGCAGTGGCAAGTATTTAATGCTCCCACAGAAGACGGTGGACAAAATCTCCCATAATGTTCTTAACCAATTGTATATGGCTGTGCAAAGGGGAGATCCTTCTCACCTCTGAGCAGCTTCTTCCACTTTAGGCCTAAAACATTAAACTCTTGGTTATTCTTGTCATCACGTTATGTAAACATAGAATTACCCTCTTTTCTTAAACTCTGACACAGAATTTGTCTTGACTCTCTCTTTCTAGGAATTCCATGTGCTGCAGAAGGAAGTATTTCCTTTTTATTGGTTCTGAAATTACTGCCTTTTTAATGGCTCCAAAGGGGCTAATCAATTTTCATTTTAGTCTTTAAAATTTTATACTTCATTCAATATATATTTTCTCTAATATATATTTTTAGGTGAAGTGATCACAGGTAAACAGAGTACTCCAGATAAGAGTCCACTCTCAGATACTGTCATTTTATGGTCTAGGTTATTTTTTCTTCCTTTTGGAGGAAAACATGGTTAGAAGTATCAAGTATAAGTTTAACAATCTTTTTGGATCATACAGGAGAACAAGTCCTTTGCACACAACCCCTAACTTCCACAATGCACCAGTGTCCATCTATCTGATCTGGTGCCATGGAGTTGAGCATGCTATTCAACAAACAGCTATGGAGTAATCTTTCTGCCCATGCCCTTGGCACAGAGCATGTCTCATCTTCAGCCACACTCCGTAGAATGAGTGTTGGGGTGAAGTTAGAGGTCCCTGCCATGGAATTGTTGCCTGCGGTTTCTTCAGTCCCACATCCACCCAGCTCATAATGTATTAAAAGTGTAAGGATGCCATACAGGGAGCAGATCCTTGGTTGCAGTTTAGGAATCTGTAAAACGGTAACAGAATGCCACTGAGTGGCAGGGAGAGTATGTGTGCGCTGAACATCTGGAGTCATTGGGAACACAATAATAATAGAGAGCTTTAGGCTTTGATCATCATTTCCTAGGACTAGAGCTGAGGAGACAGAGGAAGAAATATGTCCCCAGTCTGGAAGGGAGTATGAGGAAGAAAGAGAGAGACAGTCATTAAGGGCTAAGCCCTACCAGTGATGTCAGAACTGGTGAGTGTGGCTGGTGTGCTGCAGGGCGCTGTACCACCTATTGCCACTGGAGGACTCCTGGTGTACTAGGCTGCTCCAGCTCCTGGAGGATGCAGTGCCACCAGGATCCTTTGGCACTGCAGAACGTAGACTGCAGTCAGAAGAGGGATGAGGCAGGGGATACAGGCTTCTTTGGGACTATTTCACATCCACTTCACTCCCTGTAGCCACAGTTCTTCCCTGTTGCTTCTGCCCCTGCTTCTCCAGGACCAGCAAGCAGTGGGTATGGTTCTGAACCTGGTAGTGGTGGATGTCAAGAAGGATTGTGAGCCTGGAAATTGGTTTTCTGAGGTTGGAGGTTTGTGGTAAGGTGGTAAGGGAAGAGGTTGGGGCTAGGAGAAAACAGTGAATTGGTGACAGAAAGGTAAGTATTGTTCTTGGAGTATGTGTCAGTGTGAATTCCACTGTAGATGCACACAAGATTGGATTGTGTAATAGCAGTGTCTGTCAGGGGCACACATGTATCATGTGCTTTTTCATGCTTCTATGCAAGGGCATAATGAGAAGAGCAGCCGTGACCCTCCCTCAGTTCCCTCGAATGGCAGTGAGACAGAACTTGGCAAGTGTCTGCATCCCTACTCTTCCTTGAGCTTCAGACTCATTCCAGATTAGTGTGTTTTTGAGAAGAATACCTTGATCTGGACATTCCACACAAAAATAAAAAAGAAAGGAAGGAAGGAGACACTAGGAGACACCCCACTCCCTGGTACACCCTCCTTAAAGCAGGAAGAGACATTTTGCACCAACTGCCATGGTGGACTGCAAGCCTTTAGCATGTAAGCTCTGCTGACCCGTGATGGACTCTTCCTTCTTGTCAAGGGGCTTAGCCAGTGCCCTTTCTGGCAGGGGGAAGTGTTACATTCCTGATAATTGTGTGGTGTGAAAATAGCTTTCATTGAGGATATGCAAGTCAAGGGATTCATTGCTAAACTTCACTTGCTTGAGCAATCAAGTAGCATTGCCTCAGACCTGGAGGAGATATCCACCCCCAAGGAACCAAAGAGAGGTTCTGCTCAGTGAGTGCCTCTTCAAGTAGACACCACACTCTGGGCAGCAAGAAGGGTTGGGGGGGGCAGTGAAACACACCAAAATTGGCATTGCCTACATTGGTGCCAGTCCCCCCAGCACCAGGACTGTTGATGGAGCCAGTTTCAATAACCACCTTGGCAATGGCAAAGCCATCCCCAGAACCGACACACCAACACATGGGTGAAGCTGAGAGAAAAGACCAAGCGGAGGCCAGATGCAGCTTTAGACATTGTCAAGGGAGGAGAAGAAATGCCACTTCTTTGAGGACAAGACCTTCAGCAAGGGAGTAATGCTGGGTGGACAGGCATCACAGACGTCAGTACCAGCAAAGGCACTGGCATGGTGCCGAGTACATCCACATAGAGTAGTCGAGATCTTCCTTGAGGGTGACATCGCTACTGACTCTGCACCAGAGCCAAGACATCACCCCCCTGCATCGCCATTTGAGGAATACTGTTCTTCCTCATCATTACCAGTCTATGCATTTTCTCTGGCATTGACCAGAGAAGCCTCCCTGCTATCATTTGCAAGCAACCGTAGAGCCTGCAGAGGAGGTGCTCTCCACAGGGCACTGACCTAGCACAGGTGTATAGCTGATCCCCTTCCTAAAGACCCCGGAAGAGGAGGAGATCAGGCTTCGCAGTGGCAACACTGCCTGGACCACGAAATCAGAATCAGAGCCGCCAGGCCAGTGCCCAAGACCTGAGGGAAGAACAGCAACAACCTCACTGTCCACTAAAAGAATCTTCACTGTAATTGGACAAGGGAGTCCATTCGGCCCCCATCCCTCCAGTCAATGATTTTAGGGCATTCCAGGATCTCCTAGCATGTATTGTGGAGAAGCTGGATATAGAAATGATAGTCATTCAGGAAAAGTCACGCAAACTCTCTTTGGCATCTTGACTAGGTCAGACCCTACCAAAATCACCCTGCCCACCAATGAGGATATACTGGAACCGGCCAAAGCCGTCTGGCAAACCTCATCCACTGTTCAGCCAACTTCCAGGAGGGTGGAGAAGCATTCTCCTTCAAGCTCCTGTGCATGTGGATCTCACTCATGTGTACTGATGCCCTGCACAGGAGTGTGGGAATTTTTCTCTAATATTGTCCCATAAGGGTTCCTTCATGCTCCCCCCCACTCCCCAGCATAAAGGACTGAATGACTGCAACTGCAGACTAGTTCCTTCTGACCACAGAAGGAAGTTATTTCTAATGTCCAACCTAAACCTCTGTTGCTTCAATTTAAGCCCATTGTTTCTTTTCCTGCTCTCGGAGATTAAGGAGAACAACTTTTTACCCTCCCCTGCCTTGTAACAATCTTTTATATACTTGAAAACTCTAATGTGCCCCCTCAGTCTTCTCTTCTCCATATTAAACAAACCCAACTTTTTTCAATCTTTGCTCCTAGGTCATGTTTTCTAGACCTTTTTAATAATTTTTATTTCTCTCTTCTGGACTTTCTCCAATTTGTTCACATCTTTCCTAAAATGTGGCACCTAGAACTGGACACAATACTCCAGTTGAGGCCTAATCAGCGCAGAGTAGAGTGGAAGAATTACTTCTTGTGTCTTGCTTATAACATTCCTGCTAATACATCTCAGAATGTTTGCTTTTTTTGCAACAGTGTTACACTGTTGATTCATATTTCGCTTGTGGTCAACTATAATCCCCGATCCCTTTCTACAGTACTCCTTCCTAGGGAGCCATTTCCCATTTTGCATGTGTGCAACTGATTGTTCCTTCCTGTGAATTAGTTCTTATTAAATTTTATCCTATTTACTTCAGACATTTCTACAGTTTGTCCAGATCATTTTGAATTCTAATCCTCTCCTCCAAAGCACTTGCAATCCCTCCCAGCTTGATATTGTCCACAAACTTTATAAAAGGGTATTCTTTGTGCCATTATATACAGGAGGTCAGACTAAATGAACACAAGGATCCCTTCTGGGCTTGGAATCTGTGAAGCTGTGAATCCATGAAGTCCATCTGTGCAGGCTCAGAGCTGGTTTGTGGCTCTTGACATGCAGGATGTGTATACTTACTTCCATGTTGCCGTCCACCTGGCCTATAGTAAGTACCTGAGATTTATGATAGAATTGAATCAGAATTGGTACAAGGTATGGCAATTTGGACTCTTTACGGCATCAAGGATCTTCACAAAATACCTTGTGGTGATAATGGCCCACCTGAGGAGTTAAGGTATTCATGTCAATGCCTATCTGGACAACTGGCTGATCTGGGACAGGTCACAACGGAAGACCTCAGCGAGCTAGGACTGCGCTTTGTCCCAATTCAGTTGGGTGAGATGTCTAGTGAACTGTGAAAAGTTGTCATTCATGCTGTCGCAGATAATAGCAGCTCTGTGAATGCTAATCTACTCGACATCAGAAAGAGTGCACTGCCTGAGGACAGGTTCTAGTTGCTACTAGGACTCTTACTTCATTTGATGTCACAACTAACTACAACAGTACAAATATGCCTCGCAGTGCTAGGCCACATGTCGGTATGCATATACATGACACCACTTGCCAGACTTTGCTTGTGGACCCTCAAGTTCTGGCTCAAGACTGTCTATTGGTCGATGAAACATCCAATGGCCAGAAAGGTCATAGTACCACATCATGTCATTGCAGAACTGGTTGTGCGGCTTGAACCTGCAATCAGGTTTTCAGAGTCTTCCCAAACAAAGACCCTGCTCATGGATGCATCAGTGACAGGTTGGGGAGCTCACTTGGACCACTTGTAGATCAAAGACACCTGATCGCCAAATGATATGGGGCTTCATATGAATGTTCTAGATCTCTGAGCCATCAGACTAGCTTGTCTGGCATTCCTGCCTGTCCTCAAACTCGATAATGCAGGTCTTCACAGACAATATGACAGCCATGCAACAACATAAACAAGCAACAGGGCACCTGCTCCTTGCTCCTCTGCCAAGAGGCCACCAATTTCTGGAATTGATACCATCAGAGTGTGGTAAGACTAATATCCCTTCACCTCCCAGGAATCAGCAACAACTTAGAAGACTTCCTAATCAGGACAGTCAATGACCAACCAGGAATGGTCATTACACAGATCCACCACAGAACTGATATTCCATCAGTGGGGATTCCCATGAGAGACTTTTTTGCCATTAAGGACAATGCAAAATGCAAGAGCTTTTGCTCCACAAGAGTCCTGAGTCCAAGGATGCTAACAGATGCCTTCTTGATACAGTGGAACAAGGGCTTGCTTGTATGCCTTCCCACCAATTCCCTTGATTCCCAGGATGATTTCCAAAATCAAGAGACAAAGCTACAATCTTTCTGGTGGCTCTATATGGGCCAAGGCAGTTCTGGCTCACAGACCTACTCCAGATGTCCATTCAGCCTCTGATCCATCTCTCAGACAGCCTGGATCTGATCTTGCAGCATTGTGGCCAGACATATCATGCAGACCAGAGTCTCTGCACCTGATGGTGTGGCTAGGGGGTGGTTGACCACCACAGAGAAACTGCTCCATACAGGTCCAGGAAAACATCTACCAGAAGGACATATTCTTGCACAGGAAATGGGTTCTCAATATGGGTAGCCCAAAATGGCCTAGACCCAGCCCAGGCCTCAGTACCAAAGATCCTTGAAGATCTACTGTACCTCAAGCAGACAAGTCTCTTACTCAGTTCTACTGAAGTGCACCTCACAGTGATTTCAACTTATCACCTGCCTGTGCAGTCATGTTTGGTCTTCTCTCACCCCATGGTATCAAAGTTTCTTAAGAGCTACTACATGCTCACACAGTGGTCAGAGAACCCTCTCCTGCCTGGGACCTCAATATAGTCCTCTTCAGACTGATGGAGCCTCTCGTTGAGCCTCTCTCAGAATGCTTCACCTCACTCTGGAAACAGTCTTCCTAGTCACTATCACTTCAGTCAGAAGAGTAAGTGAGCTTCAGGTGCTCCTGGCTGAACCCAAATGCAGTTCCATAGGAATAAAGTGATGCTGAGACCTCATCAGAACTTCCTCTCCAGTGTGGTCTCAGAATTCCATCTGAGCCAATCCATCAGCTTGCCTGTCTCCATCTGAAAAGCACATTTATCACTGGGAGAAAAGAAATTACACACACTAGTCATTTCCAGGTCTCTGCTCTATTGACAGAACTAAATCATTCCTCCTGTCACCCTGTCTATTTCTCCCTATACCAGAGATTTCAAAAGGTCAACCTCTTCAATCTCAAAGAATATTGAAACAGATTACATGATGCATCCTCATGTTATTAGTTGGCTAGTGTACCTCTCCCACTAAATATCAAGGCTAACTCCACCAGCATTCAAGTGATTTCTTCCACCTTTTTCAGACATTTGCCACTATCAGATATCTGCAAGGCAGAGATGTGGAGTAAACCACTGACTTTTGTCAAGCACTGTGCCTTGGACTTAGCTGATCAGATGCCAAGTTTAGGAGAGTAGAACTGTGACACTGTATGGAATCTGGGAGACACTTGTGGATATTATGAATATCAATATTGTAAAATTGTGATGAGTTATGCCAGATATGCCATGTATGGTATCGGCAAAAATATTATAATTTGCCAGATATGATAATCTCATTTATGTGTTTGTATCACCTTTGTATTATGAGTTATAGATATGTATATATGTCTGTATTTCAAACTTGTGCTATGCTTCTGGGTGACACCCCCACACAGTTTGGCATCAGCACTGCCTAGCCTGCTTGATTGCCCATTTAGGACCATCAGCTATACAACTGAGCCATTGAGAGACGGCAGAGGATACACCTTATGACTCAGCAAGGCATGCATGGGCATGCCTATGGACAGAAAAGGTCCTCCAAGCCATGTGCTGGGCAGCTTGTGTTGGAAACAAAGGAAGCACAGGCCACATGGCAAAAGACTATAAAAGGCAGCTGCATCTTCTCCATTTTGTCGTCAATCCTGCTTCTTACCTCTGGAGGAACTTTGCTACAAACTGAAGTTCTGAATAAAGGAATGAATGACCCATCCAAGCTGTGGATGTATTCCAAAGGGACTTTCAAGCCAGCAAACCCATCAATACTGCTAGGAACCTGATATATGGACTTTGAAGTCTTTGTATGTATGTGATTGTTTTACCCTTTAACATCTCTCTTCTTGTTCTTTCTTTTTTCTTTATAAGAAACCTTTAGTTTTAGACACTAAGGGATTGGCTGGCAGCGTGGTAAGATCCAAACCAATACTGACCTGGTAACATGACTGACCCTTTGGGGTCAGAAGAACATTTTATATATGTGCGCAGAGTATTTTAAATAACTTCTCATTGTACTGGACCTAGGCGCTGATTGGGAGCAAAGAACTGGAATTCAATAAAGGGGGCTGTGTGATTTCTTTTTTTGCTTTTTGATAACCAGCGTGGGGGATCAGAAGCACAGTTTGTGACTGGTTGGGGAGTGTAACTTCAGTGTTACCCAGTCTTGGGAGTATCTGCTCTCCCTTTTGCAGCCTGCCCTGACCTTGGCGTTACCAGTGAGGGCTGCCCCAGGCACAACGGGTCACAAGAACTACGATCCCTATTTGACTGACGCAGCTGGAATTCCTCATTCCCACTGTCCTGAGGGGATACTGCTTGCCAATCACCTATAGTAGGGCTCCACACTGATACATAGTGGAAGAAAGGATACTTAGTTACGCTACAGTAACTGTGATTCTTCTAGATGTTGTCAGTGTGGATCTCATGACCTTCTCTCGGAACCTTGATTACCAGAAGCTTCAAATTGTGAGGGAACCAAGAGAAGGTCATGGCTGCTCTGCCTTTTGCGCCCTCTCATGGAAACATGACGCAGCATAGGATGCATGTGTGACCCCAACGGACACAGCAATAAAAAAAAAGTCTGGTTTGCATGTATGAGGTGCATGCGCACCCTACAGTGGGAACCACACTGACAAAAACATCTAGGAGAACCACAGCTACTGCAGGGTAAGTAACTATTCTTCTACACTGCTCTGTAAAGTGTCCCAGTTCTTCATTCTGAAGGGGGAAGGGAAAGGGACATACCCACACATGGAAGTACTACATTTCTCTTATACCTCACCGAAACATTTCCCTGTGATATGCCTGACCACAGTGTCAGAGTTCTTTGCGCTTTGAAAATATGATCAATCTGCAGAAGATGGTAATAATAGCTGGTGGAGACTGCTTGCTATTTGGAGCTGCACCAGTCGTTTTGGGCAGCCATTACCTTTGCAGAAACATGCCCTAGGTTGGAAGATGCATCTGTGGCTCTGAGAATGCTAAGCTGTTGGTGTTTTCCTTTTCTTGCAGTCCCTCAGCATGACCATGGTGCCTTTGACAACCGTTGTTGCCTTCACTGACACGACAGAATGGCCAGAGCCTCCACGTAGCCAGCCCAGCACGTATTGGAAACTCCCATTTGACTTCTTTTTCCCCTTCAAGGTTGCATTGAATGGGGGGATAAGCTGTCAAGGAGACCTGGCTGGTGCTTTCCTGATGTCTCTCACATTCTGCAGCATTCTCAGTTTCTGAAGAGAATGAAGTCTGGTGCTCTGCTCCTCATGACAACATTTTTGCCCAGATAATACCAGAGAGCTCACTCCATCCTGTTGTATCCTGGTGTCATATCTGGTGCTGGTTCCTCACCTGGGTGAGACAATACAAGAGACAGTAACCTAAATGATTCCTCTTTGTTCTTGTGAACAGCAAAGAAGGTGTTTATCTGACAGCTAGAAAAGGCAGGTGTTTCAGGGAATCCTGTTAGTGTAATGGTACAGTCAGAATATGATGCAGACCAAAGACTCTTTTATTCTGTTTAGGTTCTCATCCTGTGCCTATCATCATGCTATCCCTGTTCCTTCCTGTAGTGCATTGTGACATGATTAACATCTGTCACCTGTGATTCTTCCATGTCTGCAACCCCTTTATGCAGATTTGTGAAGGTCAACCCAGCATTGCTCATGAGGGATGGGAGGGCAGAAGGAGCAATCTCTGTGTGGAACAAAGAGGAGAGAGGGAATGAAAAGGAACTTTCTTTATTCTGTCCCCTACAAGAAGGAAAAGTCCCTTCCAAGCTGAGCGGTATAGAGAGAAGTGCAGCTTTCATTTCTAGTTTCCCTCCCTATTGGTGGGGAGTCTGGAGCTCAATTGTTCAGCTCCCTATTACAGAAGAGCCTCATCTTTTGCATGGGTCTGTGCTGTGCTCAGGAGAAGAGGTAAGGGGAAGAATGTGGTGGCAGAGTTTGATAGTCTGCTCCAGAGCCTACAGGGGGTCTCTTACCTTCACCTGTGCTGCTCTCTCCATGTACTCTGCAAGAGGCACATTTTCAGTGGCAAACCCTCATATGCCCTCCATCTCTCATTGCAAACCTCTCACTCTCTTACCGATTAATCTTCCACTGTACTATTTTCATCTCAGGTTTCCCCACTAGTCCTCATTGCCCTGTCTCCTTGTAATCTTGGGGTAGGTAAGGTGAAGAGGCAATAAACTTTGATGTTGTCAAATTTACAATGACAACTCCAGGAAAATAAGTCTCAAAGTCCAAATAGTAGTGGGGGTGATTTACAGCTTTAAAGTTCTTTGAGATATGATATGAAAGTAGTCAGTCAACAGATCAGAACAATACTGTGTCCTGCACCTGGCTGCTCTGCCCCATGTCACATGATACTGCAGGGTCAGAACTCCACTACAGTCTAGGAAAGGAACAAGTTTTGGAAACAAAACCCAGTTGATCCACTATTCCTGCTGTAGCCTGTTCCTTTTAGCATCAGCTGAAACTCTTGCTTGGCTCTTCATCACAGGTAGGAAAAATGGGATTCTGACTGATGCAGGAGGATGCTGAAAGGTTTTGCTGGGATCCCATGAAAAGGAGGATGCTAGGTCTGGAAACCTCCCTTCCCTTCCTCACCAAACAGTACACATCTTCCCCCCATCTTAAGATCTCCTGGGAGTAAGAGTTCAACCCTCCTTTCTCCCTACCCATTCCACCCTATAGTTTTCCAATCATCTGTTCTTCCATCTCCCCCCCCAGTACCATACACACCCAGTACCCTAGACTGTCCTCACCTATATTGCCCCATCCCAATCTGGGTTTTGGTTGACTGACACGGTCTGCCAATCTGGGTCTCAGTCATATGGTGCATGGCAATCATCTGGTTTTCAGTCACACAGCACATGCCCCAATCTCGGTCACAGGGTGGGTGCTATCCTTTTGGATCTCAGTTAGGATGACCTGATGTCCTGATTTTATAGGGACAGTCCAATTTTTGGGTCTTTTTCTTATATAGGCTCCTCTTACCCCCCCCCACCCCCGTCCTGATTTTTCACATTTGCTGTCTGGTCACCCTAATCTCAGTTGTAGAGTCCATGCTATTCATCTGGGATTTGATTGCATGGCACGTACCACCTACCTGGGTCTCAGTCACGTGGCATATTCCGCCTGGCTGAGAAAGTGCAATAACTTATAACAGCTTTATGGTATGCAGTTTCTGTTGTAGCCATATTGGTCCCAGGAAACTGATCTGGAAAAAAAGCACCCTGTAAGCTCAAAAGTTTGTCTCTCTCACCAACAGAAGTGAGTCCAGCTATTACCTCACCCCCCTTGTCTCTGTAACAGCTTTATTAACATTGCAGCTCAGGAAATTGCCAGTTCACACATGGATCACATCTGCAACTTGTCTGTTTCCTGGCTTAATGTGTTTCCAGAATAAATTTGGTCCCTTACCATTTTGTTTCTAATTTGTATTTGACAAGAAAATAAAGCTTTCAACCAAGGAAACTTTCTCCCTTCCTGGGGCCTGTGGCTGTCACCCCAATACAAACAGACAGTTGTTATCTGCCTGGGCATCACCCACATTCCTAAGGCCTGGACTTTGTGATTGCAGCGACCCAGGTGGAGGCATGTGGCTCAGACCCAAGGCCACACACCCCACAGAGACAGGCACCCAAGGGAGGGCAAGTGCCACCAAGTCCGCCCCAGATGGGCGGTGTGTGGGACTGGGGTGGGGCTAGGGACGTTGCGGGGGCTCCGGCGCCCTGTGCGTGTGAGGGGGGGCGGGGCGAACGCGGTGGGGGCGGGGCGGGGGGACCGGAAGTTGCCCTTGCCTGAGGGGTATTGCCGGAGCTCGCCTCGCTCGCTCCCCTCAGACTTCCCGCCGTCTTCCCCGTTACCAGCGCAGCGGCCGGGCCTCTGGGCGAACGGAAAGTGCGTAAGTGGCTTTGCGAATGGGGGCTGGCGCGGTCCGGCCAGTGGAGGGGGGCGGGGTGAGGGGCACCGGGAGTTGGGGGTACCTTGTGGGGCGCGGAATGACTAGAGGGTGGGGGTAGCGGGGGTGGCTGGGGGCACCTGGGGGCGGGCATCCAGGGTGGGGGTGGCTGGGGGGGGCGGTATGACAGAGGGTGGGGGCTGCTGGGGGTAGCGGGGGTGTGTGGAGGTGGCTGGGGGCAGCTGGGGGGGCAGGCATTCAGGGGTGGGGGTGTGGGGGTAGCGGGGGTGTGGAGGTGGCTGGGGGCACCTGGAGGGCGGTATGATAGAGGGTAGAGGCTGCCAGGTATGACCAGGGGTGGGGGTGGCTGGGGGCAGCTGGAGGGGTGGTATGACAGGGTGGGGGCTACTGGGGGTAGCGGGGGGGTGGAGGTGGCTGGGGGGGCAGGCATCCAGGGGTGGGGGTGGCTGGGGGCAGCTGGGGGGGCAGGCATTCAGGGGTGGGGGTAGCGGGGGGGTGGAGGTGGCTGGGGGCACCTGGGGGCGGGCATCCAGGGGCGGGGGTGTGAAGGTGAATGGGGGCACCTGGAGGGCGGTATGACAGAGGGTGGAGGCTGCCAGGTATGACCAGGGGTGGGTATGCGGGGTGCGGAGGCTGCCGGAGGATCTCTGAGCCGGCTGCGGGGTGTATTGTGGTGTCTTGGTGCCACAGGCCCTCTCTAGCGGCGAGTCGCAAACTCATTTGCCGCTTCCCAGCTCGGCTAGGCTGACTGCCCTCTCCCGTCTGCTCCCGGACCCTTTCGGGCTGGGACAAGCAGGCACCGCTGCAGCGACAGCAAGACTCCTGTGCTGCGAAGGGAAGAGGTGCCTGCCCTTGACTGGGATTGGGTAGCTGAACCTGCTCCTGGGTTGTTGTTTTTCTTGAGACAAGAAGGGTGTGCTCCTCTGTCAGACAGAGGGGGGAGGGACTCTCTCACTACCTTGGTGAAGGCTGCTGAGGGACACTGAATTGCCATGTGCTGCCTGGTCCCATAAGCAGAGCAGTTGGCAACTCTTGTACACAGTCCTGTGAGTGTTGCATGTTATCCTAAGATTATGGCTTGTAGAGAAAACTGTTACAGATCCCTGACCTGTACCAGGGAAGGCTCTGATACCTGTAGAGGGGGGAGGGGTGGCTAACCTGTTGACTTCTGCAGAACTTTCTTAAGCATCCTTAGCAGAGTGACATGAACACGACTAGTCAGTTTCCTTGTTGCTATTCAGGCTGTGGGCAGCAGCCAAACAGTTGATTGTATCCATTTTACTCTGCTGTTGCTCTGGAAAGCTATGAGTAGCAAAGGCAAACATTTTGGAGCTATGCTTGGTAGAGGAAGGTGTGGGGAAAAAGGAGTCTGTGCTTTGGGGTAAAATAACAGCCATCCTTACATTTTCAGTAGTCAGTTTGGGTAGAGCATTAGTGACTCTAACCCCTGCTGGGTGGGGGTGGGACCCCAGGGGGGTGGAAGAGGAGGGCTCCTTTTCTCTTCCAGCCCCTGGAGGGTTGAACATCAAACTTATGATACCTAATAGGCTGAAGCTGACTTTAAAATAATAATTAAAAAACAAGACCCAGAAGCAGCATCCTGAAAGACTTTTCCAGTACACGTCCTGAAAGCTGAGGTGATGCACCTGGACCGCATTGGTGCGTCCCATTAATGTTTTGTATTTGCTTCTGGCAATGGGGCTTAGTCCTCTGAATAGGAGAGAAACTGTTCAAGCATTTGTACCAGGTGACATTCCTGTGACACTTAACAGTTGTTCCAAGGTTTTAGTGTAACGCTCAGTGATAAGACTGTTGCAGTTGCACAACCCATCTCCACAAAAAGAAATAATAGGATCAAACTAGCACAGCTTCTGCAAGAAGAAACTGTGTCCCTCTAACCTGCTCATTCTTTGAAAGCTGTAATATAATAGTAACTAAAGATGACCCAACGGATGTAACTTACAAATTACTTGAATCACAGATTTTTTGTTTTTAAATCTCAGTAAGAGATTAAGTTTAAAAATATATTATGAAATGAGGGGTGTAGTCTTATTTTAGATAAATGATTATGATGTAGGATTAAAATGTGTTGCCATAAACACTTAGAATCATAGACTATCAGGACCTCAGGAGGTCATCTAGTCCAACCCCCTGCTCAAAGCAGGGCCAATCACCAGACATTTTTGCCCCAGATTCCTTAGTGGCCCCCTCAAGGATTGAATTTATAACTCTGGGTTTAGCAGGCCAATGCTCAAGCCACTGAGCGCGCTCTCTCTCTCTCTCTCTTCCCCCCCCCCCCCCCCCGTGCCAGCCCAAACTCTCCTTCCCGCAGAAAAACTCAGGCTATAAATTACAATACCGTAGTCTGGCTTTTGTCCTTTCTCCAGTTTTATTTGGATTGCATTGATCTGCAAAGGAATATTTTGAGTTAAATATTTTTATCCCTCTTCATATGTAATGTAACTCTCTTCTGTTGCATTTTTTTTAAAAAGACCAACATAGTGTCCCTACCTTATTCTTCGAAATTGAAATGAATTTTTTTGTTCGGTTTCCCTCTGCACTATAATAGGTTTCAAAGAGACCCAGCAAAGGTGTTTTTGATGACCAAGACCACTATTTTATAGGTGAGCTCCAGCTCCTCTGTAGTTAAACTTCCCAACCTTAAAGGACAACTCTTCTAAAATGGCATGGTTATCTGGATTATCTTGAAATTTGGTGAGAGTAATGGGGGTGCAAAATAGAGTTAGTGATCTGAATTTGGAGCCATGTGACCAAGGGATTCCTGAGATAAAGCTTCTGAAAAAAAAAGCAGCTTGTTTTAAGATTGACAGATTCTAACAAGTTCATATTTTGTACACACATTGAGGAGTGTATCAACTGATGGTTCTGATCGGGCCACAAAGGATCTGTCACTTAAGTCTTACCCCAGCTAGTGCATGGGGCCCGCTGTTATGTATTTCTTTGTACAGGGTAGGTTGCAAGGCTGCTGCTAACAGGCCAGGCTTCTGTACCTGATATGGACTGGCCACAAAGCTTCCTTCTCAACGGGGGAGACACCAGATGTGTTCACTATAAGCTCCTTTAATATTCTGCCAGGTAGGGCTGAAGTTAATTTAGATAAGTTATGTTACACACAGCGCCACCAGTGGCTGAACAATAGAATACAATTTAGCATTCCATCACACCCACTACCACTGTGGGGAAGCAATACAGTAACTCCACACTTAACATTGTAGTTATGTTCCTGAAAAATGCAATGTTAAGTGAATCCAATTTCCCCATAAGAATTAATGTAAATGAGGGGGTTAGGTTCCAGGGAAATTTTTTTCACCATATATATATATATATATATATATATATATATATATATACTCTGTGTGTGTATATTTTTATATATATAAATTTTAAATAAACAATTTAATACTGGTACACAGTGATGATGATTGTGAAGCTTGGTTGAGGTGGAGGAATCAGAGGGTGGGATATTTCCCTTACTGCTAAATGATGAACTAGCAATTGCCTGAGCCCTCAAGGGTTAAATCTCTCACTCTACAAGGCAGCAGGAATGGAGGGAGATGTGCCCATTTCCCCTTTCTACACTGTCTTGTTAATTAGATCAGCTTGCTGAGACTGCAAGCTCCCTCGTCCTGAGCCCTGGTGGTCCCCTCCGCACTATGGAAGATGGGGTAAGCAGGGTGCAGGGGGGAGGGGGACACCCTGACATTAGCTCCCCTCTTCCTTCCCTCCCCCCTTGCATAGCAAGCAGGAGTCTCGGGGAGCAACTCCAAGGCAGAGGGCAGGAGCAGCACATGGCAGTGTGGGGGCGGGACAGCTGCAATTGGTAGCCTGCTGGGCAGCTGCTGCACAGGGAACTTAGGGGAGCGGGAAGCTGATGGGGGGGCTGCCGGTCCACCCTCGTTCCAAGCCCCCACCAGCTAGCTGCAACGGGCTGCTCTTCCTGCAAGCAGTAGACAAAGCAGGTGGCTGCCAAACGACATTAGAAGGGAGCATTACACAACTTTAAATGAGCATGTTCCCTAATTGATCAGCAACGTAACAACGTTAACCTGGACGACTTTAAGTGAGGAGTTACTGTATTGAAAACACTGTTATAGTGGACCACCAGACCTGCTGTAGATTTAGACCAGCATTTATATTTCAATGCTCTAAAATCTGCATAGTTACTTGGCTTGCTTTGAAATTTGGTGTAACTTGTGAGGGTGCTGGATGGTCCAAATCTGGGGACCTGTGACAAAGGGGTTTCTAAGATACAGGCCCTCCCAAACTGCTTTTCCTAAGGTTAACAGTCTACCAACATTTTTTGCCCAGACCTGAGGATCAAACCAGGGTTCTAATCCTGGCAACAGGGGTCTCAGTTTTTCAAGGATTACGCTCAACTAATGTCTGACAACCATTGCCCCTTTGGTGGATCAGAATATTTGCCAAAAAGTTTAGTTCTTTATTTTATGTATGTTCAAGAGCTAAAGAAACTGCACTGAGCGTGTGCAGACGAAGGAGCCCAGGGAGTTTATAGTGAGGAGAGCTTCACTGCAGCTGGATAGCTCAAGGGGTTAAGAAGTAACCTTTGACCCTAGCTGGGTGGGTCAGGCTCAATGTATCTCGCTTAGTGCAGAAATCAGAAAAAGGTCTGAAGACTTGTTGCTAAAATCTTTTGTGTGTGTGTGTGTGTGTGGGGGGAGGATGGGGAATGTAATCAAAGTATTTTTGAAGGGAAAAAAACGTAGTCGTTCACTTGCCTGCTGGAGGAGGAGGATTAGGTGGCAGTGTGGGAAATAGAGGGACTGGAGTGAGGAGAGTGAGGTAATGGGGTTGGGCGAAGGCTTGGGAGGTTCAAGTGGGGACACTTGGCAAGGGAACTTGGGGGTGAGTGGTAGGGGAACTGGGGGAGAATAGGGACAGGTGCACCACAAATTCATTCCATTATCCTTCCCTCCTTTGTGTCTGTGTCAAGATGGGGGAGGGGGGGCGAGGAGAGGCGGGACTGAACCCTTCACCCTAACTTCATGTGTGTGCTGGGGTCTGAGCCCATCTCTTTGCCCCCAGTGTGAGCCTGAATCTTGGTGGGGGAGGGCTCTTCCCTCTGAAAGAGTCTGATCCCCCTCTCCCTGCTCCCCAGGTGAGCAAGCATTTGGCAAAGCCCTGACCCTGTGGGCGCGGAGATGAGAACAGGCATGCTAGGAGATGCACCAAGTTGTGCTGCAACTGCAGTGAGGAGTGGATAACTGGCATACTTGATATACATCATAGGTTTCTCAAGCACTGGGGAGGGGGGATGGGCACATTCTCTGAGATGAATTGAGTAGTTCACATGGCTCAGAGCTACTGTTTCAGGTTTAGTCATTCAATGTTACAAATCAATGGTTATTATCTATTTAGGAAGGATTGAGTGGACAAAAGGGGAGGGGGAGTGGCAGTCTGTCAAAAATGTCATTACGTGTTTCCAAGTCGCTGATAGCCATTCAAAATCGTTTTCTTCCAAGTTATGGATCAGTGTCCTCACAGATAAAGCACAAGATAGGTTATAAGTTTGTGTCTGCTATAAACCACCAAATCGCACTAGGGAACAGGGTTGGCTCCTTATGCACTTCTATATAATGAGTAGCAAAAAAAGTTGCAGGACCAAGGGGGCACTTCAGTTTGAGTGATGTATGCTGGAGGTCTCATGCTGCTAGTACTAAGAACATAAGAAAGGCCGTACCGGGTCAGACCAAAGGTCCATCTAGCCCAGTATCCTGTCTACCGACAGTGGCCAATGCCAGGTGCCCCAGAGGGAGTGAACCTAACAGGCAATGATCAAGTGATCTCTCTCCTGCCATCCATCTCCATCCTCTGACAGACAGAGGCTAGGGACACCATTCCTTACCCGTCCTGGCTAATAGCCATTAATGGACTTAAGCTCCATGAATTTATCCAGTTCTCTTTTAAACTCTGTTATAGTCCTAGCCTTCACAACCTTCTCTGGTAAGGAGTTCCACAAGTTGACTGTGCGCTGCGTGAGGAAGAACTTTTATTTGTTTTAAACCTGCTGCCTATTAATTTCATTTGATGACCCCTAGTTCTTGTATTATGGGAATAATAACTTTTCCTTATGCACTTTCTCCACATCACTCATGATTTTATATACCTCTATCATATCCCCCCTTAGTCTCCTCTTTTCCAAGCTGAAGAGTTCTAGCCTCTTTAATCTCTCCTCATATGGGACCCGTTCCAAACCCTTAATCATTTTAGTTGCCCTCTTCTGAACCTTGTCTAGTGCCAGTATATCTTTTTTGAGATGAGGAGACCACATCTGTACGCAGTATTCGAGATGAGGGCGTACCATCGATTTATATAAGGGCAATAATATATTCTCAGTCTTATTCTCTATCCCCTTTTTAATGATTCCTAACATCCTGTTTGCTTTTTTGACCGCCTCGGCACACTGCGTGGACATTTTCAGAGAACTATCCACGATGACTCCAAGATCTTTTTCCTGACTTCTTGTAGCTAAATTAGCCCCAATCATATTGTATGTATAGTTGGGGTTATTTTTTCCAATGTGCATTACTTTACATTTATCCACATTAAATTTCATTTGCCATTTTGTTGCCCAATCACTTAGTTTTGTGAGATCTTTTTGAAGTTCTTCACAGTCTACTTTGGACTTAACTATCTTGAGCAGTTTAGTATCATCTGCAAACTTTGACACCTCATTGTTTACCCCTTTCTCCAGATCATTTATGAATAAGTTGAATAGGATCGGTCTGAGGACTGACCCTTGGGGAACACCACTAGTTACCCCTCTCCATTCTGAGAATTTACCATTTATTCCTACCCTTTGTTCCCTGTCTTTTAACCAATTCTCAGTCCATGAAAGGACCTTCCCTTTTATCCCATGGCAGCTTAATTTACATAAGAGCCTTTGGTGAGAGACCTTGTCAAAGGCTTTCTGGAAATCTAAGTACACTGTGTTCACTGGGTCCCCCTTGTCCACATGTTTGTTGACCCCTTCAACGAATTCTAATAGATTAGTAAGACACGATTTCCCTTTACAGAAACCATGTTGACTATTGTTCAACAGTTTGTTTTTCTATGTGTCGGACAATTTTATTCTTAACTATTGTTTCGACTAATTTGCCCGGTACAGATGTTAGACTTACCGGTCTGTAATTGCCGGGATCACCTCTAGAGCCCTTTTTAAATATTGGTGTTACATTAGCTAACTTCCAGTCATTGGGTACAGAAGCCGATTTAAAGGACAGGTTACAAACCTTAGTTAACAGTTCCGCAACTTCACATTTGAGTTCTTTCAGAACTCTTGGGTGAATGCCATCTGGTCCCGGTGACTTGTTAATGTTAAGTTTATCAATTAATTCCAAAACCTCCTCTCGTGACACTTCAATCCGTGACAGTTCCTCAGATTTGTCACCTACAAAAGCCAACTCAGGTTTGGGAATCTCCCTAACATCCTCAGCCGTGAAGACTGAAGCAAAGAATCCATTTAATTTCTCCGCAATGACTTTATCGTCTTTAAGCGCTCCTTTTGTATCTCGATCATCAAGGGGCCCCACTGGTTGTTTAGCAAGCTTCCTGCTTCTGATGTACTTAAAAAAACATTTTGTTATTACCTTTGGAGTTTTTGGCTAGCCGTTCTTCAAATCCCTCTTTGGCTTTTCTTATTACATTCTTGCACTTAATTTGGCGGCGTTTATGCTCCTTTCTATTTGCGTCACTAGGATTTGACTTCCACTTTTTAAAGGAAGTCTTTTTATCTCTCACTGCTTCTTTTACATGGTTGTTAAGCCACGGTGGCTCTTTTTTAGTTCTTTTACTGTGTTTCTTAATTTGGGGTATACATTGAAGTTGGGCCTCTATTATGGTGTCTTTAAAAAGCGCCCACGCAGCTTGCAGGAATGTCACTTTAGTCACTGTACCTTTTAACTTCTGTTTAACTAACCCCCTCATTTTTGCATAGTTCCCCCTTTTGAAATTAAATGCCACAGTGTTGGGCTGTTGAGATGGTCTTCCCACCACAGGGATGTTGAACGCTATTGTATTATGGTCACTATTTCCAAGCGGTCCTGCTATAGTTACCTCTTGGACCAGCTCCTGCGCTCCACTCAGGACTAAATCTAGAGTTGCCTCTCCCCTTGTGGGTTCCTGTACCAGCTGCTCCATGAAGCAGTCATTTAAAGCATCGAGAAATTTTATCTCTGCATTTCGTCCTGAAGTGAAATGTTCCCAGTCAATATGGGGATAATTGAAATCCCCCACTATTATTGAGTTCTTAATTTTGATAGCCTCTCTAATTTCCCTTAGCATTTCATCATCACTATCACCGTCTGTGACAATGCGGTTCTGGCGGAACCCAACTGAGAGTGCCAACTCAGGACAAATTGCTCAAATAGGGCAGTTACAGCCCAAGGCTGGGGTTTTTCCACCTCTAAGGCAAACCAAACCAGCCAGACTAAGACTTCGGTCTCACCCCACTGGCTAACCGCAAGTCTCACAAGCAATCTCCTTAGACACTCCAGTTACCCAGTATTACCACCAGTGCCACACGTTATGGGGACAAATGGTTATAAAAACCAATACCCCAGTAAAAGGAAAACGGTTCTCCCGATCCCAAAGGACCAAGCCCCAGACCCAGGTCAATGTACAAGTCAGACCTTACCCACAAATCACGCTACTGCCAATCCTTTAGAATCTAAAATCTAAAGGTTTATTCATAAAAGGAAAAAGATAGAGATGAGAGTTAGAATTGGTTAAATGGAATCAATTACATACAGTAATGGCAAAGTTCTTGGTTCAGGCTTGCAGCAGCGATGGAATAAACTGCAGGTTCAAATCAAGTCTCTGGAATACATCCCCCGCTGGGATGGGTCCTCAGTCCTTTGTTCAGAGCTTCAGTTTGTAGCAAAGTCCCTCCAGAGGTAAGAAGCAGGATTGAAGACAAGATGGAGATGAGGCATCAGCCTTATATAGTCTTTTCCAGGTGTAAGATCACCTCTTTGTTCTTACTGTGGAAAATTACAGCAAAAATGGAGTCTGGAGTCACATGGGCCAGTCCCTGCATACTTTGCTGAGGTACAAGGCGTATCTGCCTTCTCTCAATGGGTCCATTGTATAGCTGATGGTCCTTAATGGGCCATCAAGCAGGCTAGGCAGAGCTAATCTCAGCTTGTCTGGGATGTCACCCAGAAGCATAGCATAAGTTTGCCATACAGACAGTATAGAGCCAATATTCATAACTTCGACTACAAAACTGATACATACATATAGACAGCATAATCATAACCAGTAAACCATAACCTTGTCCTAGACACCCCATTTGACCCCCTTTATACAAGATTTGGGTGCCACTACAGGACCTTGGTTGCAACAATGATCTATATGGTCCCAGTTTATGTCAATAACGTCACACCGTCCTGGTCAGGTGGTCGATAATAGATCCCTAATGTTATATTCTTATTAGAGCATGAAATTTCTATCCATAGAGATTCTATGGAACATGCGGATTTGCTTAAGATTTTTACTTCATTTGATTGTACATTTTCTTTCACATATAGTGCTACTCCTCCTCCCCCCCCCCCCCCCGCACGACCTGTTCTGTCCTTCCGATATATTTTGTACCCCGGAATGATTGTGTCCCATTGATTGCTCTGTCCACCAGGTTTCTGTGATGCCTATTATATCAATATCCTCCTTTATCACAAGGCACTCTAGTTCACCCATCTTATTATTTAGACTTCTAGCATTTGTGTATAAGCACTTTAAAAACTTGTCACTGTTTATTTGTCTGCCCTTTTCTGATGTATCAGATTCTTTTTTATGTGAATGTTTATCATCTGATTTGGCCCCTACTTTATCCTCTTCCATCCTCTGCTCCTGACTATAACCTGGAGATTCTCTATCATTAGACTCTCCCCTAAGAGAAGTCTCTGTCCGAGCCACATGCTCCTCTGCACATCCCATCCTTCCTGTATAGGCTCCCCCCATTCCAGAAGTTTCCCCAGTTCCTAATGAATGTAATCCCCTCCTCTCTACACCATCGTCTCATCCTCGCATTAAGACTCTGAAGCTCTGCCTGCCTACCTGGCCCTGCGCGTGGAACTGGGAGCATTTCTGAGAATGCCACCATAGAGGTCCTGGATTTCAGTCTCTTCCCAGCAGCCTAAATTTGGCCTCCAGGACATCTCTCCTACCCTTCCCTATGTCATTGGTACTTACATGTACCATGACCACCGGCTCCTCCCCAGCACTACACATAAGTCTGTCTAGATGCCTTGAGAGATCCGCAACCTTCACACCAGGCAGGCAAGTCACCATACGGTTCTCCCGGTCATCACAAACCCAGCTATCTATGTTTCTAATGATCGAATCTCCCAATACTAATACCTGCCTTTTCCTAGCAACTGGAGTTCCCTCCCCTGGAGAGGTAACCTCAGTGCGAGAGGCAACCCCAGCACCGTCTGGAAGGAGGGTCCCAACTATGGGAAGGTTTCCCTCTGCTCCCATTGACTGCTCTGCTTCCCTGGGCCTTTCGTCCTCCTCAACAGCGCAGGGGCTGTCTGACCGGAGGTGGGACAATTCTACAGTGTCCTGGAAAGCCTCATCAACATACCTCTCTGCCTCCCTTAGCTCCTCCAGTTCCGCCACCCTTGCCTCCAGAGTCCGTATGTGGTCTCTGAGGGCCAGGAGCTCCTTGCACTGAATGCACACGCATGCCACCTGCCCAAGGGGCAGGTAATCATACATGCTATACTCAGTGCAATAAACTGGATAGCCCCCACTCTGCAGCTGGGCTTCTGCCTGCATTTTCTCCTAGTTAATGAAGGGTTGCTTAAAGCAAGAAGTTTGGAATGTAGTTTGGGCTATAGGTTTTAAGGGGAATAAAGGGTATAAGATAGAACCGGCAAGGGACCCGCGCTCCCTTCCTGCTCCCCTTCCAAACTCCCTTGCGAAACTCCCTGTTAGTAGCCCCTGTTCGCAAAAGAATACCCTTGGAATGTCTAAATATTATAGATGGGGGACGGATAGCTCAGTGGTTTGAGCATTGGCCTGCTAAACCCAGGGGTGTGAGTTCAATCCTTGAAGGGGCCATTTAGGGGACTGGGGTAAAAATCTGTCTGGGGATTGGTCCTGCTTTGAGCAGGGGGTTGGACTAGATGACCTCCTGAGGTCCCTTCCAATCCCGATATTCTATGATCATGTCCTAACTCAGAATTCCCCTGTGTTGCAGGCCATATTTTTTTGTCCGATCTCATCATGACAAAGAAGAACTGATCACTGAACTAAAAATTAATGGTAATTTAGATGAAAGTGATCATGACTTGATCACTTTTACAAGGTGCAAACAGAATAAAATCCAGCTCAGTCGTGTATATATACTTGGTGCTTTAAAGGGCCAATTTACAAAGCTGAAAACAATTAAGAGCCAGATCAGCTGGGAGAAAGGATTTAATCAGAAAAATATCAGTGATAATTGGGAATCATGTAAGAACATCTTACTAGACGCCCAAAAAGCTACAGTTCTCCATTGCTGACAATTCTTAAATCTAAAAATTCACATCCCTGAAACAGTTATGGTGACCTGCAACACCAGCGTAAATACTGCTAGGTGGATGGAAGAATTCTTCCATCCACCTAGCTATCCTTTCTCGAGGTGGGAAATTTACTACAGTGATGGAAAAATCCCTTCTGTAGCTACGTAAAGTGTCTACACTGCACCAATACAGAAATGTAACTGCAGCTGTATTGCTGTAGCACTTGTTCGTGGAGACATGCCCCAGTCACTTCACCTCTGTGCCTCAGTTTCCCCACCTGTACAATCGGAATATTGTTTCCCTCTTTGGTAAAGTGCTTTGAGATCTACTGAAGAAAAATGCTATGCAGGAGTTGGATATTATCGCTACCTGGCCACAGCAGTATCTCTACTGTACATGTGTCTGACTGGTCACTAACTTCAGTGTTAACTAAATTTTTTTTGTCAGTGAATAACTTGTGTTAACAGGTCTCTACTGTAACCCTCTTCAGTCCCCCTGTGTTGTTCTATTTTACTGTCTGTTACATTTTGTCTAAATCTTCTATTGAAAGCTCTAGGGCAGGTATTGTTGTCTAGTAAAATGGGGCCTTTGTTTTTATTTGTGGTTCTCAGGTGCTACTGCAATAGGTATAATAATTTTGGACTAGTTGCTTTTTAGCAATGAGATGCTAATAATAGGATGCTTCATCAGTTGGTGCTGACACCATTGCTGTTGTGTACTGTGAAATAGTATTGTGTTGCACCCCAGAGGTGGCTGTCTTTCAGTGTCCCTTAGTTAGTTACAGTTCTTAAACCTATGAAGAGATGGTGAGAAACGCCAAATGGATTTAAAAGTATTAGGGGAATATGGGTAGTACTGGGCAGGTGAGGTTCAGCTTGAATAAGTATATGGTAAGACACATGCAGGGTGGGACAAGTCTAAGCTTACCATAGTCTTTGAAACATTTTCAGATGCTCTGTGGACAGATCTAGGCATCACTGGAGCACACTGCAAAGATGTGTACAGCATAGAATCATAGAATATCAGGGTTGGAAGGGACCTCAGGAGGTCATCTAGTCCAACCCCCTGCTCAAAGCAGGTTCAGTTCCCAACTAAATCATCCCAGCCAGGGCTTTGTCAAGCCTGACCTTAAAAACCACTAAGGAAGGAGATTCCACCACCTCCCTAGGTAACCCATTCCAGTGCTTTATTGCCTTACTGGTTACTCAGAAGTCCAAACAACTCAGTTCCCTTAAAGTGATCCAGCTTCAGACCTCCATCCAGGTACTGACATCAAATATGATGAAAATTTCTGTAAATCTTATTTCGTCACATAAAAGAACAGGTTCTACCAATCCCAAAGGATCGGACATATTACCTCCCAGGTTAATGAATGTTTCAGATCTTACCCAAATACACACTACAGCCAATTCTTATTAACTAAACTAAAATTTATTAAAAAACAAGAGAGTATGATTAAAAGATCATTATACATACAGACATGAGTTCAATTCATTGAGGTTCAGATTCATAGCAGAGATGGTGAGCTTCGTAGTTGCAAAGAGTTCCTTTAGAATTCAGTTCATAGGTCATAGTCCAATGTCAAAATCTCACATTCAGGGTGTACCAGCATAACTGGGACCTCAGTCTTGCGACTCAAACTTTCCCTAAGAAAGTCTAAGCAGATCTGAGATGACAGAATCAGGACCCAAGGATCTTTTATACAATTTCATGTCCTCTTTGACAAGTTGGGATTTCCTCTGGGAACAAAAGGTAATTAGGATGACTCTGAAGGAGGTCCATCACAGGTACTTAGGTATTCTCACACTTCTTAACTGTCTGTACTGGGCTAGCTTGATTATCACTTCAGTAGTTTTTTTTCTCTTAATTAATTGGCCTCTCAGAGTTGGTAAGACAACTCCCACCTGTTTATGCTCTCTGTATGTGTGTATATATATCTCCTCAATATATGTTCCATTCTATATGCATCCGAAGAAGTGGGCTGTAGTCCACGAAAGCTTATGCTCTAATAAATTTGTTAGTGTCTAAGGTGCCACAAGTACTCCTGTTCTTCTTTTTGCGGATAAAGACTAACACGGCTGCTACTCTGAAACCTTAGGTATACAAATTAACATAAGGCCATTTGCTTGTTCCTCCACCATTCACAGTACATTTCAAAGAGAGATGAATACCGGGATAATCCTGTGTTTACAATTAATTTAAACAATAGGATCTTCTTTTGACCTCTGAATTATCAGAATACAGCATAGACCGGGACTGTTGATTACATTGTCTACCCTACTCATACATATGTAAATACACAAACATCTCCCTATGTGTCTTTTGAGGGTTATTTATTTTGCAGGCTGTTTAACCCTTTCTAGCCATGCGTCACATAGGCCATTGCACTAAGAGCAGTAACATGAAATGTATGAAAATATGGTCAATCTCAGGTTTCTTACAGTAGCAATGGGGGAGGAGCAGTGAGAGAACTCCTTCCTTCCACCTGGATGCTGTGAAAGAGGCAAGAACATCCCTCTTTCCCAACAGCTGAGGGGGCCACAGTTGCTTGATACATGAATCTCAGCATACAGGAAAGTGGGATCTGGGTGTACTAATGCTGCTGTCTGATAAATGGGGACAGTAGTGACTTGGCTACTCTTCAGGACTATTGTGAGGATAAACGAACATTTGTAAAACTCTTTTTGAAAAATGCTATAAGTGCTATGTACTGCATTATTACTCTAACAGCTCTGGCTGGTAGGCATTTGGTAAACTTCAAGCCTAGTTATAGTGAACAAGGGCAACCTTTTCTGAAGTATTGCATCCAATTTTGGTTGCTTCTCATGAAGAAGGATGCAGCACAAGCTGTAGAAATCCAGAGAGGATCACAAAGATCTCAGTGGAACTTGCATTTATCAGGAGACTTTTGAAACTATGGTTATTTAGTCTAGAAAAGAGAGAAGTTGGAGAGTGACTTAATTTATTTCAGTATTATGAAGGGTTGAGTGAACGCTGTTCACATCTGTTCTTTTGCTGAGCTTGTGAAGGCCTTAGTGGCATTTCTCTGGCTGCGTCTGTGAGTGATGCGATAACTTTGGAACACTAGAGCCGATCAATTCCAAAATTTCAAGGCAGATTCCAGGCATCGGTGGCCAGAACCCTATTGATTTGGGGGGGGGGGAAATCAGGAAAATTGAATGGGGAGAAAATGGGGGACACAGAGAGCTAACAGGAACTTACTAGCACAGCTACAGCCTCAACCATCTTTTCAGTGGTGTATAGATCAAAGAACTGGTTGATGGCATCCATGGATGTTTTCCAGCCTAACAATACCCCATTTCATCTCAGTTTAGTATGCGGACACCCTAAAAGACTTATCTCTCGGACAGAAGAATAATGGTGGGAGAGGAAGGGAGAATGGGGATGTGCACACAGCCCCTGGCATGAGGGGGAAATGGGGGAGTCTAGAATGGGGCACACATCTCCCCTGGTTTGAGGAGAGTTTGGGGGAAGGGGCAGACTGAGCCCTTAGCACCTGACATGGAGAGAGAATGTGAGGCGGGACCTTGTTAGATGGTGGTTGGGGGGCACACAACCTCTGCTGGGCGGAGTGTGGTGTGAGGGAGAATGGGGTACCCTGGTATATGGGGAGGAGGGACTGGGACTCTCAGACCCTGGTAGGAGGGAGGTTGGGGGAAATTGCAGGGAGTCCCTGAAAAAGAGGAGAGTGGCCAACAGGGAGCTTGTCGGGGATAGAGGGATGGAAGGAGCCTACACAAGCTACAGAGTAGGCGACTCTCCTGGCTTTTTACTGATCAACAATCAAGGGTAACTATGTAATTAAAAACAGAACATTTAAAACCAAGTAAAGGAAATCAGTCTTCCTACAGTGTGTAGTCAGCCTGTGGACTTCACTGTCATTCAACTGTCTGGATTTTTAAAGGGCTATGTAACTTCTGCTAATAACTGCAAGCTAGGACAATAGTGATTAAATCTTATACTTGGCAGTGACAGCGCATTCATCAATCTTTGAGCAGAAATTCTCTATCTCCCAACTTAGGCCATGTCTACACTACAAACCTATGTCAATCCAAGTTATGTGGGCACACAGCCACCACAGTCAGTATATCACTTGTGTGCATGCATACTTGGCTCTTTGTGTTGGCGGTGCACATAGTCACCAGGACTGCTTGTATCGATGCAGAGTGCAGTGCACCAAGGGGAGGTAACTTGCCACCATCAATCCAGCACTCTGGTGAAGTTTTGGCAATGCATGATGGGGCCAAAACGAGTCATGCAGGTGTGACTGGGAGCATGGGGTCAACTTCCCAGTTTGCAACTGTCTTCATCCCATAATGCTACCTGAGTTCCATATTTTTTCCGTTTTTTTTTTTTTTCAAAATCTCACAAGCCCACGTGGCCCTCCTCGCAGTCTACAATCTCTGATGGAAGCATGTAGCCTGCATAGCTCTGCACTATCGTCATGAGCATTGCAAGTGTAGGGTGCATGATCCTGGAGTATTTGCAGAGCCACAAGAAGAATAGAGTATCAGAGGGGTAGCCGTGTTAGTCTGAATCTGTAAAAAGCAACAGAGGGTCCTGTGGCACCTTTAAGACTAACAGAAGAATTGGGAGCATAAGCTTTCGTGGGTAAGAACCTCACTTCTTCAGATGCAAGTAATGGAAATCTCCAGAGGCAGGTATAAATCAGTATGGAGATAACGAGGTTAGTTCAATCAGGGAGGGTGAGGTGCTCTGCTAGCAGTTGAGGTGTGAACACCAAGGGAGGAGAAACTGCTTCTGTAGTTGGATAGCCATTCACAGTCTTTGTTTAATCCTGATCTGATGGTGTCAAATTTGCAAATTAACTGGAGCTCAGCAGTTTCTCTTTGCAGTCTGGTCCTGAAGTTTTTTTGCTGAATAGAAGAAGAAGAATCGAATAGCAGGGAACACAACAATCCCTTGGAGGACAGATTGCTGTGGGGCATAGCAAGAATCAGTTCAAGATTGTTGGTAGCATTCATGGGGTAGCTGCAGATGGTGGAGCGCCGCATCTGGGTCTGAGAAATGAGCACTGATTGATGGGATTACATTGTAATGCAGGTTTGGATTGATGAGCAGTGGCTGCAGAACTTTCAAATGCACAAGGCCGCATTCCTGGATCTGTGTGCTGAGCTCACCCCAGCCCTCCAAAGCAGGGACACCAAAAGAAGAGCTGCACTGACCGTGCAGAAGCAAGTGGTGATTGTAATGTAGAAGCTTGCAATGCCAGGTTGCTGACTGACCGGTAGTAATCAATCTGGAGTCACCTCCTGCTATGCAGGACTGTGACTCTGGGCAATGTGCAGGAAGTAGTGGATGGATTTCCAGCAGTGGGGTTCCTGAACTGCAGTGGAGCAATAGATAGCATGCATATCCCTATTTTGGCCCCAGACCACCTTGCCATTGAGTATATCAACAGATAGGGCTACTTTTCTATGGTTATGCAGGCATTGGTGGATCACTGGTGATGCTTTGCTGACTTCCGTGTGAACTGGTTGGGGAAGGTGCATGACGCTTGCTTCTTTAAGAACACAGGACTGTTCAGAAAGCTACAAGCAGAGATTTTCTTTTCCCGCTGGTGGATTACCATTGGGAATATTGAAATCCCCATAGTGATCCTGGGAGAGTACTTTGGTGGTGCTATCCCTGTAATTGAAAATTTATCTACACACATACCCGAGGTTCCTTCTCCTGCATTGAGCTTGAGTGGTGGGATTGGCTGGACTGTGGTGGAGTCAAAAACAGGTCCAGGCTCACAGCGCAGCTGAATACCCCAGTCACCTGTCGCCCATCCTCCTTCTCCTCCTGCTTTCTCATTCACCACCTCTTCCTTTCTGCTCACAGCAGAGACCTGTGACTCAGAGGTATCCACAATGCAGTTGGGGAGCTGGGGGTGTCTCTGCCAAGTATGGCATACAGCTCCTTGTAGCAGTGTCAGGTCTGCAGCTCGGCACCATATTGATTGTTGGCCTCCCTGACCATCTGATGTGCCTGGTGCAGCTCCTTGGCTTTCACGCAGCAATGCTGCTGCTCCCTGTCATGACCCTTGTCCTGCATCCCTGAGCAATCTGCTTATAGAGATCTACATTTTTTACAACTGGTTCAGAGCTGTGCCTGCACAGCCTCTCCTCCTCACAGGCTCAGGAGATCCAATATCTCCTATCCACTCCAGGCAGGAGCATGTAGCCAGTATGGTCCGCTGGGTGATTGCACTCAACAATGAGCTTGCCAAGCCAGGCAATCAGGAAAGGGAATTTCAAAAATTCACAGGGCTTTAGAGGGGAGGGAGTGGCTTGTGGTCTCTGTGACCCTGGCAGTGGAGTTCACAATGGTGATCAGAGCAGCCAGTGTGGGGTATTGTGGGACAGCTGCTGGAGGACAGATAGGGTTGACATAAGTAATGCAGTGTCTGTACTCACACTGCATCAACCTAAGTACATCGACTGTGGCTCTGTGCCTCACAGGGAGTTAGTGTTACTATGTCGGCATAACAGGGCACTTACAGCAGAGACCAATTTGATCGTAGACATGTACACAGCTAGGTCAATGTAAGCTGTCTTGCATCAATCTGTTTAGTGTAGACAAGGCATTAGGGTTGCACAACTGTCCAGGTGTTTGGGGGGTACAGTTTGCCTTCCTCTGAAGGCATGGGCTAGACTAGATGAACTGGAGTTGTTATAACAATACACTCTCAATTGGAGATTACCTGTGAAGAGGTTGTGCAAAAGGGACTGAATCAATAAAATCTTGTTAGTGCCTTACTAATTGTTACCTCCCATTACTGATGATCAAGTGACCTGCTATAATTGGAAGACTTAAGTTATGGTGCTCATGTTTGAAGGTAGCCAGAGTACGACACTGATCATAGTTATAAAACCCATGCCATTTGATCCTTCTCTTGAAATATTAACAAATTTGATACTTGAGTATGAACCTCAGTTTTTGATAGTCAGGTTTTTCTCTTAGAAAACTTTCATCTCTAGCAATAGTACATTTCCAGCTACCTCCTCTACTGAATTTGAGCACATCTCTAGGTGTTTATTTTGCTTTAGATAATCAAACTGTATATAATGTGTTAACAAGGTTTGCTAAGAACTTTATTTCTTCCTTTGTTATTTACTCATTCAACCAATGACTTGCTGTTTTATAGTTGTTTTCCCAGACTGCAGGGATAGCCTCCTCCCCCGCTTCAAAGTTAACATATAGACTTAAAGAAAACTGCACTGAAACAAATTTCAAAAGTCAGTCACAGAAATTCTCCATCATCATCTTGACAATCTGATATGGTGTTAAACCTATGTAATGTAGCTCCAAGGGGCCGTATTGTAGGTTCTGTTGATAAAAGAAGTAAATTCTGGTTGATGGTGATTGAACGGCAACAGGTCACAAATAGCAAAAGTGATCGACAGCAGCATTTAACGTCTCTGCCTTTCCCCTGTGTTCACATGGTGACCTGTATTCCCTTTTTCATTGTCACAGGCATTGCAGTCCGATGATCCGGAGCTCCTCCTATCAGATACTGACCAGACTGCTGTGAGGATATCCAAATACTGAATACTGTGTGCTTTAAGCCTTGGCGTCTGAGCAGAGTCCAGGCACTGCCTTTGGCTTGGGGGTCTGTAGGCACACCGTTGGGGCGCACATCTTCCATCTGGCACCAACCTACTGGTAGCTGAGACCTCGTCATCCAAATGCCTATCCCCTGGGACCAGTGCTGACTCCTCAGAATCCTCTTTAGCATAGACATCCCCTCTCCCAGAACTCCACAATCATGTGGAAACTCTTGAGTTCACAGGCTAACTCTCCAAGGGTGTGTGATGTTTGTTACCGAACGCACACAGACTTTGCCCAGGATTCTAAAAAGTTATTGCTCTTTACTTAATAGCACAAGAAACGGATCTATACAAAAATAATGAACACTACTACACAATCCCCTCCCTCAGTTTTCTCACCCTTTAGAACATTCTTTCGGTGGGGGTCAGGGTCCTCTGGGGGTGTCCGGGATCTTTCTGCTCACCTCGTTGCTTGATTTCTGAACCATGGAGCCTCTCTCTGCTAAATGAACTTGCTTTAACCTTGGGCTATCAGCTAAACTGGGTCCCTGTAACGAGGCATTGCTGGGTCCTCCTTGGTTCTGCCCCTGCTGCACCCACAAACCAGCCTGAGATCTCTGCGTTGGTGAAATCATCTGTCCTCTTTATTTACAGTATACTTTCCCACCACCTTCTAGCTACAAATAGCTTCAATATTACAGCCTCAGGGACTGCTAGCTCCTGCAGCCAGTAGAAAAGAGCCCCCACTCACTTTAATTCTCTGGCTCCTCCCTTTCCTTCTTCCTTGGCTTCTTTCTTGCCTGCCTTTATATAGCCCCTGGATAATGAGGCTGTCAGCTGTTCCCCGTTTGCCAATCAGTCCTGGGCTTACTCAGCCAGCTCCTTTCTTCCCCTTTCTTTGTCCTGTTTGGAAATTTTCCACTTTCCAAATGCCAGCCCCTTATTCATAGATTCTGAGGCCAGAAAGGACCATGGTGATCATGTCTGACCTCCTGTATAACGGGGGCTCTACCAAATTCACAGTCCATTTTGGTCAATTTCACGATCATAGCATTTTTAAAATTGTAAATTTCATGATTTCAGATATTTAAATCTGAAATTTCAGGGTGTTGTAATTGTAGGGGTCCTGACCCAAAAAGGATCTGTGGAGGACGGGAGCGGGAGTTGCAAGGATATTGTAGGATGACCTCCTGAGGACCCTTCCAACCCTGATATTCTATGATTCTAACCCTTGGTAAATTATTCCAATGGTTAATTACTCTGTTAAAAAATATTACATCTTCTTTCTAGTGCTAATTTGTCAAGTTTCAACTTCCAGCCACTGGATCATGTTAACCTTTTTGTTTGATTGAAGAGCCCATTATCAAATATTTTTCCCCCATGTAGGTACCTTTTTAGACTGCAACTGAAAACTCCTTAACTTTCTAAGGATAGATTTGCTAAGATAGATTCAAGGTGGTCAAATTATTTATTACTGAAAGGCGTGTTTTCTAATCCTTTAATCATTCTTGTAGTTCTTCTTCCTTCTTGAATTGTGGACACCAAAACTGGACATAGTATTCAGCAGTGTTTCTGCCACTGTCAAATATTGAAAAAAAATAAGCTCTCTACTACTCAAGATTATGTTTATGTATCCTAGAATCACATTACCCTTTTTTGCCACAGGGTCACAGTGGGAACTCATGTTCAGCTGATTATCCACCATGACCCCAACATCTTTTCTGTCACTGCTTCCCAGGACAGAGACCCCATGATGTAATTTTATGGCATACATTCTTTGTTCCTAGATTTATACATTTAGATTAACCATATTAAAACTTAGTGTTTGCTTGCACACAGTTTATCAATCTATCCAAATTGTTCTGTGTCAGTGACCTGTCCTCTTCCTAATTTACCACTCCCCCAATTTTTGTGTCATCTTCAACCTGTATCTATGATCTGTTTTCTTCCAGGTAATTAATGAAGATGTTAAATAGCATAGGGCCAAGAACTGATCCCGGTAGGACCCTGCTGGAAACACCCGTACTTAATACTGATTACCTGTTTAGTTACATTTTGGGACCTAATCAGTTATCCAGTATTTAGTCCATTCAATACAATGTTAATTTTGTATCATTCTAGTTTAATCAAAATGTTGTGTGGTACCAAGTCAAATGCCTTACAGAAATCTAAGTATGTTACGTCAACGTTATTGCCTTTATCTACCAAACTTGTGATCTCCTCAAAAAAAGGTTTGCGTTAGTCTGACAGGATCTATTTTTATATATATATAGAGAGAGAGAGAGAGAGACAGATCTCATAGAACTGGAAGGGACCCTGAAAGGTCATCGAGTCCAGCCCCCTGCCTTCACTAGCAGGACAAAGTACTGATTTTGCCCCAGATCCCTAAGTGGCCCCCTCAAGGATTGAACTCACAACCCTGGGTTTAGCAGGCCAATGCTCAAACCACTGAGCTATCCCTCCCTATAAAATCCTTGTTGAGGGGCTGACAGAAACTGGTTCTCCTTGCTTCAACCAATGTCCTTAATGGCCATACTATGACCATATAATGGGTATCCTAACTACTCTGTACTGTGCCTAGTTCAGCGGGTGTGTTCTACGGGTCCTGCCAGCTCAGCGTGGATTTCTCATTTACATAGAGACGTTCAGTGATGCAGCAATTTTCATAACGTCATAATATCAATCAGAAGTTATAATTTATGTAGACAGATTCCCTGATTCATCACAGGAGAGTTAGTAGAAATTGAAATATGCCAAGGGACTTTGGCAACATTTCCGAGTGCAAGAAAACAGAAATAGTCATTGGAACACCCAGCTCTACATCTCCTTTATGTTTAACATAACATCACCTTCTTGCAGCTGTCTCAGTGCCTGGCTGTGAAAGCAGCACCTAGATGAAGAGCCTCTGGCTAACGCTGGATCCAGGCAAGGCTAAGGTGATCCTGGTAGGAAGAAGGAAACTTTTCAGAGAACTTGCCTTCTCTATTGTAGAGGTATTTTGGATAGAGGATTTGCACTCGGCATAAGTCAGTCTGTAGCCTTGAGGCCCTTTTTAAACTCAATGCCATTGGGGCTCAAATAGTCATGGTGCAAAAAAGCCCCACCCACTTCTATCTGGGATTGGACAGAAAATCGTACTTAATTCTGTTAGAGACCCAGCCACAGTGATCTACGCATCACTGTCTTCTAGACTTGATTGTTGTAACTAACTATATCTGGGAATGAAGCCATACAGTAGCCTTTTGTCTTAGCAACATAGGTCATTATAAACACCTCATCCTGCTACTCCACTCTCTGCAGTAGCCCTGTGTTGAATACAGAAATTAGTTTATTTTTTTCAAATATTCAAAGCCCTTCCTAAGACCACCTTTCTCTTTGTCTGACCAGCCTAACATAGTGCACCAGAACAATGAAACTGTCAGTCGTTAAGGAAGACCTGAGTGTGGGATTTGAGGACTTCAATAACTCAGACATAGGTTAGGGGTTTGTTACAGGAGTGGGTGGGTGAGATTCTGTGGCCTGCATTGTGCAGGAGGTCAGACTAGATGATCATAATCGTCTCTTCTGACCTTAGTCTAAGATTCTATGATTCTGTGATTCATGCACCTTTCCCGACCATCCCATGTTGATGTCGGTGAAACGTCCCTTGTGATCCACCAGTGCTTGCAGCACCATTGAGAAGTACCCCTTGCAGTTTATGTACTGTTTGGCAAGGTGGTCCGGTGCCAAGATAGGGATATGGGTTTCGTCTATCGCCCCACCACAGTTAGGGAACCCAATTGCAGCAAAGCCATCCACTATGACCTGCACATTTTCCAGAGTCACTACCCTTGTTAGCAGAAGGTTACTGATTGCCTTGGCTACTTGGATCACAGCAGCCCCCAGGGTAGATTTGCCCACTCCGAATTGATTCCCGACTGACCGGTAGCAGTCAGGCGTTGCAAGCTTCCACAGGGCTATCGCCACTTGCTTCTCAACTGTCAGGGCAGGGGGAAAACAATTGTCAGGGCGGGGAAAAGCAACTCACAAAGTTCCATGAAAGTGGCCTTACGCATGTGAAAGTTTCGCAGCCACTGGGAATCATCCCATACCCGCAACACTATGCAGTGCCACCAGTATGTGCTTGTTTGTCGGGTCCAGAATCGGCGTTCCACTCTATCAACCTGCTCCACTGCCACCATGATGTCCCAATTGCCACATCCCGTGCTTTAAGGAACATCTGTGTCCATGTCCTCCTCACAATCTTCCTCGTGCTGGCGGTTCCTAGCCAGGCTCTGCACATACTGCAGGATAATGCGCAAGGTGTTTCCAATGCTCACAACGGTAGTGCTGAGCTGAGCGGGCTCCATGCTTGCCGTGCTACGGTGTTTGCACAGGTAACCCAGGCAAAAAGGAGCAAAACGATTGTTTGCCATTGCTTTCAAAGAGGGAGGGAGGGAAGGAAGGGAGACTGACAACATGTACCCAAAACCACCCGTGACAATGTTTTTGCCCCATCAGGCATTGGGAGCTTAACCCAGAATTCCAATGGGCAGCAGGGACTGGGATAGCTATCCACAGTGCACCACTCTGTGAGTTGATGCTAGCCATGATATTGAGGATGCACTCCGCCAACCTACTGTGCTTAGTAGGGACATACACGATCGACTGTATAAAATCGCTTTCTAAAGATCGTCTTCTGTAAAATTGACCTAATTTCATAGTGTAGACATATCGTCAGTTGCTATGGTGATGGTTGTGGATATTTTGAATAATGGTTTAAGGGGGATACTGGAGCAGTCTATTTCAAAGTTATATTTAAGAATTGTCAAGGTGGGCCTAGTCCAGGGGAAAGTTGCTCTTCTTTACTAGGTGTATCTATTAACTAGGTATATATTCATTTTGATAGAGAGAGATTCTGTAAAGACATCTGTACTGGGGAAATGAATAACTGTTTTTGCACTAAGAATAGATGCCCCTGTGTTTGGCTATTCTTCCCACTCCGGTTGTTTCAGAATCACCCCAATATAGTTGTGGAGAGTGCAAGTTCCAGTGTTGCCAACTCCAAGTGTTCAAAATCATGAGTTGGAGTGACCCCCAATATCACAGAACTTTATAATAATAATAACTCTTAATGTCGTCAAAGATGTGTGCGTGTGTGTGTGTGTGTGTGTGTGTGTGTGTGTGTGTGTGTTGTCCCAGCTCTGCACAGATTGCTGGCACAGCAGATCTCGAGCGAACTGCCCAATGACCACAAAATCTGTTAAGGTGCGAAGGAGCTTGGTCAGGTTTATTGTCAGCAAAGCATGGTCCTAGCTCCCTGGATCAATGTCTACAGTTACACTAGCTCATGTATGCCTGTGACAATGGACGCAGCTCAGTCAGTGGTAGGACTTTCCACTGTCCCCTCGGCTGGTCAAAGACACTCCCTCTGAAATGCATCTTTATACACCAAACAAGTTACGTATCACCCTTGACGCATCAGGGTGCCACCCTCTGATTTATTGGGGTGCCACCCATTGCCTTGTACTTGTAAGTTTGATCAAAACATCTCTATCCATCATGCTGTAATCCTGACCTTATCCTTTAAGATGGTTCAGCACGTTCCTGTTATCTTTGGGGAATGTGTTTATCGGGGTGTTCAGGTACCACCTTTCTGGAATGTGCTTGCGTGAATGCTTTGTCCTCCCATCTCTTAGGAATATGTGTTTTAGCAAAATCAGCCCTATGCTTGCCAAATTCTGTGAGCAGGGGCCCACTTCTTGCTCACAACTTAACTTTGCTCTTTATCATCAAGGTTTTGACTACTTTAGCCCAGGCCTCTGCTACATGGGCTTATGTTTCAGGCCCTCTTCCTACTACACTCTCTACTTGCTTTCGGGTGTCAGAGTCTGCAGTGTCCACAAATTTTCAAGCTGCTCGCTGTAGCCATGAGGGCTAGAAATTTACTTCATTTAAAAAACAAATATGGAAGTTAAAATTCTTGGGTAATGCAACCTCAGTAGCTGAAGCTTTTAATGAAAACACCAAACCTTGTGAGACCTATGCTAATCCTAATAGTTTGCAACACTGGAATTAATTTGGAATTACGCTAGTAAAATAGGACTAGAACCACAGTGGTGAAGCCCTGAGGCTGTGTGATGTGTCTGAATCAAGCAGAGAAGTCAGCTTGCATTCTGTAATGTCGGTGAATATGAAAGCAACTATAGAAAGTACAAACACGATTAATTACCAAAAAAACTAGAGTGTCTTCCCCTTTAACATAGCAACTGGAGTGTGAACTGATGGGGGAGAGGAAGTCAGTAAAGAGCAAACTCTCTCTCTCTCTCTCTCTCTCCCCATGGTGAAGGGATCTGTGATGTTATGGAAAATGGGAGGAGATTGAAGTAAAGGTAGAACTGAGGGTCAGCCTGTCCTGAAAGCAGGGAGGAGGGCATCTGCAGCCAGTCTGCAACCATTATCCAAAAACTAGTAGGCCTGGAAAGAAGAGGAGGGTGCAGGACGGGAAGCCAGCATGCTGCGTACTAAGTGTGGGAGTAGCACTGTCTGGCCTATGCTGGGGCTTGCCACCCATAAACCACTTGTTGACACTACAGTCTTAAAACTGGATTTTGTGCTGCAACGTGGAGTAGAGTTACATCAGCTGCTGGGACAGCAGGGTTGGAGAGGTGTGTGCTGGTGGGAGGGAAGAGCTTAGAGTGAGGTTACGTCAGTTTCTGAGATAGCTCTTGGTACGCTCTGGTGGAGCTGATGTGGCTTGTACTGCCAGAAGCTCTGGGATTGGCTGTTGCAAATGAGCTGTGTCTGTCTTTAGTTGAGACTGCAGAAATGTAGTCTGTCTCCTGCCTTCACTGCAATTGCTGCTGGCTTCACTGCTGCTTCTGTCAGAAATTTCTCTCACATCACAGCAGGACGTGTCAGGTACAGAAATGAATTCTCTAACTGTTCTGAATGCTCTGCACTTGGTCTGACACTTGCATGTGATAGGATTTATTCATAGCAATAGATTGCATCTGGTAGTCTGTGCTGAGTTAGCTAGACTAACTTCCTGTCTATGCTTGAGTGGTCTTTGTGCCTGCCAATAACATAGTTTGCCCCTTCACCAAAGTCTGTTCCATGCAGGTTGAAGGATAGTTTAGAGTAAGGATCTGAGAGTCTATTCCAAACTCTGCTGCAGATTGGCTGTGTGACCTGGGCAAGTCACTTAACTCGCAAAAGAATTGCATTTCGTATTTGAGATACTCAGATTAAAAGCACTATAGAAGAGTTTACTATATTTATTGTCTTACTAAAAAGAAAGGTAGGTTTTTCTTCCTCTTCATAGGGGTCCCTGATGCCTTTGGACGAGAGAAATCTGCATCCAACTTCTTGCTGGAATGGATTCCTGACATCCTGGGATACATATTCTACATTTCAGAGTAGCAGCCGTGTTAGTCTGTATCCGCAAAAAGAACAGGAGTACTTGTGGCACCTTAGAGACTAACAATATTCTACATTGTTCACGGCTGACCCTTGTAAACCATTATAAAGCCTGAGTGAATTTATTCACTAGCTGTGGGCAAGACCATACTTTATTCTGAGCCCCACTTGATGTGAATCATAGCTGTCTTTATACAACTAGGTTTCTGGGGCTGAATTTTCTCTTCCTTGGCTTAGCACAGAATCTCTTAAGGAAAGGATTGTTTTGTGGTTGGGAGGCTTTTAAGGTAACATCCTGTGTGTTTCAGGATTGAGCATTGAAAGAAATGCAGGTGCTTTTTAAAAAAATACACATTTAAATGCTTTTGTTTTAACTTAACTGTAAGGAAACTAAATACAAAAAAAGACTGCAACAGTAAGGTTAAGACTCTCAGTACATCAGGAAAAGCCAAGTAAAATCCCCAGGAAAGTATTGACTCTGCTTCATTGATCCCTTGTCTGTAGTATAGATGGTCTAGTGGTAAAGGTGGTAGCTTAGGAATTGGGAGACCTGGGTTCATTTCCTTGTTCCATCACAGGCTCCATGTGTGATGTTGGGCGTCACTTTTAGTCCTTCTGTTCCCTATCTGTAAAATGGGGGATAATAGTACTTCCCTACCTTAAGGGTGTTGAGAGGATAAATGTGATAAGGATTGAGATGTTCACATACTCTGGTGGTGTGGGCCATATAAGGACCATGGATAGATATGATCTCTAACACTGGGTAGCATTTTCTATCTGAAAAAATAACACAAGGGTGACTTCTCTCTCTCTCTCTTTTTTTTTTCCTCCCCTCCTCCCACATTCCTTCTTTTAAATTAGGGTTTCCAATATTTAGTGGAAAATTTCTGTAGCGTTTAGTTTTGGCTACCAGTCCAATTAATCTAGTCTATGCAGATATCATCCTCATCAACTTAATATTAATGTCTTCCAGAAGTGTATTAAGCAACATATCTAGCATATGTGACATGTTTTCTCCTTCCTTCCTCTTTCTCCTCAAGAGGAAAAATATATGAAATTAAAAAAAAATTGGTTTGTTATATCATATTTGTTATTGAAGGGAAGATAAAGAAATGTGCTTTGTACTTGGTATGGAAAATGGTGCGGTTTGAGTTGGTTCTTAAATCATGTCCATTCTGCAGCCTTCAACTAGCCCCTAAAAACCTGTCTCCTTCACAGATGAGCTTTTATCCCTGTGATGGACAGATCTTTTTGTAATCCTGGCCAAGATGCCTGAGTCTCTTGTATTTGCCTTGATAATAGATTTAAGTTCTTTTGACTATTCTTTCCCCTTCAAATGTCTTCCCCCTTTTCCACCCTGCTCTTGGCTTCCTCTGTTCCTTTTGAATTTATATTCTTCCCCCTCCTTTCCATACTATCTTGCCTCTGCCACAGTCTGTGTGTGATGCTGGTAAGTCTCTTAAACCAAACTTTTCACAGGTGGTCACTAATTGTATTCTCATTTTCTGGATGCCTGACTTGAGTTCCTCGGGTCTGATATGCAGAAGGGCTGAGCATTCACAGCTGTAACTGAAGTTGATGGAAGCTATGATTTGAACATTTAAAGAGCCATATAATGCTAAGTACTCTGGAAAAATTAGGTTTTAGGCATCTCAAATGGGCATCCAAAATTAGTGGACTCTTGACCTTTAATTGCTTTGTGTCTCAGTTTCCCAGCTGTAAAATGGGGATAATACCCTTTCACCTCACAGGATGTTTGTGAAATACTTAGATACTATAATGATAAGCGTTACAGAAAAGTCCATGAGGAAATTAATTCTGTCTTGGGTTCAAGTAGTGTGCGGTAAATAAGGCATATGGCCACACACTGAACAACAAAGAGAAAACTATTGAAGAGCTGCTCATTAAGTGAGCATAGTCTGTTCTGTGCACTGAACGAGGCAGGGGCCCATGAGAAAAAACAGCATGTGATCATGTAACTGAAAACTGTATCATAATTCAGCCCTCTGTATGTATGCATTAAGGTTGCACAAGCAAACTTCGTTCTGGCATTTCCTAACTTTTGAGTATTTGATTTTGCAATCTTTGTGTGTAATTTAAATACAAGACACGTGGATCACATATTGTTTAAATTGTGCACACTGGGGCTCTGCATCTGGCAGTGCGGTGGTCCGGTGGGGGGAGGGAGGGATCACAGAAGAAAGTCTGGAGTAATATCATTCTGTTGATATTACTGGTAGGCATCTTGCCATCTTTACAAGACACGTGGCAAGATAAATGCTTTAAATAGAACTATAGATGCCCGTATGTCACTCCATACACATTTTGTGATCAGTTTTGCGTTGCAGGATGCGTGGTGGTGTGTGCATGCCACAGAAGGCCTGCTGTGAATGCAGCTGGCAATTGAGTGCTCTTGGAGAAAGTGAAATCTGGTACATGCCTAATGCGACAGAGGATTTTGAGAAGGGCATGTACTGCTGGGTATCTTGGTGGGCAGGACTGGGTGTGTACTTTAGTGGTGGGAATAGGGAGGCAAGTTCACTGAGATTGATGAGACTTTTTTTCTTAACTTGCAGGTATCCTTCATCCTCCCAAACATCTCACAATGTTGTGTCGAGCTGCTCTGAGCCCCTCCTTCCGTTCCCCTGGACGATACCTCCTCTTCTCACCGCAGTACATCACAGCTGTTTCCCAGCCTTGTAAGTATCCAAGGGAAAGGACTTGTTTGTAATAACACTGGTCAAGGTATGTCTCTCAGCATCTCTTATACCCTTATCTTCACGCCTTCTTTCTGCGCCACGTCGGAGTTTATGGGCTGCCTTTCCCGTTTGTTCAAGACCCACTGGTGTTGGAGTGAACTGTAGACAGAGGTCTGGGTCCTTACTGCAACTTCCTTCCTCAGTACAATAATAATTATTCAAGCAAATGCCTGAGGTATCACCTTTTCCATTCTGACAAACCACAATTTCAGTCAAGAAATACTGGTGTTTTCTATGAATGCTGCTTACTTGCTGCCACCACCTCAAGATTGTATACAACAATAATGCCTGTCATATATGTGTTAGATTTTTTTCCTAAACCGAGGAGAGATTTAGAAGTAAAAATGGCTATATATCTCCTTCCCCAATTCCCGTAACAACCAGTTCTTTGAATGCTGTTCCTTATGTTTATTCCACACGTGGGTACGCCTGTGCGCCATACACCTGAGTCTGGAAATGCTAACAGTGTTCGTTGGCTTGCACGTGTGCAGTGGATTTCCTTGTGCTTCCATCTGAGGGCATAAGAGACAGTGAGGGCTGAGGCCTCTCCAGTTCCTTCTTACCACTGCATGGCCTGAGTGGGAATCCTGTGTCCTCTCTTCCACAATAACCAAAGTATCTACTTACCTGTCCTTTTTCCCCCCAAAACTCCACACTTCTGCCAAAGAGAAGAGACTTCGCTCCCTTGATGTCCGGCATGCCCTGGTGTTCAACCTGCAAAGTACCAAACCAATCAGGAAGTTACCAAGACTTTTTATTGCCATAGCAGAAAGTTCTTCAAGTGATTGCTCATGTCCATTCGATGTTAGGTGTATATGCTTGCCACATTCACCGATGCCGGAAGTTTTTCCTCAGTGGTATCTATAGGGGACCGACTCTGGCATACTCTAGAGTGGCGTGCATATGTGCCGGTATAAGGGGCGCTGCCGGCCCCCACTCCCCTCAGTTCCTTCTTACTGCCAGTGTCGGTGCTGGAACGCTCCGGTTTCTATTCAGTGGTTTTTTGAACTTTTGTGTAAATAGTTGTTAGTAGTTAGTTTGCAGTTCTTAATAGGTCTTAGTGAAAAGTCCCCTGAGGGACTTGGCCCAGGAAGGGGGCATGCCCTGTTCCCCGGGCTTTAATCCATGTGATAGTTTTAAGAAGCCCATGCCAATCAGTGATCAGCACCTAAGCTGTTTGAAGTGTCTGGGTAAGTCCCATATCTGCAAAAAGTGCTGCATTTGTAAGGGATTCAAGTCCTGGACCAAGAGGGAGAGAGACTTTAGACTTTGTGCACTCCTCATGGAGTCAGCGCTGGCACCGGCCTCAGAGCTGGCACATTTGGACTCAGTACAGAGTACGTCAGCATCGACGAGAAGCGCACTGGCACAGAGTTCATCTCGACACCGCTCCGTGTCTCCGGTATCAGCCAAAAGACATAGGAAGCACGCGGAAAGGGGGAGCTCCCCAGGCACCCGTAAGATCAAGGACAGGACAAAGGCGGAATCCAGACAGACTTGGGCTATCTCGCTGCCACTGGAGCCCAGCCAGGTGGCAACCTTGCCAACGGGGCCCATCCTGCCCCATGAGCTGCCCCCCCACTCCTGAAGATGCTGCAGGCAAATGGTACCTTATGGTGCCATCCACCCCAGAAGCCTTGCAGGCAGTAAGAGATATTTTCTCTCTCCTGGTACTGCCAACTCTGTGGGAGGAGAGGCCCAGGAACCCTGCCCTCCCACCCGCTTCAAGGGGAAAGCCGTCAATGGTGCCCCTACACAAGTCATCCCGAAGGTCCCTGGGACTGTGCCAACAATCTCCGGAACCACATCCCAGACCACAGATCCGAGACCAGACGAGTTACGGGTACCCATCGCCAGGGTCACAACATACAGTCGCCGGACCCGTGGTACTGAGCCGCAGGCGCATATTGTAGATCCCCGGAGACAGTCACCAGAGTCCCCTTGGCGCTCTCACAACCCCCAATGCCAGTTGCCGCGGGGTTATGGACGGTCCCCGCTCTCCCGATCACCAGAGACTGTGCACTGTGCCTGAAGCAGGTGGCATCGCTCCCAAGACTATTACCGGGCCGCTATACATCACTGATGGTTTCTGAAAGTGCAGCATGGTTCAGCGGGCTCCTGGTACCGCTCCCCAAACGGCAGGTGAGAGGACGCCAGATACAGTAGGGAGGCCTACCCTATGGTGGGGCCAATGTGGTTACCAGAAGAAGAGTATTCCTCCTCAAGCTTGGAGAGCGAGAAGTTGCTGGCCCCCATGGACCTGCCAACACCGACGCAGCCAGCAGGCCAACCTACAAGTGCATGGCCACAAGGTCAATGGCCAGGGCCCCGGCAGGGGTATAACCTGTAGCTTTCTCCGCAAGCTCGGGGACGTCGGAAGGACCTCCAGCAATAGCGGCTCCTCCCACCCCCCTGGGCTCGCAGATCAGGTCGAGCCAAGGGGCCCAGGACCAACCCCCTCCAGGGCAGGTGGTGCCTCAGACACAGGAAGCCTATCCCTCCCTCAGGGCTGGCCTCCTCCTCAGGATGAGGCAGTTGCAGGCCCATTGCAAACAGTGCCCCAAGATGATGTAAAAGCCCACCAGGAGCTGCTTACATGGGTCATGGTGAACCTGGAGCTAAAAGCAGAGGAGATGTCCAAACCAGCCTACTCCCTATTCGACGTGCTGGCCGCAGCACCATCAGCAAAGGTGGCCCTGCCAGTCCACGATGGGGTGATCAAAATTGTAAAGGCCCTGTGGCAGACCCAGTCATCCTTGCCACCTGTGTCCAAAAGGGCAGAGCATTAGTACTACGTTCCTGCAAAGGGAGTACTTGTATACACACCCATCCTCTGGGTCACTAGTGTTCGCGGCTGCCAACGAGTGCAACAGACATGATCAATTCAACTCAACTCCTGTACGGCAGGAAAGTTTATTCCACAGCCAGTCTACAGCTGCGGATAGCTAATCACCAAGCCTTGCTCAGCAGATATCACTTTAATGTATGGCAATACACAGCACAATATGCTGACTCGCTCCCACTGGACATGAAGCAGGAGTTCAATACAGTGCTGGAGAGGGCAGGGTGATCATGAGGGCCTCCCTCCAGCCACCTCAGTTGCGGTGGATTCCACAGCCAGAGTCATGACGTCGGCAGTCTCAATGATACGGGCGTCATGGCTGCAATAGTCTGGCCTCTTGGCAGAAGTCCAGCAATCAATCTTGGACCTCCTATTTGAGGGCTTAGCCCCATTTGCTGAACAAACGGCCAGCAAGTTAAACGGCCTGAAAGACTCTAGAGCAGTGGTGGCCAATCTGCGGCCCACCAGGGTAAGCTGATTGCGGGCTGCAAGACATGTTGCTGACGTTGACTGTCCACAGGCAAGGCACCCCACAGCTCCCAGTGGCTGCGGTTTGATGTTCCCAGCCAATGGGAGCTGCGGGAAATGGCGGTAAGCATGTTCCTGCAGCCTGACGCTTCCCGAGCCAGGTTCCCAAGGCAGACCAGAGAGGAACCAAGAGACACAAGGGCTATTGGCGCTTCCAAGGTCACAGCGGGAGCACATTTGGGCGCTAGTCGTGCCCCTCCTAAAAGCAGACAGTCATTTTGAAGGGATGCTCAAGGGCGACCTCCCAGTCTACAATCAGGACCAGATTATGTCTCGTCCCTTATTTTCCCACCGTTTGTTGCCTTACCTCCCCGCTTGGACCGCCATAAGCACCCACCGTTAGGTCCTCAATATGGTGGCAGCGGGTTATACCCTCCCGTTCTGTTCTATCCCACCTTCCCACCCCCCTGCCCCATCCCTCGTCAGGGACCCTTCTCACTCGCCCAGGAGGTGCAAACCCTTCTGTGCCTGGGGGCCATGGAGGAAGTTCACGTGAAATGAAGAGGGAAAGATTTTTACTTCCGGTACTTTCTCATTCCAAAGGCCAAAGGGGGCCTACGCCCCATCCTGGACCTGCGAGACTTCAACAGATATCTCAAGAAGTTAAGTTCCGCATGGTCTCCCTGACCTCCATTATCCCCTCCCAGGTATGTTAGCAACAAGAAGAAAGTCAAGGAAAGTGTGGGCCCCTTACTGAAGGAGGGAGGCAACCTGATGACCGAGGATGTGGAAAAAGCTAATGTACTCAATGCTTTTTTTGCCTCTGTCTTCACGAACAAGGTCAGCTCCCAGACTGCTGCACTGGGCAGCACAATATGGGGAGAAGGTGACCAGCCCTCTTTGGAGAAAGAAGTAGTTCGGGACTATTTAGAAAAACTGGACGTGCACAAGTCCATGGGGCCGGATGCGCTGCATCCGAGGGTGCTAAAGGAGTTGGCGGATGAGATTGCAGAGCCATTAGCCATTATTTTTGAAAACTCATGGCGATCGGGGGAGGTCCCAGATGACTGGAATAAGGCTAATGTAGTACCCATCTTTAAAAAAGGGAAGGAGGAGGATCCGGGGAACTACAGGCCAGTCAGCCTCACCTCAGTCCCTGGAAAAATCATGGAGCAGGTTCTCAAGGAATCAATTCTGAAACACTTAGAGGAGAGGAAAGTGCTCAGGAACAGTCAGCATGGATTCACCAAGGGGAAGTCGTGCCTGACTAACCTAATTGCCTTCTATGATGAGATAACTGGCTCTGTGGATGAGGGGAAAGCAGTGGATGTGTTGTTCCTTGACTTTAGCAAAGCTTTTGATACAGTCTCCCACAGTATTCTTGCCAGCAAGTTAAAGTAGTATGGGCTGGATGAATGGACAGTAAGGTGGATAGAAAGCTGGCTAGATCGTCGGGCTCAACGGGTAGAGATCAATGGCTCCATGTCTAGTTGGCAGCCGGTTTCAAGTGGAGTGCCCCAAGGGTCGGTCCTGGGGCTGGTTTTGTTTAATATCTTTATTAATGATCTGGAGGATGGTGTGGACTGCACTCTCAGCAAGTTTTGCAGATGACACTAAACTAGGAGGTGTGGTAGATACACTAGAGGGTAGGGATCGGATACAGAGAGACCTAGACAAATTAGAAGATTAGGCCAAAAGAAACCTGATGAGGTTCAACAAGGACAAGTGCAGAGTCCTGCACTTAGGACGGAAGAATCCCATGCACTGCTACAGACTAGGGACCGAATGGCTAGGTAGCAGTTCTGCAGAAAAGGACCTAGGGGTCACAGTGGACGAGAAGCTGGATATGAGTCAACAGTGTGCTCTTGTTGCCAAGAAGGCTAACGGCATTTTGGGTTGTATAAGTAGGGGCATTGCCAGCAGATCGAGGAACGTGATCGTTCCCCTTTATTCGACATTGGTGAGGCCTCATCTGGAGTACTGTGTCCAGTTTTGGGCCCCACACTACAAGAAGGATGTGGAAAAATTGGAAAGAGTCCAGCAGAGGGCAACAAAAATGATTAGGGGGCTGGAGCACATGAGTTATGAGGAGAGGCTGAGGGAAGTGGGATTGTTTAGTCTCCAGAAGAGAAGAATGAGGGGGGATTTGATAGCAGCCTTCAACTACCTGAAGGGGGGTTCCAAAGAGGATGGAGCTCGGCTGTTCAGTGGTGGCAGATGATAGAACAAGGAGCAATGGTTTCAAGTTGCAGTGGGGGAGGTCCAGGTTGGATATTAGGAAACACTATTTCATTAGGAGAGTGGTGAAGCACTGGAATGCATTACCTAGGGAGGTGGTGGAGTCTCCTTCCTTGGAGGTTTTTAAGGCCCGGCTTGACAAAGCCCTGGCTGGGATGATTTAGTTGGGAATTGGTCCTCCTTTGAGCAAGGGGTTGGACTAGATGACCTCTTGAGGTCCCTTCCAACCCTGATATTCTATGATTCTATGATCCTGGAGACTGGTACGCCGCCCTCAACTTAAAGGACGCATACTTCCACATATCAATATTCCCTGGACACGAGATTTCTGCAGTTTGTGGTCGGGCAAATGCATTACCAATTTCCAATTCTCCCGTTTGTCCTGGCAACAGCACTGAGGGTGTTTACAAAGTGCATGGTGGTGGTCGCAGCCTACCTCAGGCATTGGGGGTCCAGATCTATCCCTACCTGGACGACTGGCTTATCAAGGTGTGACGTTATTGATATAATCTGGGACCATATAGATCATAGTTGCAACTAAAGTCCTGTAGTGGCATGCAAATCTTGTATAAAGGGGGTCAAATGGGGTGTCTAAGACAAGGTTATGGTTTACTGGTTATGATTATGCTGTCTATATGTGTGTATCAATTTTGTAGTTGAAGTTATAAATATTGGCTCTATACTGTCTGTATTTCAAACTTATGCTATGCTGCTGGGTGACATCCCAGACAAACTGGTGTTAGCTCTGCCTAGCCTGCTTGATGGCCCATTAAGGACCATAAGCTATACAGTGGACCCATTGAGAGAAGGCAAATATGCCTTGAGACTCAGCAAACTATGCAGGAACTTGCCCATGTGACTCCAGACTCCATTTTGCTGTGATTTTCCACAGTAAGAACAAAGAGGTGTTCTTACACCTGGAAAAGACTATATAAGGCTAATGCCTCATCTCCATCTTGTCTTCAATCCTGCTTCATACCTCTGGAGGAACTTTGCTACAAGCTGAAGCTTTGAACAAAGGACTGAGGACCCATCCCAGCGGGGGATGTATTCCAGAGACTTGATTTGAACCTGCAGTTTATTTCATCGCTGCTGCAAGCCTGAACCAAGAACTTTGCCATTACTGTATGTAATTGATTCCATTTAACCAATTCTAACTCTCATCTCTATCTTTTTCCTTTTATGAATAAACCTTTAGATTTTAGATTCTGAAGGATTGGCAACAGCGTGATTTGTGGGTAAGATCTGATTTGTATATTGACCTGGGTCTGGGGCTTGGTCCTTTGGGATCAGGAGAACCTTTTTCTTTTACTGGGGTATTGGTTTTCATAACCATTTGTCCCCATAATGAGTGGCACTGGTGGTAATACTGGGAAACTGGAGTGTCTAAGGAGATTGCTTGTGAGACTTGCGGTTAGCCAGTGGGGTGAGACCAAAGTCCTCTTAGTCTGGCTGGTTTGGTTTGCCTTAGAGGTGGAAAAAAACCCAGCCTTGGGCTGTAACTGCCCTATTTGAGCAATTTGTCCTGAGTTGGCACTCTCAGTTGGGTTCCGCCAGAACCGCATCGTCACACAAGGGTCGTTCCGAGAGGTAGGTATGGCACAGTATCGAGGTGCTGTGAGCCACCTGTCAACCTGGGCCTGTTGATAAATGAACAAAAATCAATATTGGTCTCCGTTCAGAGGATAGAGTTCATCAGAGCAGTCCTTGACTCTACTTGAGCCAGAGCATTCCTACCTCAAACCAAGTACACAGCCATGTCCGGTCTGATTGCCCAGGTCACCGCATACCCGCTCACCATAGCTCGGGTTCTCTCGGCTGGGAAGTGTACGTCGGTACCCTCAAGACTCAAGGGGTATGGTTACAGGAGGAGCTGTCGCTTCACATAAACGTAAGAGAGTTCAGGGCCATTCGCCTAGCATGCAAGGTGTTCCTGTCCCATCTGTCTGGTCGGGTGGTGCAGGTTCTGATGGACAACACAGTCTCCATGTTCTACGTCAACAGACAAGGCCGCAGTGTTCCCTCTAATTTTTTCCCAAGCATATGTGGAATTCATTTTGTTATGTGCACCAATATGTGACACATCACCTCCATATTGGTGCACATAACAAAATTCATGTGCTGGGGTGGAGCCCAGGTGTTGGACTGTGGGATGGGACTCAGGCCTGCGGGGGCGGGGTGAGGGCTCAGGCTGGGGGTGTGGGCTCTGGGGTGGGGCTGGGGATGAGGGTCAGAGGGTTGGACGGGGAGGTGAGGGGCTCTGGGGTGGGGCTGGGGGTGCGGGGCTCAGGAGTGGGGCAGAGGGTTGGGGTGGGGCTGGGGATGAGGGGCTTGGGGTGCAGGCTGCCCCGGGACTAGCGGGGAGAGAGGACTTCCCCCAGCTCTCTCTCCCCATAGCAGCACCTGTGCTGGGTGGGAGAGGCGCCTCTCCCCACTGTGGCAGGTCCAGGGCTGGGCTGGGTTGGGGCCAGGGGAGGGGCGCCTCTCCCATGGCCAATGGGAGCTGCTGAGGGCAGTGCCTGAAGCAACAGCCACACACACCCCTGCACCCCTCTTCCACCAGGTTCCGGACGCTTCCCAGAGCGGTGCGGGGGAAGGGCAGACAGAGAGCCTGCCCTGCCCCTGGTGCACGTCGGGCCAGAGCCCACCCCCCGAACCCTTCCTGCAGCCGAACCCCCTACCCTGAGCCCCCTGCCGCACCCTGACCCCCGCCGCACCCCTCACCCCTCCTGCACCCCACACCCATTTGGACCTAAAGCCTACTCATCTGCAACTTTGCAATTCTGAATTGCAAACTATCAGGCCCTGACAGCAAAATATGAACTATACCAAAATTAACACCTTTATTGACCATCTTCCAGAATCACAACAGGAGCAATTTCAAGCCATTATCAATGAAGGGCAGTTAGTGGCCAAAACAGCACTCCAGACCAGGCTTGATGCATTTGATATAGCAACCCGGTCCATCTCAAAGTGGTTGTGATGCTGCGAGCTTTGTGGTTACATCTCTTGGGCTTCCTGAAGGAGGTGCAAACAACTATGTAGAGGACCTCCTCTTTGAGGGCTCAAAGTTGTTTGCTGAGAAGATCAATGCATCGCTCCATATACTAAAAGAGTCCAGAGCCACTTTTTGGTCACTGGGGATTTATACACCCGGATAAAAGAGAAAATTTAGTCCTCAGTCTTCTCACAGACCGCATAAACCACAATTCCTGCCACAATGCTACTATGAACCTCAGAGAGAGAAATTCAAATTCCGGAGGTGCAAACCACCAGAGACCCAGTCTTCAACATTGCAATCTGCAACTGCAAATCATCAGTTTTGATGTCTCGGTCAAGGCCCCAAGAGACAACCCCCTTCGATATCAGCTGCTACTTCACAACCATTTGCATACCTTTGGCTGCCATCTTGCCCTGTTCCACCACAACTGCGAATATATAACATCAGACAGATGGGGCTTGGAAATTGTCTCCAATGGGTATTGGATCCACTTCACCCCCATCCTCTTCAGGTACCCTTCTCATAAGACTCTGTTGCGACAGGAGATAGATCACCTTCTCCATTTAGGCGCCATAGAACTCGTTCCTCTACATCTCTGTGGCAAAGGTTTTTACTCTCGATATTTCCTAATCCCCAAGAAAGAGAGGTTGGAAACCCATACTAGGCCTCATGACTCTGAACAAATATGTGAAGGCCCAAAAATTCAAGATGGTCACATTAGTAACGATTTTTCCATCTCTGGAACAGGGAGATTAGTTCTCAGCACTCGATCTCCAAGACGCATATTTCCACATATCCATCCTACCATCCCACAGACGATTCCTCAGGTTTACTCTGAGTCAAGACCATTACCAGTACAGAGTACTCCCCTTTGGCCTTTTGTCAGCTATCAGGGTATTCTCCCTGGTACAATCTGTAGTGGCAGCTCATTTGCATGCTGGGGGATATCATGATCTACCCATAGCTGAATGACTGTCTCCTCAAGTCCCTCTCCTTTGAAGAAGCCCTACAGGCCAGACGTATTAATGAACCTGGGCCTGCAAATCAACGTACAAAAATCGACCTTAACTCTGGTACAACATTTTGGGATTTATAAGGTCTGACCTCCACTCACAGCAAGCAAGGGCACTCCTTCTGCAGCACAGATTTTACAACCTGTGCACACTTAGAGTTCAAGCCATCCCTCAACCATCAGCCAGACATTGCCTCCAACTTCTGGGGCACATGGCGGTTGATATATTTGTAGAACCTCATGCCAGACTCCACATGAGGTGGGCACACCATGCATTTATATAGAGGCAATATGATATTTTCTGTCTTATTATCTATCCATTTCTTAATGATTCCCAACATTCTGTTTACCTTTTTGATGCAGCTGCACATTGAGTGGATGTTTTCAGAGAACTATCCACAATGACTCCAAGATCCCTTTCTTGAGTGGTAACGCAGTTTTAGGCCCTCACTACAGAAGGCCAGACAGTTGCCAAGGCATCTCTCCAGGCCTCACATGATGCCAGCAACACAGCTGCACATTCCATGGCTACTGCTGTAGTCATGTGCTGAGCTTCCTGGCTGCAGTCTTCTGGCCTCCTCCTGAGAAGTACAAAATACTGTCAAGAACCTCCCTTTGAGGGGCCTAAGTTTAAGTGATGCCACAAATGGGTCTCATCAGTTTCTCAAAGACTTCTGGGTAACATGATATGATCTTTGGGCCTCTATACGCCTGTGACAAAAAGAAAATACAAGTATCAGAGGGGTAGCCGTGTTAGTCTGAATCTGTAAAAAGTAACAGAGGGTCCTGTGGCACCTTTAAGACTAACAGAAGTATTGGGAGCATAAGCTTTCGTGGGTAAGAACCTCACTCACATCTGAAGAAGTGAGGTTCTTACCCACGAAAGCTTATGCTCCCAATACTTCTGTTGGTCTTAAAGGTGCCACAGGACCCTCTGTTACTTTTTAAAGAAAATACAGTAACTCCCAGATGACTCAACAGTCTTGCCATGTCCACTGTCAGCCCACCGGACAGGTTGACATCCCTCCATCCCACCCCCAGAATAAAGCCCAGATTTACTAAGAAAGGGCCCTCTTCTACAATAACCTCTGAGTTGGTGACACCTTCAAAATGTCTGTTTTGACCTATTCGTAGAGTCATGAGCTACCTACCCCACATCCTACATTATGCCTCTCTTCTCCCCAACCCCCTCACCCCCCCCCCCCCATGCTCACCTCTAAGGGAGAGGTAATCCCCAATCTTCCTGGAAGTTCATCGCCTCAGACAGATGGATCTTAGAGGTGATTTCTGTAGGCTATTCCATCCAGTTCAGCTCCTTGCCCTCCCTGTCCCTCTTCCTCGTCCCAAAGAAAAATAGGGCGTGGAGAACAATTTGGACCTCAAGACTTTAAATGTCTTTTAAATGTCTCTGTTCTCAACAGTTCAGAATGGTGACTCTAACAATGATAATTCCCTGCCTGGATCCAGGAGATTGGTTTGTTTCCCTCAACTTTCAGGATGCTTTTTTTTCGCATTGCCATTGATCCCTCACACAAATAATTTGTACATTTTGTGGTACGCAGGAACCACTACCAGTATCACATTTTACCCTTTGCCCTTTCCACTGCCCTGGACTCTTCTTCTGCATACTTACCCAAGAGAACAGGAGTACTTGTGGCATCTTAGAGACTAAAATTTATTTGAGCATAAGCTTTCGTGGGCTACAGCCCACTTAATCGGATGCATAGAATGGAACATATAACAAGAGTGTGTGTGTGTATGTGTGTATGTGTGTGTGTATATATATGTGTATATATAAAAATAAAATCATACATACAGAGAATATGCCATACCAGCTCTAAGAGCCTAATTTAATTAAGATGACCTGTTATCGGCAGGAAAAAAACTTTTGTAGTGATAATCAAGATGGTCAATTACAGACAGTTGACAAGAGGTGTAAGGATAGTTATCATAAGGAAATAGATTCATAGTGTAATGACTCAGCCATTCCCAGTCTCTATTCAAGCCAGAGTTAATGGTATCTAATTTGCAAATCAATTCAAGCTCAGCAGTTTCTCGTTGGAGTCTGTTTTTGAAGTCTTTCTGTTGCAAAATTGCCACCTTCAGGTCTGTTACTGAGTGGCCAGAGAGGTTGAAGTGTTCTCCTACTGTTTTTTGAGTATTATGATTCCTGATGTCAGATTTGTGTCAGTTTATTCTTTTGTGTAGAGACTGTCCGGTTTGGCCAATGTACATGGCAGAGGGGCATTGCAGGCACATGATGGCATATATCACATTGGTAGATGTGCAGGTGAACGAGCCCCTGATGGCATGGCTGATGTGATTAGGTCCAGTGATGGTGTCACTTGAATAGATATGTGGACAGAGTTGGCATCGGCTTTGTTGCAAGGATAGGTTCCTGGGTTAGTGTTTTTGTTGTGTGGTGTGTGGTTGCTGGTGAGTATTTGCTTCAGGTTAGGGGGCTGTCTGTAAGCGAGGACTGGTCTGTCTCCCAAGATCTGTGAGAGTGAGGGATCGTCTTTCAGGATAGGTGTTTGCATGGCACTGTTGTAGCCGGCGTTGCAAGATATTTACATGCCGGATGCACTAAAGATTCATCTGTCCCTTGATGCTTCAACCACTATTCCAGAGGACATGCGTCCATGCTGATGATGGGTTCAGCTTGATAACGATCCAAAGCAGTGTGGACCAACACATGTGCATCATTTCATCATCTGAGTCAGATGCCACCAGCAGAAGGTTGATTTTCTTTTTTGGTGGTTTGGGTTCTGTAGTTTCCACATCAGAGTGTTGCTCTTTTAAGACTCCTGAAAGAATGCACCACACCTCATCCTTCTCAGATTTTGGAAGGCACTTCAGATTCTTAAATCTTGGGTCACGTGCTAAAGCTATCTTCTTTGCATTTTGTCAAATTTGCAGTGAAAGTGTTCTTAAAACGAACAACATGTGCTGAGTTATCATCCGAGACTGCTATAACATGAAATATATGGCAGAAGGTGGGTAAAACAGGGCAGGAGATATACAATTCTCTCCCAAGGAGTTGAGTCACAAATTTAATTAACACATTTTTTTTAACTAGCGTCATCAGCATGGAAGCATATCCTCTGGAACGATGGCTGAAGCATGAAGAAGTATATGAATCTTTAGTGCATCTGGCACATATATATCTTGCGACACCAGCTACAACAGTGCCATGCGAATACCTGTTCTCGCTTTCAGGTGACACTGTAATTAAGTGGGCAGCATTATCTCCCGTAAATGTAAACAAACTTGTTTGTCTTAGCAATTGGCTGAACAAGAAGTAGGACTGAGTGGACTTGTAGGCTCTAAAGTTTGACATTGTTTTGTTTTTGAGTGCAATTATGTAACAAAAGCACCTACATTTGTAAGTTGTACTTTCATGACAGAGATTGCACCACAGTACTTGTATGAGGTGAATTGAAAAATACTATTTCTTTTGTTTATCATTTTTTACAGTGCAAATATTTGTAATAAAAAATATAAAGTGAGCACTGTACACTTTGTATTCTGTGTTGCATCAGAAATCAATATATTTGAAAATGTAGAAAAACATGCAAAAATATTTAATACATTTCAGTTGGTATTCTATTTAACAGTGCAATTACTTTTTTAATAATTAATTTTTGAGTTAATCACGTGAATTAACTGCGCTTAATCGACAGCCCTATAATAAATATAAAAATGAAGAATGTAAGTTTTGCTATTTAATTGCTTTAATGAATATGTATAAATATAGTATATCCACTTGGTTAGCAAAAAATAGTACCAAAGGCTATATTTAGTTGCAAATAAATGTAATTTAATGATTATCAACCAATGAGAATCAATGTTTCTTTAGGAAAATAAATAAAAAGTACAAATATGAAACATGAAATTTAGTTATTTTAATTGCTTTGATTAAATCAGTCCACCCTGCTACATAGGATAGTCCCTTAAGGCAAACGGGACAACCAGTTGCCAATGTTCAATTTGCAGCATCTGTCAAAAAAGCTAATAGAACGTTAGGAACTATTAGGAAAGGGATTGATAATAAAACAGTAAATATCATAATGCCGCTATAAAATTCATGTTTTGCCGACACCTTGAATACTGCGTGCAGTTCTGGTTGCCCCATCTCAAAAAAGATATATTCGAAATGGATAAGGTACAGAGAACCACAACAAAAATGATTGTGGGTATAGAACAGCTTTCATATGAGCAGAGATTAAAAACACTGGGCCTATTCAGCTTGGAAAAGAGATGACTAGGGGGTGCATGATAGAAGTCTATAAAATTGTGAATGGTATGGAGAAAGTGAATAAAGAAATGTTTTATTTACCCCTTCACAACACAAGAACTAGGGGGTCACCCAATAAAATTAATAGGCAGCAGGTTTAAAACAACAAAAGGAAGTACTTCACACAGTGCATAGTCAACCTGTGGAACTCATTGCCAGGGGATGTTCTGATGGCCAAAAGTATAAGTAGATTCAAAAAAGAACTAGATAAGTGATGGAGGATAAGTCCATCAATGGCTATTACACAAGATGGTCAGAGATGTAACCCCAATGCTCTGGGCATCCCTAAGCCTCTCACTTCCAGATGCTGGGACTGGACGTTTGCCCTGTTCTTTTCATTCCCTCTGAAGCACCATTGGTCTGACCCCAGTATGGGTCCTATACACTGCAGTAGGGTATCAGGCCCAGCGATGGCTTGCATTGCTTCTTTCTCAGTCACTTGGAAACTGGATACATTCCAGGGGCTCGGAAGTCAGAATACTGAGTGCACGTTGTGGGATTTTAGGTTCAAGATGGGGTAATCTTGACAGATAAGGGGTTGGGGGAGGTCTGAACTAAATGTTCAAAGTTGTAGGTTCAACATTTGGGAGTGTGGGATCTCTCCCTGTCTTTCATGTGGTGGTTGTTTGTTTTTGTTTTTTAACCACAGATTTGCCTGTCAATAAGCTGGTGTTGAGGAATGAATCTATCCGTTGCTGGAGCAACATCCCGTTTATCACCATGCCCCTCAGTCGTACACATGGCAAGTCATTTGCACATCGCAGTGAGCTGAAGCATGCTAAAAGGATTGTGGTGAAGCTGGGTAGTGCTGTTGTGACTCGAGGGGATGAGTGTGGATTGGCTCTTGGGCGGTTGGCATCTATTGTTGAGCAGGTAACTTTATGGCTAAAAAACCTAGTGCTCTTGCAAACTGGCTAGTCCAATGTCTCCTTAAAGTTTGTATAATAAAACTTAGCAGGAGACTTTAACTGCAGCTTTTATCATAATGTGGCAAAACTGAGGTGTATGCAGAGGGGGAAGATGTAGTGAGGGGGGTTCGTGGCCTAATATACCTAAAGAATGGTGCAAGAGGAGAACCTGCAGTATGCAGAAATAAACCTAGTGGGAGTTCCTGCTGTCAGCTGGAGAAGGAAGAGCCATCAGGGAATGAGGGAGAACATTATGTCCTGGGATGCAGTTGGAAGTGAGTATCTCTTGTTGCCACTTCTTTTTGTTGAAAAATACTTGTGGAGTATAATCCCAGTGAATAGTGTTCTATCAGGGCTTCACTGATAATGTTTAAATTGCTCTGTCTGACACCTGAATTACACAGTAACTGGCACTTGATACATTATGAATGTATAATAATTGAGTTAAATAAAACTCTTCCATATCCAGTTAAAATTCTAGTTAACAAACTCTACCAGTTGGCATCTAGTGAGTTGGTCTTACTTCTGCTACACTGATGATTCTTATCCTAACAGGCTCTCTTCCCAGAAGGCTGCAGTGCTTTGTGAATCCATCCCCTTTCTCAGTGCCTCACCCACTTGGCTTTTCATTCTAGTGACATGAGTTTAGTTAACATCTTCCCCTCAAGAAAGCTTAGCATTAAAATACAGTTACTTGGATTTATGTTGGGGAAGCTTATGAAGATTGTGGAAGATTCACATGGTCTGTTCTGAAGACTTGAGTAGGTTTCTCCTCAGTGGCCTGTGCGATACTTCTCCTTACCCACGAGCAGATGTGATATACTAAGTAACCCCACAAACCAGTCTGAGAGAAATATTCCCACAAGGTGATCTCAGCAAAAGGAAGGTAATAAGATAGACCCAAGAGGCAATTGGGGGGGAAGGCAGCACTAACATTCATGTACCAGGGAGGAGTAATGTATTCTGTGTCCCTTGGATATGTACATGTTTCCCTTGGGAAAAGACTCTGAAGGCCTCTTATTTTACATGCACCAGGAATGGATGGGATCCATACAGTAATTTGAAGAACAGGAGTACTTGTGGCACCTTAGAGACTAACAAATTTATTAGAGCATAAGCTTTCGTGGACTACAGCCCACTTCTTCGGATGCATCCGAAGAAGTGGGCTGTAGTCCACGAAAGCTTATGCTCTAATAAATTTGTTAGTCTCTAAGGTGCCACAAGTACTCCTGTTCTTCTTTTTGCGGATACAGACTAACACGGCTGCTACTCTGAAACCATACAGTAATTTGCTTGTGTTGCCGAAATGAAACAGAAACCTAGCTGTAGAGGGACAGATCTAGTGTATGCTTGATGGGTGTGTACAAAACCTTGTTGCATTAAGGAAGTATATGGTACTTGATTTGTGAAAGGAACTAGGGAGCCAGGTGCTGGGAGGTAGAAGGGGCAAAGCATGATGTGTTTGCATGGTATAAGAAAAGACAGATTCTCTACATCTCAGATGTAGCATTGCTGTTTAAATATGAGCTGCGGGCATGGGTGGCCAATGATAAGTCTGGTAATAGGATATGGGCTGCTCGCCTCTAGTCTCTGCTTAAAATCACACCAGCTCTGGCTACCATCTGATGCCTGTCCTGTGGCTTGATTAGTCCAGGTGCTTACATTAGAAAAATTGCTACCGTGATGGGGTCAAGTATAGCAAGGGCCATACAAGCTCTCTCCTAGAAGGAGGGCATCTTGCATTGTTACTTGCTTACCGTTTATGTTCTTTGGATAAGCAGAAGACTTCAGTCTCCAGGAATTGATGAGGCACAAAATGCTCTTAAATTGTACAAAGAGGGAGAGTGGAATCAGTAAGCTAGTAATTTTCCTGCTCTAGGTCCTGATCTTTGATTCTCCACATCTGTAGGTGTCAATGCTGCAGAATCAGGGTCGGGAAATGATGATAGTCACCAGTGGTGCTGTGGCCTTTGGAAAACAGCGATTGCGCCATGAGATCCTGCTTTCTCAAAGTGTGAGGCAGGCCCTCCATTCAGGACAGAACCAGCTAAAGGACATGGTGAGTGGCTAAGATAGTCATCTGCTCTTCTATTAAATGTTGGGCTGAGTTGGCTTTTATCCCTTCCTGCCAATTGGCTGACAGCTATGTTCTCTAATCTTTTAAGGCTATTCCAGTCTTGGAGGCACGAGCCTGTGCAGCAGCTGGGCAGAGTGGACTGATGGCTCTCTATGAGGCCATGTTTACACAGTACAGCATTTGTGCAGCTCAGGTAAGGAACTGCGCTTGCCCTTGCCTGTGGATTGATGTTTCAGTCCATCTTTTGGAACCAGCCTTATTAATTCTAGAAGGACCTGTTCTGTTCTATTCACTGTCTTCCTAGATTTCCATTTCTGAGGGGTTTAGAACTTGGTGTGAATGATATCCCACAAAGGAAATTGTTTTGGTGAATATCACTTAAATAAATTTTATGTTCTAGTTAAAGAAAAAACACATTTTTTTGCTGGCTTTGGACACTTTTAAACAATTGTGTATCCCAGACCATCTGGTTGGTGGCCCTAGGATAGGCCATAGAGATGGGGCTGATGATCAGGAGTGAAGGTCTGAGGACTGAAAACTAGGGTTGTCAATTAATCGCAGTTAGCTCAAGCAATTAGTGCAAAACAGATTAACTAGATTTAAAAAAAGTCACAATTCATTGCCGTTTTAATCGCACTGTTAATAATAGAATACCAATTTACATTTATTATAAATATTTTTGATATTTTTCTACATTTTCAAATATATTGGTTTCAATTACAACACAATAGAAAGTGTATAGTGCTCACTTTATATTACTTTTTATTATAAATATTTGCACCGTAAAAAGATAAACAAAAGAAATAGTATTTTTCAATTCACCTCATACAAATACTGTAGTGCAATCTCTATGGTGAAAGTGCAACTTACAAATGTAGAATTATTATTAGCGCTGTCAGTTATTCACAGTTAACGCATGCAATTAACTCAACAAAATAACACTTTTTTTAAACGAGCGTTAATTGCACATCTCTGGAGATGGGACTCGGCAGCAGCCGGGCAGGAGGGAGGCACAGGCTGTGGCAGTGAGCAGGAGGCGGCTGGAGACAGGAGACTCTGTAATATCCAGACCAGATGCTCGGATTACCGAAATGCTTCGGAGCTGGTCTCACGCCCCCATCCCCCACGATAACCGCTGCTCCCACTTCCTCCGCCCCTGCACCCATGGAGCTGCCTTGGCCAAGCTGTTCCAGACTGGGAACCTGCCTCTTGTCTGCTGCACAGAGTGGGGGTGAGAGAGGCTGATGTTGGGGTGTCTCCCTCCCCACACCTGTGTACCCAGTTGCTGCTGAGCTGGAGTCAGGGAACAGGGGGAGCCTGTCAGCTGGTGCTGTCTCAGGAGCCATTGTTGCCGACGGCAGCTGCTGTTGGCTGAAAAAGCATTCAGGCTCCTGAATGCTCTGCTTAAAGACACAGTGCTTCCCCAGCGCCCACACCACACACACACACATTCGTTGTCCTCCAACACACACGCTCGCGCTCTCTGTCTCTCTCGTGATCTCTCTTCCTCCCCCCCCCCCCGTCCATCCCTCCCACGCTCACATCAAACCAAAATATGAAATGACGCCTGTGGTGAGCCAGGATCCACCAGAGGACTGTGGGATCGCCGAGGGCTCTGGCAAGATGCAGCCTCTATGCGATAGCACAGAGGCCATCTTGAGCCGTATGCCAAGTGCCAGGCACCACAAGCTGCAGCAGAAGTAAGGGTGGCAATACACCATATACCATGTCACCCTTACTTCTGATTGGCTGAACAAGAAGTAGGACTGAGTGGACTTGTAGGCACTAAAGTTTGACATTGTTTTATTTTTGTGTGCAGGGCAGGTATTTAAAAAAAAAATCTACATTTGTAAGTTGCACTTTCACGATAAAGAGATTGTACTACAGTACTCGTATGAGATTAATTGAAAAATATTATTTTTTTTACAGTGCACTTATTTTTGATAACAAATATTTGAACACTGTACACTTTGCATTCTGTTGTAATTGAAATCAATATATTTGAAAATATAGAAACTATCCAAAAATATTTAAATAAATGGTATTCTATTATTATTTAAGTGTGATTAAAACTGCAATTAATTGCAACTATTTTTTTAATGTCCCAATTAATCACAATTATTTTTTTTTATCTTTTGACTGCCCTACTGCAAATAAAATTAGAAATATCAAGCTAAATATAAAGCTCACGAGAGAGAGAGAGAGAGAGAGAGAAATGTAAAAAGTGAGTCCTCAAATGTGGACTCTGTTCATTAAAATCTCTTCTGTTCCATGCTGTATACACTTAGCCATGAGCCTCTTTTTTTAAAACTCATGTTATAGCATTATTGTTGTACTCAGGTATTTGGAGAAGATCTTGCTATGAAGTGCAATCATACTCTGCCTATATAAACATCTGTCTTGGGCCTTATACCACAACTATCACCATGGTACCTGAGAACCTAATGTCACCTTCTCTCTCAATAGACCTGCTCCCTGTATGTGTTCCATCATACAATATCTACTGAATTCACTGCCTAAAATGTACTTATCTTTGCACTGTAGCATTAACAAAGCTATAGGAGAGTGAGCTGGATTCTAATCTGGTTTGAATATGAACACAGCTGTCCCATTGTATATTTATAAGGATTAAATTAAGCTCCTATTAAAATCATTGGGCTCCTAAATTAAAATTAAGAAAACTGCTCCAATGTCTCACAGTGGATTCAGTTGTAATCTGTTCTCAAAAACATCCAAGGTCAAAATAGAGATGGGGAAAAATCGCCTCCACAAGTCATCCCCTTCTTTACTCGGCTGCCTCCCCAAATGTCTGAAAGAAACTATGGTGTTTGCAGCATGTCCAGAAGGTCAATGGAGCTAGGTTCTGGCAGACCAAGGGGGAAGTGAATTTCAGAGCTGAAGGGACATCAGAGAATAAATAACCTGCCAGCTTTACCTTCCTGTTCAGAAGAAGGAAGCTCTAAATTAATCCTCTCTGTTTGTTGCATTTGTGGAGATATTGTATGGGGAGAAAGAGGTTGTCTCAAATCTGATCACAAATGGTCTTGGGGCTTTAAAAGTCATAACCAGAACCTGCATGTGAGTTTCTCAGATTGTTTCATAGAGACTTAACCAGCCCATATTCTGATTTCTTGTGAAAAGGACTATTGGGAGATAGCTATGTATGTCTCATATTCTACAATAAAGAGTGGTCCAAAGAATTAAATTTCTCAACTATCCTCTGCACCCTTTAACTAACCCCTCTTGCTGCCCTGGTGGTCTAGAGAGCCTTGACTGATCTGTTGTGGATGTCTCTTTACTTACACACTTGGTGGCTGCAGATCAAATTCTTGTTCAGAGTCTTTCTCCTTTTCAGATTTTAGTCACCAATTTGGATTTCCATGATGAACAGAAGCGTCGGAATTTAAATGGGACATTGCATGAGCTGCTGCGGATGAACATTGTCCCTATTATTAACACCAATGATGCTGTTGTTCCGCCTCCAGAACCAAACAGTGATCTTCAGGGGGTAAATGTGGGTAAAGTATTGCAGTGGGTGGATCCTGCTATTGGACCTGGTAGAGCATGAATGCATGACTCACTAACACTGTAATAATCTGGATATCCTGGAGTGACCAATAGGGGAAATGGAAAATGTAAGAACAGAAAAAGCACAGTGATGCTGGGAGCTGAAAGTCCATACAGTTAAGCAGAATGGTGTGGACAGAGGAATTAAGGAATGAGTACTAACACGGCTTGCTTTTGACAAGGTGCATTGATTTGGATGGGGAGTAGACACTAGCATGGCTTGCTTTTTGCAGAGCACAGAGTGATTTGGATAGGATATTACTACTTGTTTACTGAATGCTAACATTGTGCTCAACTCCATACAAAGATTCCACCCCATAGAGCACAAAGTAAAATATGGACAAAGCAGTGCAGAGGGCCATGGTGGTACTGATATTTGTTGTTCACTGTAGGACACAGTCAGTGTTTGCGAGTTTCTCTCTCCTGCTGGTGTTGCTGACCTCTGTATGTATTTCAGGTTATTAGCGTTAAGGATAATGATAGTCTGGCAGCACGATTGGCTGTAGAAATGAAGACTGATCTCCTGATTGTTCTCTCAGATGTAGAAGGTATGTGACTTACACCTTTGCCTGTGGTTAAATCAACAATTCCTACCCTACGACACAGTGCTGGGCAAAGGGTTGCAGATTGAGCCCTTTATCATGCCTGCTCCTCATTAGGGGAACAAATTAGAGCAGGCTGGAGGTAGCCTGGCCCTAACTGGGGAGGCAGAGACAGCTGCTACTTAATTATTCTGGGGCTGCATAAAAGCCTCAGGGGATGGAAGCAACTGGAAAGCAGGAGAAAAAGGAAAAGGCAGGGAATGGAAGCAGGGAGGTAGCTCTCCCATCCCTCCCTCCTGCCTGCAGACGGTGAAGGGTTACTTGTACATGGTGAAACAGTGGTGGGAACAAGCCTGAGAAATAAAGTGCACCAGTGGTTACAAAACCCAGGGTCTGAGTGACTTTTGGGAGCCAAGCAGAAGCCAAGGGGGCCCTGCCACACACTGCTACGTACCCCCATAAAACCAGCAAGAAACATGTCTAAGACCAATTCATTTACTCTACTTGTATGTCATATATTTTTCCATCTTTTTTTGGTCTGTATATGGTCTCCTTTAGAGTGTAAACTCTTCAGAGCTAGGACAAAAACCTCTCTCTGCAACAGGAGCAGCAAAATAAAATTTGGGCACTGGATAAATAACAATTTTTGGCAAAAGGTTGTTTTCCCCTTCAGATCACATAGACAGTGGTGCCAACCTACATTCTAATTTTGTAACTCGCTGAAACAAAGCAATCAAATGTGCTAAGACATTTTTGGTAAGCCCCCGCTGCTGCCTGTCATTCATCCATTATCCTGTAGAGGTTTAGCGATTTCTCTGAATAGTCCATTATTTTAAATGGGATCTAAGTTACTTCTACCTGGCTGTAACTGCCAAGTTTAGATGAGAGAGTGCACTTTTGGCCCCTCCTTGCTGTCTAAGTGTTCAGAAGCAGCTGAAGATCCAATGGGAACGCTGATGCAGCAGGGCTTGCTGTATGCTTCTTATATAGTTCATATTTTAATGTGATCCTTGGACTCTTGCACCTCATGCAAGGTGGATTCTCTTCTCTTCTGTCTACGTTTTTTACGACAGCGACAAGTTGCAGTGTATACTCTGTGATCCTAGCATTGCAGAAGCTGGAGCCACAACAGCTTCCTAATTCATGCTGAACCAGCTGCCTGACACTTTGGCCATTAACCACTCTTCACATGATCCAATCAGAATGTGGGGGTGTGATAAAGTCAGGCTGGGAGCTGCCAGAGAGTGGTGGAAGGCAGGTATGTTAGCCCTAGAATGATAAAGGCCCTTTTTCCTATAAGCTGAGAAGGGGTTACCTTAGGTCAGTTAGGAATACCTGAGTCCAATTAAGTGCTGCCTGAGATCTTTAAAAGCCTTTGCTCTGGTTAGAAAGGGGGAGGAGAGACAAGCCATTGCAGGGCTATTGGCAGCAGGAAGACTGGCTTCTCCAGGGTGAGAGGCTGCTCTCCTCCTTCCAGGGGGAAACCCTCAAAGCTGAGTGTCTGTTTAGGGGAAAGACTGACACCCTGGGAACAACAGCAGGACAAGAACACCCAAGCAAAGGGGGTGGGGAAAGGTATCCCCTTTTATTTTGTGTTTGTAAATTGGTTTCTTTTTTGTTTGCTGGAGGAACCCTCTTTGGGCCTGTCCTGAGGTCTACCTTGAAAGTACTTGTGACGGGTTGCCCCCTTTTCAGGGTGCCACCTTATGTACTTGGGTACCACTGAGCCCGCCTGTTCCACCAGCCTGGGCTCCCTCACCCTCTCCTGCTAAGCCAGGCCCTCAAGCCTCCTATAGCACAAACAGAGGTAGGGACACACCCAGCTGCAGAAAGACAGAAATGGAAATCAGTGCTGCATGGGAAGGCGTTCAGGTAAGGAATTGCGTAGCACTCTGGAGAGTAAACCCAAAATTGTCTTGTCTTGTGCTTCACCGAGAACTGTACAGTGTGTAAGCTAATTGAAATTCGCCTTCTCTCTCACTGTGGAGAGAGATTTTTTTAATGGAGATATCCCATCTCCTAGAACTGGAGGGGACCTTGAAAGGTCATTGAGTCCAGCCCCCTGCCTTCACTAGCAGGACCAAGTACTGATTTTGCCCCAGATCCCCAAGTGGCCCCCTCAAGGATTGAACTCACAACCCTGGGTTTAGCAGGCCAATGCTCAAACCATGAGCAATCCCTCCCCCCCCCCCCCCAAGATATGCACAGCTTTTTGCAGCCCCCTCCTCCCATCACTGTTATGAATTACACAAACTGGGTTTAAAACAAAAACAAATGTATTAAGTACAAGAGGTAGATTTTAAATGATTATAAGGGATAGCCAACAGATTAAAGCAGATTACCTTAGTAAATAAACAAAAACTGCAAACTGATTTTAACACAGTAGATAGGTTGGATATAAATTAGCAAATTCTCACTGAGTGATAAACAGGGTGGCAGACTCTTAAATCACAAGTTGCCTTGGCTTTCCCAGGTTTTCATACACAGGCTAAAGATCCTTCTAGCCTGGGATCATCACTTCCCACAGTTCAGTCCTTGCCCCTCAGGTGTTTCCAGGTATGTTGTTGCAGGGAGAGAGAGGTTCTCTTCCCCCCCCCCCCATGATGTCATTGTCCCCCTTCTATATCCTCTTCCCACTTGCTGGAAAGCTCTTCCACTGTGATCTGGGTCAAACAGTTCCCATAGTGTAGTGCTATCTCTCCGAGGTTTCTATTGTACACAGTCCCTGGGGTAATCCTTGTGCCTGTGTGCATTTCCTTAATAATCAGAGGGGTAGCCGTGTTAGTCTGAATCTGTAAAAAGCAACAGAGGTCACAGATCTCAAGGTGCCCCAGGACCCTGTGTTGCTTTTTCCTTAATAAGCCATTAGCATTGTTTAGCCTTTTTACTGTTGTACCTGAAAGGCTGTTTGTGGCTGCTTTCAACCTCACAACATGTTTCAGTAACACATACATAGCAAACTTCATAACTTCACAAACAACGTTAACACATACAATCCTACAAGATATTAATGTCTAACAGATCAAGACTTTTAGAATGATACCTAAAAGACATACTTTGTACAATACATATCCTAATTACATGACAGTGGTGAATATTGGGGTGTCAGAGTGTCACAGTACTGATAAGAACGCAGAGTGGGAAGACAAATACTGTCTAGGGTGGGGCTGATTTTAGTCCAGGCCCCGCCATCGCCAGAGGGGAAAGTGAAAAGTCCAGTGAGACAGAGGAGGTGCCTTGCCACATGTGGTGTCTGGAGTGGAATAGTTGCACAGTGGACCATCATGGGGCAAGGTAAATCACCCCAAAAATGTACCACATAATGAGGGCGCTGCTGTAGGCCATGGGAGCGCAACAAGAGGCTACCAGGGTCCAGATGGCCATGCAACAGGAGTCGGTATGGCTACAGCAGAAAATAAATCAACTGGTGATGAACCAGGCAACCCAGGATCAAACCACCCTGCAGGAGGTTGTGAACCTGCTAAAGGCCCTGACTGCTCTGACACTTGGCCGGGATGGGACGCAGTCCCTAAGGGCCAGAAGTTACCTACCAAACATGGCTATGGAAGATGATGTGGCGGCATATCTTCTCACCTTGGAAAAAATGGCCCTTCAGAAAGCCTGGCCACAAGACCAGTGGGCTGTCATCCTTGCCCCTTTCCTGTGTAGGGAAGCCCAGAAGGCCTACTAGGACATGGCAGCAGAAGCTGGCACAGATTACACCCAACTGAAGGCTGAGGTCCTGGCGAGGTCTGGGATGATGACAGCTACAAGGGCCCAGAGGTTCCATGAGTGGAGGTACCAGGACAACAAAGCACCAAGATTACAACTGTTCAACCTGATTCATCTAATTTGGAAATGGCTGTGCCCCGAGATCCACAGCAAGGAGAAGATTCTAGAAGTCTTAGTGATGGATGGATTCATGAGAGGACTACCATCAGACCTAAGAGGATGGGTTAACCAAAATGACCCCTTCTGTTATGAAGAGTTGGTCGCACTTGTAGAGAGGCATTTAATGGTAAGAAACTTCCTTAGACTAACGGGGAAGAGATGAAGTGCATAAAGAAGCCAGTCCCCATCCTGAAGGCCCAGACTCCTGAAGGGTCAGGCAGAACTAGGTTGGGGATCAGGGATGCTGAAGAGCGGCCTGAGGCTGCGAAGGGACTTGGGGAACTGGGGAGAGAGGGTCGGGGGGTAAGACCCAATAGCCTAAAGAATAGGGGGATACCCTGAGCTGTGTATAGATGTCATGCTTGTGGGACACTAGGGCATATAGCAGCCCAATGTCCTAACATTGAGGAGCCTATTCAATCCAGTCTGGGTGATTGTGAAGACCCATGTGGCCTGATCAATCTCATGGGAATCACGATGACCCCAGATAGATACGCACAGCCAGTTAGGATGAATGGCATAGAGACCATTGCATTAGTAAACTCCAGAAGTGCCATCATGCTGGTCTCGGGTGAAACGTAGTGGGGCAGAACCAGCTGTCTATAGCCAAATGCACAGGAATAACCTGTGTACGTGGGGCTGTCAGTTACTATCTGACCATCCCTGTACAAATTGATGTTCGGGGGAACACCACAAGGGTGAATGGTGGGGGTGGTCTCTAAGTTCCCATATGTGGTCCTCATAGGATGAGACTTCCCAGGGTCTGGAAACTTACTCACAGTGGATGAGTCGGGAAGGTAGTGACCCCAGGATTGATACTGTGGCCCCAGTTGCTAGCCTTCTCCTAGTTTTCTCTAAATTAGCCCAGGACTTATTCTCTGCACGGAGAAGCCCTGGAAAGCTAGGCAGTAAAGAAGGACGGACAAAAGATTGGGGACCAGGATCTTGGCCTAGAACCAAAAGGCCATCCAGCAGGCAGGAGGGCGACTCAAATAGTTGACAAACCGGAAGCTGGACCCAATTCCACGGCGACCAATCCTGTGGGTAAACAGAAATAGGTCCCCTTGAATTTGAATATATTGGGCCCTCATTTAAGAATTTTGGGCAGGACCAAGCCAATGAGCCACTGCACCACAATATTGGAAAAGAGCTAGTTGAGGTGAATGGAATCCTGGTGAAGGGGAAAGCCAAAGGTCCCAGGGCCTAGAGTGGTCTGAATACAAGAGCAAGAAGTGGAGCAGCCCCTGGTACCTCGAAGGCACCAGAGGGCAGTGTTGAACCTAGCCCATAGTAATTTGTTCAGAGGACATCTAGGGGCAGATAAGACCCTTGATCAAATTTTACGGAGGTTCTTCTGGCCAAGAGTTTATATGGAGGTTCGATATTGCGCCTCCTGCCCGGGATGCCAATTACATGGCCCACAACTGCACTTAAGGGCCCCTTTAGTACCAATTATTGAAGTCCTGTTTGAGAGGATAGCCATGGATCTGATAGGCCCATTGGAGAAGTCAGCCAGGGATCATCAGTGTGTGCTGCTTGTTCTGGATTATTCCACCTGATACCCAGAAGCCGCCCTCGCTAAGAACAACAGTGTCCAAGACTATAGCAAAGGAATTGATTCAAATTTTCTCTAGGGTACGGATACCCAAAGAGATCTTGACAGATCAAGGAACCCCTTCGCATCAAAATTGGTGAAGGGCCTGTGTGCGATGCTCCAGATATGGGTCCTATGAAGCTCAGTCTACCGTCCAGACTGATGGTCTCATTGAATGCTTTAATAGGACACTGAAGAACATGATATGGAAAGTGGTGAGCTGGGATGGGAAAAATTGGGATACCTTACAACCTTACCTGATTTTTGCAATAAGGGAAGTTTCCCAGATTTCCACCGCGTTCCCCCTTCGAGCTGCTATATGGTCATCATCCCCATGGCATACTGGACATTTGCCAAGGAGGATTGGGAAGAACAGCCTAACCAGGTGAGAAACATAGAATCATAGAATATTAGGATTGGAAAAGACCTCAGGAGGTAATCTAGTCCAGTCTCCTGCTCAAAGCAGGACCAACACCAACTAAATCATCCCAGTCAGGGCTGTGTCAAGCCAGGCCTTAAAAACCTCTAAAGATGGAGATTCTACCACCTCCCTAGGTAACCCATTCCAGTGCTTCACCACCCTCCTAGTGAAATAGTGTTTCCTAATATCCAACCTAGACCTCCCCCACTGCAACTTGAGACCATTGTTCTTGTTCTCTCATCTGCCATAACTGAGAACAGCCGAGCTCCATCCTCTTTGGAACCCCCCTTCAGGTAGTTGAAGGCTGCTATCAAATCCCCCCTCACTCTTCTGCAGACTAAATAACCCCAGTTCCCTCAGCCTCTCCTCATGCCCTAGCCCCCTAATCATTTTCGTTGCCCTCTGCTGGACTCTCTCCAATTTGTCCACATCCCTTCTGTAGTGCGGGGACCAAAACTGGACGCAATACTCCAGTTGTGGCCTCACCAGTGGTGAATAGAGGGGAATAACCACTTCCCTCGATCTGCTGGCAACGCTTCTGCTAATACAGCCCAGTATGCCATTAGCCTTCCTGGCAACAAGGACACACCGCTGACTCATATCCAGCTTCTCGTCCATTGTAATGCCCAGGTCCTTTTCTGTAGAACTGCTGCTTAGCCAGTCGGTCCCCAGCCTGTAGCAGTACATGGGATTCTTCCTTTCTAAGTGCAGGACTCTGCACTTGACCTTGTTGAACCCCATTAGATTTCTTTTGGCCCAATCCTCCAATTTGTCTAGGTCACTCTGGACCCTATCCCTACCCTCCAGCATATCTACCTCTCCCCCCAGCTTAGTGTCATCTGCGAACTTGCTGAGGATGCAATTCATCCCATCATCCAGAATATTAATAAAGATGTTGAACAAAACCAGCCCCAGGACCGACCCCTGGAACACTCCGCTTAATACCAGCTGCCAACTAGACATCGAGCTGTTGATCACTACCCGTTGAGCCCGGCAATCTAGCCAGCTTTCTATCCACCTTATAGTCCATTCATCCAATCCATATTTCTTTGACTTGCTGGCAAGAATACTTTGGGAGACCATATCAAAAGCTTTGCTAAAGTCAAGATATATCACAGCCACCACTTTCCCCATATCCACAGAGCAAGTTATCTCATTATAGAAGGCAATCAGGTTGGTCAGGCATAACTTGCCCTTGGTGAATCCATGTTGAATGTTCCTGGTCACCTTCCTCTCCTCCAAGTGCTTCAAAATGGACTCCTTGAGGACCTGCTCCATGATTTTGCCGGGGACTGAAGTGAGGCTTACTGGTCTGTAGTTCCCAGGGTCTCTTTCTTCCCTTTTTTAACGATGGGCACTATATTTGCCTTTTTCCAATTGTCCGGGGCCTCCCCCGATCGCCACGAATTTTCAAAGATAATAATCAATGGTTCTGCAGTCACATCAGCCAACTTCCTCAGCACCCTTGGATGCATTAGCTCTGGACCCATGGACTTGTCCATTCCTTTAGCTTTTCTAAATAGTCCTTAACCTGTTCTTTCACCACTGAGGGCTGCTCACCTCCTCCCCATACTGTGTTGCCCAGTGCAGCAGTCGGGGAGCTGACCTTGTCTGTGAAGCCCGAGGCAAAAAAAGCATTGAGTACTTCAGCTTTTTCCACATCATCTGTCACTAGGTTGCCTCCCCCATTCAGTAAGGGTCCCACACTTTCCCTGACCACCACCTTGTTTATAGATTCATAAATTCTAGGACTGGAAGGGACCTCGAGAGGTCATCGAGTCCAGTCCCCTGCCCGCATGGCAGAACCAAATACTGTCGAGACCATCCCTGATAGACATTTATCTAACCTACTCTTAAATATCTCCAGAGATGGAGATTCCACAACATCCCTAGGCAATTTATTCCAGTGTTTAACCACCCTGACAGTTAGGAACTTTTTCCTAATGTCCAACCTAGACCTCCCTTGCTGCAGTTTAAGCCCATTGCTTCTTGTTCTATCCTTAGAGGCTAAGGTGAACAAGTTTTCTCCCTCCTCCTTAGGACACCCTTTTAGATACCTGAAAACTGCTATCATGTCCCCTCTCAGTCTTCTCTTTTCCAAACTAAACAAACCCAATTCTTTCAGCCTTCCTTCATAGGTCATGTTCTCAAGACCTTTAATCATTCTTGTTGCTCTTCTCTGGACCCTTTCCAATTTCTCCACATCTTTCTTGAAATGCGGTGCCCAGAACTGGACACAATACTCCAGCTGAGGCCTAACCAGAGCAGAGTAGAGCGGAAGAATGACTTCTCGTGTCTTGCTCACAACACACCTGTTAATACATCCCAGAATCATGTTTGCTTTTTTTTGCAACAGCATCACACTGTTGACTCATATTTAGCTTGTGGTCCACTATAACCCCTAGATCCCTTTCTGCCACACTCCTTCCTAGACAGTCTCTTCCTATTCTGTATGTGTGAAACTGATTGTTTCTTCCTAAGTGGAGCACTTTGCATTTGTCTTTGTTAAACTTCATCCTGTTTAACTCAGACCATTTCTCCAATTTGTCCAGATCATTTTGAATTATGACCCTGTCCTACTCATAGAAACCCTTCTTGTTACCCTTCACATCCCTTGCTAGCTGCAACTCCAGTTTTGCTTTGGCCTTCCTGATTAAACACCTGCATGCTCAAGCAATATTTTTATACTCCTCCCTAGTCATCTGTCCAAATGTCCACTTCTTGTAAGCTTCCTTTTTATGTTTAAGCTCACCAAAGATTTCACTGTTAAGCCAAGCTAGTCGCCTGCCATATTTGCTATTCTTTCTGCACATCGGGATGGTTTCTTCCTGCGCCCTCAATAAGGCTTCTTTAAAATACAACTAGCAATCCTGGACTCTTCCCCCCCCCTCATATTAGCTTCCCAGGGGATCCTGCCCATCAGTTCCCTAAGGGAGTCAAAGTCTGCTTTTCTGAAGTCCAGAGTCCGTATTTTGCTACTCTCCTTTCTTCCTTTTGTGAGAATCCTGAACTCAAACATCTCATGGTCACGGCTGCCTTGGTTGCCACCCACTTCTACTTTCCCTACCAATTCTTCCCTGTTTGTAAGCAGCAGGTCAAGAGGAGCACAGCCCCTAGTTGGTTCCTCCAGCACATCATTGATCATGTGATGCAGATGTGGGACCAAATAGTCCAAGTCACCCCCAATGTGTGGGAACACCTGGAAAGAGCAAAAGAGGCTTGACAGATCTATTATAATCACCAAGCAAGGGTTTGGAAATCCTGGACAGCAGATCAGATAATGGTGCTAGTACCCACAGCTGAAAGCAAGCTCCTGGCCAGATGGCAGGGGTCATATGAGGTAAGAGAAGCCATCGGGGGAGGTTGACTAAAGATTTAACAGCCTGATTGCCAGAAGCAGGAGCAGATCTACCACGTCAACATATTGAAACCCTGGCAAGACAGAGAAGCTTATGTGGTTGCCTTAAAGACGCCACCTCAAGAAAATAAACCTCAGGGACAGGTGAGAATATCCATGGAATTGACCCCTGGACAATGGGCAGAAGGCATCAAAATGATTGACTGAACTAGATCCATTGTTTACCTTTCTGTAGTCTTACAGAGCTTTTTAGAACTCAGTTAACTCTTATGCTTCCTATAGCCATCACCCACTCATAAACAATTGGAAGTTCCAGCAATATGAATAAAGTAATACAGATAACGCCTTCATTCTTCACAGGGGACATTTTATTTTTGTTATGGCAGTCATTACCACAGTACAGAACACCTATTAAACACTAAGGCTAGTCCTCATGGCACCTCCGAAGTAGGGAAGTATCACTATCCTCACTTTACAGATGGGAAACTGAGGTACAGAAAAATTTAGTTACTTGCCATGGTCACATAGGAATCTATGGCAGAGCTGGGAATTTGAACTCGGATCTCCTGAGTTCCAGTCCACTGTTGTGGTTAAGGCATTGCCTTTCCATTTGCTAGTTGAGGGAACTATAAATTAATGTCAGCAGCAGATCTAGTGTACAGCCCCACATGTTGTCTGGAAATTTAACATAAACAATAACATATTCTAAGATAGCGAAACAACTGTGTGGAGCTCAAAAACTAGATGCTGTGGAAAAGAGGAATTTTAAAAGATCCTCAATCCTTTCCAGGGAGCTACCTTAAGAACCCCAATTTCATTTATGGATCTCTCTCTCTGCATCACATTGAACATTTGTCTGATTGTTGTTTTTTTTATATAAACACACACCGCACAGACCACCCCAGATTGAACAATTCATTGGCACATGTTGCAGAAAGGAAAAGTGAATTACCACTTCTAGGCTTCTTTCCTTCGTGAGAGCTGTAGCACTTATCATGCCATATACAAATAGTTTATTAATGCCTTTTACCATAATTACAAGGAAAAAGCTAAAATCCTTAGCAGGGAACTATACGCATATAGTTTTTCTATAGAATATAGTTACATGTACATGTTGAATGGTGATCAGTGAATACGGCAGAGGTGCAATATTTAGTTCTATGCTCATGAGAACAGAAGTAAAGGGAAAAGGTGGAGATGCTACAATTGCTATCAGTCAACTAAAATTAGAAATAATTTACTTTGCCTCTTTTGCTGCATGTCACTGTATTCTACCCTAGCTCCTGTCTCTTTCACTGCATGCTGTTCAGCCTCTAGAGCGAGGGATGCATTCTGCTGTTACTGTAAACTTACATCAGTGTAATTCCATTGACCAGTGAATTTGCTAAATTTAAATGATTTGTAGTTACAAACTAGATTAAGGCAGGAAGCTGCTACAGACCATTTCCTGATTCACTACACACTGTCCAAACTGAGCACTGAATGAGGAAGGGCTTGTTGCAAAAAGCATATGATTGTGTAGTTAGAGCTTATCTGTGTGTGTGTGTGTGTGTGTGTGTGTGTGTGTGCGCACGTGCACACAAGGAAATAGTTAGGTTTGCACAGACAACCTTAAACACACCGAAGTTTACTTTGTAACCTTAATGTTCTTCTAATACTGATATTTCTATCTGGAATTTCTGGTGGGATAGTGGTAGAGGATGTTTAAAGGGGGGGGGGGGGGATTAAAGGGTAACAGCCTGAACTGTAGACTTTGTTTAAAAAAAAAAAAAAAAAAAAGTGAATTCCACATATTATACATTTAGATTTGTGTCCCGCTATTAGCAGTATTTAATATTTAATCCTATTTTATTCTTCTCTGACAAACTTAAGGCAGTTCAATCTCACTGAAATGTGGTGCCCAGAAATGTTACCTAAGACCAAAGAGAGAGGGGAATGATCCCCTCCATGCCCATGCTGAGATGCCTTTGCGTATGCAATCCCAAATCACACTACTTTTTTGCAGACATATTGCATTGGAAACTCAGGTCTAACTTTCTGTCAACTCTGACTGCATGACCACTCCTAACATCACTGCTTTCCAAGTGTCTTGGTACCACAGAATATCTGGGGGTATCATATTTTTGTTCCTATATTAGTGGCCTTTTTTTCAAGTTTAACTTTGTGATACTTCAAGGACCCATGTATATTGGCATTCTTGGGAATAGCACCTATTGTTACTTAAAGCCTACAGCCTCATAAGATGGGTTCATTGGGAAGCACACAAGTGCTCTATTGGGCGAACATTCTTCACTGTAAGTCTGTATAAGGAAGTTCAGTTTCCCAGCCTTTCCCGAGTTCCTTTCCCCTGAATTTCAGAGTCCAAGGTTGTATAGAGCTAACTTAACAAATTTCCGTTTTAGGGCTCTTTGACAGTCCCCCAGGGTCAGATGATGCGAAGCTCATTGACATATTTTACCCTGGAGATCAGCAGTCTGTGACATTTGGAACCAAATCCCGGGTAGGGATGGGAGGAATGGAGGCCAAGGTAGGAGAAGCTTGACGCCTGTGCTGCTTTGTTCTTCATAGGGAGAAATCAATGTTCTGCAATGGTATGAGGTTCCATTTACCTTTTTTAGGCCCATTTGAATAAAAATGTATTTTACACTATTCTCTTGCATCACATATTGAATTTGACCAGTTACATCTGCCTCCTTCCTGTTTTGATACATGTTGCCTGCTCCTAAAGGAGGAGATTGGGAGTTTTAGTCCTCTGTATACATATTTGTGTCCTATTACAGAAGGATTAAATACCCACCCTCCTACCCCTTTCCCTTGGTGGGGGTGGGAGACAACTCCTGAGCCTTCTGCCCCCCTCCCCTCCTTGGAGATAAGTGGATTGCAGGATCCTTGGGGCAGGGACTTGCTTTTTTCTTCTGAGTGCCATACACACATGGCACTCAAATATCCATTACTATGAATGCATGAGGGTGGTGGATTTCATGAGACATCTAGACAAACTTCGAATGAATGCTGGAAAGGAGTCCATTGTTGTGGTTTATATTAGTACCAATTACTTAGGTGTTGGGGAGATTTCCTAAAATCTGCAGTAAATGTTGATTATTAGAAAGAGGCTTAAGTCCAATACCTCTACAGTACCGTTATCTAAAATGGTTTTAGTTCCATATGAAGGGCTGGCTAGATAAGGTGAACGTCAGAGTCTCAATGTATGAATGAGAAGATGGTGTAAAGAGGAGGGTTTTAATTTTAATACAAACTTTGGGGAGAAAGGAGAGCTTATATAAAAATGAATTCCACCTCAACCAAAATGAAGCGGTCTTCTTGCATAGAACTTAAACTAGGAGCTCAGAGAAAGCTGTCAGGTGCAAAGGAGCACTCATTTTGTACAAGGGCACCTGTTGGGGATATCTCTATTTTAAAAGGCAAGTCTGAATTTCCTAGTAAAGGATTGTACTTTAATTACACCTGAAATGATGAGATGAACTGAGATCAGAGGTATGTTCTGGAAAAGCTACACGGTGCCAGTCAAATGGGTTCAATAAAAGCAGACACTTGATCAAAACAATACTATACATGTCTGTATGTTAATGAGAGAATCTTAAAAACAAAAATAAGCAAACTAGACAGTCTAGAAAGTGGAAGAGGAACTTGACATAATAGGCATATCTGAAATGTGGAATCCCCCAAGTCAAGGGGGCACTGTAATACTGGCCTGGAAATTATGCAGGAAAGTGGCAGAGGCGAGAAAGCAACCCTGTATCGGAAAGATTCCATAAAATCAGAGTTTCTTCAGTGAGGAGGACTATACACCACAATCTGTAGGGATATAAATACCAAGTAATAATACAAATATAGTGGTAGGGTTATGCTACCTGCATTCTAATCAGGAAGGGAATGAGGAAGATCAGAGGCAATTAAATATAATAAAGCAGTAATAGATGACTCAGATACCATATATGAATAGGTCAGATGTCGCAGTGAGATAAGGTTTCAGAGAAGCCATTTCTTGATACCTTAAATGATTGCTCTCTAGAGTACATGAGGAGAGGCTATTCTTGGCTTAGTGCTAAGCAGCATGCAGGAGCTGGTAAAAGAAGTAATTATAATTGACCCATAATGTAATATTGACCACTGTATAATTAAATTAAATGCTTGAGAGGGATCATAGAAAATCCAGCACTGTGACATTTCTTCAAGAAAGGAAACTCATCCAAAGGGCCTTAAAATTAAAAGTGAGGAAATTGAAGACTGAAGACTTGGCATTGGAGCCCCCTGAGCAGAAAAGGAAGGAGGAGGGCAAGAAAAATGGAAACTTAGCCCTAGTGGGACAAACAGCATGAACTATAGCAGGTGAAACATGGGATAGAAATCAGAGGGCCACAAAGCATTTTGAATAGCAATTACCAAAGGCATAGAAACAACAAGAAATTCTTTATATTGGAAGCAGGAAGCCCATGAGAGAATTGTTGGATCCACTGGACTCTACTGGAGTACAGAAATCTGTTCATATTTACTATTGTTTTGCCTAGAGCCCAACCAAGAACCAGGTGTGACGGGTTGGATCACAGAAACCCCCTTGGGAACTGCCAATTGATGTGCCAAGGCTACTACTGCCCCTGTTTTCCCTGCCAGCCTGGGAATCCAGCACCCTGTCTTGTTGAGCCAGACATGCCAGTCTGCTCCAACTCAGACCCAGGGTCTGAACCATGTGCTCCAAAGCTGCAGACTTAACTGAAAGCAACTTATGGAAGTGTTCCTGTCTTTAGCACTCAGATGCCCAACTCCCAATGGGGTCTAAACCGCAAATAAATCCATTTTACCCTATATAAAGGGAGTGCGCAAGAGGATCCTTGGGGGGGGGGGGGCGCAGCAGGAGGAGCCCTTTTTTTTTTTTTTTTTTTTTTTGGCGCTTCGGCGCGGCAGCGGATGCATGCTCAAAAATTTTTTACTGATGGGTGCACGATCAAATGGAGCCCACTGCTCTATAACACTGATAGAGAGAGATGCACAGCTGTTTGCCTCCCCCCCCCAGGTATTAATACATAATCTGGATTAATTAATAAGTAAAAAGTGATTTTATTAATACAGAAAGTAGGATTTAAGTGTTTCCAAGTAGTAACAGACAGAACAAAGTGAATTACCAAGCAAAATAAAATAGAACACGCAAGTCTATGTCTAAGAAAACTGAATACAAATAAAACCTCACCAGTTCCAGTAAGCTTCCTTTTACAGACTAGTCTCCTTCTAGTCTGGGTCCAGCAATCACTCACACCCCCTGTATTTACTGTCCTTTGTTCCAGTCTCTTTCAGGTATCCTTGGGGGTGGAGAGGCGCTCTCTTTAGCCAGCTGAAGACAAAATGGAGGGGTCTCCCAGGGGTTTAAGTAGATTTTCTCTTGTGGGTGGAGACCCCCTCCTCTCTCCTATGGAAAGTCCAGCTCCAAGATGGAGTTTTGGAGTCACATGGGCAAGTAACATGTCCATGCATGACTGAGTTTCTTACCAGCCAAGCCACATTCCTGGGAAAGCTCCGATGTGGATTAGCATCTTCGAGTTCATTGTTGGCTTAAGTGGTTCTTGATTGGGCACTTAATTTGCACACCCCTTTCTCAAGAAGCTGACCAAATGCTTTACTAAGGCTATCAAGCAGGTATACAGCCAATATTCCTAACTTCAAGTACAAAAATGATACATGCATACAAATAGGAAGAATGTATTCAGTAGATCATAACCCTTACATAGATATGGTACATGGCATATGTAGCATAAAACATATTCCAGTTATGTCATACATACATTCATAAGCATATTCCCATGAAGCCTTATGGGGTACACGGTCACACCAGGACACAATTGTTCTAGACAAACAGAATAGCAGTCATTGCCCCAAGAAGCTTGCAATCTAAATAGACTGCATCATTTTTTATCACTGAGTGTTGAGATGAAATAAGGTTTCCAAAGAAATGGTGCCCAGATGTTAGCTATCCAAGATTCCTTAAGGGGTTCAAGAATGAAGTGGCTGAGCTGTTCACAAATGTGCAATCTCTCATTAAAATAATGTACTCCCTGGAAAATAGTAAATTTTTGTCTTTGCCATTAAAAATGCACTAGCAGCAATTCTGAGAATTAAATACCAATGATCCTCTTATCTGTACCAGGAAAATAGTTTCAACCAATCATTTGAAAAAATAGAATTATAAACACCTAAATCATGATATGATGGAGACATCCCAGGGGTAGCTTCAGCAAAGGAAAAGTATGCCTCTTCAATCTACTAGAATACTTTAAGCATGGTAATGAAATAGTGGATGCAGGAGAAGTTGATAGAATTATCTGTATTTTCAAAAAGTCTTTGACAGAGTTTCTCACAGTAGACTTTTAAGGGAACTTAAACTACAGTCATGAGTTAGAAACTAGCCAAGCAACAGAATACAAAGCAGGAATAAATGACCTTGTTTCAAAATTAATTACATAGATTGTGGTAGCTCCTATACGTTTCCAAATGTATTAAGAGCAGATGGTCCCTGCTTAAAATTTACAATTTAAAAGACCAAAGATAATCAGGATGGAGATGATTACTAAGAATAGAGTTCAAGAGCCAGGAGAATGCTTGCTAGGTATTAAGATTTTCCCCAGGACTAGCTTTATCCTCCCTTGTAGGTCAAGGCAGCTCTATGGGCCCTCCAAGGTGGCACCTCTGTAGTGATCGCAAATGGAACCCATCCAAAGATCTCTGGCCATGTTATCACAGACATTGTGGAGGGGAAAAAAGTTGGCACTTTTTTTTCAGAGGTAAAACCTGCAGGTAAGTTGGTATTTGGAATTTTGAGATGGGGATTGGGTGGAGGATGCTAGAGTGGGGTAGGCTTTCTGGGGGTTCAGAATGAGTTAATGCTTGCTTTATAGCTGTAGGATAACTGGGAAAATGTACTTTGGCCATTGGAAACAGACATTTTTTAAAGTTGTTTTGCAGTGTTGTTGGTCTCCGGATATTAGAGAAACAGGTCCTGAAGAAGAGTTGTGTAGTTTGAAATTCTATCTCTTTCCCCAAAAGAAGTTGGTCCAGTAAAAGATATTACTTCACCCACCTTGTCTCTGTTTGTAAAAGTTGATTCTTCTTTGAATGCTGGACTCCGTGTATTCCACTGGATACGCATGTGCTCCATGCACCTGAGACCAGAAAATGCTAGCAAGTTGTGTTCTTTGGTCTTCGCTTCTGCTTTTCTCATGTTCTGTGCCAAGAGTATAAGAGGCAGTGCAGACAGACACCACTCCAGTTCTTTCTCACCATTTCATGGTCTGAGTTGGAATCTCCAGTGTCTAGAACTGATCCTCTTCACCCTTTTTTTCCCTGTAAATATTTCCAAGTTTTATATAGCTAGTTGCTATTGTTAGTGGTTTTTATAAGTTTAGATAGTAGTTAGAATCAGGGCCGGTGCTACCATTAAGGTGAACTAGGCCGTTGCCTAGGGTGCCAAGATTTGGGGGTGCCAAAAAGCGGTGCCTCTCCCCCAATTTTTTTTTTTTTTTTTACAGCGTTCTTCCCCGAGCGCGCAGTCGCCGCTCCACTTCTCCCGCCTCCCAGACTTGCAGTGCCCATCAGCTGTTTGGCGCCGCAAGCCTGGGAGGAGAATTAGAGCGGGAGCGGCGTGCTCGGGGAGGAGGCGGAGCAGAGGTGAGCTGGGGTGGGGAGGTGCCGCACGGCTCCCTGGGCCGGGGGGGGGGGGGGGGGGGAGCTGCCGCGGGGGTGCCTCAGGGCGGGGGGGGGGAGATGCCGCAGGGCTCCCCACCCCAGCTCACCTCTGCTACGCCCCCTCCCCGAGCACGTCGTCACTGCTCCACTTCTCCCGCCTCCCAGGCTTGCGGCGCCAATCAGCTGTTTGGTGAACTGGGGTGGGGAGCTGCCGTGGGGGGGCGCCTTAGGGCAGCGGGGGAGCTGCTGCAGGACTGGGGGGGGGAGCGCAAGGTGAAAGTTTCGCCTAGGGCGCAAAACTTCCTTGCACCGGCCCTGGTTAGAATCCCCACCCCAGCGAATGCTTTGATTCCCCCAGCACAAGACTTAGATTATGCCCAGGCTTTAAGAATTGCATCTCCTGTCCCCACTCCTCTTTGGTTGGCAACAACTGCCTGCACTGCCTCTGCTGCCTTAGAGAAGCTCATATTTCTGCTAAATGCAGTATCTGCTGCTCCTTTTCCAGCTGAACATGTCAGGTTCAAGAACTCTGGCTTTCGAGACCCCGGCCTAGTTCCCCCCCTTCCTGATTGGAAGACGCTCTGTACATCAGCTTGAGACATGGAGATGTGCACCTCCTCACTCAATGTCTGTTCAGGGGAGGGAACAACCAGAGCAAAAGACCCTTCATTTGCGCTGCCTCACAAGAGTAAGAGGCACTCTCATAAGAGAAGGGATCCTTCCCTGACCAGGTTGGGTGAGCCCTTGTGCCTAGGACACAAGGACTTAGGTCTTCTTAAGCCTTGTGACCATGATCGGAAGGCACATAGGAATAAGACTCCTTCAGTACTGGCAAAATGTACTTTGAGACCATAGTCACTGACACTGACTACAGTACCAACTAAGACTAAGCCCTGGAAGCTGAAGGACACTGCACTGTTGGTACTGATAATGACCATGCAGTCAGAGGCTCCTTCACTAGCAGTACCATCACAGCTCCTATAAGGAAACACTGATTATTAAGAGTCCCTTTACAGTTTACACCAACTCCAGCAGCCTACGGCAATGAGATGCAGCTTTCTAGACTCCAGAATCCTATGCTGCTCCAGAGAATATTTTCATCCTCCCAGACCCACAGTCTCCCCTGTTGTCAGAAACAACCTTCACCAGGGAGATTGTAACATCAGGGTGAAGCTCCTCTCCCATTTCATCCTCAGCCTTAGCTCCCTGACATCTGAATCGATGACACCACAGATGGAACTGGACTCAATCTTATCTCCGGGAGAGTCGGATATACCAGTGAAACCATTGTTTCCTCCACCGAGGGAGTTCAGCCAGAGTAGTCTCCCACTACTTCTCTCATCTGTCCGAGTGGGGACCCCTCAGGACCAATAGCACCCAAGGTGTGCCTTGGGATCACCACAAATTTTCAACCCCTCATATTGGCCTTACTGGAGGCTAAGGGACCTGTGGTATGGCACCCAGTGCATGTGCAATCTAGTTGGGAGTCTTACCATCCCTTCCCTCCACAAGGCCAACTGAAACCTATAAAAGAGGACAGAAGACTAACCAGATCTGCTGGTAATGACAGATACTTCATCTTCCTTGCTCAATAAGGTGATTGCTCCTGCCGTTCCGTCTCCTTTGGACAACCACAGACAATTCCAAGAGCTGCCTTGGAGAATAGCAGAAGAGCTCCAAATTTAAAGGTGGTCCAGGACTCCTTACACAAGCTCCTGGTCATCCTGTAGCCTATGGGATCTAGCTGAATAGCACTCCCAGTTCAATGAGGCCATACTGGAAATGGCAAGAACTATATGGCGCAAATACCAGCTACCTATGCTCCTACCCCTTAGGAAGGCTTAGGGAATGGAGTTTTTGTTCTCCCACACTGCCCTGAGCTCCCTTGTCATCTAAGCAGTTCCAGAAAGGTCCAGATGATAACACCCAAGGGCAACCCCAGTGGATAAGGAAACCAGGTATTTAGACTTTATGGGGAGAAAGGTGTCTACTTCCACTGCTTCCAGTTTAAAATCTCCAATTATCAGGTTCTCCTGGCCAAATGTCTTTTATTTAATCTACATTCTAAAGACAAGTTACCCCAGAAGGTTAGAATCTTCCCACGGAAGATTCCTCAGATTTCAGTCACTATAGCAACTGCACCCAAGGTCTTCATGAAAATGTTTTCTGAAGTAGCAGCACATATCTGATTGGACAGTTCTACCATCTTCCTGTATCTAGATAACTGGCCTCTTACAGGCATGACATGTCCAGAAGTCATAGCATCGACCTTATTGATGCTTTGTCTCCTAGCGTATCTTGGAAACTCTGAATATGGAAAAGTCTATTCTGACTCCGACACAGGCTATAGCTGTCATAGGAGAAACCTTAGACTCAGTCAGGGCAAAGGCTTATCTGCCTATGTACAGATTCCAAGCCATAGGCAGACTGATAGATCAGGTTATGCACAACCCTCGGACATGGTCTGTATTTGCCTTACTCTTTTAGATCATGTGGTGTCATGTATTTGCATAATGCTGTTCACCAGTCTCCACCTCTGCTGCCTACAGGCTTAGCTGCTAACAGTATATATACACACCAAGAAAACACAGCATGGACACTGTAGTGACAATCCCAATCAAGTTAAAAACCTCTCTGGAAAGACTCCGCACAAGTTTGCATGGGCAATTCTTTCCTATCCACTACACCCAACAGGAGTATAATCACAGACACCTCTTTGTTAGGGTGGGTGGTTCACTTGGACGATCACACAGCACAGGACATTTGAATGCCCCAGGAAACTTGGTTGCACATAAATCTTCTTGAACTCGGCAGTCTGAGAAGCATGCATGGGCATTTTTACCATTAATGCAGACTCATCATGTTCTCATAATCTCAGATAACCCAACAACTGTATTCAACATAAACAGGGACACCCAAGATCCATTCCCCTGTATATAGAATTGGTCAGTTTATGAAACTGACGTATCTCCCAGGAACCCTGAACTCTTTGGCAGACAGCTTCAGCAGTCACTTTGCTACCAACTGCGAGTGGGAGCAACACAGCTCAGTGGTGAACAGTATCTTCACTCACTGGGGAACCCCTACTTGGGACCTGTTCAACTCCCAAATAAACAGGAAGTGTAATACATTCTATTCCAGAGGAGCTCAGGGCCAGTCCTCAAGAGGTGATGGTCTTCTACTCCCTTAGACAGTCCATTTGAACTGTGCCTTTCGTTGTAGCCCTCTGCTTTCTCAAGTCCTGCAGAAGATTAGATAGGACAGAGCAGAAGTCATTTTAATTGTGCCCAAATGGCTGAGGCAGTTCTGTGTGTGACCAACATGATCATTTAGTCTGATCTTCTGCAGAATACAGACCATATGCCTTCACCTAGTGCAGGGGTCGGCAACGTTCGGCACGCGGCTCACCAGGGTAAGCACCCTAGCAGGCCGGGCCAGTTTATTTACCTGCTGACACGGCAGGTTCGGCCAATCATGGCCCCCACTGGCCGCGGTTCGCCGTCCGGGGGCCAATGGGGGCGGCGGGAAGCTGCAGCCAGCACATCCGTCACCTGTGCTGCTTCCCGCCGCCCCCATTGGCCCGGGATGGCGAACCACGGCCAGTGGGGGCCGCAATCGGCCGAACCTGCCGCATCAGCAGGTAAATAAACTGGCCCGGCCCGCTATGGTGCTTACCTTGGCGAGCCGCATGCCAAACGTTGCTGACCCCTGCACTAGTGATTAGCCTACGTGTGGCTGAACTAGAACATATCTTTTAGGAAGACATTCAGCCTTGATTTAAGGGACTTCAGGTGGCGGTGAACTTGTCATATTCCTTGGTAATCTGTTCCAACGGTTATCCTTACCATTTAAAACTTTGTCTAATTTCCATTTTGAACTTTTACTTACTACAACTTCCAGCCATTGCAGCGTGTTTTGCCTTTGGCTGCTAGATTAATCTTCTGGATAAGAGCCCTTCCTATGTAACTAATAGACCATAATTTAAATTGCCTTTTCACCTTGTCATCAATGAGCTAAATAGACTGAGCCCCTCAAGTTTCTCATCTTAAGGCATGTTTTCCAGAGCATGATTAATTTTTGGAGTTCTTCTCTGAAACTTCTGCAATATGGACACCAGAACTGGGCCCATTATTTTAATAGTAGTCTCCCCAATGCTGTATAGAGAGGTAATATAGTCTCCCAATCCTACTTGATATTCCCATGTCAATACATCAAAGTATCGTGAGAGCCAGTTTTGCCATGACACAGCACTGGGCATTTGCTATTTACAGTTGGCCCTCAGTCCTTTCCAGAATACAATTCCTTTTCATGTAAGTATGGTTTATGTTCTTTATTCCCAGTCTTTGAGCCTTGCGTTTGGCTGTATTAAAATGCATGATGATTCTAGATATTGAAAAAAATATTAAACAGTGATGGGAAATGTGCTAAAATGGCTTGAGTATGTTCCTTGAAGTATGTTCCCCAGGAGTACTGGTGGAAAACTGCACCACCACTGCTAGACCCATCACTTGTGGAGTTTCACAAGGATCAGTTCTCTCTCCAGCTCTTTTCAAAATCTACATGTAACCTCTAAGTGAATTAGTCAGATGACAGGGACTCAAATGAGAGCAATATGCAGATTATACACCACTCTACTTATCCTTCACTGCATATGACCAGCCCACTGCTACTGAGATGACTGAGTACTTGGATGAGATCAGATCTTGGATGAAGAACAGCTGGCTGAAGCTGAACTCGAGTGACAAAGAGGTGATGCTGGTGAGCAGAGGGAAGTATTTTGAAGAGTTTGCAGTCACGGTGTGGTCTCCGTTGGTTGATTGTGATGTTTTGGGGTTCAACCTAGACCAGTAAGGGGTTGTGTCACTTCCTGCCAGCAACTCTGGGTGCTTTATATGCTGTGCTGCTTTGGCTCACAGCCCTGACACAAACAACTCATGTAGAATCACGTAGGCCACAGCCTAGCTTCCACCATACAGTTGCTTTTAGCAAAGTGACCCCCAACTCCACCCCTATTGCCAGGTTTCCCAAAAACTGTCTCCCTGCAGTGGCAAGCCCTCTCACTGAACGCTTACAGAAGTTAAGTTCATTGCTCCTTTAAATGGACAATACACTTCAGCTCATTAATTTAACTGGGATTTGAAAAACATTCATTTCAGTCACACCACTGAACTGGTTTACAGTAAAAGTAAAACAAGTTTAAGTGATACCAAATAAGGAGTGTGGTCAGATGTTTGGCTGTGGTGTGTTCCCTCCGTATGCCGTCCCAGTTCTGCGCAGACAGCTGGCACAGCAGACCTTGAGCGAACCGTCCAATGACCACAAATCCATTAAGGTGTGAAGGCACCCAGCCAGGTTTATTGTCAACGAAGTAGGGTCCTAGCTCCCTGGATCAGTGTCTCCAGTTATACTAGCACATGTATGCCTCTGACAATGGACACAGTTCAATCAGTGGCGGGACTTCCCACTGCCCCCTTGGCTGGCCAAAGACACTCCCTCCAAGATATATCTTTATATACCAATATGAACAAGTATCGCCTGTGACGTATCAGGGCGCCACCCATTGCCTTGTACCAGTAGGTTCGATCAAAACATCTCTATCCATCATGCTGTCATCCTCACCTTATCCTTAAGATGGGTCAGCGTGTTGCTGTTATCTTTGGGGAATGTGTTTATCGGGGTGTTCTGGTACCACCTTTCTGCAATGTGCTTGTGTGACTGCCTTGTGCCTAGCACCTCTTAGGAATATGTGTTTTTGCAATATCAGCCTTATGCTTGCCGAATTCTGTGAGCAGGGCCGGCCTCTTGCTCACAACCTGACTTTACTTCATATTAGCAAAGTTTTGACCACTACTTTAGTTTAGGCCTCATACCAGGCCTCTGATATAAGGCCTTATGTTTCAGGCCCTCTTCTTATTACAAGGAGTAAAGGCAGAAATGGTTATAAACACACAAAAATAAAACCACACTTCTAATGCTAACATTTAATTTCAGCAAATTATAATCTTTGCCTAAGCAGGTTTCTTACCTGTGTTCAGTTCCCAGAGACTTCAACCCCCTAGTTTGAAGGACCTGACATTCTGTGATTTCAAGAGCTCTGGAATCCTTGAATACCTCATGTGATACCTATGGGGTTCTCTCCCCTTTCTTTTTTATAGGCATTAAACCTTTGAAATGTATTATTTGAAAAGTAAGCCCAGCCAGCGCTTCTCTCTTCGGGAAGGCCACATGGCAGAAGTTCATTGATCATGCTTCAAGCGGGCGGAAGGCTTTTGGGGGAGGGGGGACAGTGCAGTCTCCCTTCCTTATTAGCTTGATGGCCTTGTTTATGTTGCATGTAAATGTGCTTTTCTTTGTCTTTGGTCACACCTTGCTTAATTTACATCAGAGACACATTCAGTGAGGCGGAACCACATTCTATTGTCTGGAACAGGCATAGTTTAGGCATTGCTTGCCAAATACATTTTAAAAACTTAATTCTAGCACATATTGATAACCCTTTTTACACATCCCAGATGTACACCACACAATGATTTTTGGGACCAGTGTATTGCCGGTTTGCATAGGATACCTCACACAATGCCTCATAGATACAGATTATGACTACAGTGAGTTTGGGGGTGTGACGGGTTGGATCACATCGAGTCCAACCCCCTGCTCAAAGCAGGACCAACCCCAACTAAATCATCCCAGCCAGGGCTTAGTCTTTGTAATCTTGTCAAAGAACATCAAGGTCACTTAACAAGACTGCTTTACCAGTAAATTATCTTGTTTGATATTTCCATTCTTTAACTCTTGATTATAATTACGTCAACAATCTCATTTAGATTTTTAAAAAATGGTGCTATGTTAGCTTTTATCCAGTAGTGTGGACCTTCCCTTGTTTTCCAAGACCTAATTTTAATATCAGTTGTCCAAAATGCACCTCAGCTAACTTTTAAAACTCTTGGGTGCAAACTATCCAGACTTCCTGATTTAAAAAATGTTTTAACTGACGTGTACATGCTGTTTAACATCTTCCTTAATTATCGCTGGGGAAAAATACAGTATTTCATCACATGATATTAAGTATATCCAGCTTGGTTCCAAATATGAACAGAAATATTTATCAAAAACTTCTACCTTTTCTGGATTGAATACTTTACCATCTCTGTCTGGACTTAAATTGTTGCTAGAATTCCTTTTTGTTCTATAATGTATATTTAAAATTCCATGTTGTCTTTTGCCCTGTTGACCAGAGGTATTTCATCAGTATCTTTAGCTTCTCAGCTGTTGCCTACGTTTCTTAACTTCCGACTTATATTCATTGTCAAAAGAAACCAGGCGTCTAGACTCCCAGCTACTAGAACCCACTCCTCTCCTAGTGGTGAGAATAGATTTCAAGAGCCCTGATGATCTCCTTTGCACCAACCCCCAGTCAACACTTTGCTTTGTTATATCTGATTAGGAGTGATAGAGACTTGGCATAAGTGAAGAAAAGAGGGGCTTTGGGGAGTGAAAGAGATTATCTGGGTAGGTCGAGAAATGAAATTATAATGTTAGAAACTTGTAGGCTCTGAGCAAGTGGGTTGGTGGGTTGGGAAACTGCAATAGATTGGGAAGACTAGATATGATATCTGATCTTGGATTATTTACATGCTTTATACCATCTTTTGGTACTGGATTTACTTAGAAATCATTTTCCGCCTTTTCATTTTTGCTTATGGATCCTCAAGTTTGTGTGTATGTTCATTCCTGATGTAACTTTTTTGCATAAGAATATAAATTTGCTTCGTGAATGTGCATTTTTACCTAAACACGTGTGAGCTACATGCTTACTTTCTCATGCGTTGTGGGGTAGGATAGGAGGGTTTTGACCATTGTTACTTTCTCATCTGTTTGGGTTTGTGTGTGAGGGGTATGTTTGACTTTAACATGCTCTGAGCTTTGGGCATGGATGATTTGAACTGCAAAAACTCTTGTTTTTTCAGGCCCTACAGTAGAACAGCAAGGTGAAATGGCTCGAGCTGGAGGCAGGTCCCTAGCGGCACTACAGCCTGAACAGGTAACATGCCAATGTGGCTTCATTTATGTATTAGAACTTACAAATATACTGCATGTTTCACAATAAAACGTAAGACAGATCTCTGCCCCAAAGAGCTCATATTCTCACTTGTCATTTAGATTGTAACATACCACATGAGAGAGAGGGGTGAAGAAGGATGTGGTCTACTGAGCTGTAATTAGGAAATTATGTACATTTGAACCATCAGGTTTATATGGCTCTAATTATTTTAAATGCAGGTATTGGCATGTAGAGGATGCCACAGAAGAGTTTTTGGAGTGAACTGCACCAATTGCTCTTACTGAGAGGATACTTAAACTGCCCAAAAGGGAGCAGCTGCGTGCGATCTACCTACCATTCAGTGTACCACTGCATTGCAGCTGGATTGGTTAGAGGGAGGCACTATGTAGAGCAAGGCAGGTGCTGGCACAGAGGCAGGGGGCATCTCGTTGTTGGTTAGGCAGGAAAGCAGAGACCTGCCAGACAAAATGCAGGAAAGGCCAGAAGCCAGGACTGCAGGCTGAACTGTGTAGTCCAACCAGCAGCAAGGAGTAAATAATGAACAGGTTGCTTTCTGAGGTATGCTGGAGGTCAAGTGCAGGAGCCAGAGAAGAACGAGTCCAGAGGTATTAGATAAGAAGTGGGGGTTGGGGAGACCACGAGCCTGAGTACCCTGAATCACTTGGCTTCTATGATAACCATACAGAAGTTTTCTTCTCTCTGCAGAGAGCAGAGATTATCTATCATCTAGCTGACCTGCTAACTGACCAGAGAGAAGAAATTCTATTGGCCAATAAAAAGGACTTGGAAGAGGCTGAAAGTAAAGGTAATGTATTAATGGAGCTAGTAAGCTTAAATATATGTAGATATCATGAATCTATGTGGGTTTGAACAGAAGGCGAAAAGTGGGATGGGAACTCTTATTCAGGGGTTGAGGGATTTGGGAACTAACTGTGATGTTGTAATGACTGTCATCTTGGCTGTCACAGACAGTCAAGCCTGGGACCTTGAGAGCTGAAAGCATGAATCCCTACAGCTTGGGCTAAAGGACAAAGTCCCCCAGCAGGGAGTTGTAGAAGATTCATGTCCTCTGGAGCAGACAAAGGGCTTGTAACACACTGAACAGTACATGATGATAACTGTTTAGTGCTCCAGGTTGTCAGGAGAGAGAGAGTGGCTGTGGAAATGCATGTAGTGAGCTCCTTGTGTTTCATTGCAGTGACTACTCTGGTCTCTTTTTGGGTTTGTTAAAACAGTATGCTCTGCCCCTGTGGGGGATAGTACTTTGTCTCCTCTTGTGGTCAAGCTGCATGTGATTGATGATGTGTTCCAAAAAGAGAGACATCCACTTCTTAACAAGGAAGTGTCTATTCTATTCAGGCTGCTTGTATCATAAACTTCATTCGGTGTATCAGATTAATGCATTGAAAAGTCTTGGAGGGCATTTTGGGTGGGGGAAGATGCACAATGTGACAACTTACTCCTGTGTTCTTTACAAAGGATGTTCATAGTGACATGCAAAGGCGGGAAATGGGTTTGTGCCTGGTTTTGTATCTTTATGGTGCTGTGTAACAGGGGCAATGGCCACTTAAATGAAATTGGGTCCAGCTCTCCTGTTCCAAGTCCGTGTGTGCTCTAATTTAGCATAATGAGGAGGACAGGGCTGCCCCAGGGAGTTATAAATGAGTGGGAAAGTTCAGAATCCAGAGACAGATAGGGAGCTCAGAACTTGGAGTCCCAAGTCCAAAGAGTAGAGAGAGCTCAGAAGAAGAGCAGTGCTTCAGTGAAGGGATGCCCCGAAGGAGGGATGTTGATAGTTCCCTAGTTGTGCAGTGGAACCAGATCAGGCTGGTGAAAGCAGAATAAACTCTGGCAAGTGAAGTGTACAAGTATAATTAGGCAGGCCAAAAAGGAATTTGAAGAGGAACTAGCAAAATAAACACATAACAGCAAAAAAAAGTTATGTATAAAAGCAGCAGAAAGCCTACCAAACAATCAGTGGGGCCACTGGGTGATCAAGGTGGTAAAGGAGCACTCAAGGAAGACAAGGCCATTGCAGAAAAGCTAAAGGAATTCTTTGCATCAGTCTTCACTGCAGAGGATATGAGGGAGATTCCCATACCTGAGCCATTCTTTTTAGCTTCCAAATCTGACCTATTTCAGACTGAGGTTTCAGTAGAAGAGGTTTTTGGAACAAATAGATAAATTAAAAAGTGGTATGTCACCAGGACCAGATGGTATTCACCCAGGAGTTGTGAAGGAAACTCAAATATGAAATTGCAGAACTACTAACTCTGGTATCAAGTATCAAGGGGATAGCCGTGTTAGTCTGTATCCATAAAAACAATGAGGAGTCCGGTGGCACCTTAAAGACTAACTAATTTATTTGGGCATAAGCTTTCGTAGGTAAGAAACCCACTTCTCCAGATGCATGGAGTGAAAATTACAGATGCAGGCATTATTATACTGACACATGAAGAGAAGGGAGTTACCTTACAAGTGGAGAAACAGGGCCAATTCAATCAGGGTGGATGTAGTCCACTCCCAATAATTGATGAGGAGGTATCAATACCAGGAGAGGGAAAGTTGCTTTTGTAGTGAGCCAGCCACTCCCAGTCCCTATTCAAGCCCAAATTAATGGTGTTAAATTTGCAAATGAACTTTAGTTCTGCAGTTTCTCTTTGAAGTCTGTTTTTGAAGTTTTTTTGTTCAAGTACGGCTACTTTTAAATCCGTTATAGAATGTCCAGGGAGATTGAACATACTGGCTTTTGTATGTTACCATTCCTGATGTCTGATTTGTGTCCATTTATTCTTTTACATAGAGACTGTCCGGTTTGGCCAATGTACATGGCAGAGGGGTATTGATGGCACATGATGACATATATCACATTAGTAGATGTGCAGGTGAATGAGTCCCTGATGGTGTGGCTCATGTGGTTGGGTCCTCTGATGGTGTCGCTAGAGTAGATATAGGGACAGAGTAGGCAACGAGGTTTGTTACAGGGATTGGATCCTGGGTTAGTGTTTCTGTGGTGTGGTGTGTAGTTGCTGGTGAGTATTTGCTTCAGGTTGGGAGGCTGTCTGTAAACAAGGACTGGCCTGCCTCCCAAGGTCTGTGAGAGTGAGAGATCGTTTTCCAGGATAGGTTGTAGATCTTTGATGTGCTGGAGAGGTTTTAGCTGGAGGCTGTCCGTGATGGCCAGTGGAGTTCTGTTATTTTCCTTGTTGGGCCTGACTTCGGGGTACCCGTCACACACTGTCAATCTGTTTCCTCTCTTGGATCAGTAACTAGTTAAAAGACAGAAAACGAAGGGTCAGAATAAATGTTCAGTTTTCAGCACGGAAAGAGGTAAGTAGTGGTGTTCCCCAGGGATCTGTAGTTGGACCGCTGCTATTCAACATATTTTATAAATGATATGGAAAAAGGGGCAAACAGGGAGATGGCAAAATTTACAGACGATACAAAATTACTCAAGATAGTTAAGTTGAAAGCTGACTGCAAAGAGTTACAGAGGGATCTCACAAAACTGGGTCACTGGGCAACAAAATGGTAGATGAATTACAGTGTTGATAAATGCAAAGTAGGACTGTTGATTAATGGCAGTTAACTCGTGATTAACTTAAAAAAATTAATAGCAATTTAAAAAATTAATCGTGATTAATTGCAGTTTTAATTGCACTGTTAAATAATAGAACACCAAGTGAAATTTATTAAATATTTTGGGTTGTTTTCTACATTTTCAAATGTATTGATTTCAATTACAACACAATACAAGGTGTACTGTGCTCATTTTATATTATTTTTATTACAAATATTTTCACTGTAAAAATTATAAACAAAAGAAATAGTATTTTTCAATTAGAATCATAGAATATCAGGGTTGGAAGGGACCTCAGGAGGTCATCTAGTCCAACCCCCTGCTCAAAGCAGGACCTAATCACAACTAAATCATCCCAGCCAGGGCTTTGTCAAGCCTGTCCTTAAAAACCTCTAAGGAAGGAGATTCCACCACCTCCCTAGGTAACCCATTCCAGTGCTTCACCAACCTCCTGGTGAAATTTTATTTTCCTAATATCCAACCTAAACCTCCCCCCACTCTAACTTGAGACCATTACTCCTTGTTCTGTCATCTGGTACCACTGAGAACAGTCTAGATCCATCCTCTTTGGAACCCTCTTTCAGGTAGTTGAAAGCAGCTATCAAATCCCCCCTCATTCTTCTCTGCAGACTAAACAATCCCAGTTCCCTCAGTCTCTCCTCATAAGTCATGTGCTCCAGCCCCCTAATCAGGTTTGTTGCCCTCCGCTGGACTCTTTCCAATTTTTCCACATCCTTCTTGTAGTGTGGGGCCCAAAACTGGACACAGTACTCCAGGTGAGGCCTCACCAATGTCAAATAGAGGGGAACGATCACATCCCTCGATCTGCTGGCAATGCCCCTACTTATACAGCCCAAAATGCCGTTAGCCTTCTTGGCAACAAGGGCACACTGCTGACTCATATCCAGCTTCTCGTCCACTGTAACCCCTAGGTCCTTTTCTGCAGAACTGCTGCCTAGCCACTCGGTCCCTAGTCTGTAACAGTGAACGGGATTCTTCCATCCTAAGTGCAGGACTCTGCACTTGTCCTTGTTGAACCTCATCAGGTTTCTTTTGGCCTAATCTTCTAATTTGTCTAGGTCTCTCTGCATCCTATCCCTACCCTCCAGCGTATCTACCACTCCTCCCAGTTTAGTGTCATCTGCAAACTTGCTGAGAGTGCAGTCCATGCCATTCTCCAGATCATTAATGAAGATATTGAACAAAACCAGCCCCAGGACTGACCCTTGGGGCACTCTGCTTGAAACCGGCTGCCAACTAGACATGGAGCCATTGATCGCTACCCGTTAAGCCCGACAATCTAGCCAGCTTTCTATCCATCTTATAGTCCATTCATCCAGCCCATACTTCGTTAACTTGCTGGCAAGAATACTGTGGGAGACCATATCAAAAGCTTTGCTAAAGTCAAGGAATAACACATCCACTACTTTCCCCTCATCCACAGAGCCAGTTATCCCCTCATAGAAGGCAATTAGGTTAGTCAGGCATGACTTCCCCTTGGTGAATCCATGCTGACTGTTCCTGAGCACTTTCCTCTCCTCTAAGTGCTTCAGAATTGATTCCTTGAAGACCTGCTTCATGATTTTTCCAGGGACTGAGGTGAGGCTGACTGGCCTGTAGTTCCCCGGATCCTCCTTCTTCCCTTTTGTAAAGATGGGCACTACATTAGCCTTTTTCCAGTCATCCGGGACTTCCCCCAATCGCCATGAGTTTTCAAAGATAATGGCCAATGGCTCTGCAATCACATCCGCCAACTCCTTTAGCACCCTCGGATGCAGCGCATCCAGTCCCATGGACTTGTGCTTGTCCAGTTTTTCTAAATAGTCCCGAACCACTTCTTTCTTCACAGAGGGCTGGTCACCTTCTCCCCATGCTGTGCTGCCCAGTGCAGCAGTCTGGGAGCTGACCTTGTTCGTGAAGACAGAGGCAAAAAAAATAGAGTACATTAGCTTTTTCCACATCCTCTGTCACTAGGTTGCCTCCCTCATTCAGTAAGGGGCCCACGCTTTCCTTGACTTCCTTCCTGTTGCTAACATACCTGAAGAAACCCTTCTTGTTACTCTTAACCTCTCAACAATTCTCTTCATACAAGTAATGTAGTGCAATCTCTTTATCATGAAAGTGCAGTTTACAAACAGATTTTTTTGGTTACATAATTGCACTCCAAAACAAAACAATGTAAAACTTGAAAGCCTACAAATCCACTCAGTTCTACTTCTTGGTCAGCTAATTGCTAAGACAAACAAGTTTGTTTACATTTACGAGAGATAATGCTGCTCTCTTCTTATTTACAGTGTCACCTGGAAGTGAGAACAGGCGTTCACATTATGCTGATGATGCTCGTTTAAAAAAAATAATGCATTATTTAAATTTGTGACTGAACTCTTTGGGAGAGAATTGTACATCTCCTGCTCTGTTTTACCTGCATTTTGCCATATATTTCATGTTATAGCAGTCTCATATGATGACCCATACATACATTGTTCGTTTTAAGAACACTTTCATTACAGATTTGACAAAACACAAAGAAGGTACCAATGTGAGCGTTCTAAAGACAGCTACAGCACTCAACCCAAGTTTTAAGAATCTGAAGTGCCTTTCAAAATCTGAGAGGAATGAGGTGCTTTCAGAAGTCTTAAGAGAGCAACACTCCGATCTGGAAACTACAGAATCTGAACCACCAAAAAAGAAAATCAATCTTCTCCTGGTATCATCTGACTCAGATAATAAAAATGAACATGCGTCGGTCCGCACTGCCTTGGATCGTTATCAAGCAGAACCAGTCATCAGCATGGACACATGTTCTCTGGAATGGTGGTGCAAGCATGAAAGGACATATGAATCTTTAGCGCATCTGGCACATAAATATCTTGCGACACTGGCTACAGCAGTGCCATGCACAGGGCCGGCTCCAGCCACCAGCTTGGCAAGCAGGTGCTTGGGGTGGCCACTCCGGAGAAGGGCGGCAGGTCCAGCTATTTGGCAGACGGTCCCTCACTCCCGCTCGGAGCGAAGGACCTTCCGCCAAATTGCCGCCGCAGATTGCAATCGCGGCTTTTTTTTTTTTTGGCTGCTTGAGGCGGCCAAAACCCTGGAGCCGGCCCTGGCCATGCAAACACCTGTTCTCACTTTCAGGTGACACTGTAAACAAGAAGTGGGCAGCATTATCTCCTGCAAACATGAACAAACCTGTTTGTCTGAGCCATTGGCTGAACAAGAAGTAGAACTGAGTGAACTTGTAGGCTCTAAAGTTTTACATTGTTTTATTTTTTGAGGGCAATTATTTTTTGTACGTAATTGTACATTTGTAAATTCAACTTTCATGATAAAGAGATTGCATTACAGTACTTGTATTAGGTGAATTGAAAAACACTTTCCTTTTTACAGTGCAAATGTCTGTAATAAAAAATAAATATAAACTGAGCACTGTAAACTTTGTATTCTGTGTTGTAACTGAAATCAATACATTTGAAAATGTCAAAAACATCCAAAAATATTTAAATAAATGGTATTCTATTATCACTTGATAGCCCTAATGCAAAGTAATGCACATTGGAAAACATAATCCCAAGTATACATACAAAATGATGAGATATAAATTAGCTGTTTCCACTCAAGAAAGAGATCTTAGCGTCATTGTGGATAGTTCTCTGCAAACATCCGCTCAATGTGCAGTCAAAAAAGCTAACCGAATGAGATAAGACCATAAATATCATAATGCCACTATAGAAATCCATGTTATGCCCACATCTTGACTCTTGCATGCAGTTTTGGTCACCCCATCTTAAAAAAAGATGCATTAGAAATGGAAAAGATACAGAGAAGGGCAACAAAAATGATTAAGGGATATGGAACAGCTGCCATATGAGGAGAGATTAAAAAGACTGGGACGGTTCAGGTTGGAAAAGAGATGAGTAGGAGGGGATATGACAGAGGTATAAAATCATGAATAGTGTGGAGAACGTGAATAAGAAAGTGTTATTTACCCCTTCAAATAACATAAGAACCTGAGATCTCCCAATGAAATTAACAGGCAGCAGGATTAAAACAAACAAAAGGAAGTACTTCTTCCCCCAATGTGCAGTCAACCTGTGGAATTCATTGCCGGGAATGTGGTGAAGGTCAAAACTATAACGGTTCAAAAAAAGAATTAGATAGGTTCATGGAGGATAGGTCCATAAATGGCTATTACCCAAGATGGCCAGGAATGCAACCCCATGCTCTGGTTGTCCCTAGCCTCTGGCTGCCAGAAGCAGGGCGTGATCACTCGATGATTGCCTGTTCTGTTCATTCCCTCTGGAACACCTGGCATTGGCCATTGTCAGGGCCGTCCCTAGCTATTCTGGGGCCCTATGCAGCCCCCGCCCCAGGGAGAGGCATGGGGCCCCAGGCCTCTGTCAGGGGGAGGGGCTGGCTCAGGGGGTGGGAGGAACCGCCCCCCAGCATTCACTGGTGGCACGGCTGGGTTTGGGTCACTGCACTTCCTGCCGTCAGTGAGTGCAGGCCCAACCCTGCTGCAGTCCTCAGGGGAGTGGGGGCGGGACTGGGGCAGAGCAGGGACAGGAAGAGGCGGAGCAGGGGCGGGGGCTTTTGGGAAGGAGTGGAGTGGGTGTGGGGCTGTGGAGGAGCAGGAGTGGGAAGAAGCAGGGCTGGGGCAGAGCAGGGGCTGGGGCCATGGAGAAGAGGCGGAGCAGGGGCTGGAGCAGCATGCAGCTGCGTAGGACATCAGGAAATTTGGGGCAAATTTCCTGGTGCCCTGCGCAGCTGCGTACTTTGTGTATGAGTAGGGATGGCCCTGGCCATTGTCAGAGGACAGGATACTGGACTAGATGGATCATTGGTCGGACCCAATATGGCTGCTCTTAAGTAGAAGATCAGCAGGTATGCCTCATTCGAAGGGGATAGTGTCTGACTAGTCAGCTTTTCTGCTGATCTGGCTCCAGTTAAACATGCATGAGGTGATGTGAATGGCTTTACTTGTCTGATCCAGGCAGCTTTTCTGTGGCTGGTGGAAGCTGATGGCCTATATCGTTCATCTCAGGTCATATCTTTTTGAGTGGAAAAGTGCCTGTATAATTTCTTAGGCAGATGTAAGGAGGTGGATGGAGCCTGGATATCTAATCTCAAGCAGCTGTTAAGTATCTCCAGCATGACTTAATCATCTCTTATTTCAGGGAGATTGGCACTTCCTTTGATGAAGCGACTGAGTCTGTCTACATCAAAGCTGAATAGCTTGGCCATAGGACTTCGTCAGATCGCAGCATCCTCCCAGGAGAGTGTAGGCCGTGTCATTCGCAGAACACGAATAGCAAAAGACTTAGAGCTGGAACAGGTGACTGTGCCTATTGGGGTCCTGCTGGTGATCTTCGAATCCCGCCCTGACTGCCTCCCACAGGTACATGATGAGGGGAAATAAAACGTTTTTGTTTGAGATGTCCTTTGGTAACATAGGAGTGGAAGTGACCTCTTGGGTCATCGAGTGTAGTCCCCTGCTGTCAAAGGCAACAAAAGGAGAAATATTCTGATTGGTGGGGTGGTGAGTGAACCAGCATTCAGTTCTTAATTTCCAAAGCAAGGGGTTCCCTTAAACTGGATTTTATTGGCATACTACCCTCTCCATCAGATCTCTCCTCAGGACCCACTTCTGCATTGTTCAGAAGAAATCAGCCAGTTTGTGGTGGGTTAATAGGCAGATGGGAGAATTTTTTCACTTCTTAATAAATTGTACATGTTTTCAATAATTGTACCTATTTGAATGTACATTCCTTCTCCCCATGTCACGTGTTTTCTCAGGTTGCAAGCCCGTCTATGTAGGGACCTCTTATTCATATATGCTTACTGAGCACAATGGGGCTTAGTCCTAGTTGAGGCCTCTGAGCTATTTAATACCAGTATTTAATGTTCTTCTAACTACTTGCTACTAGCCTTAGACATCTGTCAAACTCAGAAGGTGTATCTAGTGGGATCTCATAGGGGTCTGTCCTGGGTCAGATACTATTCAGTATTTTCATTAATTAATTCAGTAATGGAGTAGAGAGCATGCTTATAAAAGCTGTGGATGATAACCAAGCTGGAAGGGGTTGCATGCACTTTGGAAGTCAGGATTAGAATTCAAAAGACTTTATTTCAGACCAATTCTCTAATTTATCAACAAGATGAAATTCAGTAAAGACAAATGCAAAGTGCTTGACATAAGAGAGAAAAATGGGGAATAACTGGCTAGGGAGTAGTACAACAAAAAGGATCTGGGAGATACAGTGGATCACTGAATGAGCCAACCGTGTGATGCAGTTGCAAAAAAAGCTAATATCATTCTGGGGCTTATTAACATGAGTGTTGTGTGTGTGTGAGGCACAGGAGGTAATAGTTCCACTCTGCTTGGCACTGATGAGACCCCAGGAGGAGTATTGTCCATTTTTGGTTGCCACAGTTTAAGAAATATTTGGGCAAATTGGAGACAGGTCCAAAGGAAAGCAACAAAAATTACAAAAGTGTTAAAAAACCTGACTGTGATGAAAGGTTAAAAAATCTGGTCATGTTTAGTCTTAAGTAGACTGAGAGGCGACCTGATAAGTCTTCAGATGTGTTGAGGGCTGTTTTAAAGAGGACATGGGTCTAGATCTAATGCATCCAAGGGTGCTGAGGGAGTTGGCTGATGTGATTGCAGACCTATTGGCCATTATCTTTGAAAATTCATGTTAACCCTCAAGGGTTGTGCTTTTGGCTGCTATATTTGAGTCCTCTACCATCAGAAATCTACCATGGAATTACTAAGAGACCAAGGTCAAATCTCCTCTTAAGCTTTTCTTGGATAAGCTGAATAGGTTGTTTCCTAAATCTTTCATTGCAAGACAGGCTTTCTAGACCTCTAATCATTGGTGTAGCTCTCTTCTGATCTCTTTCCAGTTTTTCCATACCCTTTTTTAAAGTGTAGAGTCCAGAACTGGACACAGTATCCTAATAATTTACCTTACACTGTCCAAAAATCGTGGCAGTATGCCATGTAATTGTGTTTAAATGAGGGGTAGCCCAGGACCTTATTGTCACGGAGTATTGGGGGACTCAGGGCCCTGCACCCCCATCTTCCTGCGATCCACCATGACTCTCAGCCAGCCAGTAAAGCAGAAGGTTTATTTAGACGACAGGAATACAGGTCTTGCAGGCCCACACAACAGGACCCCCTCAGTTAGGTCCATCTTGGGGTCCCCGGGCACCCTAGCCCCCCTGGGAGGTCAGAGCCCCGTCTGCCTCCCAGCTATGTCCCTAGCCAGCTCCCGAAACTCTGCCTTCAGCAACCCCTCCCAAAGCCTTTGTTCAGTATCCCGGGGCCAAGGTGTCACCTGGCCTCCAACCCCTTCCTGGGTTCTCATGTTACATGCTCAGGTATTCTCCTTCGGGCAGTCTCCCATCCCCCAATGCAGACTATCCTAGCCACACTCCCCTATGAGCATTCAAAGATCACAGTAAGAACAGTCCCAGTTCGTCACACTTATATTCCCCTTCACTAGTAGTACACAGCTGTCCCCCTGTAAAGGTAATTTGGACACTGGTTGCATTAATTGTGGACACTGTCCCTCTGAGAGGCCCACAACATGGTTTGAGAGTATCTGCCGTCTCGAAGGGGGGGCTTATGCAACTCCATGATTCCCTCCAGATGCTCCCATAAAATTCCATAATCTCTGGCACTTGACACCAGCAAATAACTGGGCAGTCAGCTGTTACCAAAATTGTGATAAGAACCAGAGTACTTGTCAAGTATCAGAGGGGTGGCCGTGTTAGTCTGAATCTGTAAAAAGCAACAGAGGGTCCTGTGGCACCTTTAAAACTAACAGAAGTATTGGGAGCATAAGCTTTCGTGGGTAAGAACCTCACTTCTTCAGATGCAAGTAATGGAAATTTCCAGAGGCAAGTATAAGTCAGTATGGAGATAATGAGGTTGGTTCAATCAGGGAGGGTGAGGTGCTCTGCTAGCAGTTGAGGTGTGAGCACCAAGGGAGGAGAAACTGCTTCTGTAGTTGGATAGCCATTCACAGTCTTTGTTTAATCCTGATCTGATGGTGTCAAATTTGCAAATGAACTGGAGCTCAGCAGTTTCTCTTTGGAGTCTGGTCCTGAAGTTTTTTTGCTGTAAGATGGCTACCTTTACATCTGCTATTGTGTGGCCAGGGAGGTTGAAGTGTTCTCCTACAGGTTATTGTATATTGCCATTCCTGATATCTGACTTGTGTCCATTTATCCTCTTTCGTAGTGACTGGTCTGGAGGTGACAATATATACCTCCAGACCAGTGGTACCGCTATGGGCACCCGCATGGCCCCACAATATGCCAACATTTTTATGGCTGACCTGGAACAACGCTTCCTCAGCTCTCGTCCACTCACGCCCCTTCTCTACCTACGCTACATTCTTACCCACGAAAGCTTATGCTCCCAATACTTCTGTCTTAAAGGTGCCACAGGACCCTCTGTTGCTTTTTGAAGAGTACTTGTGGCACCTTAGAGACTAACCAATTTATTTGAGCATAAGCTTTCGTGGGCTACAGCCCACTTCATCAAATGCATAGAATGGAACATATAGTAAGGAGAGAGAGAGAGAGAGAACACGAAAAGGTGGGAGTTGCCCTACCAACTCTAAGAGGCTAATTAATTAAGATGAGCAATTATCAGCAGGAGAAAAAAAACTTTTGTAGTGATAATCAAGATGGCCCATTTCAGACAGTTTGACAAGGTGTGAGATACTTAACATGGGGAAATAGATTCAATGTGTGTAATGGCTCAGCCATTCCCAGTCTCTATTCAAGCCTAAATTGATGGTATCTAGTTTGCATATTAATTCAAGTTCAGCAGTTTCTCATTGGAGTCTGTTTTTGAAGCTTTTCTGTTGCAAGATTGCCATTTTTAAGTCTGTTACTGAGTGACCAGAGAGGTTGAAGTGTTCTCCTACTGGTTTTTGAATGTTATGATTCCTGATGTCTTAGAGTTGGTAGGGCATCTCCCAACTTTTCATGTTCTCTGTATGTGTATATTGTGACAGACCCAGACCAGTGGGGTACAGGAGTCTGGTAGAGGGCAAATATACTGGTTGCTGGATGAGTAGTTTTCTGTTCCCTGAGTGACCAGAGCAGGGGCTGCACTAGAGTAACCAGGAACCTGCTAGAACCAGTTAAGGCAGGCAGGCTAATTAGGACACCTGGAGTCAATTAAGAAGAAGCTGCTAGAATCAATTAAGGCAGGCTAATCAGGGCACCTGGGCTTTAAAAAGGAGCTCACTTCAGTTTGTGGTGTGAGTGTGAGGAGCTAGGAGCAAGAGGCGCAAGGAGCTGAGAGTGAGAGGGTGTGCTGCTGGAGGGCTGAGGAGCACAAGCATTATCAGACACCGGGAGGAAGGTCCTGTGGTGAGACTAAGGAGGGTGTTTGGAGGAGGCCATGGGGAAGTAGCCCAGGGAGTTGTAGCTGTCATGCAGCTGTTACAGGAGGCACTATAAACAGCTGCAGTCCACAGGGCCCTGGGCTGGAACCCGGAGTAGAGGGCGGGCCCGGGTTCCCCCCAAACCTCCCAATTGACCTGGACTGTGGGTTCTTCCAGAGGGGAAGGTCTTTGGGCTGTTCCCCAACCCACATGGTGAATCTCTGAGGCAAGAAAATCCGCCAATAAGCGCAGGACCCACCAAGATAGAGGAGGAACTTTGTCACCATATATATCTCCTTACTATATGTTCCATTCTATGCATCCAATGAAGTGGGCTGTAGCCCACGAAAGCTTATGCTCAAATAAATTGGTTAGTCTCTAAGGTGCCACAAGTACTCCTGTTCTTTTTGCGGATACAGACTAACACGGCTGCTACTCTGAAACCTGTCAAAATTGTGATGTTACTAGTCTCCCTATTGTTATAAACATCAGTGTTTGATTTTATTTGAACCTTCTTAGGTTCTACTGTGTGCTCATGTCCTAACCATAGTGCCACCTTTACCTCTAGCCAGACCTGTTTGTTGGTTATTGCGCGTGTTCTGCAAGAGCAAAGCATTTCTTTAGTGTGGCAGTTAAAGCGAAGTAAACCTGGAGGAGGGGAGTTAGTGACCCATTCCCAGTCCTCCCTTTCACACAGCACACTACTTGCGTCCTTCCTCATGCACCACAGGGGCAGCAGGAGTCACAGCAAGAATCTCCTCATGGTCACCCTTCAGTCCTTCCTCTTGTTTACCTGTGGAGACACCTGTGAAGACATTGTTAGTATTGGCAGGCGCTGGTTCAAACAGTTTTAACTGATTTTGGTGCCTCCAAAACGTTCCCATCTTTCTCTCAACCTTTGCACATGTATTAGTAGTCAAAAGGACCTGCATGGGGCCTTGCCACCATGGTTTCAGGATTCCTTTAACCTTTGGATAAATACGGCACATTTCCAAATCCTCAACTTTAAATGCAGGTTTGTTCAGACTGCTGTTATCATCCAGCTGGATTTGATTTTCTTTTACTTGGTTGTATAGGTCTTTTAATTCACTGTCCAATACCTTAAGGTAGTTCTGCAACCTGTCTGCGAAGGGCCCTGACCCTCCTGCAGGCAGGACTCATCACTAGGCCTTCTCATTGCTCTTCCTGTCATTAGTTCAAAGGGTGTTAGCTGAGTCAGCCTGTTTGGGCTGCCTCTGATTCGATAGAGAACAGCAGACAGCATGTGTGCCCATCCATCTCCTGTGTCCGAACTGCCTTTGTTAAGGCTGCTTTCATTGTTCTATTCATCCTTTCCACCATCCCTGAGCTTTCAGGGTGGTACGGTATATGGAACCTTTGCTTTATTCCTAATGCCTTACATGCCTCTTTCATTACACGCCCCATAAAGTGAGTTCCTTGGTCCGAGTCTATTGACAGCGTCAGACCCTACCTGGGTATTATCTCCTTTGCTAGGATTTGAGTCACTGTTGTGGCAGTACAGTTTTTGGTGGGGAATGCCTCTATGCATCGGGTGAAAGTGTCAGTAATTACCAGAATGTACGTATACCCCCTGCTTTGTGGCAAAGACCCAGTAAAATCAATTTGCAGATTCTGCCACGGTCCCTCTGACCGCAGTTGGTGGTTCAGGGGTACTTTCTTCCTTCTACCCACGTTCACTTGTGCACATGTTACACATCTTTTGAGACATTGTAAGGCATCTTTTTTTCATGGCTGGCCACCTCCAGTGCTCCAGGGCAGCCCTCATTTGTCTCCATCCCAGATGGGCTGGTGAGTGGATGGCATGGAGCAGCAGAGCCTGTATGCACTCAGGAGTTACCAGCTCCTCTCCCCCTGGCCCGCACCAGAGGTGATTTCTGTACACACAGCCTTGTTCTTCTAATTTACTTTTCTCTTCTGGGCTTATGGTTGCATGTAGCTTTTTCAAATCCACTTCCTCCTCGGACACTGCAGCTGCACAAACCCTGACAGGGTTTGCCTATGCAGCCTCTTTAGCGCATTAATCTGCCCAGTAGTTTCCTTTTTGTTCCTTACTTGAGATTTTATGATGTGCTTTTATTTTTACTACTGCCAGTTCTGATGGTAGTTTGACAGCTTCCGTTAGTCTTTGAACTGCATCCATATTATTAATGGGCTTGCCGGTTGTTGTTACAAAAACCCCTGTGTGACCACATGTCCATGTAGTCATGCACTACTCCGAATACGTATCTGCTGTCTGTGTATACTGTGAACCTTTTGCCCTCTCCCACTCTTAAAGCTTCAGTGAGGGCTGTCAGCTCTGCTTCTTGAGCTGATTTTGAACCATCCAGCTGACCTGACACTATTACTGTTCCATCACTGATTACCACTGCCCATCCTGTATATGGCACTCCATTTTCATACTTCCTTGACGCATCTACATACAAAATTATGTCTGGATTCTCTAGTGGCTCTTCCTTAACTCTTCCCAACACTTCCTCTCCCTTAGCTATGAGACATTTGTGTACCTCTCCATCTATGTTCAGGTATTCAGCTACATTTATTCCTTTGTCCCTAACTATGGAGAAATTAGGGTTTTGCATGCATAGTGTTGATTCCCACTGACTCCTGCGGGCATCTGTTACGGATTTTAGCCGCCCAGTATTAAGGAGGTCAATGAGTGTGTGGGAGGTATGTAATACCAGCATACCTGTGAGGGTATACCCTTGTGATACAGGGGGTCATAAGGCAGACATGTCTTACTGTGATTACAGTAAAGGTGGAACAGCTTTCCCATATCGGGTAAGCACAAGCTAGGGGTGGAGGCTAGAGCTTGCTTTATTTTTATTAATGCCTCCTCTTGTTTTGTGCCCCATATTACTGACTCATTTGCAGGTTTTCCCCACTCTGGTAAGGGTTTGAATCTGTTCCACTATCTCTGAGTACTCCGGTATATATGTCCTACAATAATTAAGGAGTCCCAGCACTTTCTGGACTTCCTTAACTGTCCGTGGTCTTTTTAACCCTCAAATTGCCTGCTTTCTGTCTATTGTGAGTGCCTTTACTCCCTGCGCTATCTCACGCCCTAAATACAGGACCTTTGGCTGTTGTGACTGAGCTTTGTTCGCACTTAATTTAAATCCAGCCTCAGGAAGATATATAAACAGTCTGTTTAGGGTTTTTAAGTGGTCCCTCTCATTTGACCTGGCGATTAGCAAGTCATTGACATACTGCAATATCATCGAATCCCCCTCCAAGGTCACTCGTGCTACTGTTTCTGCCATTGCCCTATGGAAGATGGAGGGAGAGTTATGGAACCCCTGAGGAACTCAGGTGCAAGTGTACTGCTGGTCCCCACTGTAATGCAAATTTCTCCTGACTCTCTTTTGCAAGGGGAATACTCCAAAATCTATTTGCTACATCCAGGACTGAAAACACTGAGTGTCCTGGTTTTAGCAAATGGATTTTGGAGTATTCCCCTTGCAAAAGAGAGTCAGGAGAAATTTGCATTTACAATAACCATAACACTTTACATGTTTATACAATGAGGGCAAAGTTAATGTTACTGTGAGAACCATAACTTTCATTTCTGCGCTTCTGAATGTTTGAAATTGTGACCCTACTATTACTTGAATATGACATTTTGTGTACAAATTATTAAAATGCTGTATATTTATATTTCAGAATGTGCTAGGCACTGCACTATGCAGACAGTCTTTCACATTCCCTACCCCAAAGAAGGTTACAATCTAAAGACGAAATGGAGATGCAGGGTGAGAGGGAAGGAATACAATATTTGAAAGATCAGCAATGACTTGGTTACAGTGTATAAGTACAGTACCTACACTGAGAGAAAATACTGGGTACTAAAGGCCACATGAAACTAGTGAAGAAAGGCACAATAAGAAACAATGGTTGAAAGTTAAAGTTAGAAAAATTGAAATTAGAAATAAGGGACAGATATTTATTGGTGAGAGTGACTAGCTGTTGGAACAAATTACCAAAGGCAGTGGTGGATTCTCCATATCTTGGTGTCATCAGATAGACACTGACTGCCTTTCTGGAAGATATGCTGTAGTTCAACAAGTTACTGGGCTGAATACAGGGGTAACTGGGTGAAATTCTGTGGCCTGTGTTCTATGAAAGGTCAGATTAGAGGCTCTAATGCTACCTTCTGGCCTTTAATCTCTGAAAAATAAAATCAAAGTGGTGATGGTGGTGCAAGGCACATCTAGTTGTATGTTTCTTTTTTATAGAGTAATTTATATCTAATAGGTCTATGATAACTTGTTTATTTTAGGCAACACACAGAAGATGATGTTCCCCATTCGGGGCAGTTGTTCATTGGCCACCACAGTCCAGAATGAGTAGAGCAAAGTGGCCATAGTGGATTTGAGAATCTTCCTTTAAGAACCTAATCCAGTGCAGTAGTATTGACACATGAACCTACACCATTAGTTGCCACCTAGTCAGTTCTCAGACTCATTCATGATGATCAGTCTCTGTTTGTAATCTTTGAGGTATCAAAGAACATTTTAATTCCTGTCTGAAGTAGGCACTTTCTCAGGTAGCAGTTGACTAAGTTAATTCTTTTCTAGGGGAGCATGGGTTAACTCTAATCCTTCACAATAATGCACTTTAGTCTCAAACACTTTTGAAAAGCTCAACACTTAACATCCCATGGAAGGTTAGGGAAAGTAGTCAATTCATTTAACAAACTCACACTTAAGTTTGTTTTCCTGAGGAAGATGGCCCACACAATTATCCAGTTCATCCCATACCTCATACCAAAGTTCTCATGTCACTTGACATATCCACCAGCACTTGGCCCCTTGCCAACAGTATTTTGAAAATTATGGACTTATTTCTGCAATATGTTACATTTTCAACCAAGGAACTGTGTGCACTTGGTGCCTAACAGTTCCCCAGTGAGAGAAGATAGTGAATCTTATGTCTGTATTAATAGATGTATTCTGGGTTCTAATCTCTTCTCTCCCTTTCTGACAGGTGTCTGCCTTGGCCATTGCCAGTGGAAATGGCTTATTACTTAAAGGAGGGAAAGAGGCAGCACATAGTAATCAAATCCTTCACCATCTAACACAAGAAGCACTTTCCATCCATGGGGTCAAGGATGCAGTGCAGCTGGTGAGTGCCTAGAAATGAAGCTAGGATTTGTCACCATGTGTGTGCACTACACATACAGCACTTTCTGGGTGATACCATGCTCAAAGTCCTTCAAAGTCTATAATAGTGTCTTGGCTTGGTTATTCCAGGTGAACACCAGAGAGGAAGTAGAAGATCTTTGCCATTTGGATAAACTGATAGACCTGATCATTCCACGTGGCTCTTCTCAGCTGGTTAGGGATATCCAGAAAGCTGCTAAAGGAATCCCGGTTATGGGGCACAGTGAAGGGATCTGCCATGTATATGTGGATACAGAGGCCAGTGTAGAGAAGGTCACCAGAATAGGTAAGATGAGAGATGCCTTTTCATTCTGATGAGTTGGACTGAGTTTGATATGGAATGCATGATATGGTCAACAAAGCTGTATCTGCTCACGTGCTTTTCAACACTTTTCTAATGTGAAGTGGTATGTAACCAATTGTCCATTCTTCAATCCCAGTCAGAGATTCAAAGTGTGAATATCCTGCTGCCTGTAATGCTCTGGAAACGCTATTAATTCACCGGGACTTGCTGCGAACACCCTTGTTTGACCAGATCATCGACATGTTGAGAGTGGAACAGGTTAGTCAAGCACAGCTCACTTAGTAAAGAGAATCACTTTTGATTAGTAATTTGGCTTGGCAGACAGAGGGACTGTCTGAAAGCAGTGATGTGCAGCTCATCTCTCCAGTGGCTTATAATCAAATGATGGTATTGCAGATGTCATCCTATCTGGAGATATGAGCATTGGGGCTCCTTGCTTCTCCCTGCCACCCAAGGTGCTGCATAGAGGTGACCCTGGAAGTAGTTTCTTCAGAACTCATGCTGCTGCTGAGCCTTAGGTAGTCCCTTGTGAATAACATGAATCCTATTCCTTCCCTTGGGCTGCATGTTCCCTTCTCTGCACCTCCTGGTATTAGGAGCAAGGGACCCTATTGGTCCTGACCATCTCCACATGCTGCTACTAGCCCACCAGGCCAGCACCCATTCTTTTGGTGTCTGATCCTTACCCATTTCTCCTATCACTCTCCTATTCCTTCCTCTTGCACCTGCTCCCCATTCATTTAACCCCCACCCCCATATGCCAGTATGTCTTTGCTCCTGCCCATCCTGCTCCTTTAGTGTCTCAGCAGAAGCAACAGAGCAAAGCTCATAAATGATTTCCTGAATTTGAAACTGGTACTGCAGTTCCAGCAGGTGTTACTAGAAAAGTCTGTGGACAAGAGCATTTTTAAAATGCTGTGGATTGCAGAGAAATGCAGGATTCTACACCCAAGTTAGACCTTGTGTGTTGGTGAACATTACATGATATGACATGTTATGCTTCTAGAATGTGCAGGCTGTGATTATTAATGCAAGAAATAAACAGTTAAAGAGAAGTTGAGCCATGTGTCCTGATAACAAATTCCAAAGTACGTATTAAGAAATCAATAAACAGAAAGCTGTCTAAATGTTAACTATGCCTGTCCTGGTAGTGCACAATAATGTGTCCGGTGTAGCTAATCAGTGACCAATGTTGGCAATTCTTCATATACTTATTAGAATTTTTTTTTAAGACAAGAAGGGACACTTCTGATTTAGGGCATGTCAACCCTATAAACTTTTGTCAACTCAAGTTATAACGTCCTACAGCTGCCACAGTTAATACATCGCTTGTGCATGTGCATATTTGGCTCCTTGTGTCAGTAGTTCATATACTCACCAGGACTGCTTGTATTGATGCAGAGTATGGTGCACCATGGATAGGTATCCCACTGCAACTTGCCATCCTTCAGCATGCTGTCTCTTGGGAAGTTTTGGCAATGCATGGTGGGGCTGAAACAAGTCGTGCAGGTGTGACTGGGATATGGAGTCTCCATCCCATACCTTATCTATATCCCATAATTTTTGCACTTTTTTTCAAAATTTCACAAACCCATACGGTCCTTCTTGCTGACTGCCATCTCTGACAGAAGCATAGAGCCTGCACAGCTCTGTACTATTATCATGTTGCAAGCATAGGGTGCACGATGCTGTAGTGTTTGCAGAGCTGCAGGAAGAACTGACAGAGGAAAACATGATTCTTTGGAGGCTAGATTGTTGTGGGATATGGCAAGAACCAATTCAAGCTTGTTGGTGGCATTTAGGGAGCAGGTGCAATAGGTAGAGCACCACTTTTGGACCCGGGAAACAAGAACTGACTGGTGGGATAGCATTGTAATGCTTGTTTGGGATGACGAGCAATGACTGCAGAACTTTCAGATGTGCGAGGCCACATTCCTGGATCTGTATGCGAAGCTAGCCCCAGACCTTCAGCTCAGGAACGCCAAAATAAGAGTGCACTGACAGTGACAGAAGCGTGGGCTGGCCACCCCTTCCCGGAGCTCCCATTGGCTGGGAACAGTGAATTGCCACCACTGGGAACTGCAGGCAGCCATGCCTTCAGACGGTCAATGTAAACAAACTGTCTTGCAGCCCGTCAGTGGATTACCCTGTCGGGCTGCAGGTTGCCCACCACTGCTGTAGTGCACTCTACCTGACTCTGCTCTTTTGTGGCCTGGTAAGAATCGTGTGGTGATTGGTGTACATGTAGGGATATTACATTGTCAGTGCACCTATTAATTGTCCTGTGAGTTGCGTGACACTGTGCAGTAACAGGTGTGACAAAGCTGTTTTTTCCCCTTGTCATGTATAACATGAGCCTTAATGTTTTGCATGAATACTCCGTTTCCCTGTGTATTACACCAATGCCTAGGTGGTGGTGGGGATAAGGGGGGGGGTGACTTTTTGCTGAGACCCTCGGGGGTATGTGAGGCTGCTCCAGCTGCATGCACATAGACAATGGCCGATCCCCTTCGTAACCTGAGAACCAGAAGGGAGATGTGATCAGGTGACATTTTGCCCAGGAAGCAAGACAAAGACCAGAGGAGGGTATCAGAGGTCAGGCCACTGGAAGCGGGGCAGTCTCTCTTTTGAGACACGATGGGGAGGGTCAGGACCCCAAGGCTCTGGGGTTTCCTCCCCGCAAGATGGACTTTGCTGAATGGTCCTGCTTTCTGTGCTAAGAAGCTCTGTTCTATGCTATGTTCCTGTCAACTAATAAACCCTTCTGTTTTACAATGCTGGCTGAGAGTCACTGCTGACTGCAAAGCTGGGGTGCAGGGCCCCTCTGGCTTCCCCAGGTGTCCCGTCCAGGGGGACCCATTGCGGGAAGTGCAGTGAGAACAGGGGTGCTGAATGCTCAGAGATCAGACCCAGCAAGGCCATTGCCAAAAAGGCTTCATGCCCTGGCAACAGTGGAACTTGGAGGGGAGGCACGCTACACCAGAGTTTTGTCTGGCTTCATACAGAGCAGTTCCAGAGCACCGGGCCTGTGACTCCGTGACAACTGGCAATAGGTCACTTTCAGAACTGCTGAGCATTCGGCAGCATATGTTGTGAACTAAGAAAGATTAACTATGTTCCAAATAATAGAATTTTATTCTGTAGCAAAATCAGTGAAAAAACCCTATCATGCAATTTTAAATCAAATACAATAAAAATGTAAATCTTAAATTCAGAAGACAGAACTTAGGAAGGGGAAAGAAAACTTATGTCCATTTCAGCTACGTATACACTGACCTGTGGAAGCCACGATTGATGTATGTGATGCTGTAATTGTCTTTAATGTGTCCCAGAATGGAGCGGTGGGGGTAGTGCAGTGAACCCTGATGCCACGTGGTCCTGCTAGTGAAGGCAGGGGGCTGGACTCGATGAGCTTTCAGGGTCCCTTCCAGCTGTATGGGATAGGTATATCTCCATATATTATAAGTTGGGGTGGGGGAGTATAGGGAGGTTCTGATATTGATTTCTCAATGGGCTGCAAAGGGAGGCAAGTCCAGGACGCCTGAATCTGCAGGTCCACCAGAGTCTGCAGCATCTGTGTTTACTGCCTGAGAAGCCCCGTTATGTCCCGATGCATCTCTCTCTCCTTTTTCTGCTAGGACTCCTGGGCTTTTCTCCTCTCCACTCATTCCTTGTCCAAGACTGTCTGCAGTGTTCATTCTCCAGGTCCTGCGCTCATGGTCTGATGCAGCCCTGGTTTGCAGGATCTTATTTAACATGTCATCCTGAGTCGTCATCTTTCTTCTCCTTATCTGGCTCAGGCATTCCATGGGTGTGGCGGGGGAGACCCTGAAGGCTGCAATTGCAGCAGCTGAAGATACATCTGTGCGTTTTACCATTGTCAGTGTATTCACTACAAAAAGCAAAATTTAAGATGCTGAACTCACTTCCCTTGCTCCCCTAAAATTTTCAGCACTACAGTCTCACTTCTGTTTGGGTTGCTTGTGCACAGCATTGTCACAGCACCAGCCATGGTGAGTATGGCCCACTGGGGTTGGGGAAATGCAGAGGGAATTACTTGGTTGCATGGTTCTAGTAGCATAGGGCAATGGCACTGAGCACTGGCACCATTCTCCACAGACAATGGTGACTTCAGCTGATATCTCGCTCCTGAGGGTAACAGAGGCAGAGAGAGCACAGCTGCTGCTGGCATCCCAAAGCCACCTGGCACCGTATGCTGCTAGCCTGTGTACTGCAATGATGTCTGCTGAAGTTATCAATGGGTGGCATGGGAAAGTGTTCTACTGCAGAGGAAGAAATAAGGCAGCCTTCCCTAGGAACCTTTGGCAGAGGATTGCAGAGTACCTCCATGAAAGTCTCATTGAGATCTCTCAGGAAGATTAAGGGGCATCCCTGTGTACATGAACAAACTGTTCCACATGGACACTCAACCTCACTCTAGAGGGCAATGAAAAGCAGATAGCAACCTCTCTTGGTTGTACCACTGCCTCTTGTAGCACAAGTAAATTAATGAAAAGACAAAAGATATGTCCTGCTACTTTGAGGCTGCCATCCCTGTAATTGAAAATTTATCTACATACTTACCTGAGTTTCCTTCCCCTTCACTGGGCTTGCCCATGCTCAAGTGGCTGGACTGTGATAAAGTCAAAAACATGTCCTGGCATGCTGCACAGCTGGATCCCTTAGTTGCTTGTCTTCCATACTCCTCCTTTTTCAAATCCTCCTCCTTCATACTGTTCACTGCATTGGCCCATGACTGGGGATGCTCAGAGGTATCCATGGTGCTGTGGGTGGTGGAGTCTCCCCTGAGTGTGGCATGCAGCTCTTTGTAAAAGCAGCAGGTCTGCAGTTTGGCACCAGATTAATTGATTGTTGGCCTCCCTGGCCTTCTGGTGTGCCTGGCACAGTTCCTTGGCTTTCACACAACTCTGCTCCTGGGCCTTGTCCTGCATCCCTGAGCAATCTTCTTGTAGCTATGAACGTTTCTACAGCAGGTTCAGAGCTGTGCCTGCACAGCCTCGTCTCCCCCACAAGCCCAGGAGATCCAGTATATCCTGTCTACTCCAAGCTGAACAGCTCCACTCAACAATGGAAAGCTGCTAGTTGTGCTCACCAAGCTGGGCAATGAGGAAAAGGAATTTCAAAAATTTGCGGGGCTTTAAAGGGGTCTCCATGACCCCTGAGCAGTGGAGTTCACAATGGTGACCAGAGCAATTGGTGTAGGGCATTGTGGGACAGCTACTGGAGGACAGATAGGGTTGACATAAGTAATGCAGTGTCTACATTCGCACTGCATTGACATAAGTATGTCGACCGAAGCTCTGCGATGCTCAAGGAGGTGGTGTAATGGGGCACTTACATCGGTGGGAGACAAATTAAAGTATAGACTCAGCTGCACAACTACGTCAACAGAAGCTGCATGGCATCTACGTAACTTTGTAATGTAGACCAAGTCATAGAATTTCAACCAATAATTAACGTATTAAGCCTGAGTTCTCCAATTTTTCAACATCCCTTTTTGAAATGTGGACACCAGAATTGGGCATAGTACCCCCAGTGGTGATTTCACCAATCCTATATTAGATGTAATGCTGCCTCCCTATTCCTGTTTGTTATTCCTCTATTTATACATCAAAGGATTGTTTTAGCCCTTTTTAGCTACAGCACCATACTGAGAGATGATGTTCGGTTGGCTATCCATCATGACTTAGACTATGTCCTGTAACTAGTTCCCTGAGCCATCAAGTTCCCTGAAATTGCTCCTACAGCTAATGACGTAAAACTCCATTCAGGAGTCCAGATAAGCTAAAAACTTTATGCTGCAGTTGGCTTACTGCTTCCAGTAAGAATCTGATTGAGAAGTGGCCATTCTGCTTGGAAGACACTTAACAAAAGATCAGTACTATCAGGTCCTCTGTTCTTGCAGGTGAAGATTCATGCTGGTCCCAAGTTTGCCTCGTATTTGACTTTCAGCCCTTCAGAAGTAAAATCTCTCCGCACAGAATATGGGGATCTAGAGTGTTGCATTGAGGTGGTGGACAGTGTCCAGGAGGCAATTGATCATATCCACAAGTACGGAAGTTCACACACAGATGTTATCATCACAGAGAATGGTTAGTGACCTGAATGGCTCTATTCAATCTTCAGTCTAATTTTCAGACACCTGGTGCGTGAAATACTTTTACCTGTCCTGCAATAGTAGCTCTCCCTACAAGGGGTGGGGAACTTTGTAGTTTATTTCCTCCTCCTCCTAGTCCCTCATTCTCCTGTTTGCAGATCTTTGTGTTTGATGTCTGTGCTGTGGAGGGACATGTGAGCATTGTTCTGGTCATGGCTGCTCAGTTAACAACATCTCACATTGCATCACATCTGTTCAGGTTTTCATAATGCACCCATTATTTCATATGGGTGCCTTGTTCCATCTGTGTCTGTTCAGATTTTTCTCTTTCCCTCAGAGAAAACAGCAGAGTTCTTTCTCCAGCATGTGGATAGTGCCTGTGTGTTCTGGAATGCCAGCACCCGATTCTCTGATGGATATCGGTTTGGACTTGGTAAGGGGTTGAGTGGAATTATTTTGTGCTGCTTGCAGCTGGGGATCTGAATTTGGGATTTTCACTCTTTTTCCCTAAGTATGATAGAGGATGTCTGCCTGAATCCTGGAGGATGGGATTGTCCCTTCTCTGATCACAGTGCTGCCTGCCTGCCAATGAAAAGGGTTTTACAGAAGGTACTATAGTAAAAGTAGAAACTTAGACCTTTCACCCAATAGGACTAGGAGACAGTCTGTATGGTGGATGGAATTAACTGGGGCAGGATCAAAAAGTATACTATGCCATCCAGATTAACTGAAGAACAAAGATGTAATGTTGCTAAATTACAGTAGCATTTAGATTCCCCGCAAACAAAATTGATGCTCCGTTGACGCTGAGCACAGGACATACACATAGCACACACACCCTGGCTTAACCAAGATCTTCAATAATCTAAAAAAATAAAAAACCTACAAAAAGTGGAAACTCGGTCAAATTACAAAGGATGACTTTAAACAAATAACACAAGTATGTAGGGTCAAAATTAGAAAGGCCAAGGCACAAGACAAGATCAAACTAGCTAGAGACATAAAGGGTAATAAGAAAACATTATACATTAGAAGCAAGAGGAAGACCAAGGACAGGGTAGGCCTCTTACTCAATGTGGGGGGGGGGGGGGGAAATAATAACAGAAAATGTGGAAATGGCAGAGATGATTAATGACTTTGTTTCGGTTTTCACCAAGAAGGTTGGTGGTGATTGGACATCTAACATAGTGAATACCAGTGAAAATGAGGTAGGATCTGAAGAGCCTAAATTGGGAAAGAACAAGTTAAAAATTACTTGGACAAATTTAGATGTCTTCAAGTCACCAGGGCCTGATGAAATGCATCCTAGAATACTCAAGGAGCTGACTGAGGAGATATCTGAGGCATTAGCGATTTTATCTTTGAAAGTCATAGAAGGCGGGAGAGATTCCAGAAGACTGGAAAAGGGCAAATATAGTGCCAGTCTGTAAGAAGGGTAATAAGGACAACCCAGGAAATTAGACCAGTCAGCTTAACTTCTGTATCCGGAAAGATAATGGAGCAAATAATTAAGCAACTAATTTGTAAACAATCTAGAAGATAATAAGGTGATAAGTAACAGTCAGCATGGATTTGTCAAAAACAAATTGTGTCAAACCAGCCTGATAGCTTTCTTTGACAGGGTAACAAGCCTTGTGGATAGGGGGGAAGCAGTAGCTGTGGCATATCTTGACTTTAGTAAAGCTTTCGATACTGTCTATAACTTCAATGTTCAGTGCATCATGAGCCTTCCAAAGACACGGGACATGACAAACTTTGCATTGGATACCACACAATCATATAAGGTTGAACATGGGGGTGCAGGGTGTTCCCCTGAGATAGTGTGTCAGACCATCATTGGAGACTTTTAAGAGCAGGTTAGACAAACACCTGTCAGGAATGGTCTAGATAATACTTAGTCCTGCCATGAGTGCAGGGGACTGGACTAGATGACCTCTTGAGGTCCCTTCCAGTTCTATGATTCAAGAGAGAACATGTCCTAAAATCACAATTTTTTTGCATTCTTCTTTGTTTCAGTTCCAAGATGGTTTCACTGGCCACTTTCTCAAGGATTGCTAGGATCAGTTGATTTCAAATCTGAATGATTTTTCATGATTTGTCATACTCCATTTATATGGAAATTGGAATCAATTAAAATGCACAAAAACCGCATTTTAAAATTGGTTTATTTAATAAAGCAACCTTAAATGTGCTGAATCAGATGAAAAAATGATCAAAACATGTTTCATATTTAAAACTAACTCATTTATTAAAGCAAGTATTATCTGTAGTTAGTGATTAGAACTGATTGTTTCTAGTCACCAAGTCATTGAAAATTTTAGAAATAGTCAATCTCATCTTCTCAGAACTCATTCTTTATTCATAGATTGGAAGAAGAAAACAAGGTTTCTTGCTTTTTCAACTCCCAATTAGTTTTTCAACTTTGAAATAAGTAGCCATGACACAGTAAAATAACTGAAATATAGAAAATATTCTTTCTGCATCTGCAGAAGAGGCTGCTGCTGTCAAAAGCTGGTTTAGCACTGCAACAAACTCTGGCACCAGGTACTTAGCCAATGACTTCCACTAGTTCAGTGGTTTGACTTTCTTTAAAACTTCTGCAGCAAGCATGTACTGCTTGAATATTATCTTAATTTAACTTAGATTATTTTACTAGATTATAGTACATTTTTGCTTACCACAGGTTGTCATAATTTTAAATTTAATTTTAAATACTTTAAAAAAATAAACCTATTTAAATCAAATTCTTATTTTTTAAAACAGTTTTTATCCATCCTGTTGGTAGAACTAGAAATGAATAAATGTCTTACCATCCCAACATACTTCAGCAGGCAGTGCTACTGGCTACTAAAATGTCAGAACTGAAGTGAGGGGGAGAGAGAAGGCAGTGCTGTAGAGGAACTGCATGACTGCTCTTGTGCTTAAAGAAGCAGCAGCACCAGCCTCCTCTCACCAGGCTTCTGGGACTTGCAGAGAAAGAGTGGAGGAAGCACTCTTGTTTGGAGCACAACTGCAGGAGATTGCCTCTGTAGCTGCTCCGACTCTGAGAACTGGAACACTGCCTGGCTGCAGCTGCTGCTTCATGGTATAAATATCATTGCTTCATGTCCTGGCAGACCCTGCCCTAGAGCCTGAAGGGAAGAGACACTAAAACACAAACTCAGTCTCAGTTTTAGGAAGTTAGGATTTTTCTTTTCTTTTGTTTTTTAATTAAGATGCCAGATTGGGATCTATTTATGGACTCAACATTTTTTGAAAAATGAAATGTGACAAGAGCCATAGGAACAATGTTAAAGAAAAGATACTTTTGTGATGGTGATGGCAGGAAGAAGAATAAAAATACACATGTCTGCAGCGTAATACTACTTTAATTTCTAAAATATAAATCAAACAATACTGCTCTGGACCCTGCAAAAATGGAATGGGAAAGACAAGCTAATGGCTTTTCTCTTTCCCTCTTACAAGAAAGTAAATTACAGAACTGAAGGCAGAAAATGCTCCCACCAAAGAGCTAACTGTGCACAAAACTCCCTTTTATCATTTTGTGTCTAAACCTCCCTCTTGGTTGCAGGTGCAGAGGTTGGAATCAGTACTTCTCGTATCCATGCCCGTGGGCCAGTGGGAATTGAGGGGCTATTAACTACAAAGTGGCTGCTGAAAGGGGAGAATCATGTTGTTTCTGACTTTTCTGAGCATGGGAGTATGAAATTTCTTCATGAGACCCTTCCTCTCCCTCAGAGAAACACCAACTGAGAGCATCTGAGGAGAGCACATGAGTGTGAAATGTTTACTGAGGATGTTCAGGCTTCAGAGCTCTCTCTGTGGAAGATATTGTACTTCACCTTTGGACACATTGTCTCCACACTTTGGCTCCTCCAGGTTTTTCTTGGTCACTGCAGTAAAATTAAGACAAACTGATCATATCTGTGCCTGAGAGTTCTTGCTCCCGCACACTGTTTCCTTGTGTAGCAACAAATGCAGCTATTGCAGATAGGGTACCCTGATACGACAGTCCTGCTCTCTCAAACCGTAGAAAGGACTCAAAGCCTCTCCTCTGCCTTCTTTCCTTTCCTTGCTCTGTGTGGTACAGTATGTGTGTGCTTGGTTTTAGGGGTTGGAGCCATTTGTTCTTCTTAATGCCTTCCCGTTGTTTAAAACATCTCTTTCCTTTTCTGTAACTCTTCAATTCAGAGAGAAGATATGGCATTTCTGAACTTGTCTTTAAGACTTACGATCTTGGCAGCTTTCGAAAATTCAGAAGTGCTGTAACAATTATTTTGTCTGTATTTAAATGTTAAATAACACAACTGAACGAATATTCCAAATGTATAGCAATGTTTTGACCAAGAGATCCTTTTTAATCTCTGATTTCTTTTAATTGCTGACTAATATAGATAGATTTCCTAGTTGTATATTAGGTCGATTTCATTACCCTTTTATGAATATTTGTAACAAATATTTTTGCTCTTGGATTTTATATGAAACGTAATCACCTCCAAAAAAGAATGGAAACAATATTTTAATTTCCTTGTTTTTCAAAATAAAGTTAATGCAAAATGGTTTTGGATCTTAATGTGTGGATTGCTTGATATAAAATTGTAATTCTCTTGGGCAAGTTCCCCTAATGAAGGATGCCAAATATATGGAGGCTGTTGGTCCCATGATTAAACTTTTCACTCATGTATTTTGCTAATATTTTCACACACAAAAAAAACCAGTATATTTAATACAGGGTAATTCTGCTGAGTGGTTAAGGGCTGATGTACTTCAATTCCAAACTGCAGATGCATCTGTTTTTTTTAAATTTAGACTTCTTTTTAGGAACCTCATCTGTGACAAAGTGGGAATTTTTTGTAATATTTTTATGATTCCTATGTGTGCCTCGGTTTCCCCTATCTGCTGCATTGTTACCTAGTGGGTGAAAAGGAATTGTTTGCTCTTGGGGCAGGCTAAGACCAGCTGAGCGGCGAACAGCAGAGACTAACAGAGGGAGTTTGCCTGGGAGTTCGCTTGGGGAGAGCTCACTGAGGCTTTCATCTGCAGGTTTCTCTGAGTAGTTCCTGCAACAGTTGAGGAAGCTCTTAAGAGGATGGTGATATGGAAGGTGAGCGATCAGCTGTTGTAACCTGCACAGGTTGTGCCATGTTTGTCTTTCTTCCACAGGACAGAAGCGACTTTGTCTGTACAAAGTGCAAGCTGGTCTCCATATTGGAAGAGAAGGTTCGAGGGCTGGAGAAACGAGTATCAACTCTGCGTTGCATAAGGGAAAATGAAGATTTCCTGGACAGATGTCAGGAGATGCTTCTACGGCCACAATGTTCTGAAGATTCAGAGCAGGTACAGCAGGGACAGAAGGATTGTGAAGAGGTTTGGCAGCATGTGACCTCCAGAAGGAGAAAGAGGAGCGTCCATGCACCAGCAATGGAGATACGGGTGAGCAATCGTTTCCATGTTCTCTCTACAGGTACTAATGTGAAGAGTGGACTAGATGACCCATCTGAGGGAAGGGAGCAGAAGGAGACTCCACTGATTGGAAGGCAAAAGATGCACTGTCCTAGGGATGAGGGTTCCACGACCACCACTCCCAAGAGGAGGAGGAGGGTGGGGGTGGTCGGGGACTCCCTCCTCAGGGGGACTGAGTCATCTATCTGCCGCCCCAACCGGGAATCAATTCTGAAACACTTAGAGGAGAGGAAAGTGCTCAGGAACAGTCAGCATGGATTCACCAAGGGGAAGTTGTGCCTGACTAACCTAATTGCCTTCTATGATGAGATAACTGGCTCTGTGGATGAGGGGAAAGCAGTGGATGTGTTATTCCTTGACTTTAGCAAAGCTTTTGATATGGTCTCCCACAGTATTCTTGCTGCCATGTTAAAGAAGTATGGGCTGGATGAATGGACTGTAAGGTGGATAGAAAGCTGGCTAGATCGTCGGGCTCCACGGGTAGTGATCAATGGCTCCATGTCTGGTTGGCAGCCGGTATCAAGTGGAGTGCCCCAAGGGTGGGTCCTGGGGCCGGTTTTGTTTAATAT